>NW_027361737.1:27995000-28745000 GCF_039654945.1 Dendrobates tinctorius
CACGCACATCTTTCACGGTTTTTGGAGTCGGCCACTCTTGTACCGCAGCGATCTTCTCCTGCGAAGGCCTCACCTCTTTAGCAGAGACAACATGTCCCAAGTATTCGATCTCGGTCCAGAAGAGGTGACACTTCTGGGGTTTTACTTTCAGGCCATACTTCTGCAGCCGACTCAGAACTTGCTCCAATCTCTGTAGATGCTCCTCAAAGGTGGGGGCAAAGACGATGATATCGTCCAAGTAAATCAAAGTGGCCTCAAAGTTCAGGTCTCCCAGACAACTCTCCATGAGCCGCTGAAATGTTCCTGGGGCATTCGCTAGGCCGAAAGGCATCCGGTCGAGCTCGTACAGTCCCATCGGAAGGATGAAAGCCGTCTTGGCCCAATCTTGCTCGGACATGGGCACCTGCCAATAACCGCTGGCCATGACTAACGTGGAGAAGTACCTGGCATTTCCCAGTGCCGATAAGGACTCTTCAATCCTGGGCAGTGGGTACGAGTCCCACACAGTGCAAGCGTTGAGCCAGCGATAGTCCACACAGAATCGTAATGACCTATCCTTCTTTCTCACCAAGACTATGGGAGCAGCCCACGGGCTCTGAATTTCACGAATAACTCCCTTCTTCAACGTGTGCGACAGCATCCCCTTCACTTCCTGGTACATCTGTGGAGGTAACTGACAGTACCGTTCCCAGATTGGTGCCGCATCCCCGGTGGGTATCTCATGGGTAATAGCCGTGGTGCGCCCAAAGTCATCTTCGTCTTTGGCGAACACCTCTTGATATTTCCCCAGCAAGGCTTCACCCTGGGGGACCTGCTGCGGGTTAAGTTCTGAGAGCTCTGCCCACATGTGTCCCAATATTTGTCACCCTTCTTGCAGTAATCTGGGATCTGGGGCTGCCTCTGCTTTGATGGTCACCAGCCACGGATCTACTGGCCTTGCGGTCAGCTGCACTGTCTCATATGTAACCAGCTCATCTGGGAGGCCCAGGACTTGGGTGACTTCACTCCTAGGGGGTAAAATGGCATCTGTCTCCCCCACGTTTATGAAGCTCACAAGGACAGTACCGTCCCGCATGGTGACCAGGGACCACGCGACCAATATTAATGATGGCAGCTGATCGGCTCTGCCAGGCTCAATTTGAACTTCCATCTCTTCTAGCGAGATGCCGGTTCTTATAGGCAGGGGAAGCACCATCTGTCCAGGGGACAGCACTCGATTGACAGAGGCAGGTGAGATGACTTTGCCGAGTTCCCTTCCATCACCACATGTCTCCTTGACCTGGGCTGTCCGTATCAATTGTTGAAAGATCCTTTTCTGGGGGGTACGGTCGCTCCTTTGTTGTAAGAACTGCTCCGGGGACTGAAAATAAGGCTCCCATTCATGCCCAGGGTCACGGTGTGGTCCTTAGCGGCCTCTCCATCCACTAGTACTACTCCTCTTCTCCTGACATCTTTACCGCAGACCTCTATGTTCATCCATACCACCCCTGCGACCGGGATGGGCACGCGATTGGCCGCCATAAGCTTGATCACTGGGCCACATTCGGGCCGTAGCGCCTCCCGGAAGTGACGGCGGAAATATCCCTCAGGCATGGTGGTCACTTGAGAGCCGGTGTCCACCAGACACCGCACTGCTCTTCCATTAATTTCTGCCCAGACCAGGGGGTACATGGAAACAAGGCTAGTGGGACTTTTACTACTCCTCTGCTCTTCACGCTCCGGGCGGTGTCCCTCGTGCTTGGAGCCACCTAGTTTAACGAAGGGCACTGGGGTGGTCGGCTCCGCCGGGGACACCACCGGGCAATGCGACCGGGTTCGCCACAGGTGTAGCACGTAAGAGAGCTTCTCCTCTGGGTAGTTTCAACCTCCCTTTGGGGGACAGCTTCTCTGTCTCGCACCAAAGGACCGGGCCCTTCGGCCAGAGTTCTTCTTGAGGCCACCATTTCTTCACGGACCTGCCTAATCTCCATTCTCAGGTCCTCTACCCATCGAGGGATATTGTCTGCAGTGGTGGTTGCCTCCCTACTCTGCACCTTCCCCACCGGCCCTGTCACGCCCTGTTCTTGCTCTCGCGCAAGGGCCTCACTCCCAACCTCAGAGAAAGTCATGTCTGGCTTTATCTGCAGATGCTCTCGCATGGCCAGCTTCATCATTATGTCTCGCAACCCCGACACCAATTGATCTCTGAGCACCACGTCAAAGGACCCTACACCTACATTGTCCTTCCGTCTAATAGCAGTATGGAGCTCTTGTAGGGCATTCATGAACTGGGTCACGGTCTCCCCCTCTTTTTGCACCTGATGAAACAGTCGCATGCGAAGTTTCCCTACATCAGTGGGGTCCCCTTGCGTCTCTTCAAGTATGTGCAGCACCTTGTCCAGGCTATTCCTCTCCCAGGGAAACCTATGTATGACAGAATCTCGTGCCTCCCCCTCCAAGGCCATCAATGCAATCTCTGCTTCCAGGGCTGGTGCCAGGTGATGCATCCTCATCAGTCCCCAGATTCTCTCCGTCCAACTCCACAACATAACATTGTTCCCAGTAAACCTTTGCAAATTATTCAACATGGCTCCCAGGGAAATGCTAGACCTGGGGCCTTCCCTAACTGCTTGGTCCGCCCCTTCCGCGCCACCGTGTGACATCCTACCAACTACGCCAAGTGTATCAAAGTGCAGGTTTTGGGTATGTCACCACGGAACAGACGGACCAACAGTTAAAGGGGTTTATTTACAGGGATATAAACTGGCAATATAACAGTGCCAGTATTAGAAGAGTGAAAAACAAGTTCTCAGACAGGCAAACAGTATAAACAGTAATAAACGGTATTTCCTGAAAAGAACTTAACAGTCTGAAGGGGACTTGCTTGCAGGGTCGAACTTCTCCCACGTAGGCACTGAACAACAGCAGCACTTGTCGTCTATAGTCTCTGTAAACTCTGTGGTCTTTAATAATCCCCAGCCGGGATATCAGGGGTTACTGCGGGAGTCAGAGGGGGTACGTGGTAAACTGAGTCCCCCCTGCTCTGAGTCCTTTTGCTCCAACACTACAGTCTCTCCCGGGGAAGTGAAGCTCCGTCTACAAGTAAGTCTCTCCACAGGAATCAGGGGCTCTGCAAAAACACAGTGGGTACCGGGGCTTCACGCGGGGGCCGCTGTCTCTGCACGGACCACAGTCTCTGCACGGACCACAGTCTCTGCACGGACCACAGTCTCTGCACGGACCACAGTCTCTGCACGGGGGTCAGAATGCACCTCTGCTGTCACCGCAGACCCCGGTTCCACATACTCACAAGATATGCAGTCTTTCTGTACAGTTCCCACATGTGGTTCCTCTGAACGGGAGCTCTCTCTGCTCCCCGGAGCATGACTGATTCCTGCCCTGAACGCTGCCCAAGCTGCTCTGAGGACCGCACGTGCACTTTTCCCGCTCTCTGCCCCGCTTCCTTTCTGTCCCCGTCTCTTTGTGTGCCCTGGGGAACCTGCTGCGCAGCTTAATGGTTCCGGCCACAGAGCAGAGGAGGCAAACCCCCCCCCCCCCCCCGACTCTTCCTGTGTTTCACCCCATTACATTATTACAGCACCAATCCGGTCCGGGCAGGTACTGGGAGGGCACAGTGGCAGTATACCGCTGCTGTGCCCTGCGATGCGATCGGGTCAATCCAAGGGGTTTTGACTGTGCCTGGCGTTTCCAGGCACTGGCCTAGGATCGAGTACTCAATCCTAGCCTGTCACATCATTGTTTCAGCCACTCCGATTGGCTGAAACAATGAGAAGCGCTGTGATTGGCTGTTCAAATCTAAATCACAGTGCTCGGGAGGAAGGGAGGGTGGCAACAAACCCCAGGATGCCGAGGCCATCTATCCTCAGGTAAGATGGCGTCGGAATTTTAATGCGATCACCGCGACTTAAGTCGCAATGTCTCATTAAATGTCATGACATACTATCCCATCCAAGGGAATTAAGTCCCAGGTCACATGGACGGGATAGTACGTCATAAGACAGAAAGGGGTTAAAGCTGAGGGTCCAGGAGAAATGCCATGTTTGACACTTCTCACTATTATCCTAGTAGACCCCCTTGTTATTCTGAGTTCCTGTAATAAAGAGTAGGCAGCTGGTATGTCCTTTGTCTTAGAGATAGCCAAGTGGATGCAGCCTTAACTACATTTTTTTATGGAAATTATAGTTTCCCTTACAATTATGTTTCGTTCACAACCGCCATTCTTGGAGTCTTTTTATTTATATAATCCAATTCCTTCTTGTTTAAAATGCCTTCCCAGCAAATTCTAGTTATCCCAATTCTCGAATATAGTCGGATCATTTTTAACTTTCTTCATATGTTTGACCATCACTCAATAAACGCATGGATTCCCGTGATAAGTTGAGGTATCTAAAATAACTATACTCCCCCGGTTATCAGTTGAACGAATTATGATATTTTGATTTTCTTGTAATGATATAATGGCTTTACGTTCTTAGTATTTTCCCTCCTGTTAATCAACCGTAGTTCTCGAATTGCCATATATATGTCACTGAAGTTGCATTTATATTGGACCATACATCGCAACAGTGAGTTGTGAACATGTAATGTGCCCAAGTGAGGTAATCATGGGTGAGATGCTCAGGCACTCTACAGACAATATGTGTCCCTATCCTGGTGTGCTGCTGAGTGTGAGGGAGGTACAGGGCAGTAGTTGTGGCTGATAGCATTTGCGTTAGCGTGCCCTGCCCTCCCTTCACATACACATACTGGTGTGGCTTCTTCACCAGCACCGCCAGGGTCCTCTGTTCGTTTCTGGAGGCTTCCACGGTCCGGTTTAATACAAAATGAGCCACAGTCCAATTCACCTTTCAAACTTGTAACTTTCCTGATTCTGGAACACAGCATATTCGTATTCTTTCCAGCATCAACATCAGCTTTCACAGTGTGCAACTTCTCCTCTTTCCCTGTACTACGCTCGCTTCCGGGATGGACCATACCTTTCTATCCTACAGCGTCCTCTCTGTTCAACCTTACTTCATTAGGGGACTCCCTCAGCCGTTTCACCCCGGTCCTGAGGGCATCAGACCACAAAATAAGCTGCCACATAATGAGAAACCTGCCCGTACTGCTTAGTTTTCGCTGGCAACTGCAGTCCCACTAATACTGCACCTCTAGCTCTGCTGCTGTTGTATCTTCTAGTGAAATCCTGACAGCAATCAATCCAGGGGACACAGGTTTTGTAAAAACAGTCAAACTTTTACTGGACAGTTGGCAGTCTTTACAATCAGGCATATAGTAAAAGGCCCAACAGGTTGTCGTCTTTCCCACAGGTATCGGACACAACTTCAGCCTTGGTTCTCGATATGGGTAGAGTGTCCTCTTGCTATCTTCTCTAGTACTAGGAATTCTCCACCACTAGCATTGCATGGAGATTGCAATGCCTTCCATCCCATGTAGTCGGAGTCCATCTTTCCCTGCAGCTTCACAAGCTGAATATGCCCAAAGGGCCCGACATCCATCTCAAGGTTCCCTAACCAGGTAGACGGAATCACATGGAAGGGTTTTTTTGTCAATCTACTGAGATGAGTATTAATCCAACATTGTCCCTAGCAGCCTATTAAGTGAGACTGCTGGTGCTGACACTTCACACTACTGTCCTGCACTGAACTGTCACTTCCTGATCTTGGCACTCTCAGTTCCCCCTCCCCAGACTGGGCTAGCCATTAACTTTAACCCTGACTATGCTAGACTGCATCCCCAGTGGTTGTTACCCTAGACAACATGCATGAATATAAAATGTATGAATATAAAAGACATTTAACCCGTTAGTGTCAGGGAGCAGACCATCAGTTCCACCACTCCTACAAACAGATGCTTAATCTGATTATCTGAATGCTTTTATGTCAGCTGTAATATAATTCTTACTTAATGCTTGGTACTTTGTGAACTAATAACAGCCATATGTACACCAAGCAGGTTACTATTAATCATTATTTTTATTTCACAAGCAATAATTTTAAATGTGTTCTTGTGGTTGGTTGTTCACTCTTTGAAATCAACAATTCTGCTCTGATTGCTATCGTATTTTATGCATGTTTCATATGTATACTGCCAGCTTTTAGCTTATCAGGGGAGTGGTGAAAACTTACCTTAGGCTATGTGCACACGTAGTTTTTTTGGTGTGCGGATTTTGGAGAGAAAACCGCAGGTAAATCTGCAGGACAAAAGTACTGCGGTTTATCTGCGGTTTTGCCCTGCGGTTTTACACCTCATAATGGATGAGGTGTAAAACTGCAGCGTTTCTGCACCAAACAATTGACATGCTGCGGATTGTAAACCGCGGAAAAATCTGCAGCATGTGCACAGCGTTTTTTAATTTCCATAGGAAATAAAGGTACTGTACAACGCAGCAGAATCTGCTGCGGACCCGCAGCTGCAGAAACGCTATGGAACCGCGGCAGAATCCGCACCGTGTGCAGTGCACATACCCTTATTCTTAGTACTTTTCTATCTTTTACAGTTATCAGTGTGTAATACAGAGAAGGAGGTCACATACAGGTCACCAGACGCTCTAAATGTAATGGGGGGTATGGGTCAGCCCACAGCAGAGTCAGTATAGCTGCACTGACATGAATTGCCACCTCTCATCATCAGACTGTACATATACCATCCCCCGACTGCTCCTCTCTCACCAGTCTCTAGTACATGTGACTGCCCAGCTCCACCATAGAGAGCATATTGATGACACACACTCAGGTGCGGACATACCGTCGTTGCAGCTGCACGGGGCTCCTAAGGAGATCATGGTGAAACGTCTTGTTCTCTAAGGCCTCTTTCACACATCAGGTTTTCGCCGTCAGGAGCGATCCGGCGCTTTTGACAAAAACCGGATCCGGCGAAATGCAATGCCGGATCCAGTTTCCCCCCCATTGACTTGCATTTGCGTCGGATCGCGCCGGATGGCCATGCGTTTCATCCGGTTTTCGCCGGATCCGGCAATGTGTCGCAATCCGGCGTCTGGAAAAAACGGCTACTGTAACGTTTTTTGTCTCCGGCGAAAAAGCCGGACACGCCGAATCCGGCGCGTCCGGCTTTTTCACACAATGAAAGCCTATGAGCGCCGCAATGCGCCGGATCCGTTTTTTTGTTCTGAGCATGCTCAGTAGCTCTGCCCACAAGACACATATATAAAAGCAAGACAGTGGGACCCTCAGCCACACCCAACATGCCACCCAAGACAGGAACCAGGCGCAGGAGAAGGCAGGAGACCACTGCAGCAGCACCATCAGCACCACCACCACCCCAAATGGAGCAGCATGCTGAACAACAGGAGGGGAGTCCAGTAGCAGATGAGAGATGGTAATTATCAAATCCCCCATTCCTCCAAACTAGGACCATGGAATATCAAGATATTCATTGGCCCTTTGTTTCTCTTTATTCAACAGCCGCCCAAGAGATGTGGCAGCACTGGCAGCAGCAGTAACACCACCCACAGGCATGGAGTGTGGCCAGCAGGAGGACAGCACATCATCTTCTGGGAGCCCTCCCTCGCATCGTCAGCGTTTGACGGTAAGTTTTTATTTCCAAAATCCATCATCTCTGTAATATATGTCTATTCATTGCCTTTTATTTCAAAACAGGAATCACAAGATGAAGAGGAGCTCCCAGAAGAAGAAGGAAGGGGTGGACAGACACTTGGAGTGGGCTCACAATTGGTAAGTTTTTTGCATCAAACGCAGAAACACAACATCACACTACACACAACACATAGAAAACAATGTTCTGCAGACCAAACACAGCAAACAAATGCCTACATCCAAAGACATAACATTTTTTGTTTTCTTCTCTAGTCTTCCCAATCTGGTGCTCGGCCAAGAGGTCCTCGCAGTGCCTCCCAGGGTCGTCGGCGACAGCAACGCGGCGGTCACCAGCGTGTAAGTATAAATATTTTTGCTTTGTTTTTGTGCACTTTTTATTTCATTTCTTTTGTGGAGGCTAATTATGTTATTTTTGTCTTTTTCTTTAACAGCCTTCACAGCGTGCTCCCGACTCTGACGGTGAGGATGGAGGGATTGATGTGGACCACCTCATCGATCTCGTCCGAGAAAGGGAGCCGCTATGGAATATGGCTGACCGCCGGCATGCTGACCTGATCGTTACCCGACGACTCTGGGAGGAAATCTGTTCGCTCCTTGTGGACTGCTGGGAGGACCTCGATGCTCGGGCCCAGATTAAAGAGCGTAAGCAGCGTCGGACTGGAACGCCTTGGGCCCACCAGAGAAAATCATTCTTGGGGCCCACTATGTAGCTGCATAGAGTTAAATACCAGACCACCAATTATGCGGTAAAACACGCTAATATCCGGGTATAATATAAGGTTGTACATGTCTTAATTATGTAGCAGGAGTTGGGGTAGCCCCCTCATAGAATATAAAGCAGGTCCCTCACATAGTATAATGCAGCCATCTCATAGAATATAATGCAGCCATCTCATAGAATATAATACTGCCCCCCTCATAGGGTATAATACTGCCCCCCTCATAGGGAATAATGCACCCCCTCATAGGGTATAATACTGCCCCCCTCATAGGGTATAATACTGCCCCCCTCATAGGGTATAATACTGCCCCCCTCATAGGGTATAATACTGCCCCCCTCATAGGGAATAATGCTGCCCCCCTCATAGGGTATAATACTGCCCCCCTCATAGGGAATAATGCTGCCCTCCTCATAGGGTATAATGCTGCCCCCTCATAGGGTATAATACTGCCCCCCTCATAGGGAATAATGCACCCCCTCATAGGGTATAATGCTATATAGATATATAGATATAGAGTTAGATAGATATAGATAGAAAGATAGATGTAGAAATAGATAGATAGTAGATAATGGATAGAAAGTAGATAATGGATAGATATAGATAGAGAGAGAGATAGATAGAAAATAGATAATGGATAGATAGATATAGAGATAGATAGAGATAGAGATAGATAGAGATAGAGATAGATAGAGATAGAGATAGAGATAGATAATAGATAGAGATATACAGATATAATAATAATAATATAGACATATATAGATAGATATAGAGATAAATATATATAGATAGATGGCTATAAATAAAAATAGATATAGAGATAGATAGATATAGAGTTAGAAAGATAGACAGAGAGAGAGATATAGAGATAGCTAGATAGATAGATGGATAGATAGATATAGATAATAGAGATAATAGATAGATATAGAGATAGATGGATAGATCAATAGATAGAGAGAGATAGAGATAGATAGATAATGAGATATAGAGATAGATACAGAGATATAGTGTTAGATAGAAAGATAGATATAGAGATAGATAGATATAGAGATAGATAGATATAGAGATAATATATAGATAGCTATAGAGAGAGAGATATAGAGATAGATATAGAGATGATAGATAGATATAGATATAAAGATAGATAGAGATAGATACAGAGATCGATAAATAGATAGAGAGATAGATATAGATATAGATAATAGATAGAGATAGATAAAGATAGATAATAAATATAGAGATAGGTAGATATAGATAATAGAGATAGCTAGATAGAGATAGATAGCAAGATAGATGTAGAGATAGAAATATAGAGATAGAAAGATAGATAGATATACAGAGAGATAGATATAGAGATAGAGAGAAATAGATATAGATATAGAGATAATAGATATAGATAGATATAGAGAGAGATAGATACAGAGAAAAGATATAGATCTAAATAGATAGAGAAAGATAGAGCGATAGATATACAGAGAGATAGATATAGAGATAGATATATAGATAGAGCGATAGATAGCGAGAGATATAGATATAGAGATAGATAGATATAGAGATAAATAACGGATAGATAAATAGGTAGGTATAGAGATAGATATATATATAGATATTAGATAGATATATATATATATATAGATAAAGATAGATAGATATAGATGGTAGATAGATAATAAATATAGAGATAATAGATATAGAGATAGAGTAAGATAGATAGAAAGATATAGAGATAGATAGATATAGAGATAGATGTAGAGATAGAGCGATAGATAATAGATAGAGATAGATATAGATATAGATAATAGATAGAGATAGAAAGATAGATAGATATAAGAGAGATAGTGAGAGAGATATAAAAAAAACAAAAAAAAACACAATACTCACCTCTCCTCCTCGCTCCCACGCTGATCCCGGCTTCAGTGTCAGGAGCTGTCCTCTCTGCCAGACACACAGCGGGTGCGCGATGTAGTGACGTCATCGCCCACTGGCTGTGAGTCAGGAGCAGAGGGGACTGAGGGCGGCGCCGGCCCTGATGCAGAGCGGCTTACTGGGCTGGGGGCGGGGCCTCTGGGGGTGGAGACCTGAAATGATATTCACTGCTTCGCAGTGAATATTCATTTCTCTTTAGCAGCGGGGACAGGGGCTCCTGCCTCCTGACACCCGCTGCTACTCCGCTGGCAGGGGCCCCCATAGCAGCTGCATGGTGTGCGACACACCACTGGCTGGGGGCCCCTGGAGCAGCGGGGGCCCTAGGCAACTGCTGGCCCTGTATGCCAGCAGGTGCCAGGGCCCACCAGATGCCAGGGCCCACCGGAGAATCCTCCGGTTCTCCGGTGGGCCAGTCCGACGCTGAGCGTAAGTATATACAGTACCGGTTGCTTGTTGTAAACCAGTGTTTCCCGAACTCCAGTCCTCGTGGTCCCCATCGATCATGTGTTCAGGATTTCTATTTACTATGGAAATCCTGAAAACATTACCCCTGGGGACCATGAGGACTGGAGTTTGGGAAACACTGATGTTGTATACTAACCACTCCTTTCTCGCTTCAGGGGACAGAATTGTGAAGCGGTGGCGGTCTGTGAGGGATCGTTTCAAGAAGGAGTTCAATAAAGAGATGCGGGCCCCGAGTGGATCTGGAGGACGCAGGAGCAAGTAGAAGTACGCACAAGCCCTGTCGTTCCTCCGGGAAACAATGGTCACCAGAAGGTAAATATTACACAGCACATGTGAAAAAAAAAAATGTTTCTATGTAACTTTTTTTTTTCAGCCAGGGCCATACCATGTCACTATTTTAATTGTTTTTTTTTCTCTTTATTCCACAGCACGGTGAGCAGCACTCGGGAGCCTGCACGATTGGACCCTTCTGAGGCGATCCCTGAGGAGACCGGCACCGAGGGACACTTCGACCGCCCGGTACATCTGCACCTTCCCAGCCTTCCCACACATTCGACCCATCTGTCCCATCCACCAGCACAGGAGCATCGTGGCCACCTACATTACATGAAGCTGCTGGTGAGGAGATCGCTTTCCCTTTACCCCACCCTTCTGCCCCTGCCACCTCTAGTACACCTGCGGGTACTGGGCGGCAGCGGCAGAGGGGTCAGGAAAAGACTTATGCGCCAGAGTTCTTTTTCAGGTCTGTTGTGGAGCGCATGGAAACGCTATCTCCTACCCAGCAGATGCATGTAATGCATTCATGCCACGGTGCTCTCCAGCACGTTGTCTCCCAACCTCCTCCTCCCACCACCACAGTAGTTCCTCCACCTGCACCCCCTCCAGCCACTTTCCATCCTCCCCCTCCTATTACATACCATCCACCTCCCCAGTACCAGACATCTCCCCACTTCCAGCAACCTGCCCCGTACCAAACTCCTTCCCCGTACCAAACTCCTTCCCCGTACCAAACTCCTTCCCCGTACCAAACTCCTTCCCCGTACCAAACTCCTTCCCCGTACCAAACTCCTTCCCCGTACCAAACTCCTTCCCCGTACCAAACTCCTTCCCCGTACCAAACTCCTTCCCCGTACCAAACTCCTTCCCCGCACCAAACTCCTTCCCCATACAACTTGCCATCAACATCATCTGCTCCTACAGTCCCTGCCCAACCCTCCACTCCACCGCCCACCACCTCTTCTGCCTCCCACATGTCCACCCATTCTGTAGCTTTTTCCACACCTTCACCTCTAACTGTTCCTTCCCCACCACGATCCCAGTCCTCTCTCCACACTCCCAGTGTCGAAGTGTCCCGCAGCCCCTCCAGCAGTATTTCCACCCCACACTACACAGATTTGTAATGTGTTTTTTAATAAAAATGCCTATTGTTTTTAAAACCTTTATTAAAAAAGTTTTTTGCACATTAAAATATTTTTTTTTTGTAAAATGTTTTTAAAGAAAAGTTAAATTATCGTTTCACAATGGTTGTCTGTCATTTCTTTCTGCGGTGAAGTATGTTTAAAAAAAAAAAAGGTTAAATACAGGGTATTTCAAAGGTAAAAAGGTATTCAAAACCAGGTATATAACTGTGGGTAAATTTTACCTTTTTGCCACAGTTGTGTTCCTGGTTGTGTTTGAAGCAAAGTATTTCACCTAAAAAGTTGTGTTTATTGTTGGTGATTTCCTAACAATGTACACAACTTTTGTTACAAGGTGAAATACTTTGCATAAAACACAACCAGGTACACACCTGTGGCCTAAAGGTAAAAATAGTAAGACCATGACAAGATAGCCAACTTTGGTTGGCAAAGGTATATACTGTTGGTACAGAAGGTGCACAAGTTTGGTTAAGGGCACAAATCTTTCACACTCTGTCATTCTGCCAGTGTACTCTGCCTTGAGGTGACATAAAGTATAGTGCAAAATTGTCCCTCATTACTGAAACCGTCACAGAACTTCTAGTGGTAATGTCATGGTAATCTTGCAAGGTGGTTTCTTCAGAGGTGTCCTCAATGGAAATGGGTTCCTTGCAGATAACAAAATTGTGGAGTACCACGCACGCTTTGATCACCTCGTCCACAGTTTCTGTCTTGAGGTTGATCGCAGTCAATAGGACCCGCCATTTGGCTGTCAGAATACCAAAGGTACATTCAACCATTCTTCTTGCTCTTGTGAGGCGGTAATTAAAAATGCGTTTTGTTCTTGTCAATCCTCTGCTAGAGTACGGTTTCAAAAGGTGTTCTGACAGCTGGAAGGCTTCATCCCCTACACAGACAAATGGCATAGGTGGACCAGATGTTTGCGGCAGCGGTCTAGGGGGTGGGAACTGGAAGGTGTTTCCATACAGTTTACGTCCCATGGCAGACAGTTTGAAAACTTGAGAGTCATTGGAGCGGCCATAGGCCCCAATATCAACAGCAATAAATTTGTATTCCACGTCAGCGATGGCCATGAGGACAATGGAAAAATATTTCTTGTAATTGAAATATTCCGATCACGATCCGGCTGGCTTTACAATGCGGATATGTTTCCCGTCCACAGCGCCCAAGCAGTTCGGAAACTGACATATCTGTTGAAACTTTTCTGAAATTTCAATCCACCTCTCTGTTGTGGGCTCTGGTAAAAACTCTTCAGCTAAGGAGTCCCACAGTGCACGGCATGTGTACTTCACTATTCCAGATATGGTGGAAATTCCGAGTCTGTACTGGAAATGCAGTGACGAAAGGGATTCTCCAGTTGCAAGAAATCTGTGGGGAATTAAAAAATAATCAATTAGTTTAAAATCACAGCATTACATACCAAAACTGACCTATAACACTTGGAGATACAAATTACCACCAACAAGATTGCAGTGAAAGTGTTCTCTGATGCAAGCATATCCAATAAATGTGGCTTACCTTAAAGTCACCATCAGACGCTCTGCGGGTGAAACAGAGAAGCGGCAATAGGTGTCTGCTTTTCTTTTGAGGTGTGCAATGCGCTCCACCAAGTAATCAAAATTCTCCATTTTCTTCCGAACATATCCAAAAAATTTATCCGGGTTTCGTCTAAGGTCCATGCAGAGTGTAGAATAGACCCCACGCGTCATTCTCTTGGCTGTGATGGGGTGGATCCACAAACGTAGTCTACGATGCCTGATGCGCTGCTGTCTCGCTCTCTCCTTCTCCAGAACAATCACCCTCAAACGATTCGCCTCCGCTGTAAAATCCGCCAAATTCTTCAAAATATTTCCAATCACAACATCCATCTTCGCCAGTAACTTGCTCTTCTCTCCAACCTGCACTTTCTCCTCTACAACCTGTCAAAGAAGGGCTGTAGGAACACGCTATATATAGTTTTTCAGTAGCCAATCCCGTTCGGAAGGCCACAAGGGTCAATTTTAAAAACCGGATCCGGCGTAATCCGTCAAAAAACGGAACAAAAACCGGATTAACCGGATGAGACGGATCTGGTTTTGTCTGTCAAGAACAAGACAGATCCGGCAGAAAAACGGATCCGTCACATCCGGTTTTACGAAATATTTGCCGGATCCGGCGCTCCGGCACGACGCCGGATCGCGCCTGACGCCGAAAACCTGATGTGTGAAAGTAGCCTAAAAGAATAAGCGGCAGCATTTACACTAAGAGGAGAGGAAGGGGGCCCTGAGTTTTTTGCCAACAGAGAGGGGCATGCATTCTGCAAAATATGTTAGAAGGGGCCTCCTTTCTCTCTTCTTAGGCCTCTTTCACACTTCAGTCTTTTGACGTCAGTTGCAAACCGTCAAAGTTGTGAAAAAAACGGATCCATTTCCGTTTTGCAAAAAATGGATGTGTGGCGCCCCTGAGGCTCAGTCGCCACAGAGGTACTGCACCTTCTCCTAAGGTGTGGTGCCCCACCATCCAGGTAGGTTGGAGGCTCCTGATCACGCTCCAACACTCGCACCCCACACAATAGAGCAGTTCAGCACAACCACATTGCGGCTCCTTGCTTAGAGAGAAGCAGAGCACCTTTGGTGGTTCCCTGCATGGAACACTAGATGTGCTGGGAGGTGGGTGGAGTTAAGGATATATATATATTGAGAGGGATGGTTTAGGAGGAGGGGTTAGTCTAACAGGAGGTCAGTGAGGAAGGAAGCAACTCGGGAGGAGTGGGGATCCCTGGAAGAAGGGATGGAGGAAGGAGTGCTGCAGCTGCCTCAGTGACCTGAGCCAGCTGGCACGGGAAAGGAAAGGAGAGAAGGACGTTGACCTGAAGCCTGAGCTTCCATAGAAGGGAAAGGACAAGTACGGAACGTAGGAGTAAAAGGGAACACAGAGGACGTGGGTTAGAGGAAGAACCCTGCCTAGAAGTTCTAAGCGCAAGGCCGGGGCCCGGTCCCCGAGGTTGTATGAACACTAATGGTTCTGCAGCAGACACTGGTGGAGTAGTGGGCTGTAAATGCACTACTCCCATCTAAGACTTGAGGGCACAACAGCAATACGGATAGAGAGCCGGGACTTAGGAGTAGAGAGTCCCCGAAGCAGGCTACAGCTGTCTGCCATGCAAGTAGAGTTCTTGGGAACATCTGTCAGGAGGAACTCCAGAGTACCACGGTACTGGAGATCTTCACACTTAAAGGCGCTATAGAGGAGACGTTCAGGAAAGGCACATAAGTTGGCGGAGTGTGGAAGGGAGCTTTCCATCTTGCCTGGAGGTTGACGGAGGACACGGCACAGAAGCGGGCACTACAGACTGTGAGTAAAGCTTTGGAACTACATGCCCTGGTGTCCTCCATTCCTTCCTAAGTCTGTCCGCCTGACACTGCTACATCCCCTGCGCCGGACAATACATCACCTAAGTGTCTCCACATCTACACTGCCCTGGGACAACAGCCCTGCCTGTGGAGGGCTATACCATCATTGCTGCACCACACCATCTGTCCCGGAGGATCTGCATGCAGCGTCGGCTTAACACCTCCCTTGCCGAACACCACAGGTGCCGTCACAAACTATTCACCCAGACTACTACATTCCCCCATTACTTGGGCGCCCAGGGCCACAGTCCGGGTCACCGCTGCTGTGACTCATCCCACTGATACCAGCCCGGTACCGAGTACCCCACAGCCCTGGGGGGGCGACCCAGATGCACCGGATAAGCTTTTTTGACGGATCCGATCGAGCCGCCAGTGTATGAAATTTAAAGGAACAGAACTCAGTTAAAAAGAGAGAGATGGAAAGAGAGAGAGAGTGAGAGAATATTTCTCGTTGCCAGAACAGCTTTTGGGGTTAAATTACATGAATGGAAGCGCTTCCAGGCATGCTCAGTATAAAAAAGCGGAATCCGCTTGCAACGGATCCGTTGCCTATAGGCGTCCATTATAGCACATTGCGGACAGCGACGGTTCCGTTGCTATCCACCGTTTCATCGCAGACAAAAAACGTTTCAATGTCCGTCCACTCCAGGCAGCGGACGCCAAAATTATAACTGATCCGTCAAAAAATGGATGCAACGGATGACCATACGTCGCAATCCATCATTAATGTAAGTCCATGGGGAAAAAAACGGATTCCGCCAAAAAAAGCCGATCCGTTTTTTTCTAAAAATGGCGGATTTCAACTGACGTCAAAAGACTGGTGTGAAAGAGGCCTTAGTTGATGCTGCTGACTCTCTTATGCAGGAGCTCAGGATTCCTGGACATTCCCCCAGCTTTGCAGTGCTCAGGCACAGGCAGGATGACAGGCCTGGTAATCCAATCTCCTGCCTCTGACTGCTGTTCGAAACAGCCTCGGAACAGTCAGTACATCTGCAGGGCCATTTTTAGACAAAATGGGGCCCTAGGCAAAAGTTTAAAGTGGGGCCCCAAATGCTAACATAGTAAAATCATACATGTAGGTTACATTACATGAACAGTTGGCAGAGGGGCCTGGAGCCAGTTCTGGCACTGTGGCCCCCATATTCAGGGGCCTTATATCGGCCGACGAGTCTGCCACTATTAGCATTACACAGGAGCGTTGCTAGGGTCAGAAAAGATTGGGGGTTCCAAGCGCCAAAGACAAAGAGTTGTCCCCCAACCCCCTTTTAAAAAAAAAAATTAACACTGCAGATAACACAGCAGGGCTACCAACCGTCCTGGATCCAGCGGGACAGTCCTGATTTTGACACTCCCACCTGCGGGATTGTAGTTTTCCCGCACTGCAAATCAGCCGCCACGCCCACCTGTCATTTCAGAAGGGACTGTGTACCGATCGCCATACAATTCCCTCTATGCACAGCACACGCCAGAACAGAAGCCCTCCCCAGCTCACGTGACCAGTCACATGACTGTGACCTCATCCTATGTAACACCAGAGATAGCAGTGAAAACTCTCTGAGAACAGATAATATACTGTAGTAGATGTCACCTGCAGTCCTATGTAACACCACAGATAGCCATAGCGTTTCAGAGTAAGACTATGTTCACATGCATTTTTTTTTCAGTAGCCAAAACCTGTTCTATTGGCAGTAAAAATGTTGCGTTCAAAACACCTGTTTTTCAGCTTGTTTCTGGTGTTCTTTACACTTTTTTCAGCTTTTTTTAAAGTGAGGATGTTTGCTTTGTCTACAGTATGTGTAAGACCACGTTCACACGTTGAGTATTCGGTCAGTATTTCACATCAGTATGTGCAAGTCAAAACCAGGAGGGTGAGAAATCCAGAAGTGGTGACGTGTTCCTATTATACTTTTCCTCTCATTGTCCAACTGCTCTTTCTGCATTACAAATCCTGATGTGAAATACTAAACCAAATACTGAACGTGTGAACGAGACTTAATAGTTTAATTCACAAAACCACTTAAAAAATTGCAGCGAAAAATGCAATTGCAATTTCCGCCTATCTCACTCAGTCACATGCTGTTGAACCGAAGATCCCTACTCCTGATGTGTTTTCTGGGGATCGGTCTAAATTTTTGAATTTTAAGAATAATTGCAAATTATTTCTTGCCTTGAAGCCTAACTCATCGGGGAGCTCTGAGCAGCTGGTTAAAATTGTCATCTCCTTGCTGCGCGGCGATCCCCAGGATTGGGCCTTTTCTCTGACACCTGAAAATCCTATTCTGACTAATGTGGATGCATTTTTCAAGCCTTGGGGTTGTATGATGAACCTAATGCTGTTGATCAAGCTGAGAAAACCCTGTTGGCATTGAACCAGGGTCAGGATTCTGCAGAGTTATACTGTCAAAAATTCCAAAAGTGGGCGGTCCTTACTACATGGAATGATGGTGCATTGGCAGCTCTCTTTCGGAAGGGTTTATTAGAGACCGTAAAAGATGTTGTGGTGGGATTTCCTGTTCCCTCTGGTATTGATGATTCTATGTTATTAGCCATTCAAGTTGATCGGCGTTTACGTGAACGTAAAACTACACGAGAGGCGTTGCCACCTTTTGAACAAACGTCTGAACCTATGCAATGTGATAGGGTTTTGTCTAGGGCGCAACGTCGGGAGTTTAGAAGGCGTAATAAGCTGTGTCTTTTCTGTGGAGACGCCTCTCATACTATTTCTGTCTGCCCTAAACGAGAGAAACGTTTTGCACACACGTTTGCTGTGGGCAGTGTACAACCTAAGTTTCTTTTGGCAATTACTCTGATCTGCTCCTTATCCACATTTTCCACTAAGGATTTTGTAGATTCAGGAGCAGCTTTGAATCTGATGGATTTGGACTTTGCTAAACGTTGTGGTTTTCCTATGATACCTCTGCGGACGCCTATTCCTTTGAGGTTTATTGATGCTACTCCTTTGGCGGAGAACAAACCTCAGTTTTGGACCCAGGTGATAATGCAAGTTGCCCCAGACCACCAGGAAAATTGTACATTTTTGGTGCTGAACAATTCACATCATACTATTGCTCTGGGTTTTCCCTGGTTGCAAACTCATAATCCAGTTTTGGATTGGAAATCTGTGTCTGTGGTGAGTTGGGGTTGTCAGTGTGTTCTTAGGGACACTCCTGTTTTCTCCACCTCTCCTCAGTCTCATGATATTCCTGATTATCTGGCTGATTTTTCTGATGTATTTAGTGAGAGTAAGTCTGCGTCTTTGCCTCCTCATAGGAGTTATGACTGTGCAATTGAGTTGATGCTTGGGTCTAAATTTCCCAAGGGTCGGCTTTTCAACTTATCAGTACCCGAACATGATGCTATGCGATCCTATATTAAGGAGTTGTTGGAGAAGGGTCATATTAGACCATCCTCTTCACCCTTAGGTGCTGGGGTTTTTTTGTGGCCAAGAAAGATGGTTCATTAAGGCCTTGTATTGAATATCGTTCCCTTAACAAGATGACGGTTAAATATCTGTACCCGCTACCTCTGATGTCTGATTTATTATCCAGAGTTAAAAGTGCCTGCTGGTTTACTAAGCTTGACCTCAGGGGGGCATATAATCTTATTCGCATCAAGCATGGGGATGAATGAAAGACGGCGTTTAATACTCTGGAGGGACATTTTGAGTACCTGGTGATGCCTTTTGGGCTCACTAATGCCCCTTCTGTTTTCCAATCCTTTATGAATGATATTTTCCGGGACTTTGTGGATAAGTTTTTGATCATCTATCTGGATGATATTTTGATCTTTTCCAGTGATTGGGATTCTCATGTGGAACATGTCTTGACTGTGTTCCGGATTTAGAGGGAGAATTCCCTGTTTGTTAAGGGATCGAAATGCCTCTTTGGTGTAGAGAGGATTTCATTTTTGGGATTTATTTTGTCTCCGCCGACTATTGAAATGGACCCGGCCAAGGTACAGGCCATTTATGATTGGGTTCAGCCCACTTCTTTGAAGGCTCTCCAGAAGTTTTTGGGTTTTGCTAATTTCTATCGTAAATTTATAGGTAATTTTTCTGGTATTGTCAAACCACTGACTGATCTGACCAAGAAGGGTGCTGATGTGCTGAATTGGTCTCCAGAGGCTGTCTCAGCATTTCAGGACCTTAAGCGGAGATTCACTTCTGCTCCGGTTTTATGGCAACCTGATGTCTCACTTCCATTTCATGTGGAGGTAGATGCTTCTGAGATTGGTGCAGGAGCGGTTTTGTCCCAAAAAGATCCTGTGACTTCTAAAATGAATCCCTGTGCCTTCTTTTCTTGAAAGTTCTCCCCATCTGAACGCAACTATGATGTGGGGAATCGGGCATTGTTGGCCATGAAATGGGCATTTGAAGAGTGGAGACATTGGTTGGAGGGAGCTAGACATCAAGTTGTGGTCCTCACCGACCACAAGAATTTGATTTATCTGGAGTCGGCCAAACGCTTGAATCCTAGACAGGCTAGGTAGGCCTTGTTTTTCACGCGTTTTAATTTTGTGGTCTCTTTTCTTCCGGGCACCAAGAATTTTAAGGCAGATGCCCTTTCTAGGAGTTTCTTTGCTGATTCTCTTATTGTGACCGAGCCTACTACCATCCTAGGTGAGGGGGTAGTTCTTTCTGCCATTTTGCCAGATTTGAGACGCGCCCTGGAGGAATTTCAGGAGGATAAACCTGAGCGTGTGTCCTATGGGAAAATTGTATGTTCCTGAAAAGTGGAGGAAGAGAGTGATGTCTGAAGTTCATTGCTCTGCATTGGCTGGTCATCCAGGTATTTTTGGTACCAGAGAATTGGTGAGTCAGTCATTTTGGTGGCCTGCCTTATTTTGTGATGTCAGGAATTTTGTGCAGTCCTGTGGGACTTGTTCTCGGTCTAAACCCTGTTCTTGTTCTAGTGGGTTGTTGATGCCCCTGCCGGTGCCCAAGAGGCCATGGACCCATATCTCAATGGATTTTATTTCTGATCTTCCTGTCTCTCAGAGAACGACTGTTATCTGGGTGATTTGTGATAGATTTTCTAAGATGGCCCATCTTGTACCACTCCCAAATTTGCCATCAGAGTTGGTGTCCTTGTTTTCACAACAGGTGGTTCGGTTGCTTGGGATTTCTGAGAACATTGTGTCGGACAGAGGAGTCCAGTTTGTTTCCAGATTCTGGAAAGCCTTTTGTTCCAATCTGGGAATTCAGTTATCTTTCTCCTCTGCGTTTCATCCTCAGACCTATTGGCAGACTGAGAGAACAAAACAGACTTTGGAGTCCTATTTGAGATGTTTTATATCTGCTGATCAGGATGACTGGGTCTCATTTTTGCCCTTGGCCGAATTCGCGCTAAACAATAGAGCTAGTTCTGCCACTTTGAAGTCGCCCTTTTTCTGTAACTTTGGGTTTCATCCTCGATTTTCTTCAGGGCAAGTGGAATCTTCAGCCTGCCCAGGTGTGGACACTGTGGTAGAGAGAATGCAACAGATTTGGGACCAAGTGGTGGATAAGTTGTCACTCTCTCAGGAAAAGACCCAGCGGTTTTCCAACCGGCATAGGACCATTGGTCCCCGGTTTAAAGTGGTTGATATGGTTTGGTTGTCGTCAAAGAATATCTCTATGAAGGTTGCGTCTCCTAAGTTCAAGCCAAGATTTATTGGACCTTATAAGATTTTGGAGATTCTTAATCCTGTTTCTTTTCGATTGGCTCTTCCAGTTACATTCAAGATCCATAACGTATTTCACAAATCTCTGTTGAAGAGGTTTGTTGAGCCAGTAGTTCCTATGGCGGCACCTCCTGACCCTGTATTGGTTAAAGGCAATGTGGAATATGAGGTAGAGAAAATATTGGATTCTCGTTTGGCTAGACGAAGACTGCAGTATTTGGTCAAATGGAAGGGTTATGGCCAGGAGAATAATTCTTGGGTCTCTGGCTCTGACATTCATGCCAGTAGATTGGTTCGTGCTTTTCACCGGGCCCATCCTGATCGGCCTGGTGGCGTCGATGAGGGTTCGGTGACCCCTCTTCAAGGGGGGGGTACTGTTGTGAACTCATTTTCTGGTCTGCCTCTGGTTTCTGGCGAGGGAGCTGGTTGTGCTGACAGAGGAGTTGTGAGTTCTCTTTCCGGGCTCCCTCTGGTGGTGGCAGGAGGTAATGAAGCTGATCTAATTAACAGAGACCTGCCACCTAATAATGAGAATGAGGAGTGGACATCTGGAGTCTCAGACTGGATTTAAGACAGCTGACTCCCAATTCCATGCTGGTGAATTTTTTTCCTGCCACCTGAGGTCTTAGTTTCCAGCTCAGTTCCTGCCTTCTCAAGCTAAGTTCTTCTCTGCTTATGTTCACATTTGATTTGGTTTGATCTATTCAGTTTTTTGTGTGGTCAGCCAGCCCCAGCTGGGGCTGTGCTGAATTTCCACTCTTATGTCATTGTATGTGCTAGTTTGCTTTTTGTCCCTTATTAGATTGGCCTCTTTTTGCTCTGTTCTCAGAATATGCCAGAGTGCTGATATAGTGGGAAAAGTCTAATGACTTCAGGGTATTTTTTGCTATCAGAAGTGTTGGACATTTTTGCAGGGTTTTTTGGCGAGATTGCAGACAATATCTTTCCTTTCTTGTCCTTTCTAGTTAGTGTGGGCCCCATTGTTTGCTCAGCCTATTTTCCTACCTGTGTTTGTGCTTTCATCTTGTCTCACCGTCAAAACATGTGTGGGGGCTGTCTATTCCTTTGGGGTCTGCTCTGGGGCAGTTTAGATTTCCCCTTTTCTTGCTTTAGGCTTATTTAGTCCTCCGGCTGTAACGAGGCGTCTAGAATCATCGTAGGTACGCTCCACGGCTGCTGTTAGTTGTGTGGTTAGGATCAGGGGTCTGCAATCCACGTAGTAACCAACCTCTCTGGTTTTCTGTGATTTGGCTTGGTCTTGTTTTCCTCCTCGGTGACCCATTCATAACAGTCTACATTACGTCAGCTTCAGCAGGGAGACTGGCAGAGGAGGAGTATTGCTCCGAGTTTCAGAGGTGGTCTACTGACACTAAGTGGAATGACCCCAGTTCTATTAAGGGCTATCAGTAAGGGTGAAGGATGCTCTAGCCCTGTATGAGACTCCAGTTTCCCTTGAGGTGACCATGTCTCTGGTTATCTGGGTGGATTGCAGTCTCCGCCAGAGACATAAAGAGACACCCCAATGTGTGGGAGATCCGGGGCCAAGGGAAACCTGGTCTGAGACATCTGAGGAACCCATACAGTTGGGTGGGGCAACTTGTCCTGGAATGCATTAATCACAATTTATGCCCCAGGTTAAATAACCAATAAACCACAAAGGTATGTACCAAAAATCCTAGATAATTAATCACTCTTTGGATACCAGCAATGAAAATTAGCCTCCAAAACAATGGTACTTCAGATATTTCAATTTTTTATAAATTGATCAACAATTCTAAAACTCATACATAAACAGAGAGGTGTGTATCCAAAATAGAGGAGGGACCAAATAAAGCCCTAGGGTATCCTAAAGACATCTCTATAGGACATGCAGCCCTTTAAAATGTAAACATTTGACACTGTGCAAAATATGCGCATAGACAATGAACAAGGCATCTTAATTCAACCTAAGTAACTAGCTGTACATACACAACGATAAGAATTATACAACATGCATAAGCCAGACCTGTTCACTTGTAAGAAGCCTGCTATGAAAGTGTGCAGAAACAACAAGGACGGGAATTTACATTGTGTGACAACCTTCTGTGTAGACCGCTAACACTGATAAAGCACAGCGCAACATTATAACCACTAATAAAACAGTTGGGCAATCATACCTATTGAAGGCACATGGAATACCCCGGGTGTACCTCTGCCCTTACGCGCGTTTCGTTACTGTTTCTTCGGGAGGCGTGTCAGGGCAGGGGGCATGCCAGTTTAAATAGTATGTATCACCCTCATGATCGGACAGAAATGATTGTGCCACTGCGCATGTCCCGTTTTTACATGGCTCCAATCACATAACCGCAGTAAGAGCCCAAAGGATTGTGCCACTGCGCATGTCCCGTTTTTACATGGCTCCAATCGTGCAACCGCAGTAAGAGCCCAAAGGAGGTCAACACAGCGCATGCTCTGTTTTAGTATGGGATTAATCACGCAACCGCTGTGTGGAATCCTATGTACTTCACTGGAGCTTTGCTAGGCGCATGCGTCAAGCCATCTGACCTGCTGATGTAAAGGGGGAAGTGTCAAAGGCGGTCACGCGTCCCCGGTCACCACGTCATCAAAGATGACGCGGGTAACCGGAGGGCACTAGAGAATGCCGTCCACTTCTCCTGCTAGGTCATAAGCTGCACATGCGCTCTTCTGCTACTCGGGAGAGTTTTTAATGTTGTAATATCACTAACTTTTTTTGCTTTGTCAATATCTAGACAGTGCTCCTGCACTCTCACTTTAAGTTCCCGAGTTGTCATGCCAATGTAAGTCTTCTTACATGGGCAATCCACATAGTATATGACTCCTTTAGTAGAGTAAGTGATGTGTGGCCTTATTTCAAAGTTCCTAGTATCATCAAAATTGGAAAATCGCTGACTTTTTTTCATGTTAGCACATACCTTACATATCCCACATGGGAAAAACCCCTTACGCTCCATGTTTCTTTTTACCATTTAATTTCTTTTAGAAACATATGAGCTATGGGTTAAAATGTCTCATAAATTTGGAGCCCTCCTAGCCACAAAGGAAGGGCTAGGCGGTAAGACATCTTTGAGAACAGGATCAGTCAGCAATATTTGCCAGTGTTTTTGTACAATATTCTTAACGTCAAACCATTTGTTGTTATAGTTTGTGATGAATCTTACCTGTTGTTCATCCCCCTTATTACCAACAGGCGGGACATTTTTATGTAGAAGCTGATCCCTGGAAATATTTTTAGCTCTTATATATCCCTTATGAATTGTTCTTCGACCATAGCCTCTATCCTGAAATCGTTTTTTTCAAAATCATGGATTGTTCCTCAAATTGACTTTCTTCAGAGCAAATTCTTTTAATACGTAAAAATTGGCCAATTGGTATCCCATTAATGGTTGACTTGGGATGTGCAGAAGACGCATGCAGTAAAGAGTTTGTTGCAGTTGGTTTCCGGAAAACCGTTGTAGATACTTGACCATTTGGTAATGCTGTAATGGATAAATCCAAAAACTCAATACTGCGTCCAAATTTTTATGACAATTTAATGTTTTGGTCATTGTTATTTAATCGATTCATCAAAGATGTTAAATCCTCCACTGAATCCTCCCAGATGAACATAATGTCATCTATGAAACAGATCCAATTATGGACCCGTTACATTCCTGGGATTTCTTCATTTTGGAATATAGTCCATTCCCAGGGCCCCATGAATAGGTTGGCATATGAGGGGACACATGATGCCCCCATGGCCGTACCCTGCATCTGCAGGTAAATTTTGCCATCAAAAGTAAAAACATTGTGGGTAAGGACAAATTCCAGTAATGTTAAAATGAATGTGGCCATATCTTTGTCCGTATTGCTATGAAGCAAATGTATTTGAACAGCTCTAAGTCCGTCATAATGTCTAATTGGTGAATACAATGCTTCAACATCCACTGTAACTAAAATCATCTCCTCCATAAGTTGCATATTTTCAAGGTGACCCAGGGCTGCCGTGGTGTCTTTACTATATGGGTTTAACTGCGTAACTAGAGGTTTCAAAAAAATATTCTATTACATTACATATAGTCTCACACAGACCTTCATTGGCAGCCACAATGGGTCTCCCAGGCGGATCTTGAGGATTCTTATGCACCTTTGGAATAAGGTATAATGTTGGCAGCCTTTTGATTAATTTTCTGATGGATTTCTAATAATTTTTTAGGGATGATGTTGTTTTCATATGCCTCATTCAAGATATCCATCAATTCCATTTTGAATTTACTCATTGGATTAAAGGTAAGCAATTTTATATTCCTGTGCATTGTGTAACAACTTATAGGCCTGTGCCTCATACATTTGATTAGGCCATATAACTATGTTGCCACCTTTGTCTGCCATTTTGAAAACAACATCATCCCATTCCTCTAATTCTCTCAAAGCTGTCCTTTCTTGCGGCATAAGATTACTGGGACCAAATATACTAGATGTTTGTAACCTTTCAATATCTGATAATACAATTTTCGTGAATGTGTCAACAGCTGGTACCAATGATAATGAAGCGAATTTAGTAGATTTATTAATCAATTTCATGGGAAATCTACTTACATTTGGGGTGCTTTCATCACTCAAAAATTCTAGTATCTCCAGAGCCTCCTGTTCCTCCTTGCTGGAAAAAATTTCTTCTGTATCTTTTCTATGGTGCAACTTTTTCAACACCAATTTCCTTGAAAAAAGATGCAAATCCTTTATAATGGTAAATACGTCTAAGCCAGATGAAGGAGAAAAAGTTAGTCCCTTTTGCAAAACACTTTCTTGAGCATCTGTTAACACATGAGTTGATAATATAATTACCTTCACAGAATCACCTTTTTGATTCTTGTATGCAGGACCTCTTTTTTTTTCTGTTTCTGAGTTTTTGGTCCATGTATACCATCATAAATGGAACTATCCCCTTCACTAGCAGATGAATTGGATATAGAGGAACTCCTAGAGCTACTTCTCTAAATAGGACTCTTTTTCGATGTTATTTGCCATCTGAAAATTTTATTGGACTCAAAATCAGCTAGATCCCTTTCATATTTCTTCTGTTCCTTCTGGCTAATGATATTTTCCTATTTTTCAATATCTTTGTTCAACTTGGTAATAACTTCCTGAAATCCTTCATTTTTCAATTCCTGTTGCAGAACTTTACTGTAATGTCTCAATCTCAGTTTCTATGCTCTTTAAAGTAGAAGAATTTTTTTCAATGATATTTTGAATTCTAATGAAGACGTATTTGCTGCCTTAATCCATCTCTTAATTAAATTTTCATCATCCAAGTCAAATGTAGGAAAAATATTCACTCTCAATCCCCTAATTTGTTGGGCAATTTCTCCTGAGTACACCGATACCTCATATGTGGTCATAAACCACTGTTTGGGCGCACGGCAGGGCCTGAAAGGAAGGAGAGCAATTTGACTTTTTGAGTAGAAAATGAGCTCCAATCGTTAGCGGACACCATGTCACGTTTGGAGAGCCCCTGTGTGCCTAAACAGTGAAAACCCCTCACAAGTAACACCGTTTTGGAAACTAGATCCCTTTTCTAAATGTGTAGTGAGCACTTTGAACTCCCAAGTGCTTCACAGAAGTTTATAACGCAGAGTAGTGAAAATAAAAAATCATTTTTTTTTCCTCAAAAATGATATTTTGGCCCGCTATTTTTTATTTTCACAAAGCTAACAGGAGAAATTGGACCCCAAAAGTTGTTGTGCAATTTGTCCTGAGTACACCGATACCCCATATGTGGGGGGAACAACTGTTTGGATGCATGGGAGAGCTCGGAAGGGAAGGAGCGCCATTTTGAAATGCAGACTTTGATGGAATGTTCTGTGGGCATCATGTTGCGTTTCCAGAACCCCTGATGTGCCTAAACAGGAGAAACCCCCCACAAGTGACCCCATTTTGGAAAGTAGACCCCCCAAGGAGCTTATCTAGATGTGTAGTGAGCACTTTGAACCCCCAAGTGCTTCACAGAAGTTTATAAACACAGAGCAGTGAAAATAAAAAATATTTTTTTTCCTCAAAAATTATTTTTTAGCCCGCTATTTTTTGTTTTCCCAAGGGTATCAGGAGAAATTGGACCCCAAAACTTGTTGTCCAGTTTGTCCTGAGTGCGCTGGTACCCCATATGTGAGGGGAGACCACTGTTTGGGCACATGTCAGGGCTCGGAAGGGAAGTAGTGACGTTTTGAAATGCAGACTTGATGGAATGGTCTGCAGGCATTATGTCACGTTTGCAGAGCCCCTGATGTGACTAAACTGTGAAAAACCCCCACAAGTGACCCCATTTTGGAAACTAGACCTCCCCAAGGAACTTATCTAGATGTGTGGTGAGCACTTTGAACCCCCAAGTGCTTCACAGAAGTTTATAACGCAGAGACCTGAAAATAAAAAAATCATTTTTTTTCCACAAAAATAATTTTTTAGCCCCCAATATTTTCCCAAGGGTAACAGGAGAAATTAGACCCCCAAAGTTGTTGTGCAATTATTCCTGAGTATGCTGATACCCCATATGTTGGGGTAAACCACTGTTTGGGCACACGTCTGGGCTTGGAAGGGAGGGAGCACCGTTTGACTTTTTGAACGCAAAATTGGCTGGAATCAATGGTGGCACCATGTCGCGTTTGGAGACCCCCTGATATGCCTAAACAGTGGAAACCCCTCAATTCTAACTCCAACCCTATCCCTAACCACAACCCTAATCCTAACACATCCCTAATACAAACCCTAACCATAACCCTAAGGCTGTGTGCACACGCTGCGGATTTTGCTGCGGTTCCGCAGCGGTTTTGGCTGCTGCGGTGTACAGTACCATGATTCCCTATGGGAATCAAAAACCGCAATGCAGATGGTGCAATCCGCAGAAAGAATTGACATGTCAATTCTTTCTGCGGATTCCACTGCGGTTTGCCATCTCCTCCATTGAGGAGATGAAAAACCACAGGGCAAAACCGCAGAGCAATCCGCAGGTAAAACCGCAGGTATTTTGACCTGCGGTTTCACCTGCAGATTTTACAAAATCCGCACGGATGAATCCGCACCTAATCTGCAGCGTGTGCACACAGCCTAACTCCAGCACACCTCTAACCCTAATCCCAACCCTAACCATAACCCTAACCACAAGCCTGACCCTAATCTCAACACTAACCCCAACACACCCCTAACCCTAATCTTAACCCTAATTCCAACCCTAACCCTAATTCTAACCCTAAATCTAACCCTAACTCTAATTCCAACCCTAATTCCAACCCTAACCCTAATTCCACCCTAACCCCAATTCCAACCCTAACCCTTTTTCTAACCCTAACCCTAATTATAACCCTAACCCTAATGGAAAAATAAAAATATTTTCTTTATTTTATTATTTGTGCCTACCTATGGGGGTGATAAAGGTGGCAGTAGTTTACTATTTTTTTATTTTGATCACTGTGAGAGTGAGACCTCTGCCGTTTGGAAGATTTGACGGACGCACTGTGCATTTTGGAAGATGGCGGCGCCCATGCAGGAGGGAGGAGGGACAGCGGAAGCGACACGGGGAGTCAGGAGGTACTGGGGGGAGAGACAGTAATCGGAAGGCGGGGGGAGCGGAGGGCAGGGGAGGGGAAGCAGATAATGACTGCGGCGGCATATTGCTGCTGTCAGTCGTGGCGGGGGGCAGATCGCCCCCGTTAGCCGGTGGGGGGGTCATATTGGTGTTTCCAGCCATTTCCGATGCTACTGCAGCACCGGCCATGGCTGGATTGTAATATTTCATCAAATTTCATTGATGAAATATTACTATCGCTCTGATTGACTGTTTCACTTTTAGCAGCCAATCAGAGTGGTCGCAGGCATGGGGGGAAGTACAAAGCCCCCTGTACCTGCGGGGCAGGTGAACTTTCATTGACCCCTGTCACCCGACCCGCAGGGAGGCTTTCAAGTCATGACACAGCATATGTGTCATTGGTCAGATTGGCACCGACTTTCATGACACATATGCTGTGTCACTGGTCGGGAAGGGGTTAAATAGTATGTATCACCTTCATGATTGGACAGAAATTATTGTACCACCGCCCATGTCCCGTTTTTACATGGCTCCAATAGCGCAACGGCAATAAGAGCCCAAAGGAGCTCAACACAGCGCATGCAGTCTGTTGCTTCGCGCAAAGGGGGAGTATGTTTTTACTGTGAAAAAAAGGAGATGAAAGTCAGCTTATCGGTCTGTAGTCCAATTCCCAAGCTAGCTAACGCCCAGCGCAGATCGTGGTGAGTTGCCACAAAGAACTTTAGCGTACAAGAAAAATATGATCTAGCTTAAGGCACAAACCGCTTGACACTCAGCTCCCGCAGAGCAGGAGCCAAGGTTCATTAGCATATCGCATCCGATGCTATACGTTTGTCTGACCCCGGCCTAACGTATATTCCCAGGATAATGCTTCTGTCACTTTCTTGTAGGATTCATGTTTTGACAGACTCTGCTTCCTGTCTCACTGATGTTCACCTGTGTTGTAACTATAGGCACTGATGAATTAGGCCCCAACAGCCCCTTATATAACTGAACGTCACACTAATTGCTAATTCTTTCCTTACCAAAACTCCTGCAGCAAGCAATAGTTTACATAGTACACTAATAAATCAATGTAACAGATGCCTGCATCGCATAACACAATACAATCACTATATTATCTTCAGGGGGTACAGATCATTCTTCTACTCCTACAACATCTTCAAATGAATGCGCTTGACATCACAGAATTTGAAAAGAGCGCAGAGTGAATTCTCAGTACAGAAAGCAAAATATTGGCGATATGGTGTCATAGTACTGACAAGAATCATATAAAAATGTATTTTAACATGTCATCTATCATACAGAAGTTGATGACGCAGTACAGGCATTATCCAATACTATAAGGTAGAGGTAGCACAGGAATAATGTGAACAGTGATGACATGTAGGAATAATGCACAATGTGATATTATGGAGCACCCTCAGCCAGGGCTAGCGGGGTACTCAGTACCGGGCCATTTCTTAAAGGGGCAGTGTCACAGCAGCGGTGACCCGGTCCATGGCCCTGGGGCTCCAATGGCAGGGGTGTATTTACAAGGGTATGAAATAAAGAGTTTATAGTGAAGAGTTCGTGATGCCACCTGTGGTATCTGATCAATAGTGACCAGCGCTGCAGTGCAGATCCTCTGGGACTGATGGTGTGTTGCAGCAATGTTGGAATAGCTCTCGACAGGCAGAGCTGTTGTCCCAGGGCAGATGAAAGATGTTAAGAGAGATGATGGTGATGTTACAGTTGGGGCCAAAAGTATTGCCACCCCTGCAATGTTGTCAGATAATACTCAGTTTCTTCCTGAAAATGATTGCAATCACAAATTCTTTGGTATTATTATCTTCATTTAATTTGTCGTAAATGAAAATACACAAAAGAGAATGAAGCAAAAAGCAAAACATCGATCATTACACAAAAAACTCCAAAAATGGTTCAGACAAAAGTATTGGCACCCTCAGCCTAATACTTGGTTGCACAACCTTTAGCCAAAGTAACTGCGACCAACCGCTTCCTGTAACCATCAATGAGTTTCTTACAATGCTCTGCTGGAATTTTAGACCATTCTTCTTTGGCAAACTGCTCCAGGTCCCTGATATTAGAAGGGTGCCTTCTCCAAACTGCCATTTTTAGATCTCTCCACAGGTGTTCTATGGGATTCAGGTCTGGACTCATTGCTGGCCACCTTAGAAGTCTCCAGTGCTTTCTCTCAAACCATTTTCTATTGCTTTTTGAAGTGTGTTTTGGGTCATTGTCTTGCTGGAAGACTCAAGACCTCTGAGGGAGACCCAGCTTTCTCACACTGGGCCCTACATTATGTTGAAAAATTTGTTGGTAGTCTTCAGACTTCATAATGCCATGCACACGGTCAAGCAGTCCAGTGCCAGAGGCAACAAAGCAACCCCAAAACATCAGGGAACCTCCGCCATGTTTGACTGTAGGGACCGTGTTTTTTTTCTTTGAATGCCTCTTTTTTTCTCCTGTAAACTCTATGTTGATGCCTTTGCCCAAAAAGCTCTACTTTTGTCTCATCTGACCAGAGAGCATTCTTCCAAAACGTTTTAGGCTTTTTCAGGTAAGTTTTGGCAAACTCCAGCCTGGCTTTTTTATGTCTCGGGGTAAGAAGTGGGGTCTTCCTGGGTCTCCTACCATACAGTCCCTTCTCATTCAGACGCCGACGGATAGTACGGGTTGACACTGTTGTACCCTTGGACTGCAGGGCAGCTTGAACTTGTTTGGATGTTAGTCAAGGTTCTTTATCTAACATCCGCACAATCTTGCGTTGAAATCTCTTGTCAATTTTTCTTTTCCGTCCTAATCTAGGGAGGTTAGCCACAGTGCCATGGGCTTTAAACTTCTTGATGACACTGCGCACGGTAGACACAGGAACATTCAGGTCTTTGGAGATGGACTTGTAGCCTTGAGATTGCTCATGCTTCCTCACAATTTGGTTTCTCAAGTCCTCAGACAGTTCTTTGGTCTTCTTTCTTTTCTCCATGCTCAATGTGGTACACACAAGGACATAGGACAGAGGTTGAGTCAACTTTAATCCATGTCAACTGGCTGCAAGTGTGATTTCGTTATTGCCAACACCTGTTAGATGCCACAGGTAAGTTACAGGTGCTGTTAATTACACAAATTAGAGAAGCATCACATGATTTTTCGAACAGTGCCAATACTTTTGTCCACCCTCTTTTTTATGTTTGGTGTGGAATTATATCCAATTTGGCTTTAGGACAATTCTTTTTGTGTTTTTTCATTTAAGACAAATTAAATGAAGATAATAATAACAAAGAATTTGTGTTTGCATTAATTTTCAGGAAGAAACTGAGTATTATCTGACAAAATTGCAGGGGTGTCAATAATTTTGGCCACAACTGTATATGTAGCAGTGCTGAGTGAGTGTTGAGGCAAGAATTCAAAGGACACAGTGGAGTGCAGTTCCAAAGCTTTACTCACAGTTTCAGGTGCGCACTGATGCCCGCTTGGTACTATATTCTTCAGGTGAGGGGCTCAGTCAACTCTCAGGCAGATGAAGTACACCTTTCCAGAACTCCCTTCAATATGTGCCTTTCCTGGCCATCTCCACAGTGCTGCTTTCCACTTGCCTTCCCTTCCAGCACCTCACAGTCAGTGTCCCAGGCCACCATTCTCTCTCCCTTGAGGAAACCACACTGCTTCGTGGCGATACGCGTGGGGTATGTTCCCCCTCCTCCTCTCATTACATCTGGCGGTCAATATGCTTTTTCTCATAAGTCTTTGAGCAGTGTTACTCACTGATTATACTGGTTTGTTACACTTTGGGCTTTTTCATTCTTTGTCTTTTAACATATATCGCGACCATGCTTTGTCTTTTTGAAAATCCTATGGGACACTTAAATCCTCATATGTATTTTGGTCATTCTTGTCAGGGCCATTTTTATGGCTTTATTTTCATGATGTTCTATTATTAGCATGTTATCATGTTTCATGGGACTGACTTTTTATGTTATCAGTTTACACATTTTGGATAAAGGCGGGTGTGTAATTTGATTGTTATTTGCACATCTTTCAAACCAGAAAGTGATCCATATATATTGCTTATACATTTTTGCCTAGCACTTTGGAGGAGGTGTAGTACTTACAGTACATGGACCTTTGGTGGTGTATTGGGCCTATTTTTGGCTTTTTTAATTGTTTTTAACATTTGTTTTTGAAGTGTGTCTTATGTGTGTCTGTATAAATAAAATTGACATAATTTTTCTATATATTGTTTTCATTGTGTGGTTGATCAAGACTTATATGCACACTCCTTTTCTTGTTCTTCAATTTTGAATGTTATTGTGTGTGGTCTTTGATCCCGTGTTTATTGAGTAGTGCCCTCAAGTTTCTGTTTACTACCAGGCCAGTTGCCATGGATCCTGTTGGACAACGTGACCCACTACGTTTCCTTGATCCTTTCTGGCTGCCTTTCCGGAGAAGATAACTGTCGTAGTTGGCTGTGGCCCCTAAAGTTGTCACAGCTATTGGCCTTCTAGCTGAGTCCTGATGTCCACTCCACTAGGCTAGGAGCCGAGACCCTTCTGCGACCTGGATTCTCCCCCACCTGACGTCCGTCAGCATGGAACGAGCCCCACAGGGAGCACTCTCCACCCATGCCTCTGGGAGAACCCCTTTTCCCTCCAGGGAATGTTCTTCCAAAGCCCACTCCGTCCAGCAGCTCCTCCTGACTAGGAGCTGCTGCAGACACGTCCGCTCACTTCCTTCCCCTAAGGGGAGCTGTCCTAACTTGCTACAATTCTTCCACTCTAAACCTAAGCTCCACCCACCTCCCAACACCCTTCATGAACCAAACAGGGGTCATATTGTGTGCCCTGCTGTTCTAAGTGTGTGTGGGATGCAGGTGTCTGAGTGTGGTCAGGTGTCTCCATCTTAACTGGACAGTGGGATACCACACCTCTGGCTGAGGTACAGTACCTCTGTGGCGACTGAACCCTCAGGGGCGCCACAATTACACTAGAGTAATACTGTAATCTACAAATTGATGTCACAATACAGATTTCGCAGTACAAGTCTAATCTATACAATGCTTTTATAGCACAGAAATAATGAAAACAGTAATGCATCAGTTTATTAGGAATATTACTGATTGTTGGTCAGGAATCAGAATGCCATCTAATAATAAGATTGTGAAAATATTAATAAATGTGTAATTTACATCAGCCATGGGGACGTGAGAAAATGTGTAATTCCAAGGCAATCATTCCAATCACATACTCTGATATGAATGTTGGAGCATTATTAAGCACATTTCTGTATCATGTCCAGTCAAGTCATTTGCCAAAGGCAAAACACAGAATTTCAACAGTCAGCTTGCTGTAATCTGTCCCCTAAAGCACTTGTGTGTCAAGAATATTGTATATCAATACCTGTGACAAGAAGCCTGTGGGAAGATAAAAGGGGATTATGGGTCAGAGACGAGACAATTGTGCTTGCAGATGTATATCGCCTAAGTTAGTACGGTAAATCTTTCATTACTTAGCTGTCTATAATTCAATAATCATATCTTAACGCTCATGTCAGAAAATACTAATAATGGGACTGTATGTATGTAACACTGAATGGAAAAATATTAATCATACCTCTATCTCTTATTTCTTTGACTTTCATCAAACAACAACTGTATTTTTAGATTGTTTTTAAATTAATCCTACCCAGTCGTTATGAAGTTTTGACGTCTTTTTTTTTTTCTTTTTCATTGTATGCAAAATGTTTTTGGCCCCCATTCATTTAGCAATTTTTGCCAATTTTCTGAAGTAAGAATGGTTGAAATGTTGGAAAAAGAATGTAGAGACTTTGGTGTTTTTAAAGGGAACCTGTCACCTGTTTTGGCTGCTATAAGATGTGGTTACCGGCTTTCAGGGCTTAGCTACAGCATTCTACAATGCTGTGGATAAGCCCCCGATCCGACCTGCAAGATAAGAGAAATAAGATTTATTATACTCACCCGGGGGGGGCGGTCTGGTGCGGTCTGGTCTGATGGGTGTCCGGGTCCGACGCCTCCTATATTCTTGCGATGCCGCCCTCCTGCTCCTTCATCGCTACCAAGCATCGCGCTACTGCGCAGGCGTACTTATCTGCCCTGTTGAGGGCAGACCAAAGTACTGCAGTGTGCAGGCGCTGGGCCTCTTTGACCGTTCCCAACGCCTGCACAGTGCAGTACTTTGCTCTGCCCTCAACAGGACAGATAAGTACGCCTGCGCAGGAGCGCGATGCCGGGGAGCGATGAAGAAGCAGGAGGGCGGCATCGCAAGAATATAGGAGGCGCCGGACGTGGACCTGCGACACCCATTGGACCGGACCTGCCCCCCCGGTGAGTATAATAAAACTTACTTTTCTCATCTATAGGTCGGATAGGGGGCTTATCTACAGCATTGTAGAATGCTGTAGGTAAGCCCTGAAAGCCAGTGGCCACATCTTATAGCAGCCAGGTGACAGGTTCACTTTAAGCCAGTCTTGGCAATTTTTTTTAAATCTTAGCTAAAAGATGATGTGGCCGAGCACAGTCGACAAAGCCATCATAATTTATAATTTATACCAAAAAGTAGTGTAAATTAAGACGAAAATGTACTCCAGGTATAAGGCAGCTGAAAGATGAGAAAAATTCATTCGAAGGCTCACACCTTAGTAATGAATTTGGTGCATTCTTCAGTGGATTTTCATGTTGATAAGTTGGGGCCTTTACTTTTTTATATTTGCAAAACATATATGCTCTTCTTTTACCATCAAAATGGATCTATTATTTATTCAGTTTGTGGGCATTATATTGGAAAAAAGATAGACAAATTGGAAAAAAAACCTCTCTTGTATATTGGGTGCTTTCACATGTGTCGTTTTGATGAAGTTTTCCATGTGGTTTTTGAAGCTGAGCAAGTAGTAGATAGTAATATGCGGGTGAGATTCTGCATTGGGCATGCAATTTTATAGACTACGTTCACACAAGCGTATAAAAAAATTGTAAAAATTTTATCTAAAAACCTCCAACGATTTTTTCCTCTCTTGTCATCTGTGTACAAACCATTTATGTAGAGCAGCAGCTATTAATAATTTACAAGACCATTTACAGCTTCCTATGTTACAGATTTTCAATATATCCGTACAAAACCAATGCTATACTACAACATCCGATTTGTTTTAATCCAACATTCAGAAAAATCTAGTGCATGCTGCAAATTTTTTAATGCACAAATTTGGCTAGTGAAAAAAAATCGCTCATCTGCACTGCCCCGTTAAATAACATTGGTCCTAGTGCTGTCTACATGCGGTCTGTATTTCACAGACTTCACTCTGTCTGAAAATATGATTGTGTAAACTTGACAAAATGGCTGTTTCAGGCAAGACATGCACATGCATCCATTTAACAATCAGTTTGAAAAACCACATAAGCTGCATTCCACCGTCCCTTTCAACGGCATCAAGGCCATGTCACTTCTGTCTCATCTGGTCTTACCTGAAGTTATTGGATGACATGTTTATGCCCCTCAGCTGGGAACTAAAAAATCAAAGGGAATACAGCACTTGACAATCTTCCCAGACTCTTCTGTGTTAGTTTTTAGATTAGCTTAACTTTGGAAGACCACCTAAACCTATGAGTAAAAAGACACCACTGTCATCCATGGCAATTCTCACAATATTTGACCAGTTATGCAAAAGTGCAATTCTTAACAAAATTAAAAAGTGTTACGTACTTGAATGCCACCCTTCCACATATGCCCTCAATAACCATAAAGCCAATAATAATAATAAATTTTATTTCTATAGCGCCGACATATTCCGCAGCACTTTACGTTTCAGAGGGGACTTGTACAGACATTAGACATTAATTACAGCATAACAGTAATCACATAGATCATAACAGATACCAAGAGGAATGAGGGCCCTGCTCACAAGCTTACAGTCTATGAGGAAAAAGGGAGACACGAAAGGTAGGTGGTAACAGTTGCCCTGATTGTATGGACCAGCCATAATGTTAAGTGTGTAACAGTACAGACACAGAGGGCTAATGGATGCATAAAGCATGTGGGAACATGATGCGGCGAACCTGGTTATGGTAAAAACTTTTGGCTGTGCCACACAGGGATAGATTAGCTTAATGTATTGAGGCGGTAGGCCAGTCTGAATAAATGAGTTTTCAGGGCACGCTTAAAATTGTGGGGATTGGGGACTAATCGTATTGACCTGGGAAGTGCATTCAAAAGAATTGGTGCAGCACGTGTATAGTCTTGGAGACGGGAGTGGGAGGTTATGATTATTATGGATGCTAACCTCAGCAGAATGGAGGGCGCGGGTAGGATGGTATACTGAAACAAGGGAGGAGATGTAGGGTGGTGGTGAGCCATGAAGAGCTTTGTGGGTGAGGGTAATAAGTTTGTACTGGATTCTGGAGTGGATGGGTAGCCAGTGTAATGACTGGCACAAGGTAGAGGCATCGGTGTAACGATTGGCGAGGAATATGATCCTGGCAGCAGATTTCAAGACAGATTGGAGGGGGGAGTTTGGTAAGAGGGAGACCGACTAGAAGAGAGTTACAATAGTCGAGACGAGAATGAATAAGAGAAACAGTAAGAGTTTTTGCGGAGTCAAAAGTAAGAAAAGGTCGAATTCTAGAAATGTTTTGGAGGTGCAGATAACAAGAGCGAGCCAGTGATCGGATGTGGGGGACAAAGGAAAGCTCGGAGTCAAGTATGACCCCAAGACAGCGGGCATGTTGCTGGGGAGTAATAGTGGAACCACACACGGAAATGGCAATGTCGGGTATAGGTACATTAGTAGCGGGAGGTAACACAAGGAGTTCAGTCTTTGACAGGTTCAGTTTCAGATATAGTGAGGACATGATGTTAGACACAGCGTTTAGACAATCACTGGTGTTTTCTAGAAAGGCAGGCGTGATGTCAGAAGAAGAAGCATATAATTGGGTGTCATCAGCATAGAGATGGTACTGGAAACCAAATCTACTGATTGTTTGACCAATAAGGGCAGTGTACAAAGAGAAGAGGAGGGGGCCTAGGACTGATCCTTGAGGAACCCCAACAGCAAGGGGAAGATGAGAGGAGGAGGAGCCAGCAAAAGATACAGTAAAGGAGCGGTCAGAGAGATAGGAGGAGAACCAGGAGAGAACGGTGTCCTTGAGGCCAATGGAATGGTGGTCAATGATGACCACAGCAACTTGACGGCTGAGCAGTACTGGGTGGAGTCTCCGGCATTGTTGCTCAGAAAATAATACAGCAACCAAAAACTGCACTTGACATCCATTGTTTCATCCCTGGGTCAGACACAGTTTATTAGACTAAAGTATGAGATCTCTGGAATTACAGCATACTGATAATTAAAAGTTTTTAGAAACTTTACAATATAGGTCAACAACTGAATTTAGGTTAACCTTGGATGAAAAATCAAAGCATTAAAAGATGAACAAGAAAGTCCTTCATTTATGTCTGATGTGCATTTACCTTCACTTTCAATATCAGATTAAAGCACCGCTCCAGTTTTTTTTTATTTCAACACTGGAGTGCTTCCACTAATTTAAGCTCCCTACCTTTAGTACTATACTTACCAGCTGCCATCTTCTGCTCTTCCCAGCGCCACTCAAACACCATCTTGTAACCGCAACTTCTAACTGACCGGAAAGTTAGAGGTAACTGACACAAGTTCTCAATGTAAGTCTATGAGGCCTTGTTTTGGCCTCATTCTGGCTCCCATAAACTTGCACTGAGTTATGACTTCCAGCTCGCCCAGCAAACGATGAAAGAATCCAGGCAGGAGGCACTTGCAGAAGATCGGCATTCTGAAAAGAAGAATGCTGTGGCTGGTAGGTATAATAGTAGGGGCACGGAATTTAGTTTAGAGACATCACTTAAGCAGTATAATTTTAAAAAAAACGCTATTGTGGTGTTTTAAATAAGCTATTAATACGGAGGAAGCAAAAATATATAAAAAAAAATTCTGGAAAAAAGTGTATTATATATCTATGACAAAAAAGGGGTTAAATATGAGGAGCATGTGTTAATGATCAATAGCAAGAAGAAATTCTCTGCAGGTGAGATGCTGATCGAACTGTTTTACTTTACTTCTCTCCATTGATCTGTGCATATACGTATATTTGTTTCTTGCAGCATAAAAGGAGAAGTAAAAGCTATATGCGATTCATTTTGTCTTTCATTGAAAAAGCATGAAGGCATAAGTTAAGTAGGATAAAGTCATAGCATGTGGACACTGCATGAGACATCGCAAGCTTCCTTTTACTTTAAGGGGTTTCCAGACACTTTAAAAAAGCGCCCAGAATTCTGTAAACTAATGAATAAATCATCACTCAAAAGCATATTACCCCCAGCTACCACTCCTATATGGCTCAGGTCCAATACTGTACCCCACACCCCCGGGCTCTGCTCTTCCTGCTTGCTGCAGCCAGTGGGTGTCTGCAAAAGCCACATGCCCATCTACACAATGCACATAACAGAAAATATAGGGAATGGGGGGAAACCAGGCAGCTAGAGAATGGGAGTGGTCGGGAATTGGTAAGATGAGTATTACTTATTTTATTATTTTACAGCATTCTGTGTGATTTTAAAATCAAGTTTGGTGACTGGACAACCGCTGCTAGTTTCTCCTTCTATAGTCTTATAACATGATGTCTTAATATATGTGACGTTACTACACAGAGACTAGCAGCAGGTAAAGCTCCATAATGGACGTCCTCTCACGTAGAACCTTAGCAATGAGCCAGAATGGCCACTCAAGCAGGCCAGTATAGAAGACTACTTTTCCATGCTGTGACCATAAATGTCCAGACGTGGCTTATAGCAGAATGCCAGTGGTTAGAGAAGCCAGGACTGTGGCAGGCCAACTTCTCTTTGAGTAGGGGTTTTCTTCATGAGATAACCTTGTCAGCTGATTATTGCTGCCAAAATCAATGACAGCATGAATCAGAGCCTGGCTACATGTTTCAGAGAAATTCTAATTTGACTATCCGGCTGGGAAGTATAGCAAAAAATTGGACTAGTCCAGCACCGCACCTCACCCTTTTCCCAGCATCGGTCCAGGTAATTAATAGGTCTCTCACATAGCAGAGCGAAAAATCTTTCAATTACTTGGAGAGGTGCTGGAAGAAGCTGGCGCATGCATGGGGAAAGGGTAAAGAGTGCCGGCACATGGCGCACTACATTACAGAAGTGCGCCTGCACAGAAGCACGATGGGGGACATTGTGTAGATGATGTAGGATCCACATGAAGCAAGAAAGAGGACGACGATCGCGAGAAGAGAGGAAGCGCTGTATCAAGACTAGAGACGCCCATCGGACTGGACCACGCTGTAGATGAGTATAATAAAGACTATTTTTTGTGCTATGCAGAGCGCATTGGGGACTTATATACAACATTCTAGAATGCTGTATATAAGGGTGCACAGGTGCTCGCAGTACTTTATATGGGAAAAATTTGGTGACAGGTTCCCTTTATATATGGAAAGTAATAATTCTAAAATGTTGTTATATGTTTACGTAGATTCCTTTTTTAACACAACACTTTGCTTATAAATCAAGGAACATTGTTAAACGGGCATTTTTCCCCCCAGTACACTAAGGTGGTAGTTAGGTGTATATTGAATATCTAACTAGAACTTGTCATCTCATACTAGAGCCATTGTGTGAATCATCGGTTACATCCTGGCAGAAGTGACTGCTACAAGAACAATAAACTTCAGTATGTGAGAACTTTGCAGTTAGATAAGATGTAGGATGTGTGGAAATGTGTGTGTCACACTAATGATGGGCTTGAAACTCCTTATCACACACTGTAGTGTCAGACCAAAGAGCAAAGGTCCAGCGGTTTTATCTAACCGGGAAATCCGTGATGGGAAGTCGTGTCTTTCATTTCAGAAAATCTTAACTTATACGTTTTCTCAGGGTTTTAAGGTTTTTACTGTCATTTTTGTCAATTTGCCATCATGTCTACTGCCTTGGAATTGGTTGGATTTTGCTTGGGCTTGGTTGGAAGTTTGGTAACTGGAATCACTTTGTCAACCGAAAGGTGGAAAACGTCCACTGTAAGCGGCAGCGTGATCACTTCATCCATCATATATGAGAACTTGTGGAAGAGCTGTGCGACGGCCAGTACTGGAGTCACCAACTGCAAGACGTTCGACTCACTGCTGAATCTGCCTTGTAAGTTCACTATTACATGCCCTAATTATTGGTAATGTAACACAGGCGTGCATTCTTCACATAGAATTCACTTAGGATAGATTTCACGTGCAGCTCTCGCACCTATTATAGTCTATGGAACTATTCACATGTCCGTGTATTTTTGCAGACCGAGGGGTCCATTTAAAATCACAGAGACATGTCCGATTTTGTCACAGATCAAACTTGACATTGCAAGTCTATGGTCAGTGATAAAATGGGGAGCATCAAATGCCATCCGTGTGCTGTCTGTTTTTAACAGACTGATCAGAGAAGTTTAAGAAAGCTCCAGCATTTTTTAACTTAGAAAAATGAATGAAAATCTGATGTTACAAAACTGACACAATGACCAAACTCTGATGGAAATCTCCGATTTAAAAAAAACATAAGGAATCTCAGATCATTTTTTGCTTACGATCACTGACGACAGAATGGGCCCAAATTTGTTCAATTCCATCTTAAAATTATTTATTTGGCAAAAATTGTAATTTTGTCTTTTAGCCACAGACATAGAATCATAGAAATAAATCATAGAAATAAGCATCTCTGTGTAAATACAATATTTGTCTCATAGATCCTTAGGGAGAGACCAATTTACAGCTGCCATTTTATAGTCTCTACTGAATTGCCACATGTGTGCCAGAAACAATGTAAGAACATTTATATCAAGCGAGTTGAAATAGGATTAGCTGTATTTCTGTGATGCCTGAGACATGCCTGAAGTCCAAAGGCACCGAGGCTTTATTTATAACAACTCCGAGAACCCTCTTAAGAAACTGTAATGCATTTCTACCTCCCCATGCACCCATTGCAGTTACAGTGTGTGTCCTGGGTCTGTTAGAGGCACAAGGAGTCCCTCTGGCTCCAAAAAGTTGAATATCTTTTAAAAAGTCATTCATTTTAAAAAAAAAATTGACAATTAGAGACCTGACTCTAGATAGGGACTGGAGACTTGCCAAAAACCAGGGCTGTGGAGTCGGAGTCGGAGCTCATTTTGTTGGAGTCGGAGTTGGTATAAAATGGACCGACTCCTAAAATATATAATAAATTGGGTACAGTAACTCAATGCAGGATGTGCGGAATATTTTTTCATAGGAATTTGGGAAAGTTATGAAATGTCCTATAAATTGCTGCTATATTCCTGATCTAAGGCTACATTCACACACAGCATTTTTCCTGCGTTTTTTTGAGGATACGTTTTTCAGCTGCAAAAGCCAATCAGCTTTTTAAAAAACCGCATCACCTGAAAGGTTTTTGAGCTCATAGATAATGTTTTCAATAGCAAAAGCAGATTAGAAATCTGCTCTATCTATATATCCATTTATCCATATCTGTCTATCCATATCGTATCTGTACCAAAAAGAATGAAAACCAGGTAGTACACAGACTAACACTCCTTTTTTTTAGCACCAGTCAGGTACACCTCATAGCTGCCCAAAAGGACGCCCAGGACAGGCATTGCTCGTCTTCAGTAACTCATCAACATCAATTGATAGTTGGAATAAATAGACTGCATTCATCACCACCACATCTTCTTAAGGTGCAGGCTTTATTTCCAAGTGTAGGGGTGTGCAGTATGAGGTTCTGCAGCAGCTGAGGTGTGCAGTATGAGGTTCTGTGGAAAATGAGGTTCTGCCCCCCCACGTTTGATCCTGGCTACGCCCATGGTGTGAATGTAGCCTGAGGATCTAGGCTTTGTCTTAGCTGAGATAAGTCATAGTGTTATATTTTTTATATATATATATATATATATATATATATATATATATATATACACACACAGTACAGACCAAAAGTTTGGACACACCTCATTCAAAAAGTTTTCTTTATTTTCATTACTATGAAAATTGTAGATTCACTCTGAGGTCATCAAAACTATGAATTAACACATGTGGAATGATATAATTAACAAAAAAGTCTGAAACAACTGAAAATACTGTATGTCTTATATTCTAAGTTCTTCAAAGTAGCCACGTTTTGCTTGATTACTGCTTTGCACACTCTTGGCATTCTCTTGATGAGCTTCAAGAGGTAGTCACTGGAAATGGTTTTCACTTATTACAGTTTTTTGTGTTCTAAAGTTGTATTCCAATAAATATATATTCGGTTCTAAATATCTTGATTATTGGATCATAAAAATGATTAAATGTCTGATGTTCAAATTGCACTACAAGAAATTTTTCACTTAAATATAAGCAATATGTGTGGGAGTCGGAGTCGTGGAGTCGGAGTCGGTGTTAGGAAATTGAGGAGTCGGAGTCGCAGGTTTGGCTTACCGACAGCCCTGCCAAAAACATGCGGCATTTGTTAAAAGTCTCATTTCATGTCTGTCTAAAACATTAGGATAAGTAAAGATGTCAAGGAAAGAAATGCCTAATAAAGAGACCCGAGTAGTCTTGATAGCTTGCCATTAAAAAGTATCAACTACTGAGGACTCTCATTTTTTTATATTTTTCTGAGGAATAAAAAAAGACTTAGAAAAGAGAACTTAAAAAATGTCACAAAAAGTATAGAGAATAAGGCGCATATGGAAAAGCCACTTAAAAAAAGAGCAAATTACTCCAGAAAAATAAAGAAACAGCAATTATAAATTTGGTCCATTGCTTCTAGAATTAGGCTGGTTTCACACTTGCGTTTTTTTGCGCTGTTTTTTCGCGCAAAAAAATGCATGCTTTTTTTTTCCTATTCTTAACATGGGTTCGCATACACATGCGCTTGTACGCGCATGCATTTTTTGTAGTGTGCGCTCGGGCGCACAAAATGCACTCTGTTGCATTTTTTGAGCGTCTGACTTGCCCCCCCAAAACGCATGCGCACGCAATGCGGGTTTTTTTCACGCAACCACCCATTATAGTCTATGGGTGCGCTGACGTGCACATGGTAATGCGCACGTCAGAGCAAAAAAAGCATGCTTTTTTTAAAAAAAATGCGCACAAACCCACAAAAAAAGCACAAAAACGCCTGATGCGTTTTTTTATGTGCGTTTGCACTGCGCACGGTGCGCAGCGCAAAAAAACGCAAGTGTGAAAGTAGCCTCACCTCAACAATATGGCATCTAGTAGGATTTGCAACATTTCCTTTTGGAAAAAATAGTTTAAAGACAAATATAAAGACTATTTTTACTTTGTGCAAACTTTATAAACCGCATTCACCATTTTGAAGAATTTCTCACAAGAGCGGCAACAAATACTACAATGCAAAAGATAAAAGTAAAAAAAAAGCAAATGTTGAATGGGGCCTATACGCATTATGTACCGTGTTACCCTATGCGTTGTAAATGCTCTAAAGAATGGGCAAGCTGCATGGTTAAAAATCTATAAAATATGCTGATTTCTGCAGTGTGTGAAAGAGGATTTGAAACCTCCATCTACATGTACTATACTATGATTCATCACAGACTTTTGGCTCATAATCCGAATTAAAAATCTATGGCTCGTTCTCTAAATATGGCCTAAGTGTGGATGAACCATTAAAGAGAACCTGTCAGCAGGATTGTGCACAGTAATCTACAGACACTGTCAGGTCGGCGCCGTTATACTGACTAAAATGATACCTTGGTTGATAAAATCCTTCTTGTGGTTGTTCTGTAATCTTTATTTTCAGCTTTGAGTTAATGATATGCCCGTGCTCCGGGGCGGCTTGTGGGGGTCTTCATGTGGTGCTCTGATTAGGTATTAAATCAGTATGGCTTCTGACAGGTCACTGATCCCTCACTGACCTGCCCCCTACTTTACATAATGAATATTATATATATAGCTTTGAAAAAGAAAACTTTTGCAGGCAGGTGGCGGTGGTGGTGCCTCCACTGCAACCTGATCACATACGTAATGTGCATATAATTCATTTGTTTGTTGATGTAATCCTGACATTCATTAAAAAAAAAAACAGTTTGAAAATGGCTCTGGCCGCGCCTGCGCAGTAATATCTATCGGTTGTCCAATAGCTGCTATTGCCCAGGCACCAGCGGCGCCATCTTACTAGAGAAAAAAAAATTCTTCCTCCAAGATGGTGCCGCCGGTGCCTGCACAACAGCAGCTTTCGGATCACTGATGGCAGCTACTGCGCAGGCACGGCTGGCGCCATTTTTCAAACAGATTTTTTTTTAATGAATATCAGGTTTGCATCAAGCAAAATAATTATATGCACATTTCATATGCGATCAGGCTGCAGTGCAGGCACCACCGCAGCCACCGCCTGCCTGCAGAAGGTTCTTTTTTCACAAGTTATATATATATAATCAGAAGACCCCTCCACAGGCCGCCCCGAAGCACGAGAATCTCATTAACTGAAAACTGTAAATAAAGATTAAACACAACCACAAGACGGATTTCATCAACCAAGGTATCATTTTATCCTGCTGACAGGCTCCTTTTAAGGTTGGTGTTACATGATGATTTTGGCCACGACACAGGTTGCAAAACCTACATCAGCTTAAGCCGTTGCTGCATCGTATAGTAATCTAGGTGAATGGGGTTGCAAAAAATCTAACTGGTTCTGGCTTTTTGCAACTTTCTTGTTGCTGCAATGTAGCATCAGCATAGGAAGATTTTTTGTCACACGGCCTGTGTCACAGACAAAATCACTGTGTAGCCCCAGCCTAATCCCCTCTCGCCCTGCACTAAAGACTTACAACACAATGAAAAACGGTTGATAACAGATGAGCACATTTCCCAAAATTTGGGCAGATTCACCCAAATTGGATGACAAATTAAATTCTGTCCAAATAAAATTTGATCAGAAATGAATCTGTCCTGAAAGGACATTTACTATGCTCTGAGGTCTCTCCATGCCATAAAACATAATAAGTGGAGTCCAAATACAGAAAATGACAGCTCACCTCACCCACTTCACTTGCATCTTGAGTGAAAGGCATCCTGAACAGGCAAAGAGGTATATCAGCAGCAGAAAGTCAGTAATTCATTTTCTTTGGTTCAATACCTTAGTGGAAATTCATGTGCGCAAAGGACTTAGAGTGCGGCCTTCAACAAATCTTACGTGTTTTGAAATATCATTGCTTAATCATAGATCCATGATTATGGAATAATATTCTGAAAAGTGTAAGATGTTTTGAAGGCCTCACTGAATTTACAATAAAGTATTGAACCTAAGAAAACAGAGTGCCAGTAATGGTTTAAATAAAAATTAAATTTGATATTTCCCTGTCCTAGGCCTGACCTCACCTGTCACCAGCACATCTACTTTACCCATTCGTCCACTAGTTTTGCATCGATTTTCAGTCTTCGGTCCAGCTCTTCATGGGCTGACTAGGCTCGATGTAATCCTGTGTAAAGCCCCAGCCTACATGATGCCGTGAGACCTAGTCAGTACTCAAAAATCCAGACCAAAGACTAGATCAAAACTAGCAAAGGACCGGTTGGTTTGGGGACAGGTGAGAGATGGGCCTAGCTCAGGTGATTACAATATTTTATTAGATTTTAACGCCTTGCTGGATCTATAAAAATACATGTAAATGAATTGAATCCCTAAAAATTTCAATTCTATGAAATCCATATTTTTAGGGAAACTTGTAACAAATTTGATTTGGTACAAATCAATTCACATACAGTATGTCTAGTGAATAACTGCAGCCATGTAGAGTACTGTAACGGCATCGAAAGCTACTTGTAAAAACCAAACTTTTGCTGCAAGGGCCGGGATTCAGGGCAGGCTTCAATTTTGGCCATTGAGCCGCTTGGATGGATGTGCAGCTAGATTACTATATCAGCCAGAGGCCTATCAATTGCCACTTGGTCTGTCATGTATAAAAGCCTATTAGTCCTTGTGATAAATATGTTTTCTTCGGGATAATACAGAGGCTTACAATGATTTCTTAAAAATGTATATTTTTTGCAGTATTCATGAAGGTTGGATTGGTTACAGTAAAATAGATATTTGTGTATATTGAAAGACCGGTCAATTATTCCAAGCAAAGCTCTGTTCTTGTTTTGTTTTTGTTTTTTAAAGGAGTTGCCAAAAAAATAGTTTGGAATCTATATACCGTAAGTAAGGGTCACACTTGCAGAAACTCGCACGAGTCTCGCGTCTCAATACCCGGCACTCCGGTCCCGAGTTTCTCGCAAGTGTGACCCTGGCATTACTAATACGCTTCGATTATGACAGTTTTCTCCAGCTTTCAGATATCCTCTCTGATCACAGGATTGGCAACTTTACTTCTAGAGCAGTGCTTGATACAGCAGAACATTCCCGCTGTCCATATGTGACCAGTGCTGTGAGTGAAGGGGGCTAAACCAGCCCCTTTCCTGTCTATGCATCTGCCATACCAGAGCAGGGTGCTTTCTTAGCAACTGAAATTAACCATTAAACACAGGAAACTCTTTTCTGTGTTGAGTACAAGATCAGAAATTGAGTTGCCGAACCCGAGGCTGGAGCCTTAAAACTAATAAATAACTTTTTAAAGCTCATTTGTGTATTTTTTTCCCAGGCTAGATAGCCTCTTTGAACTAAGCTTTCACTGAGACACCACATAGGTTCAAATTAAATTCTAATTATTTATAAGGATGAAGCATGTCTGTTTCATGCTGCATGTGGTTCAGACAGTATGAATATCCTGGAAGGTTCCATTTAAAAAATTCCCTTCTTGAGAATAAAATACATCTGTTAAATTCCACAAAATATGCAAATTTATCTATAGATAATAGCCATTGGGTCTGAATTATTTTTTTTCTTCCTTATTTTGGTAATGTCCATAAGTATATTAAATGTTCATATATAAATATTTGTAGTTTTAGTTACTTTTCATAATTGACGTAAATTAATGATGTTCATAAATGTTATGATAAATCAGAATTATGACTGAAATGAAGGCTCCTACTTCTCATCTTCTTCTGGTCCAGCTGAATTGATTGTGCTATTATAGCTGATTTGATCATGATGATGAGCAACTCTAGTGACAATAATGATGAGCAAATCTGCTGGGCTTTTATTTTTTAAATGGACTACAGGATGGTAGTGGGCAGTCCGATTCCTCCCTGGCCAGGTTTTCCATGTGGCCCATGGCCACAGATTCTAGTTAAAAAACCTGCAGTAAAGGGTTTGGGTGTGCCAGGGTCAGGGTCAGTTTGGTTTTGCAAGAGCGCAGAGCAGAAGGCTCTGCAGATCTCCACCTGCGTGAGGCAACACAGGCAAGCAGAGCCAAACAGCCAAGGTAGCTGAAAGGCCTGGCATGCACAGCGTCCGCGGCAGTGCAGTCGCCCACGGCAACAGGTCTCTGAGGTGGACTGGCGTGTTTATTGGCTGCAAGTCTGAAGGATATGTTTCTCGGCTATGATCCGGAGGATATCATGTGATGTGTATTTTTTGTGAGTTGAGCATTAAAGAGACTTTTGTTTTGAACTTTGCTGGGTCACTGCCTCATCACTGCACAGTGTGGATACCGCTGCACTACACATGACTAGTGGACGACAAGACGACAAAGATGGCAGAATCCCATGAGACTCCCAAGGGAGCGACCAGAGGAATATTGGAACCAGACCAAGCAGGAGCGACAGCAGATGTGGCAGGACCTGTGACATGGAACAGTCTGCTTTCTCAGAACCACCAAGGCCCGAACTCAGGCCACAGCCTTCACCGCTGGTTTCTTGCGGACTGCGGATGGGAGAGCCAGGATCCAGCAACTAATGAGCATAATGCAGGGCTTAGGCTGTTTAGAAGAGAGAAGGAAACAAGCCAAGACCAGGGCTGGAGACATACTAGCATGCCCGCTGGCCGCAAGGTACCGAGAGCTGGCATCGCTGGGTGAGGTCGATTTGCACAACCAGCAGCGGAGATGGGGGTCCATAGAAGAGTTCGGGACACATTATCATATTTTGTTCAACCAGCGCTCAGTAGAGAAGGAACACTTGCCTCAAAGGCTGAAAAGAGCAGACAACTGGAACCAGGGTCACATTCTTCAAAATGGAGGGGCCACATTGCTTGTATGGGTATCCCGGAGGGAGCCCCCTCTTTCTGCTCACCTTGCACCTGCGGCAGGTTTCTGCCTGAACTGCACATCTATGTTGACAAAACAGGGATCCTCACAATAAGAAAATATTGAATCCTTCAACAATCTGTAAACTAGCACCAAGAGAGAACCAATGAAGGAACTTTCAACTAATATAAAAATGTAACAAACTTTATTAAACAAATTAGTAAGATATACAAAAAAAGAAATACATAGGACAAAAATATAATAATGGACAAGCATCAAGACACCAAATAACATCAGAATCCTATAAGGTACATACCCCTAAAATAACAATATCTGGCTCCAAATAAATAACACTGGGTATGTCCAAGTTTGTACCCTATACACAAGACTCAGAAAAAATATAGTAAAATGGCTATAGTACATATTATTGATAGATTATGGCACTATAATAATCACTTCCATCCATATATAAATAATGTGCCAAAATCATAAATGATGTCCAAAAAATGCCAATAGATCACCTTATATTACAAAAAACTCATAATGAGTAAAATAAAGGTATAGTAACACGTACATCAATATTACAAAGCCATAACAAATGCAAAATCAACAATTACCTAAGTCCATTCTATAAGGGTATAGGGACCGCAGCAATGCACCTCAAATCTATGTTACAATGCGGGAAGCCTTCCTGCACTGCATCAGTTAACAGCCACCAATCAATCACGGGACGACAGCTGACGTCAGTGCGCATGGGTCGCCCTCCCAGGGCTGTGGGGTACTCAGTACCGGGCCGGTCTCTCAGAGGGGAATGTCACAGCAGCGGTGACCCGGTCTGTGGCCCTGGGTGCCCATGTAAAAGGGAATTAAGTGATGGAATAAAGTTTGAGTGAATGATTCGTGACACCACCTGTGGTGTTCGGCAATGAAGATGTTAAGCCGACGCTGCGGACAGATCCTCTGGGACAGATGTTGGGGTGCAGCAATGATGGTGTAGCCCTCCACAGGCAGGGCTGTAGTCCTAGGGCAGAGTAGATGAAGAGGGTAGGTGTTGAGGAAGAGGGTGTAGTGTTCGGCACAGAGATGTAGCAGTGCTGGAGAGGTTGCAGGAAGAAGGCAAGGACACAACAGGGTGCAGTTTCTTTACCTTTACTTTGCTTGGCAAATGCTGTCCAGGGTCCAGATTACAGATGGCACAGGAGAGGGCTAGCCTGGAAGCAACGTAGGAATCTCTCTATGCAGATGGGTTGTGTAGTCTCCTTCCTAACGCTTATTTTTAGGTACTTGCAGTACTGTGTTACACTGAAGTTCCACTTGCTTATTCTCTTTAGAACTCCCTTGTATGGCAGACAGCTGTAGCCTTCTTCTTCTGGCTCACCCGTCGCTGTTGTGCCTCCGGTTTCTGTTGTAGGACCATCACTGTCCGTACAGCCTTGGAGACCGGGCTTCAGATCATGCGCTATCGCTGGGAATGAGCCTGAACTCTCTGCTCAATCTCCCAGCTCTTCTCCTCACGTCCACACTCGTTGCCCTCCACACACGAACTCCTAACTTTCCCTTCCTGGCCCCCAGAGAGTAGCTCTTCCCCCAGTTCTGGTTCAGAGCTCCCGCTGCTGGCCTGGAGTGGGAACTGTGTTGTGTGTAGTGATTAACTGATAGACCCTTCATTGCTTCCAAGCATGACATCACACTCCCTAGGAGGAGGGCAATGCCACTGTGGCAGCCATACTCCTGGGGGCGCCACACGCACGTCGCCAGCTTATGACATCACTGCCATATGCTGGCACGTCCGCGCCTCAGATGAATTGAGGAGAGGACACCGCTGGATCGCGGCCAGGTAAGGAGAAACTTTTTTTTTTGGAAGGACGCAGTATGGGGGCATGATGGAGAGACATGGGAGCAGGATGGAGAGACATGGGGGTAGTGTGGAGAGATATGGGGACACTGTTGAGAGATATTGGGGCAGTATGGAAAGACATGGGTGCTGTATGGAGACATGGGGCACTGTGCAGAGATATGGTGACACTGTGGCAAGACATGAGGGCAGTATGAAGAGACATGGGGGCACTGTGCAGACATATGGGGACACTGTGAAGTGACATGGCGAAGTATGGAAAGACATGGGGGAACTGTGCAGAGATATGGGGACACTCTTGAAAGACAATGGGGCAGCATGGAGAGACATAGGACACTATGGAGGGACATGGGGACACTGTAGAGACATGGGGACACTGTAGAGAGACATGAGGGCAGTGTGGAGAGACATGAGGCCAGGAATGAGACATCGGGTCCAGAATTGAGTACATATGGGAGCAGGATGTAGGACATTATTACTGTAGGGCCTAATTATGAGATATTATTAATGCTATGATGTATTTTATTTTTGAGGATACTGTTTAGTGGGAGAGCGACATGGTCTTCAAAGGCTTTAATTAGAGACGTCACCAGTGAGTCAGTGTGTTAACTGTACACTTACACTATGCAGTGTATATTATATACAGAGCTCCTGTGGTATATTATCACTGGTAATCAATGAAATACCTGTACACTGACACTATATACAGAGCTCCTGTATAAAGTCACTGGTGATCACTATTACCTGTACCCTGACAGTATATACAGAGCTCTTGTGTATAATATCACCAATGATCCCTGTATTACCTGAACACTGACAGTATATACAGAGCTACTGTGTATAAAATCACTGGTGATCACTGTATTACCTGTACACTGACACTATATACAGAGCTCCTGTGTATAATATCACCAATTATCCCTTTATTACCTAAACACTCACACTATATATAGAGTTCCTGTGTAGAAAGCCAATGGTGATCCCTTTGTTACCTGTACACTGACACTATACACTGTGTACTATGTGCATAGCTCCTGTGTATAATGGCACTTATGGTAATATCAGCATTGTGGGTTTTTTTTTAATTAACCCCTTCCTGACATTGGTCGTACTATTCCATCCATGTGCCCTGGGACTTATTGCACATGAACGGAATAGTGCGTCATCATCGATCAGCTGCGTTCACGGGGGGAGCGCGGCTGATCACAGCCTGGCGTCAGCTGATCATCACTAACAAACACTAACCCCTGGCACACTGCGATCAAACATGATCGCAGTGTTCCGGTGGCATAGGGAAGCATCGCGCTGGGAGGGGCTCCCTGCGTGCTTCCCTGAGACGCTTAGAACAACGCAAAGTGATCGCGTTGTTCTGAGGGCCTCCTCCCTGCAGGCCCCCGGATCCAAGATGGCCGCTGAGAAGCCTCCTGCACTGCCTGTCAGATTGCTGTAAATATAATTAAAAAAATTCCTAAATAAAGAAAAAAAGTATTCCTCAATAAATTAATTTCTTCATGTAAATAAAAAAAACAATAAAAGTACCCATATTAAGAATCGCCGCGTCTGTAACGACCCGACCTATAATAATAATAATAAATTTTATTTCTATAGCGCCGACATATTCCGCAGCACTTTACATTTCAGAGGGCCCTATAAAACTGTCCCACTAGTTAACCCCTTTAGTGAACCCCTTAAAAAAAAAACCTAAAAAAAAACCAATGCTTTATCATCATACCGCCGAACAAAAAGTGCAATAACACTCAATGAAAGAGACAGATATAAATAAACATGGTACTGCTGAAAACTTCATCTTGTCCCGCAAAAAATGAGATGCCATACAGCATAAAAAATAAAAGTTACAGCTCGCAGAATAAAGCAATGAAAAAATAATTATTTTTATATAAAATTGTTTTTATTGTATACAAGCGCCAAACCATAAAAAATTTATATAAATGAGGTATCGCTGTCATCATACTAACCCGAAGAATAAAACTGCTTTATCAATTTTACCACACGTGGAACGGTATAAATGCCCCCCCCAAAAAAAGAAATTCATGAATTGCTCATTTTTGATAATTCTGCATCCCAAAAATCGGAATAAAAAGCAATCAAAAACATGTACCCGAAAATGGTACCAATAAAAACGCCAAATCGTCCCGCAAAAAATAAGACCTCACATGACTCTGTGAGCCAAAATATGGAAAAATTATAGCTCTCAAAATGTGGTGATGCAAAAGCTATTTTTTGCAACAAAAAGTCTTTTAGCATGTGACAGCTGCCAAACATAAAAAACGGCTATAAATAGTGAATCAAACCCCCCTTTATCATCCCCTTAGTTAGGGAAAAATAATAAAATAAAAAAAGTATTTATTTCCATTTTTCCGTTAGGGTTAGGGCTAAAGTTAGGATTAATGTTGGGGTAGAGTTAAGGGTAGGGGCTAAAGTTAGGGTTAGGGCAAAAGTTAGGGTTAGGGTTGGGGCTAGGTTTGTGGTTAGAGTTATGGTTAGGGCTGTGTTGGGGTTAGAGTTGGAGTTAGAATTGGGGGGTTTCCACTGTTTGGGCACATCAGGGGCTCTCCAAACGTGACATGGCATCTGATCTCAATTCCAGCCAATTCTGCATTGAAAAAGTCAAATGGTGCTCCTTCCCTTCCAAGCTCTGCCATGTGCCTAAACAGTGGTTTACCCCCACATATGGGGGTATCAGCCTACTCAGAACAAATTGCACAACAACTTTTGAGGTCCAATTTCTCCTGTTACCCTGTTTTTATTTTTATGGCTGTACGTTATAAACGTCTGTGAAGCACTTGACAACATGACACCGGCAGACCATTCCATCAAAGTCTGCATTCCAAAATGTCACTACTTCCCTTCTGAGCCCCGACGTGTGCCCATACAGTAGTTTTCTCCCACATATGGGATATCAGCATACTCAGGACAAATTGGACAACAACTTTTGGTGTCCAATTTCTCCTGTTACCCTTGGGAAAATAAAAAAATTGGGGACTAAAAGATCATGTTTGTGGAAAAAATATGATTTTTTTATTTTCACGCCCGGGCGTTATAAACTTCTGTGAAGCCCTTGGGGGTTCAAAGTTCTCACCACATATCTAGATAAGTTCCTTGGGGGTCTAGTTTCCAAAATGGGGTCACTTGTGGGGGGGTTTCCACTGTTTAGGCACATCAGGGGCTCTCTAACTGTGACATGGCGTTCAATCTCAATTCCAGCCAATTTTGCATTGAAAAAGTCAAACGGTGCTCCTTCCCTTCCGAGCTCTGCCATGGGCCGAAACAGTGATTCTCCCCCACATATCAGGTATCAGCGTACTCAGGACAAATTGCACAATAACTTTTGCAGTCCAATTTCTCCTGTTACCCTTGGTAAAATAAAAAATTGGACCTGAAGTAATTATTTTGTGAAAAAAAAGTTAAATGTTCATTTTTTTAAACATTCAAAAAATTCCTGTGAAGCACCTGAAGGGTTAATAAACTTCTTGAATGTGGTTTTGAGCACCTTGATGGGTGCAGTTTTTAGAATTGTGTCACTTTAGGTATTTTCTATCATATAGACCCCTCAAAGTAACTTCAAATGTGATGTGATCCCTAAAAATAAAATGGTGTTGTAAAAATGAGAAATCACTGGTCAAATTTTAACCCTTATAACTTCCTAAGAAAAAAAAAATTTTGGTTCCCAAATTGTGCTGATGTAAAGTAAACATGTGGGAAATGTTATTTATTAAGTTTTTTGTGTGCCATATCTCTGTGATTTAAGGGCGTAAAAATTCAAAGTTGGAAAATTGCAAAATTTTCAAAATTTTTTCCAAATTTCCATTTTTTCACAAATAAACGCAAGTTATATGAATGAAATTTTATCACTAGCGTGAAGTACAATATGTCGCAAGAAAACCTTGTCAGAATCACCGGAATCCATGGAAGCGTTCCAGAGTTATTACCTCATAAAGGGACAGTGGTCAGAATTGTAAAAATTGGCCCTTTCATTAACGTGCAAACCACCCTTGGGGATTAAGGGGTTAATGATTCATATTGTAGTATTCGGTCACTATGTGGTGGTAATATTTGGTCTGGTCACAGTGTGGCGGTATTTGTCCCTTGTATGTGGTATTATTTGTCACTATGTGGTGGTAATATGTGGTCTGCTGATAGTGTGGTGGTATTTGTTCCTTGTATGTGGTGGTAATATATAGTCTGGTCACAGTGTGGCGGCATTTGTCGGCTACATGTAGTATTATTCGGTCACTATGTGGTGTAAATATGTGGTATGGCCATGGTGTGGTGGTATTTGCCCCTTGTATGTGTTATTTGTTCATTATGTGGTGGTAATATTTGATCTGGTTATGGTGCGACGGTATTTGTCTCTTGTATGTGGTATTATTCTGTCACTATGTGGTGGCAATATGTGGTCTGCTCATGGTGTGGCGGTATTTGTCCTTTATATGTGGTATAATTGTTTGTTTTAAAAAATGTATGTGACACATTTCCCTAAAGAAGCAACAATAAAAATATACCTAAAAAGAGTGCAGGATATTTTAACAAATGTTTAATAGGTTAGAGTAGAGTAGGGCCCGGCCAAAAGAGTCTACCTTGTCGTGGTAGCGGATTAAAAAATATTTTAGCTAAAACAAAAGCTGCTGGCTATCTATTCTCCTTGTCGTGGCGTCTCAGAGGTTAAGACCCGAAAGATGCTACTGCTCAAGCACCGCCGCCATCTTGTTAGAGAAAAAAAATTGTCTCCACCAGGATGGCACTAGCGGCGCCTGCGCAGTAGCACCTATCAGATCACCGATAGATGCAACTGTGCAGGCGTGGCCGGCACCATTTTGAAACAGAATTTTTTTTTTCTGAATAAATTTACATCAGCATGCAAATAAAATAATTAAACATTATACATGCGATCATACTGCAGCACATACTGCTTGCTCAATGTGATTTTTTTTTTCAATACATAAATATTCAATATGCAATATGTAAAATAGGGGGCAGGTCACTGATGGATCAGTGACCTGTCATAAGCCATTAGTATGCAGTAAGCAGAGCAACACATGAAGACCCCTCCACAGGCCGCCTGGAGCATGGTCATGTCATTAACACAAAACTGAAAATAAAGATTAAAGAACAACCATAAGACGGATTTCATCAACTAAGGTATCATTTTAATCAGTATAACGGCACCGACCTGACACTGTCTGTAGGTTAGGGCCCCGTCACACATAGCGACGCACAAGCGATCCCGACAACGATATGACCTTGTCAGGATCACTGGTGTGTCGCTACATGATCGCTGGTGAGTTGCCAAACAGGCAGCTTCACCAGCGATCAGCACCAGCGACACGCGGGTAACAAGCGACGCACGTCGCTTAGTTACCCACTGTGTACCTTAGTTACCAGTGCGCTGGTGCAGGGAGCTGGTAACCAAGGTACACATCGAGTTTCTAAGCGGCGCACAGCACTTAAAAACTTGATGTGTACCTTGGTTACCAGCTCCCTGCACCAGCGTGCTGGTAACTAAGGTACACATCGGGTTTCTAAGTGCTGCGCGCCGCTTAGAAACCCGATGTGTACCTTAGTTACCAGCGCCAGCTTGCTGATCGCTGGTTTCCCGCCTGCCACACGCAGTGATGCGTGCTGGCCAGTGGGAGACCAGAGATCAAAAAACTGTCCAGGCCATTCCAGGACGATCAGCGATACCCGGCAGGGGGGGCCGGTCGCTGGTAAGTATCACACACAGCGATCTCGCTGGTGAGATCGCTGTTGCGTCACAAAACTTGTGACTCAGCTAGCGAGATCGCTGTGTGTGACGGGGGCTTTACTCAGCACAATCCTGCTGACAGGTTCCCTTTAAATAAAAAAAAAACCCCTCTACACGTTTCATGTCTGCGAACTCGTACTTAGTTTTCCAGTACACTGTATGGTAAAATCAATGGTGTCATTCAAAAGTACAAGTTGCTCCACAAAAAACAAGCCCTCACATGGCCATATTGACAGAAAAAATAAAAAACGCTATGGCTCTGGGAAGAAGGGGAGCAAGAAATGTAAGAGGAGAAACGGAAAATCTCAAGGTGGTGAAAGGGTTAAGGACGTCAGAGAGAGGAAAATCTAGGTATTGAAACAAATAAGGATGTTCAACTCTTTGACAATAGGACTCAATTTAACACCTGGATTTATGACTCAGTACATGGACACAGTTCACACCTCCAGCTCATACTCCAGATCACCAAGCTGTCACTGCCACCACTTCTCCATTTGTAACAAAACACCTTAATTTGATGTCTTTGGCTTATCTTTAGGAAGCATCACCCCTTCCACACTCTGCACAAATGTCCTATTGTAATATTGCTTAATAATAATAATAATAATCTTTATTTATATAGCGCCAACATATTCCGCAGCGCTTTACAGTTTAACAGTTTCAAAACACAAGTCATAAGTAACAACGCTAACAATACAATAATTAAAGCAAAATAAGACGAAATAAGACGACCCTGCTCGTGAGAGCGTACAATCTACAATGAGGTGAGGGAGATACAGAGTACAGGAGTGTATTTACAATGGTGTATTTACAATGAAGGTCCAGCCATCTTGCAGGAGTGAAGGATGGATGGAGATAGTGAATGGACTACGCACGCACACTTACACAGAGAATGACTTTGATTAGTGAATGTGATAGGCCGCTCTGAACAGGTGTGTTTTGAGGGAGCGCCTAAAACTATGCAAATTGTGGATAGTCCTGATTTCTTGGAGTAGAGCATTCCAGAGGATAGGAGCAGCACGGGAGAAGTCTTGGAGTCGGGAGTGGGAGGTACGGATTAGTGCAGAGGTTAGTCGAAAGTCGTTTGCAGAGCGCAGCGATCAGCTAGGCCGATAGACAGAAATGAGAGAAGAGATGTAAGGGGGTGCCGCACTGTGGAGAGCTTTGTGGGTGAGAACAAGTACTTTGAATTGGATCCTATAATGAATGGGCAGCCAATGTAAGGACTGGCGAAGAGCGGACGCGTCCGAGTACCGATTACCCAGATGGACGATCCTGGCTGCTGCATTGAGTATGGACTGGAGAGGGGATAGTCGAGTGACGGGGAGGCCAATTAATAGAGCGTTGCAGTAATCCAGGCGAGAGTGGATCAATGCAACAGTGAGGGTTTTTGTTGTTTCCATAGTGAGAAAAGGGCGGATTCTAGAGATGTTCTTTAGGTGTAAGCGGCAAGAGCGGGCAAGGGATTGTATATGGGATGTAAAGGAGAGATTGGTGTCAAATATAACACCCAGACAGCGCACCTGCTGCCGGGGCGTTATTGTGGTACCACCCACGGAGAAGGAAATGTCAGATTTAGGGAGGTTAGTAGACGGCGGGAGCAGAAGAAGTTTTGGAGAGGTTGAGTTTCAGATAGAGAGCGGACATGATATTGGAGACTGCGGACAGACAGTCACTGGCGTTCTGTAGTACAGCGGGGGTAAGGTCGGGGGAAGACGTATATAGTTGTGTGTCATCAGCATAAAGATGGTACTGAAAGCCAAATCTGCTGATGGTCTGTCCAATTGGGGCCGTGTAGAGAGAGAAAAGAAGGGGGCCAAGGACTGAGCCCTGAGGTACCCCGACAGCAAGAGGAAGAGGAGATGACGATTGCTTAAGGCTATGTGCCTACGCTAGCGTTTTTAAACGCTCAGGAAACGGATCCCCTTCCCAGAAAACGCGCGTCTTTTTTCCGCGCGTTTCTTGCGCGTGTTTTGCACAAAAGACACACGTTTTTGACGCATTTTTTGACGCGCGTTTTCTGGGAACATTGGGGGAAGGCTAAAAACGCTGAGCAATGCGGAAATTAATGAGCATGCTGCGTTTTTAGCCGCTAAGTGATTCCTAAGTGTTTAAAAATGTATGCATTGGCACAAAAAGCCAAAAACGCATGCAAATTAATTTGAAGCTTCTGTTAAGCGTTTCTGCAGCGTCTGAGCCGGCACAAACGCTGCGGAAATGCTTAAAAAAATGCAACGTGGGCACACAGCCTAAATGTCGTGCTTTTGTCTCAGTAATTCATTTGTAATCCTGTCTGAGGAAGGAGCCCCTGTGCTCTGAAAGCTGCAAACATTATTCTTCTGGTTAGCCAATAAAGGTATCACTCTGAGAATACTTTTGTCATTTTGGGGCATAAAAGTATTTACATTGAACCATCACAGTAGAAAACTATCAAAGACAGAAAAGATTTGTGAAGCTGATGTACTTCACACACGGGATTTTCAGAACCAAATACAATTGTAACAACAACCTTTCCTTTCCAATGTCAGCAAAGCTAAATGTATAGCTACTTGGTGACTTAGGCTATGCAACATTACAATGAGATTGTGTTGCAGCAAGTAGCCATGACCATGACGCACATATCACCGGGAAGCTAAAACTGCTCGGTTTCTGCCAACTGGCATGTCACAGCAACATGTGTGTGACGGCGAAACCACATTCACTTTCATTATGTTGTGATATAGGTGTGTGATACTCTGTTGTCTGGTCCCACATAGGGGCCTTCAAAGTCATTACTCCAGCAAACTGGCTTAAAACACTTTGAATACCGTAGTTGCAAATTACTGCACAACATGGGGCTATGTAAATCTTTTGCGACTTTTTGGCAAAAGTTTTGACCGGCTTCGCCAAAATGGGAAAGCTGAGGAGAAATTGGGACAGGGCATACTGTAGCTAAACTCGCCCATAAAAATCAGCAAAAGTGGCAGAGCATCTTACACCGGAAATGACTGAAGAAACATTACTGACACGGTGCCCGGAGGTACACGCCATTGATAAGATGTGCAGAATTCATTAACTTGGCCTCTTATTAAATTCAGCACATCTTATTCCTGCCCACCCCTCATTAAGACAGGAATATGAGTTACCTTTATTCCCCCAGACAGAATTCAGTTTCAGTCACGGAGGCGCAGACGCGCATTCAGTCACTGCCAGCCGTAACTGCGACCCTGGCACTGACTGACACTAGCTCTGCATTGGGAAGGCTTTCAGTCAGGACCAGGGATGCATTACCCCCGCCGCTCTCTATACTCAGAGTGGTGACTGAACCCAAACCAGCGCCCCCCCCCCCATGGCTGAATCCGTAACACTGCCAGGGAGAATAAAGTTTGTTTTCTCCCTACAGCATTCGGCTAAGTGCGGCGCCGGGCAGGTTAATAACGCTATTAACCTGCAGATTAACCCCATATCTTCAGTTTAATAGCATTTTTCTGATGACAGGATTCCTTTAAATACTTGTTGTACAGTGGAAATGATATGCCAATGACAAAAAGATCACATCTATGGATCATTAATGGACTCAATAAACTGATGTCTTGTCTTTCTCCCACAGCTTACGTCCAAGCATGCCGTGCCCTGATGATCATCTCTCTCATCTTGGGTCTCTTCGCTTGTTTAATCTCCTTATTTGGACTAAAGTGCACAAAATTCGGAACTAAAAGTGACCACACCAAAGGGAAAATAGCGCTTTCTGGGGGACTTGTCTTCATTTTAGCAGGTATTGTATTTGGTCTACCTTTCAGCTTTATTCTGATCACATCATGCTTAAACGGCTTCTAAAGAATTAGTTACAGAAGCACTCCTCCTTCCATGAAAGTTTTTATCTTAATATATTGCAATCACCATATTATATGGCACTGTGCACTTACAATTACTTGCTTTACCTTTCTACCCAGATAAGTCTTCTCATTTCCATAAGGCCTATGACCTCACGTGATTAAAAATTGACTGTTTTCTAAGCTCTATGTAGAAACATTAGGTCAATTTTCCATGTATAAGTCACAAGTCACTGCAAAAGTCCCTGGCGGGGGTGGAAGGAGCAGCTGGGTCAGGAGTTAAAGAGGTGGAATTAGTCATGCAGGGAAAAGAGACTACTTAGATCCTCAGTCTACTGAACCGCTGCATGACCAGCTCTACCCTCTCCTAGTGTATCCTCACCTATCCCCTGTAGACTGTGAGCCCTCGCGGGCAGGGTCCTCTCTCCTCCTGTACTTGTGTGTGCGCCTTGTACTGCTCATGTTTACTGTACTCATCTTTGTATCCCCCTTTTTCACATGTAAAGCGCCATGGAATAAATGGCGCTATAAAAATGAATTATAATAATAATAACATAGAGTAGAGAAAACAGAATAATTAGCTGGGTAGAAAAGCAAAATGAGCAATTGTAAGTACACAGTGCTGTATAATATGATGATTCTGGGTCGCCCTCCCAGGGCTGTGGGGTACTCGGTCCCGGGCCGGTGTCAGCGGGATGTAAAAGGGGGGATTGAATGGTGGAATGTAGTTAATTGAATGATAGTTCGTGATGCCACCTGTGGTGTTCGGCAAGGGAGATGTTAAGCCGACGCTGCATGCAGATCCTCTGGGACTGGTGGTGTGTTGCAGCCAAGATGGTGAAGCTCCCCACAGGTTGAGCTGTAGTCCCAGGGCAGTGTAGATGTAGGGGGTAGCTGAGAGGCGCAGGCAGTGTAGTAGCTGGTACTCGGATGTAGTAGTGCTGGGTGTGTGTGCGCAAGAATCAATGGAGGACACCAGGCCTTGTAGTTCCAAAGATTTACTCACAGTCTGTAGTACACACAGGTGCCTGCCTCCGTACTGTGTTCTCCAGGTCAGAGGCTCAATCAACCTCCAGGTCAGATGGAATGCTCCCTTCCAACGCTCCGCCAACATGTACCTTTCTGAACGTCTCCTCTTATAGCGCCTTTAAGTGTGAAGTACTCTCAGTACTGAGTTACACTGGAGTGCCTCCAGACAGATGTTCCCAAGAACTCTACTTGTATGGCAGACAGCTGTAGCCTGCTTCGGGGACTCCTTACTCCTGAGCCCCGGCTCACTATCCAAGTTGCTGTTGTGCCCCCAAGTCTTAGATGGGAGTAGTGCATTTGCAGCCCACTACTCCACCAGTGTCTGCTGCAGGACCATTAGCATCCATACAACCTCGGGGACCGGGCCCCGGCCTTGCGCTTAGAACTTCTAGGCAGGGTTCTCTCCTAACCCACGTCTTCTGTTCCCTTTTACTCCTTCGTTCCGTACTAATCTCTCCTTCTTATGGACGATCAGGTTTCAGTTCAATGTCTTTCTCCTTCTTTCCTTTCCCGTGCCAGCAGACCCAGGTCACTGAGGTCTGCTGCAGCACCTCCTTCCTCCATCCCTCTCCCAGGGATCTTCTTCCCTCACTCCTCTCTGAGTGACTTCCTGTAATCCTAACCCTTCCCGCTCTCTTATGTATTCTAAACTCCACCCACCTCCCAGCACGTTTCGTTTTCGAAGCAGGGAGCCACCAAAGGTGCTCTGCTACACTCCAAGCAGGGAGCCGCAATGTGGCTTTGCTGAACTATCGTGTTGTGTGGGATGCAGGTGTTGGAGCATGGTCAGGAGCCCCCAACTTACCTGGATGGTGGGGCACCACACCTCAGGAGGAGGTGCAGTACCTCTGTGGCGACTGAGCCTCAGGGGCGCCACAATTCCAACATATTGGGAGGATAAAAACTTTGATGGGATTGTTTCTTTAAAGGGATTGTCTGGTTTTCAATTGCTCTTTTAAGGAATTCTGAATTAGTATAATGTGGACTATTCATCTCAGGACCTTAGTCTAGTGGCAAGAGCAGAATAAGTGTCTTTTTCTGCTTCAGGTTCCCTGAAGAAGCACTGTATGAGAATTTACCAATTGTTGCCAGGGTTCTCCATAGATATTAGCTAGCTGATGCGATTCTCATCTTTATAATATTTGTGATTCTAAGGGGTAGCTTCTTTCGTTGTTGAGAGGGTCAAGCTGGGGAAAGGACACTCATAGGCCATGCAATTCTCCTATGGGAAATTAAATATGCAAATTGTTTATAATTCCCCTTGCCCCGACATGGCTCTCTCCAGAATAAGAAACGTTACCCCCTTCATCTAGAAAAAAACAGACCTCTTGTTTTGCACTGAGAAAGAGCAAACACATGTCACGGATAGGATAATCGCCAAACCAGATGCTCTATGTCATCGGGCAAGGCTCGTTAAAGGGTCGATACTGACTTTAATTTAGGATTGCTACTTCCAATGTGTGAGTCCTCTTCCTCTCTGAAGAGACAATTTGAATATTTGAGATTAGCATGTTGTCTGTGGGCCCTTTTAACAAAAAAAAGGGATTGTCTAAAGCGGGCAACCCTTTTAAAAAAACATTTGCATAAAAACTGTTCTATTAAGAAATGTAATTGCTGCCCAAAGTAACCAATCAGATCCCATGTTGGCTTACATCATAGGTGATTTGTGACAGGTTGAAGATTTGATTTGCTTCCCACCCTGGACCACCATGAATTATTTTTTTTTCCCTTTGGTTATTTTGGAACAAATAGAAAACTTTCAAGATACTTTTATAATAAAGTAGAAAGCTGAGAATTTATGTGCGCTGTAGTCTGTCTATCACACCGGCTCCTCGGACCGCTCTTGGGTTACGAATACGGTACTTTAGGATTTATGTTTGTTTGAGCCCTGCGACAATGCCATAAATTACAGATTATACACAAGTAGGACTTTGCAGGAGAAAGTAGACACTGCTGACTTTGTGAATGATTTAAGTCCTCGATACAGCCTGTGCCAGGTAAACAGAGCTGAAAAATGCTTGAAAAATATTAAATAGAACAAGAAAAAAAAGCTATTTGGATATTTGTATTTGTTAGCACAAAGTCCGCTCAGAATTGTATTCCAGTGAATGGGGTTGAGCTGAAGTGCTAGATATTGCTCATCCACAATCATAGACCTGTTTCTGTAAAATCAAAAGTCAGATTTTTTTTTCCAAACACAAGCACCTCTTTATAAGTTTTGATATAAAATGTATGTGGATTTCTTGAGGCCGTCAAAAAATGATGAGTAAACCACTATTGGAAACGCTTTTTGTTCAAGTATTTTAAAGAGTTTTTAGCTTCTTGAAAAGGTTCTGATGAATTTTTAAAGCATTTTGGAACACTTTTTTTTCCTGAATATTTTTTTTGCATCCTCTTGTCTAATTTGGAACAAATTCCATCAAGAGCCTCTTTAAAAAAGTGACATGCACTTTCCCCGTCAGGCGCTCTTCAAAATCTAAACAGGAGAAAAAAATATTCAAAAATCTGAACATATAAACAAAAAAAAAAAAACTTTTACAAGAGAAATAAATTGGAAGAGTCATTCAAGCATTTTTGAGCGATTTTTCAGGTGTTTTTTTGAAGCAGACCCTTTCCATGAAAAAAACTGACCCAAAATTCTATGTGATCATGTGGGAGGAACGGCCCCCCATTGAGTGTCCGGGCCGGAACCAAAGGAGCCGTCTTCTGGGTTCCGGGGGAAACTGTCCCCGGGGGACAGAGTTCGGGGACGGACCGTTGTGACAGACAGATGGGCTGGGGGAGGGACCAGTATAAAGGAGGCAGGGAATTCCCGAGACTATGAGTCAGCAGACCGGGACAGAGGCAGCAGGAAACTGTGGGAGTGACTGCATGCTAGAGCGACTTACCAGTGCCAGGGAAGACGCTCACTGAGGACTCCAGAGGGACGGTGCCAAGGCAATCATCCGAGACTTCTTGCCCCGCTCCAGCCCGCGGCCCCTGCGGCCCCAGTTCGACTCGCGGCCGCTGCCGCCTCACCGCAGCCTGCAGCTGAGGCCTACCCGCGGTAGCCCGCGGCCACTGCCATCTCGCTCCAGCCTGCTGCTGCGGCCTGTTCCCTGCCACCCGCAGCCGCCCTGCTCTCACCAGTGGCCGCGGCAAGTACAGTGCCATCGGCGGCCACCACTGTCCCGCTCCGGTCCGCAGCAGGGGCCAAGCCTCTGCTGGTCGTGTACTCCCCGTCGCAGCCGCTAGCTGCGCAGATGGCCTGTGATTCACCACCTTACACCGCTGCCGCTTGCCCCAGTCTGGGGACTGCGGCCCATCCGTCCGAGGACTCCGCCAGGGCCTGTGGGGCTCCAGAGTCATCAGCGCGCCGGAGCGCGCGAAGACTTCGTCAACGCCTCAGCAACTGGGCCCAGCGACTACTACGCCGAAAGACCACCATCCCGAACGGCGAGGGACGTCTGGACGGCTAAGTTGAATATACAATTAAGGACCCGTAGTCGGCCATATCGCGGCCCTATAGTGACTGGCTATTGCCGGAAGTAGTCTGTTCTACCCGCTTGTGTTTGCTTGTATAGAGCCTCTGCGAGGGCAGCCCGTGTTACCCTTTTTGTTGATCAGGCCGTGACTGAGGAGAGTTCCCTCTAGTCTTATACAGGTTATTATAGAAAGCACCAAATTGTCTCGCGGCTCGTCCCTGCATCCTGCGTACCTGCAAACACCGCATTCACATACCCTAATATCTTGAATTAGTAAAGCACCTGGTTTGCCAACACTTCCTTGATCCTTGTTTGCTCCTCTGAGGTTTTTGTTTTGCTTATTTTGTACTGTACCTAATCGGTACAGCGTTGAACGCAGATCTGTCACCAGATTTCACAACATACACTGCACAGATTATTACAGAGCTGGTATACTTACTTTGGAAATCCATGTCTGAATGGTTGTATAACCCATTATAAAAGTTTAAAATCCGTTTCCACCCAGCCTACCTGATTGACAGCTTCTCAGTGTCCCTCCTCACTGCTGCTGCTGAGATCTGCTCAGTATAAGGTGCAGCTCTCGGTCAGGCTGGGTGGGAGGAGACTGAATACACTTGGGCTCATGAGCTCTCACTTTTTAGACTCATTAAATGCTCATTTTAAGATTAGGATCATATAGTTATTCTGATGTAGATTTTCTAAGTAATTACACCAGCCTCATCAGGTCTTAGAGATTTATTTAGTGTTGTAGCCAGTTTGTATTGTGAAATCTTGGCAAAAATGTAATTATTCTCTGCTTGTTGGTGATACTATGATGTGACCAGCCATTTAAATACACCGTCCCACCTGCTTGTGGTCCCTCTACCTCCATCTCCCTCATTTGATTGACAGCTCTGGCTTCATGGAGCCAGACAAGGGAGGCGATACATGGAAAATAAGCAGGTGGGAAGGAGTATATAAATGATTGGCCCCGCCCTGATGCACTGAGCACTCGTACTTGGTTTGAACAGTCATTCTCTGCAGACAGACTGAGTCCCTTTAATTAGCAGTCATACATTAAAGGGAATCTTCAGCATCTTTTTGCTATGAAACCTAAGGACAGTATGATCTAGGGGCTGAGACACAGATTTCAGTGATGTGTCACTTATTAGGCTGTGTGTTGTTGTTTCCATACAATGAAAGGTTTATCACCAAGAGATTATCATTGCCATGACCATAGTGCACGCGAGCCCTGGTCTGACCAGCTTTCTGAGCTCTGCTACTTTCTAAATCTAAAAGCTATGATTGTGTCACAACTTCTGCACCCAGTAAACTAACTGATACATCATTGGAATCAGGATCTCTTTTCCTACACTATGCTGCTCTCAGATGAAGTAGCAAAAACTTGGTGACAGATTCCCTTTAAAAGGTACATAGAACCACAGCGATATAAAGATATTGACTGAACATGCACACAATGCCATAATGTAACACTGAGTAATCCATTACCATTCTATACAGGTCTCTGCTGCCTGGTGCCCGTATCCTGGTATGCAGCCAGTATCACTCAGCAGTTTTTTGATCCTCTCTATGGTGGAATAAAGTGAGTTTGTTTTATATAATAATATTATTAGTTCTACAATATAATGTTGTATTATAATTCAAACACATTGATCCATTAGCCAGTTTAGGATATAAAAATAGCATAGAAAGGAGTTATTTCCATCCATAGAACATGGGGAATAGTCTTCTAATTTTCTAGTTAGAAAAGTTGTTTGCAAGTACAGAAATGATGGGTTTATGGGTATTGCACAGATAGATACAATTGTAATCAAGATAATTCAGGCCCCATTGCAAATCACTGTAGTTTTAATAGCAAAAAAAGTAACTTGTTTGCTGTTTAGAATAAGCCATTGAAACAAGAACAAAGTATATAGCTCCACACAGCTCGTCTAACAAGTGGTCTCTCCAAATATAAAACAAAATGCTGCTATTACTGCCCACTGTAGTCTCAAAATTAGTCAATCTTTTCATGACAAGCGTCTCTACTACTAAGCAGAGCTCCTTCGGCAGACATCAGGGTGTGTTCCTGATTATGCTTTGCCCGTTCCTCAAGGACAATGACCTCCAGTACAGTAATTTTCTTGGGCTTACACGCTACAGCTGCAGTCTTCAACGCCAACCAGAGATTTTCCATGGACTTCATATCTGGGTAGTCCACGTAGTCTAGCCAGTGTTCCTATAACTTTAGAAATATACTTCAGATTTGACCACTAAGAACATTTAATGCCTTTGCTATCTTTTTCTTTCTTTGTGCAAAGTCATAATCTCTTAATTTTCGGACTACCCTCCACAATCCAAAAATGCTAATGAAGTGGAGACAGGAGCATACATATAAATAATGAGACCCCATAGCAAAAGTTATAATTGGGTCATCCTCCAAAAAACTATTTGGCGACATAGGGGCAGTAATTTCTTCCAACTTTTATAGACAGAGAGAGAGACATGTATTGAGGCACATACTCAGTTGTTAAGACCCTATTGAAGCCCCTACACCCAAAAGTGTTCTCCACCATGATACCCCTTTCATGGCCATTGTATGATGTTCCCAAAATTGCCCCCACCCACACATAGTATGATATCCCCACAGTGAAGCCACCCTCACAACTTCATTCCACAGTCACCACATGTACAATATGAAGCTACCCACCTTGCCCACAACACATTTAATATGCCCACAGCATAATGCCCTTAAAGTTCCTCCCCCACAGTATGATGTTCCCATAGTTCCCTTAAACACAGCATCATAGCCCCCACTCAGTAAGATGGCTCCTCAGTATGATGGCCCTCACTGAAACTGATGGCCCTCACTCAGTATGATGGCTCCTTAGTATTATGCGGCAGTCCCTACTCAGTATGACTGACCCTCACTAAATATGATGCATCCACAGCACTCTACTCAGTATGATGACCTAAAGAAAAAACAAAAAAACTGAACTGGAGTAGAATTGAATGACATGCAAGATGTAAAAGCATGTTCACACTGGCAATAAAAGCAAGCAAAACCAAAGGAAAAAACAATGTGTGTATACCGTAATGAAGATAAATAAGTTAAAAAGCAAGTGCATTAAATGACATAGGGTACTTGGTAAACACTATTTTGATCAAAAAAGTATAAAGCTGTCCCACCACGGCAAGGTGTACCCATTTGAGACAGTAACTACACTAACGGTTAAAACCTACCTAGTGTGAATAGTGGCAGCGAGTCTCTGGGTCCCAAACGGACACCCAGCTTCAGAGGGACTATAAGTGAACTACACAGCTCAGTAGAAAGGAGGCAACACCCTATTTGTACTGAATACAAAAATGCTGAAGAAAAAAAAAAAAAAGGTTTTAACCGTTAGTGTAGTTACTGTCTCAAATGGGTACACCTTGCCGTGGTGGGACAGCTTTATACTTTTTTGATCAAAATAGTGTTTACCAAGTACCCTATGTTATTTAATGCACTTGCTTTTTTACTTATTTATTTTCATTAGGGTATATACACATATTGTTTTTTCCTTTGGTTTTGCTCAGCATCATGACCTGCACAGCCCCTCACTCATTATAATCACTCCCACATCCCCTCTCTCAGTATGATGACCCCTACAGCCTCTCACTCAATATCATGCCCACACAGCCCCTCACTTAGTATCATTCCTCCCCACATGCCTTTGGCTTCCTGATCCACCAGGATACCACTGAAATTATAAAGATGGGCAGTGTGTTTAGGGTGGGGGCTCAGTGGCATGGGCCCCATAGTATCTATGTGGTCTGCCACTAAGGACAGTATGGCGCTGACCAGAGGAATATGCTTGTGACACTAGTGGTCAGGGAGTACAAGGTCAGAACCAGGAGGGTACGTCTTAAACAGAAGGAAGAGACAAAAGCATAGTCGGGTAACGTTCTGAGATCAGAGTGCCAGGAGGATAACGGATAAGAGCTGAAGGGGTTAAACAGGTGGATGGTCAGAATGAAGTCCAAGGTCAGGCATCAGATCAAGCATACAGAACTCAAGGCACAGAGAGCACAAGATGAATGTATGTCTGGCGGTGGTCTGGGAGAACCTGCTCAGTTAAGCAGGCATGGCAATTACCCGGGATAGTGCACACCTGAGACAGGCGATGCCTCCCAGCCACAGATTGGCTAGTCAAGCTGTCAATCAACACACTGACAGCTCAGCACGCCCCTGTACCAGACTGGATGGCCATGCTGTCAATCAAAGTACTGACAGCTTCAGCATACCGCTGTACCAGATTGGATGGCCGAATTGTCAGTAACTGCATCCCGGACACCCTGAGGGGTGGAACCGTGACAATGCTAAAATTCCTCAGGAACATTGCCAGTAGCTGTCATATGAATCACCTTTACAGCAGGTCATAACAGCCAAAGGGCACTCTGCTATATACTAAAAATGCTTGCCATTAATGGATTGATGATAAGTCTGAGGCTGCAGCAGTCATGAAAAGAGGCATTTTGTGTTGAACTTGGAGAAACCACTTGTAATATGAGTTATTTTCAGCTATTCAAATTATTCTTGATAAATAATAGATGCATAGATATTAGTTAGATGATAGATATGAGATAGATGATAGATAGATATTAGATAGATAATAGGTAGATGATAGATACTGTAGATTAGGAATAGTCTGCAGATACAATATTAATACCATATTTCCCTATCAGGTATGAGCTTGGCACTGCACTATATATTGGTTGGGCTGGATCGGTATTGGCTATTCTTGGTGGTTCTCTTCTGTGTTGTTCTTACAAGAAAAAGAATAAAACTGCGAAAAAAGGGTAAGTACAATAATTACTTAAATATGTGTGTGTATTCCTGTACAAGCACTTTATTTCTACCAAGTACAGCACAATGAGAAAAGTAAACACATTTAATGTACAGTAAATGCACTGCACATGCTGCGGTCAATCCATGGCAAAGAACCCCAATATACATGTATCGTGTATACGCCTCTCTCTTTTTTCTAAACTGAACAATTTTAATTTTTCTAACATCCTATTATAAGGGCACAGTGAGACGGCCGTATAAATTGAACCAAATCAGACCACAATGAATAGACTGGCCGGCGGCACTCCTGATTGAGTTTAGCAGCTTCATATATTTCTGTGCAGCTGTCAGGAAAGCAGCCACAGTCCGTTGCATTGCGGTCCGATCTCGGTCCGATTTATATGGCCGTCTGACGGCGCCCTAAAAGAGACCTCCCATCCTGTTTAATAATTGCATTGTTTGCCTTTGAACCCTCTCTAGCTTTCTAATATCCATTTAAACATGAAGAGCCCAAAAACTGGATCCCATCTGCTAGATGTGGCCTTACAAGGGTTGTTTACAGGGGCAATATCACACAGGATCGCAGATTTTTATCTCACCTTTTAATCTCTCTTAACTTTATATGTCACATCTATATCAAGGTCACCAAATGTATTACTATCTGTGACAGGATACAGAAGTCCTTTTTGTAGATATACAGTGGGGCAAAAAAGTATTTAATCAGTCAGCAATATTGAAGTTCCACCACTTAAAAAGATGAGAGGCGTCTGTAATTTACATCATAGGTAGACCTCAACTATGGGAGACAAACTGAGAAAAAAAAATCCAGAAAATCACATTGTCTGTTTTTTTTTCATTTTATTTGCATATTATGGTGGAAAATAAGTATTTGGTCAGAAACAAAATTTCATCTCAATACTTTGTGATATATCCTTTGTTGGCAATGACAGAGGTCAAACGTTTTCTGTAAGTCTTCACAAGGTTGCCACACACTGTTGTTGGTATGTTGGCCCATTCCTCCATGCAGATCTCCTCTAGAGCAGTGATGTTTTTGGCTTTTCGCTTGGCAACACGGACTTTCAACTCCCTCCAAAGGTTTTCTATAGGGTTGAGATCTGGAGACTGGCTAGGCCACGCCAGGACCTTGAAATGCTTCTTACGAAGCCACTCCTTCGTTGCCCTGGCAGTGTGCTTTGGATCATTGTCATGTTGAAAGACCCAGCCACGTTTCATCATCAATGCCCTTGCTGATGGAAGGAGGTTTGTACTCAAAATCTCACGATACATGGCCCCATTCATTCTTTCATGTACCCGGATCAGTCGTCCTGGCCCCTTTGCAGAGAAACAGCCCCAAAGCATGATGTTTCCACCACCATGCTTTACAGTAGGTATGGTGTTTGATGGATGCAACTCGGTATTCTTTTTCCTCCAAACACGACAAGTTGTGTTTCTACCAAACCGTTCCAGTTTGGTTTCATCAGACCATAGGACATTCTCCCAAAACTCCTCTGGATCATCCAAATGCTCTCTAGCAAACTTCAGACGGGCCCGGACATGTACAGGCTTAAGCAGTGGGACACGTCTGGCACTGCAGGATCTGAGTCCATGGTGGCGTAGTGTGTTACTTATGGTAGGCCTTGTTACATTGGTCCCAGCTCTCTGCAGTTCATTCACTAGGTCCCCCCGCGTGGTTCTGGGATTTTTGCTCACCGTTCTTGTGATCATTCTGACCCCACGGGGTGGGATTTTGCGTGGAGATCGAGGGAGATTATCAGTGGTCTTGTATGTCTTCCATTTTCTAATTATTGCTCCCACAGTTGATTTCTTCACTCCAAGCTGGTTGGCTATTGCAGATTCAGTCTTCCCAGCCTGGTGCAGGGCTACAATTTTGTTTCTGGTGTCCTTTGACAGCTCTTTGGTCTTCACCATAGTGGAGTTTGGAGTCAGACTGTTTGAGGGTGTGCACAGGTGTCTTTTTATACTGATAACAAGTTTAAACAGGTGCCATTACTACAGGTAATGAGTGGAGGAAAGAGGAGACTCTTAAAGAAGAAGTTACAGGTCTGTGAGAGCCAGAAAGCATGATTGCTTGTTTCTGACCAAATACTTATTTTCCACCATAATATGCAAATAAAATGAAAAAAAAACAGACAATGTGATTTTCTGGATTTTTTTTTCTCAGTTTGTCTCCCATAGTTGAGGTCTACCTATGATGTAAATTACAGACGCCTCTCATCTTTTTAAGTGGTGGAACTTGCACTATTGCTGACTGACTAAATACTTTTTTGCCCCACTGTAGCTCCATCAACAGCACATCTGCTTCACTCACAAATCCCCATGATGGCTGCCAGGATTTGATAGTAACTGATGGTGTGCAGGCAATAGGCAGTCCCACTCCAGAAGGGCTGCATCCAGCCTTGGTGTAAGGATATGCATTCACCTACTGTATCATTAAACTCTTTTGTGAAGCAGAAATTATATGGACGATTTATGAAACTGTCTAATGAAAAAAAATCTTTGTTCCCTAATCAGAGCACAGCTCTCATTTTTCATGAGCACAATACAATGTGAAAGCTGTGTAGTGATTCAGTAACGAAGACAGTTTGTCTTTTATGCAGCTTCATAAATCTATGCTGATTTCTTTAGCTACATGGGGAGGACAAACAAAGTGCAATGGGCCCCTCTGTCAGTGGTCATGCTCTAAAAATGGCTACCAAAGCATACCTAGCGCTAGCCACACCTGTAAAGATATCTGGACATACACAGGGGCCTCTGGGTTGGGGCCACAGAGCAGGCTGCTGGCTGGTAGGAGTGATCAGCTAGCTGGGTAAGAATCTGGAGGGCAGACAAGTTACAAAATCAGGAGACAGAAAAATAGTCAGTAAATAGGTCCAGGTCAGAACCAGAAACCCATAGACAAAACAGGCGCTGAAAAGTAAACCAGAGGAAAAAATATGGCATCTATTAGCAGTAAGCTAAGAGCTTTAGTAGGGTGTGGTGCTGTCCAATTGAGTGAAGCAGGGAGCAGATTACTCCTGGTAGTCAGCACACACTCATTCTGCCAGACAAGAAGGCGCTATCGGTACGTCCCTAATCTCCGTGGCTCTCAGTTCACAGGAAGTTGGAGACTGTCTTCCTGTCAACACATGAGAGCATGTACTTGGACTGGAGATCACACAATACAGCTGTTCATAATAAAGAGGATATAGATGCAACTATCTAGAATATTGTTGGTTAATTTACATTACATGTGCAAAAAAAATTGCTGAAGTGTTACTTTAAAAATATATTTTTACACGTAATTCCCAAGCTCAGGTAATAACAATGCAAAACCTAATTTTAAGGGAACATTTTTTTTTTTTTTCTATATAATTTTTTCTATATAATGCTTTATGGAAAGCAATATCTTTAATGGAAAACTATACTAATCATCATTGTTCTAAGAACTCGCGGTTTCTAGAGAGGCGAGTAAGTAGATTTAGTAGATGAAGCAAGTGGAGTTCAGTAGTAGTTCTAGTAAGGAGATTGTTAGACATTTAGAGCTTTAGTAGCTACTTGGGGAGTTATATCTAGTTCAAGGGGCTTTTTAAAAATTGCCCTATAGCATAATAATAAATTTTATTTTTTATAGCGCCGACATATTCCGCAGCACTTTACATTTCAGAGGGGATTTGTACAGACAATAGACATTACAGCAGAACAATAATCACATACAGTAGATTATAACAAATACCAAGAGGAAAGAGGGCCCTGCTCGCAAGCTTACAGTCTATGAGGAAAGAGGGAGACACGAAAGGTGGGTGGTAACAGTTACCCTGATTGTATGGACCAGTCATAATGTTAAGTGTGTAACAGTACAGACACAGAGGGCTAATCGAGGCATAAAGCATGTGGGAACATGATGCGGGGAACCTGGTTATGGTAAAACTTTTGGCTCTGCCACACAGGGATAGATTAGGTTAATGTGTTGGGGTGGTAGGCCAGTCTGAATAAATGCGTTTTCAGGACACGCTTAAAATTGTGGGGATTGGGGACTAATCGTATTGACCTGGGAAGTGCATTCCAAAGAATTGGCGCGGCACGTGTAAAGTCTTGGAGACGGGAGTGGGAGGTTCTGACTATTGAGGATGCTAATCTCAGGTCATCAGCAGAACGGAGGGCGCGGGTAGGGTGGTATACTGAAACAAGGGAGGAGATGTAGGGTGGTGCTGAGCCATGGAGGGCTTTGTGAGTGAGGGTAATAAGTTTATACTGAATTCTGGAGTGGATGGGTAGCCAGTGTAATGACTGGCACAAGGTAGAGGCATCGGTGTAACGATTGGTGAGGAATATGATCCTGGCTGCAGCATTCAAGACAGATTGGAGGGGGGAGAGTTTGGTAAGAGGGAGACCGATTAGAAGAGAGTTACAATAGTCGAGACGAGAATGAATAAGAGAAACAGTAAGAGTTTTTGCAGAGTCAAAGGTAAGAAAAGGTCGAATTCTAGAAATGTTTTTGAGGTGCAGATGACAAGAGCGAGCCAGTGATCGAATGTGGGGGGCAAAGGAAAGCTCGGAATCAAGTATGACCCCAAGACAGCGGGCCTGTTGCTGGGGAGTAATAGTGGAACCACACACAGAAATGGCAATGTCGGGTATAGGTACATTAGTAGAGGGAGGAAACACCAGGAGTTCAGTCTTTGACAGGTTCAGTTTCAGATATAGTGAGGACATGATATTAGACACAGCGTTTAGACAATCGCCGGTGTTTTCTAGAAAGGCTGGCGTGATGTCAGGAGAAGAAGCGTATAATTGGGTGTCATCAGCATAGAGATGGTACTGGAAATCAAATCTACTGATTGTTTGACCAATAGGGGCAGTGTACAAGGAGAAGAGGAGGGGACCTAGAACTGATCCTTGGGGGACCCCAACAGTAAGGGGAAGATGAGAGGAGGAGGAACTGGCAAAAGATACAGTAAAGGAGCGGTCGGAGAGATAGGAGGAGAACCAGGAGAGAACGGTATCCTTGAGGCCAATGGAACGGAGCATAGTGAGGAGGAGCTGATGATCCACAGTGTCGAATGCTGCAGAGAGATCCAAGAGAATTAGCATGGAGTAGTGACCATTTGATTTAGCTGTTAGCAGATCATTTGAGACTTTAGTGAGGGCAGTTTCAGTGGAGTGTAAAGAGCGGAAACCGGATTGGAGAGGGTCGAGAAGAGAGTTTTCTGAGAGATAGCGGATAAGACGGGAGTGGACCAGGCGTTCCAGGAGTTTAGAGATGAAGGGAAGATTAGAGACAGGTCTATAGTTAGCGGCACAGTTTTGGTCGAGGGATGGTTTTTTAAGTAGTGGATGTATGATGGCATGCTTAAATGAGAAGGGAAAAATACCAGAAGAGAGAGAGAGGTTAAATATTTTAGTTAGGTGAGGGGTGACAGCAGGGGAAAGGGACTGAAGGAGCTGTGACGGAAATGGGTCACTGGTGCAAGTAGTTGGGCGAGAAGATGCAAGGAGCCTGCTTACTTCTTCTTCTGTGACTGGTTCAAAATCAGAGAGTGAGTTCGATGCAGTGGGGGAGGGAGGACAGTGCATGGTATGAGGTGATTGGGAGATAATTTCCTGTCGGATCTGGTCAATTTTTTCTTTGAAGTAATTGGCCAGATCGTCAGCTCGGAGCTCCGTGGTTGGGGCCTGTACTCTTGGATTGAGTAGAGAATGAAAAGTGTCAAAGAGACGTTTCGGGTTATTGGACAGTGAGGTGATGAGGGTGTTGAAATAGGTTTGTTTGGAGAGGTGAAGGGCAGTGTTGTATGTTCTAAGCATAAACTTAAAATGGATGAAATCTTCGGGTAGATTGGATTTTCTCCACAGACGTTCGGCGCACCTGGAGCACCGCTGCAGGAAACGTGTTTGCACCGTGTGCCAGGGTTGTCGCCGTCTGCGTTGTGGTGTTCTATTTATAGGGGGTGCAAATTCATCCAGGGCACTTTGAAGTGTTTCATTGTAAATGAAATGAATTATTGTTAAAATTATGAAATAACCTGTTCTAGTGCTGCAGCTCCGGTGATCCTCGATGGTCCGTAAGTGATATTTTCACATATATCAGTCATGTCCCCTACATTCCAGTAGCACCACTGAGGCCTGTGAGTGTCTGCAGCGGACATGTAAATGATGTCCATGAGATCATTACCGCAGGACCAGTGGAGACCAATGGAGTGACAGCGCTGGAGTGGAGGGGCAATAAATGGCTGAGAGACATTCTTTTATTATTTTCTGGAATTGGGGAAACATTTTAAAAACTCTGGACAAACCCTTTAATTGCACATTTTGGACAACCAGCTGTAGTCTGTCCTGGAAGTGTGGCTCAACACACCTTTCCATCCACAAATACTTATAAACAATGGGGAGTAACATAATAGTGGCAAGTAAAAATATTTTCTTTCCTTTAAATGCACAATTGTCATGTTCTCATATCTTGCCATTCTGCATTTTTTCGCATTTGTTAAATGACTGTTTGGTGTAGATTTTTTACTTGATTTCCAAGATATAGCATGGTTATTGTCATTTTTACTCCTTCAATATAAAGGGGAAATCCAATAAAAAATAAAACAAAAATCACCCTTGAAATGGCCACCTTCTAAAAACCCTATATCTAATCTGTATTTTGTGAGCCTTACAAAAAGAAGACATGTTGTTTCTAAGAAAAAAGTGACAGTAGATGAAATTATAATATATTTCTCTAATATACTGTACGTCATTAGCAAATTAGATGATTTAGCTCAATATTACAGCGAAGTGGGTTTTGCTTTCACTGGACCTGATGGAGTGCAGCTCTGATGAGATTCTCTTCTCTAAAAGATGCCAATGTGAAGGGGACTCTGTCAGATGCTAAGTTCTGGTCAGGACCTGTTTCGCCATTTGTATTAACTTGTTGGCCCTTAAAACACAATGGGTAAAACAGATCAGCTACTTTCTTTCATAAATTTGGAAATAGTAAAGCAAAAACAAGTGAATTAATTCATCAATGCATATCAGCCATGATCTTGGATGACCTTATGAATTATTCAGCACAGAAAAAGGAGACTATAGCTTCTTCTAAAGGGTTATTTTGCTAGAGTTGGACATAGCTGATTGTAAAAGCGTAAAGGGAATCTGTCCCTGGAAGTTGGAGGCCTATGTAAATGGCCTGTGTCCGGTCCGATGGGCGGCGTGTTTTCATCTTTATCCACTCCAACCATGGCCCCCGTCCGCGATCTTTGCCGGTATTACAGAAGTTCAACTCCATAGTTTGCGCGTGCGCAAAGCAATCTTGCTTCACGCACGTGCAGTATGCTTTGCCCAACTGCGGGCAAAGCCGAAAATCATTACTGCGCATGCACCGGTACACTATGTTCCGGAAGTATTTCGCTCAAAAATATCATTTGGATAGGTGATCAGTTTGTTGTGACTGAACAACCACTTTAAGGAGAAGTTGTGACAGGTTTTGCTTCTGTTGCTTCTCCTTCTAGTCTTCTCCTGCTGCTTATAATGAATAGGAATCCATCTTACATTGCTTCAGACACAATATAACTTCATCCACCATGACGCAAGAAAGCAGCACATATCTCCTTTGTTTCCACTCCTCGTTTCCACAGTCTGCCTCTGAGTTAAGAGATCCACACAGTTTGATCTCTTAGCTCAGAGACAGAAGTTTTACAAAGCTGTCGAGACAGCGAGACAGTGGAGAACCGACTTTACTCCAGTCTCCAGGGAATGAGTATAATTATATATAGTAGATTTCAAAAATGCTTTATATTTCGGTCTCCTCTTACTGCATGAAGTTTCCCAGGAGGTAAAAGGGCCTCTGTTAATACCCATGCACATGATAGTCATGCACACCAAACCTGACTACATTAAAGTTTTAAGGGGTACTTTACACTAAGCGATATCGCTGAAGCATCACCGATTTTGTGAAGCAACAGCAACCTCGCCAGCGATCTCGTTACGTGTGACACTTAGCAGCGACCAGGCCCCCGCTGCGATGTCGCTGATCGTGCTCGAATGTCCTGGGCCATTTTTTGATCACTGGTGTCCCGCTGGCCAGCATGCATCGCCGTGTTTGACACCGATGAGCGACCTCGTTAGCGACTCAGAAATCATGGACGTAGGCGGGAGTCGTCAGAATCGCTGCTGTGTGACAAGGTCCCAATGACCGCCGAGATCCTTGCTGCGTTATTGAGTAGATCTGACTGTTTGAAATCTTACTAGCAATCATTTAGCGACGCACCAGCGATACGACCTGGTAAGGATCGCTGGTGCGGTACCCTAAGGGTCACTCCACAGAGTGGAGTAGAGGCTGAGGTGACCCTTATGCCGCTAGATGGGGAAGCCCGGAAGTCAGTGATGTTGAGACCCCCGGGACGCAGCTTCAATGGGCTAATCAGATGCCATATCCACAGAACTAGTCATCCCTTGGATGAATGCCATTAAGAGTGTGGGAGGAAGGGCCCCCGTCGAGTGTCCAGGCCGGAACCAAGGGAGCCGTCATCTAGGTTCCGGGGGAAACTATTCCCGGGGGACAGAGTTCGGGGACGGACCGTTGAGATAGACAGATGGGCTAGGGGAGGGGCCAGTATAAAAGGGGCGGGGAGCGCCTGTCACGATGAGTCAGCAGACCGGGACAGAGGCAGCAGGAGACCGTGGAAGCGACTGAGAGCTAGAGCGACTTACAAGTGCCAGGGAACACGCTCACTGAGGACTTCAGAGGGACGGCGCCAAGACGACCATCCGAGACTTGCTGCCCCGCTCCAGCCCACGGCCACTGCTGCCCCAGCTCAGCCCGCGGCCGCTGCCACCTCACCACAGCCCGTGGCTGCGGCAAGTCCAGTGCTGTCGGCGGCCACCACTGTCTCGCTCCGGTCCGCGGCAAGGGCCGAGCCTCTGCTCATCACGGAGTCCCCATCGCAGTGGCTAGCTGCACAGGTGGCCTGTCACCCGCCACCCCGCATCGGTGCCGCTTGCCCCCTTCCAGGGGCTGCGGCCTACTCGTCCAAGGACTCCTTCAGGGCATGAGGTGCCCCAGCGCCACAAGAGCGGCGGAACGCTCAAAGACTATGCCAACTCTTCAGCAGCTGGGCCCAGCTGCTGCTCCGCCGAAGAACCACCGTCCAGAACGCCGAGGGACGTCAGTACGGCTAAGTTGACTATATAGTTAAGGACCCGTAGTCGGCCATACCGTGGTCCTATAGTGACCGGCTCTCGCCGGACGTAGTCGTGTTCTCCTCTGTTTGTGTGAACTGTATTGAGCCCCTGCGAGGGCAACCCTTGTTACCCCCTTTGGTTGAACAGGCTGAGACTGAGGAAAGTCCCCTTTAGGCCTATAAACGTTATTATAAAAGCACCAAACCAACTCGCGACTCGTCACTGCATCCTGCGTACCTGCTAGTACCACATTAGGCGCAGTCGGCAGGATGCAGTCTCCGAGCGCAGACGGCAATGCGCCCGATCAGAGTGGGGCTGCGGGTGCTGCTGATAATGGGGGCCCCCGCTCCAGCATCTCCCTGGGGGCTATGCTAAGTAACTTGCCCCGGTTTTCTGGCTCCGATACGCTGTTGTAGAGCTGGATAGAGTGTATGCGGGGCCTTTTCCACATGCACCCCATGACCCGCGATTTAGAGGCTGAGGTGACCCTTATGCCGCTAGATGGGGAAGCCCGGAAGTCAGTGATGTTGAGACCCCCGGGACGCCGCAACACCTTCGCCAGGGTCTTGCAGATCCTGGAAGAGACCCACGGGGATCCAACAGATGTGGGGGAGTTGAGAACCCGGTTGTTCAGTCGGATGCAGGGGGAGACCATCACCCAGTATATGAACGCCCTCCAGGAGTTATACACAGCCATAGAGAGGAAGGACAGAATAGAGATAGGACCCGTCGACATTACCCTGCGCGACCTGCTAGTGACTGGACTCCGGGACCCGCTAATCAAGCAGGCATTGCGGGAACAGGTCCGAGTGAACCCACGTATAGCCTTCTCTGAAGTGGGGAGTCAGACCTGGGTACGAGAGCAAGAGCAGGGGATGGCGGCTCCCGTTGGGAAGGCCTGGAGCATGGAGGCTTCCGTAAGCGTTGTTGAAGAGCCTCAATGGATTGAGACAAGAACTGAAGAGTATCCGGCGCGAACTGGCTGAAGTGAAAAAGAGACCGGAGCCCGCGCCCTGCCGGCCTGGCAACAATCCCGGGCCCTGGGGGCCTCGCAATACACGGGGTGGCCGAGTGTGGAGAACTGGGCCACTTCGCACGGGAGTGTCTGTGGCGTGGGAGATACCCACCCCGGCGGACATTAAACTAGAAGGCTCCGGGCATGGGGGACGCCGCTCGGAGCTGGAAGCCACAACAAGGGGTGGTGGAAGTCCCGAAGAACTGGTCGCTAAGTGCCCAATAGTATGGGCCGAAGTCGAGGGTCGTGCTGTAAGGTGCCTAGTGGATACGGGGTCGCAAGTAACGACCATGCCGGCAGCTTACTTCCGGCAGCATTTCCCGGAAGTGGCGGGGGGCCCATGATATGACTAGTGGCCGCAAACCAACTGCCGGTACCTGTCGCCGGAGTGGTGCGGTTCCAGATGACATTGTGTGGTAAATCCCTCGGCCGCCGGGGAGTGGTCCTAACCCAAGGAGAGACTAACGACCATCATCCAATCATCTTGGGCATGAACATACTGTGGGAGTTCGGCAATCTACTCCTCAACGATCCCATGCAGGAGACCCTAAGTCAGTGGGGTTCTCGCACGGCCCAAAAGCAGGTCTTCCAGCGGTTGGTGCGGGAGGTGCGAGTGCTCCAGGAGTGCCAGGAGGGTGAGGCGCTGGGCAAGGTCATCGCGCTGGCGGCTCCCCGCTCGTGCTTCCTCCAGGGCAGATGGTGGTGGCTCTGCCGATCCGCGCCCCGATGCCACTGGAGGGCGTGGAGGTGCAGGTGGAACCATGTTACTCGAAGCGCCTGCACCCTGGTGGCCCGCTCTCTGGCCACAGTGCGGGAAGGGACCGTCCTGGTGCGTTGTGTCAACCTGGAAGACCAAGATATCGCCCTGAAGCCCAGGGCCGAAATGGCCAAACTAGTAAGGCTATTGGAGGAGATGCTGCCGGACCCCGCGGTCCAGTTGAAGGTGCAGCCCGAAGATCCCTGGGCAGTAACGGTACGAACCCAACAGACTGCCGCATCCTCGGCCCAAGAGAAAGGTCGCGCCATCCTGGAGAGAATGCGGGCTGAACTTTCCGGCCTAGCGCCAGCCCAGCTTCTCCAGGTAGAGACACTTCTTGGACAATATTACAGTGTCTTCGCCAGCCACGAGGATGACTTTGGATGTACCACGGCCATTACACATGGGATTCCCACGGCAGGAGCGGCCCCCATCCGGGAGCGATATCGGCAAATACCACCGCAGCTATGCCAGGAACTGAAAACCTTATTAGCCCAAATGCTTCGGAAGGGGGTCATACGAGAAAGCCAGAGCCCTTGCGCGGCCCCTATTGTCCTGGTTCGTAAAAAAGATGGCACTCTGCGTTTTTGTGTGGATTATCGGAAGTTGAACACCTGCACGATCAAGGATTCGTATCCACTGCTCCGCATAGAAGAGTCTCTGTCCGCCTTGGGGAACGCAACGTACTTTTCAACTCTAGACCTGGCCAGTGGGAACTGGCAGGTGCCAATGTCGGAGGAAGATAGAGCCAAGACGGCATTTATCCTCCCCATGGGACTGTTCGAGTTTAATCGGATGCTGTTTGGGCTGGCCAACGCCCCAGGAACCTTCCAGCGGTTGATGGAGCGGTGTCTAGGAGACCTCAACTTTGAAGCCACGTTGATATACCTGGGCGATATTATCAGCTATTCCGCCACGTTCGAGGACCACCTGCGGCGGTTGGGGCAGGTGCTCGGCCGGCTGCAGAAGTACGGGTTAAAGGTAAAGCCCCATAAATGCCACCTGTTCTGCAGATCATCCCTGGAAAAGGTCGCTGCCATCCAGGGGTGGCCTACCCCCGAGATGGTGAAAAACGTGCGGGCCTTCTTGGGGTTGGCCGGCTACTACCGTCGGTTCGTGAAGAATTTTGCACGCCGAGCCCGAGCCCTGCAAGACCTGCTGAAGGGGGCTCCCGCCGGGGCGAATGGACGGAAGATCCAGTGGCAGCAACCGCAAGAGGATGCGTTTCAAGACCTCAAAGCTGCACTCTCGGACGCCCCAGTATTGGCGTATGCGGATTTTTTGCAACCGTTCATCTTTCATACCGACGGGAGCCTCCAGGGACTAGGAGCTGTGTTGTCACAGGTGCAGGACAGCCAGGAGAAAGTGATCGCCTATGGTAGCTGGTCGCTGCATGACTCAGAACGCAACCCGGACAATTACAGCTCCTTTAAGCTCCTCGCTGTAGTGTGGGCAATGATGGAGTGATTCGCAGAGTACCTGGCGGGCTCCGAAGTAGTGGTGCGGACTGATAAAAACCCATTAGCCCACTTGGAGAATGCCAAACTGGGGGCCCTAGAGCAGCGGTGGGTGGCTCGGATGACCAAATTCAACTATAAGATCATCTACAAAAGGGGAGCTGAAAACGTGCATGCCGACGCGCTCTCCAGATTCCGACACACCACCCCGGGGAGGAATCGAGATGACGAATTAGAAGCAGAAGAGAGGCCCTTCGCCCTCACCACCGCCGCGCTTACAGTCGATGCGCAAGAAGTGCCTCATCCGGGACTTCTAGGAGGAATACTGGGACAACCACGCAACAAATGGATTCCGCAGCAACAGGAAGATAGCGAAGTTGGACTCCTGCGCCGATGGGTGGCCACCGGTAAATTGCCCACTGGCTCACAGAGACAGACTTTGACCCAGGATATGTTGCTGATGTTGCGCCAGTGGGAAAAGCTAATCATCAGAAAGGGACTTTTATATCGAAAAGTCGTGTGTCCCGAACAACGTCGACTACCATATGGCAGGTGATCGTGCCCGGAGCCCATCTCAACCAACTGGCCCGGGAAGCCCATGAGAAGGGGGCCCACTTTGGTGCTCAAAAGACTTCACAATGGTTGCAGCAGATAGTGTACCATCCACGCTTGCACGCTGCTGTGGAAGAAGTTTGCCGAACCTGCCGCCCGTGCGAGCTCGCTAAACCGCCCGCGCAACGAGCCCCGGTGCAGACTATTGTAACATCAGCCCCCCTGGAGCTCCTCACGGTGGACTATCTGACCATAGGTCCTGCCTATCAGGGGTATGAACATTGTCTCATTATGGTGGACCATTTCACCAAGTTCGCCGTGGTCACCCCCACCCGAGACCAAACAGCGGAGTCGGCCGCCTATGCGATTTGTAAAAACTTCATCCAAGTGTACGGCTGTCCACAACGAATACATTCGGACCAAGGAGCGTGCATCCTAGGAAGAGTCATGGAAGAGCTACATCATCTCTATGGCATCGATAAATCTCGGACTACACCGTACCACCCGCAGGGAAACGGAGACTGCGAACGATCCAATCAAACACTAATCCAAATGCTGCGCACCCTAGAGAACGACTGCAAGGCCCACTGGCCTGAGTATGTCTCTGAGCTGGTGTGGGTATATAATAACCGGGTGCACCGAGTGACTGGTTACACCCCCTACTCATTGCTGTTCGGACGGGAAGGCAAAGGAATTACGGAAGTGGAGTTAAACCCAGAGGAACCCCAACCTTGGGCCGGAGTATCCTCGTGGGTCTGAAACCACCGGCACCGACTGCAGACCCTCCACCGGATCGTCCACACAAAGCTCCAGGATCTAGAATACCCGGGGGGAGCACTGCCCCCACCCATTGACATCCAGACTGGGGATCGGGTACTCGTACTTGATCAACGTCCCCAAAACAAGTTAGAGCCACGATGGGAGATGAACCTGTACCGAGTGTTGCGCCGGATAAGCCCCGACGGGCCTGTGTACGAAATGCAATCTGAAGGAAAAAACACGCCTCTCACTCGTGTTGTGCACTGTAACATGTTACGGCCTTGTACGTCTACTGATCCCCCGCGGCTCAAACTTACCCCTCAGGTCCCCGACGCCCCACCCACGGTCTGGGACCTGGATGACGAAGAGGACTTCCCAATCGTATCTGCGGGCCAACAAAGTAGTGGCACTATAGTGGACCCGGACATCCCACCAGAATCAACTAGTCGACCACCCTCCACCACCCCAGAAGACTCCACTCCACCCGAGCTTCAACGCTCCGAGCGGTCAACAGCTGGCAAACCCCCTGAATGTTACGAACAGGACCAGTTCGTATGGCGACAAGGACTGTCGTCTCCAAAGACTAACCCGAGTCTACGGAAATCCTCGCCCGAGGACTGGCGAGCATACAGGGCTGGGGAGTATGGGAGGAACTGCCCCCGTCGAGTGTCCGGGCCGGAACCAAGGGAGCCGTCATCTAGGTTCCGGGGGAAACTATTCCCGGGGACAGAGTTCGGGGACGGACTGTTGAGATAGACAGATGGGCTAGGGGAGGGGCCAGTATAAAAGGGGCGGGGAACGCTAATCATGGTGAGTCAGCAGACTGGGACAGAAGCAGGAGGAGACCGTGGGAGCGACTGAGAGCCAAAGCGACTTACCAGAGCCAGGAGAGACGTTCACCTAGGACATCAGAGGGACGGCGCCCAGACGACCATCCAAGAGTCGCTGCCCCGCTTCAACTCGCGGCCGTTGCCGCCTTATCCCAGCCCACGGGGAGTGCCAGTCACAATGAGTCAGCAGACAGGGACAGAGGCAGCAGGAGACCGTGGAAGCGACTGAGAGCAAGAGTGACTTACCAGTGCCAGGGAAGACGCTCACTAAGGACTTCAGAGGGACGGCGCCGAAACTACCGTCCGAGACTTGCTGCCCCGCTCCAGCCCGCGGCCACTGCCGCCCCAGCTCAGCCCGCGGCCGCTGCCGCCTCACCACAGCCCGTGGCTTTGGCTTACCCGAGGTCGCCCGCGGCCATTGCCGTCCCGCTCCGTCCCGCGGCTGCAGCCTGTTCCCCGCCACCCGCAGCCGCCCTGCTCTCACCAGTGGCCGCGGCAAGTCCAGTGCCGTCGGCGGCCACCACTGTCTCGCTCCGGTCCGCAAGGGCCGAGCCTCTGCTCACCGCGGAGTCACCCGCCACCCCGCATCGGTGCCGCTTGCCCCCGTCCAGGGGCTGCGGCCTACTCGCCCAAGGACTCCTCCGGGGCCGGAGGAGCCCCAGCGCCACAGGAGCGGTGGAACGCTCGAAGACTACGCCAACTCTTCAGCAGCTGGGCCCAGCGGCTGCTCCGCCGAAGAACCACCGTCCAGGACGTCAGGACGGCTATGTTGACTATATAGTTAAGGACTCGTAGTCGGCCATACCGCGGCCCTATAGTGAACGGCTCTCGCCGGACGTAGTCGTGTTCTCCTCTGTTTGTGTGAACTGTATTGAGCCCCTGTGAGGGTATTGTTACCCCCTTTGGTTGAACAGGCTGAGACTGAGGAAAGTCACCTTTAGGCCTATAAACGTTATTATAAAAGCACCAAACCGACTTGCAGCGCGTCACTGCATTCTGCGTACCTGCTAGTACCACAAGGGTTATCCATTTAATATACAATGTAAAAGAGATATAACCATGTCACCTGTCCATATGACTGCAAAAGTTCCAAATTCCAAGATGACAGCAGTCCAAAACACGACTGATCGAGCACTTCGATAAAATTGAAACTTTTATTGAAATCCAGTTAAAATCATATTCAAGACTTCTAAATCATAAGTTACGTTACAGTTATAATTAAGAAGTCTTGAACTTTGAAACGCGTCAACCTGTTATTCTCCAAATGGGTTTTCCTCTGATACGATTGTACCACTGTACCAATATGGTTTTAACTGGATTTCAGTAAAAATTGCAATTTTATCGAATTGCTAGATCAAACTTGTTTTGGACTGACTGCTTCTTATTATATAATACCTGGTATACTTACGAGTGAACATGGAATGTATTTTTTAATATATGACAAAAAAAGAATCTATAAGCCTCCATACCAAACCAGACACATATGGGGACATCAGAACAGACCCCTTGCACTTGACCGGGAACCTGACTTTGTACGAAGCAGCTGTAATATGGCAGTGTGTATTCCACCACAGAGAATCTTCACTGACAGCTATATGTCTTTACACTTTGATAACACATGTAACTTAAGCATTTTTCTCTTTCTTGCAGAGGCAATATATACAACTACAACAAGCCACCTGACAATGAGTTCATGCAGTTCAAAGAGATGAGAGAAAGTACTTCAACTTCTAAAGCTTATGTCTAGCCCTTGATCAGTAGCCGCCTGCCGGAGCCACATTTAGCCATTTTATACTGAATCTTTTTCTTTTTAATATGAAGATCTATGTGTTGTTTTTTTAAGTGCACACCATTGTTACTGGTACACTACATGGGAAAGACAAGAATAAGGGCGTGTGTTCAAGATAATTCCACAAATCATAGCATTTTGTTTTATACCTGGTGAATGTTTCTTTATTTGTATGACATTAGGGACCAGTAAACATTTTAATGCAGATGAGTGATGTTTGTTTCATCATTTATATTGATTGACTTTATCTTCAATTTCCTTGAGTTTAACCCCTTTACTCCCAAGGGTGTTTTGCATGCTAATGCCCGGGCCAATTTTTACAATTCTGACCACTGTCCCTTTATGAGGTAATATCTCTGGAACGCTTCCATGGATCCCGGTGATTCTGACATTGTTTTCTCATGACATATTGTACTTCATGTTAGTGGTAAAATTTCATTCATATAACTTGCGTTTATTTGTGAAAAAAATGGAAATTTGGTGAATATTTTGAAAATTTAGCAATTTTCCAAAATTGAATTTTTATGCTCTTAAATCACAGAAATATAGCACTAAAAAAACTTAATAAATAACATTTCCCACATGTTTACTTTACATCAGCACAATTTGGGAACCAAAAGTTTTTTTTGTTAGGAAGTTATAAGGGTTAAAAGTTGACCAGCGATTTCTCATTTTTACAACACCATTTTATTTTTAGGGACCACATCACATTTGAAGTCACTTTGAGGTGTCTATATGATAGAAAATGCCCAAAAGTGACACCATTCTAAAAACAGCACCCCTCAAGGTGCTCAAAACCACATTCAAGAAGTTTATTAACCCTTCAGGTGCTTCACAGGAATTTTTTGAATGTTTAAAATAAATGAACATTTAACTTTTTTTCACAAAAAAAATTACTTCAGGTTCAATTTTTTTATTTTACCAAGGGTAACAGGAGAAATTGGAATGCAAAAGTTATTGTGCAATTTGTCCTGAGTACGATGATACCTGATATGTGTGGGGGAACCACTGTTTGGGCGCATGGCAGAGCTCGGAAGGGAAGGAGCGCCGTATGACTTTTGTCACTGCAAAATTGGCTGGAATTCAGATCGGCTGCCATGTCAAGTTTGGAGAGCTCCTAATGTGCCTAAACAGTGGAAACCCCCCACAAGTGACTCTATTTTGGAAACTAGACTGCCAAGGAACTTATCTAGATATGTGGTGAGCACTTTGAACCCCCAAGGGCTTCACAGAAGTTTATAACGTACAGCCGTACAATTAAAAAATCATATTTTTTCCACAAAAATGATCTTTTCACCCCCAATTTTTATTTTCCCAAGAGTAACAGGACCCCAAAAGTTATTGTGTAATTTGTCCTGAGTACGCTGATACCGCATATGTGGGGGTAAACCACTATTTGGGCGCATGGCAGAGCTCGGAAAAGCAGCGCCATTTGACTTTTTTGGCTGGAATTGAGATCGGACGCCATGTCGCATTTGGAAAGCCCCTGATGTGCCAAAACAGTGGAAACCCCCCAATTCTAACTCCAACCCTAACACACCCCTAACCCTAGCCTTAACCCTAGCCCTAATGGGAAAATGGAAATAAATACATTTTTTTTTTATTTTATTATTTTTCCCTAACTAAGGGGGTGATAACTGGGGGTTTGATTTACTATGGTGGTTTTTATTTTTGGCAGCTGTCGCACGCTAAAAGATGCTTTTTATTGTAAAAATAGTTTTTGCATCACCACATATTGAGAGCTATAATTTTTCCGTATTTTGACCCACCAAGTCATGTGAGGTCTTATTTTTTGCGGGACGAGTTGACATTTTTATTGGGACCATTTTCGGGCTCGTGACATTTTTTGATCGCTTTTTATTCTGATTTTTGGGACGCAGAATGAACAAAAACCAGCGTTTCATGAATTTCTTTTGGGGGGTGCGTTTACACCGTTCCGCGTGCAGTAAAATTGATAAAGCGGTTTTATTCTTCGGGTCAGTACGGTTACAGCGATACCTCATTTATGCCTTTTTTATGTTTTGTCGCTTTTATGCAATGAAAGCAATTTTATATAATAAATAATTATTTTTGCATCGCTTTATTCTGCGAGCTATAACTTTTTATTTTTTCACTGATGATGCTGTGTGGTGGCTCATTTTTTGTGGGACAAGATGACGTTTTCAGTGGTACCATGGATATTTATATGCGTCGTTATTGCACTTTTTGTTCGGCGGTATAATGATAAAGCTTTATTTTTTGCTTCGTTTTTTATTTTTATTTTTTAAGAGGTTCATTAAAGGGGTTAACTAATGGGACAGTTTTATAGGGCGGGTCGTTACGGACGCGGCGATACCAAATATGTGTACTTTTATTGTTTTTTTTTTATTTTCAAAAAATGAAACCAAAGAATTAGATATAGACATATATATATATATATATATATATATATATATGTATTCTATGTGTATATATCTATTCTTTTGTTTCTTTATTAAAACTGTCAGTGTGAGTTTACTGTATAGCGCACTGAATTGCCGGCTTTGCTAAAAGACACCTGGTGCGTATTTCTCACAAGTCACATGTGTGGTCCGTGTGTAATGCGTATTTTTTGCGCACCCATAGACTTGCATTGGCGTACTACGGGCGTAGTACGCTGACAATCGCAGCATGCTGCGATTGGCACGGAGCGTAGAATACGGATGAGAAATATACGGCAGGTGCGAGGGACCCCATAGAGAATCATTTGTCCGTGTCTCATGCGTGCTTTTAGCGCCTCTCACTCGGCCGTATTCCTCGCCAGTGTGACCCCGGCCTTATAGTAAAGATCATCCTGAATAAGTAAAAAATGGAATACATAGTCTTTTCTTTTTAGGTTATTTTACTTGTGACCAACAGTTTATCTATTTTTCTCATTTAAAAACAATACTTGGCAACTCTCCCAGATTGTCTTGGAGACTCACCGAAAGAAGGGAGCCATCCCTGAAGATGTAGGCAAATTTACTAGGTATCAATAAAGCCTCATCAAACCTTCCCAAAACTAGGGCTTTTGTAGGTCTGTTATGTATTCCACCAGGATGATCCATCACTAGATGAATCACACATTCAAGGGTAAGGTAAAATAGAAGTCTGTGGATGCACAATGAGTGTATTGTGTCAAAATCTCAAAAACGGGGCTTGGTGGGCAAACTGTTTTTCTGTCAAGCATTTTCTGTCATCTGTGTCAGAAACTGCAACTGTAAAAATTGTCCTGTATGCATAAGGGATGAAAAAAGCTCTGACATCAGCTCACCGGGTATATGAAAATGTCTTGAATAAAGTGTGGTGCACAGAGGCCCCAGACCGGCTTCTGGGCAATGAAGACAGCAGAAAAAAATTAATGTGGTTCCAGCATCGGCAAAAAAAAATTAAAACACTACACTTATAAATGTTACTAAAACGAAGGCAAATCTAAAATCATAAACAAAAAGTGGTAAAAGAGAGACACTGGATCTATGCGTTTTGACCAATATCAGGACTAAGAGTGGTGAACTTGAAACGCGTAGACCCGGTGTCTCTCTTTTCCCTCTTTTTCATCATAATTTTAGATTTTCCCTTGTTTTTATAACATTAATAAACGTGATACTTTAATTTCACCCACCATTATTTTTGTGTATGCTGTTACCACATTCAGTTTTTCTGCTACATATAAAGGATCTTTGGATGAATGTAGAGGGGGAAGTAAACACCAGGCCTTCTATCCTCTGGGGCAAAACCCATCATGACAGTAAGGAGCCAGTTATATCTTTCCTACGGTCCCCGTTTTCTTCTATATATGGAACTATTTATTGCAAATATATGACACTATTTATTGCCAAACTGTGTTCATGGCAGAGGTGAATATAGGTTTTCTTGCACTCAGAGCAAAAACTCAGTTTGGCAGCCCCTTCTGTACACAGTTTAAGTAGTTCAACTAGTCATCATGTGACCTTACCAATAAAACCATTTTCTTTTTAACGGCCTTTGGCGACTTGATGGATGAACGATCTCTAGGAAGGTCGAAAACATGTGCAAGTCTAGATAGTTCCACCAGGGTGCTCTCTGCCATTATCTTGATAGTATCAAGCCATCGGGTTGCTGCTCTTCCTCTTCGCCTTGTTCCTTTTATTCTTCCGAGTAGACCATGATGTCCTTCTCCAATGATTGCTTCTCTTTGTATGATGTGTCCAAAGTAGGCAAGTTGTAGCTGGTTGATCCTTGCCCCATGGCAGTGATAACACCCTTTTCCAGCACCACATTTCGAAGGTGTTAATTCTTCTGCCGTAAACGTCCTTTATTTGTAATCCATTCAAAATCAGGTTCCCACATTATGAGAGGAAAATATGGCGCATTTCTGGAATACAAAATGCCCTCAGTCATAGTACTATGCATATTTTGCTGTTCATCACCAGCGGGATCTGGATGTGGAGACAATGGGAGTTGATAATGACCATAATCAGACTGCAGACTATAAGTAAACCTCAGTACTGATGAAACAGAGTCAAGGTCACAAATGTTTCCATCCAGGTGCCTTATAGGTGACATCTTTTCTGATTTGAAATTCTCTTTCTTTTCTTTTCCTTCTTTTCCATCCGCCATGATAATTTTTCACATCCACACCTCATCTCTGCAGACTTTTCTCTTTTCCGTTCCTCTGCAGCACATGGTGCCCTTAAAAATAGTGACATTATAATTGTCCTGAATAAAAATATCTGCTCCGCACTGTGTCCCTGAATAATTGCCCCTCACTGTGCTCCCTGCACAAAATCTTACCCTTCACACTATCCCTCTTGGTAAATGGTACCCACATTGTCTTGTCCTTTCCATACTGGGTCCCCTCTTCACACTGTCCTCTCACAGTGTCCTCCCTATTCTGCCCAGGCTCTATACTGTGCCTCCTTCTCACACTCCCCCCTCTGCATACTGTCCCCTCTATGCAGTGTCCTCACACTCATGCTGCCCCCTGTCTATACTACCCCCCACGTTATTCACAGCCCATACTTTTCTCTCACACATTTCTTCCTCCATACTTTGCCATTCCCTCCCATAATCACATACTGTCCCTTCACACTATTCCCCTCATACTGCCCCCTCACACTCCGCCCCTTAACTTTTTTTTCCCCATAATGTTCCCTCACATATTTCTCCCCCCCACACTGCCCCTCACTCTTTTTCATTCCAACATGCTGTCCCCTCATATTATTTCCCCTATACTATTCACCCATGCTATCCCCGCACACTATTCACCCATACTATCCCCTCACACTTTTCTCCCCCATACTATTCCCTCACACTCTCCTCTCAATCTGTTCACACTCTCCTCTCACACTTTTCATCACCCCCACTGTCTCCTCACTCTTTTTTATTTCTTCACTGTCCCCTCAATCACGTATGGTCCTCTCACACTATTTCCCCTTTAATATTGATCATTCACTATTATATTCCCATAGTGTCCCCTCACACTGTTCCCCCTAATACTATTTCATCCACCCTATACTGTCCCCTCTGACTTTTCTCCACCCCATACTGTCACTTCACAATTTTCTCCCACAATACTATCTTTTCACACTTCCTTCCATACTGTCACCACAAAATTTCCCTCATACTGTCTCCTCACACTATCCCCCATATACTGTCCGCTTACCTTACCGTTGCCCACTTTCTCATTGGAGCAGAAGTGAAGTCGGCAGCATGATCAGGAGACATGATCCCATTGCTGACATCATTCTGCCATGGCAGTGCCGATGTTCAGATGCAGCAACCTGGGAGAAAATTCAAACCCCCACATTAGGCTGCCCATTGGTGCCCCAAGCTAGTTGTGCCCAGGGCAAATGCCTCACCTGCCCGCCCCTCGTTATGCCTCTTAGACAATAAGAGCCTCTATGGCTCTATGATATGGAACCCGCCATGATATGGAACACAATAACACAGCTTTATAGTACAGATAGTTTACTGATATATTCTCTCCAAAAGTAAAAGATTAAACAACAAAATTATAAAAAAGAACAAATTAGAAATATTAATGGCGTCCATGCTAGAAGTCACAGAATGACTAGCACATTATTCCCTTTCCATTTATAAAAATTCATCTTTTATAAAATAACCTTAGTCCAAAATATGAAACACAATACAATCAAATACTGAAGGATAGTATGTGACTGTATTTTCACATTATAAGGCTATGTGCACACGTAGTTTTTTTGGTGTGCGGATTTTGGAGAGAAAACCACAGGTAAATCCGCAGGACAAAAGTCCTGCGGTTTATCTGCGGTTTTACACCTCATAATGGATGAGGTATAAAACTTGCAGTGTTTCTGCACCAAACAATTGACATTCTCCGGATTGTAAACCGCAGCAAAACCGCGCAGAAAAATCCGCAGCATGTGCACAGCGTTTTTTAATTTCCATAGGAAATAAAGGTACTATTCAACGCAGCAAAATCTGCTGCGGACCCGCACCTGCAGAAATGTTGCAGAACCGCAGCAGAATCTGCACCGTGTGCACCTACCCTAAGAGTAATCCAGAACTGATCATGACAAGTAGCTCACTTTCCAGCTTGCCAGCACTACACACATGCAAAGGCATAAATTGAAGCTTCTGTGTGCCAATATAAACCTCTATCAAGATACCCCCATCTTGGATGGACCATTTCCAAAAAGTCTTTGAGATCCAGCATGAAACTTTTTGAAGGACCCTACTCGCATCAGGTAAAATTTCAATGACAGTCTTTGAAGCACTTTTTCCGCAGCTAGGCCTGTGGTTCTTTACATCTTCTTACAATGGCATTTGTGGTTGTTCAAACCCTCTAATGTCGTTCATGATATAAAACAATTGTGGACTCAATGGTTTTGTTGTAAAGATTTTTCATATGATTCCAACTGTGACCAGAACCCTTCATTTGGTTCTATGGATGGTCGCACAGCTTTAACCATCTGAAAAAGAAGAGAAAATAGCTGCATATTTACTGTATATGAGATTTCTAAAGTGGCTGTCCCCTCATCTGATAAAAGTCTACAGTTACTTTGTGTGCAGACTTCTGAATCCTGACCGTGTGCAGTGTGCATCTGCATACTTCCGACTAAATGTGTCTGGCTTCTCTCAATACAAGTAAATTGAGAGAAGCCGAACATGTCTAAACTTCACGTGACCACATGTATGCAAATCGCATACTTGTGGTCAAGTGACAGTCTGCTCTTGCCGGCAGTACCAGTTAATCCTGACAGCGTGCACACCACCCAGTCTCAGGAATCAGAAGTCTGGGGTTATGTATATTGGGAATGATCTGCTGTACTAGATCCAGCCCATAGAAAAGTATGGCAATGATTTTAGTATACAGTATATATCTAAATACATATATGGTGTTGTGTGGAGTAAAACATTTGTCATTATCATTAATTAGATGAGTATGAAAGGGTATACTATCCTTAGGATCAGTATCAGATAGGGGGTCTGACAATAGGTACCTATAACAATCAGCTCTTTGCAGTTCTAGTGGTGGCTGGATAAAACAGCATATGCAGCCAGAACAGTACATTGTTAGTGGCTATTATTGGGCACTTCAGATTAGCTCCTATTCACTTGCATATAAGCTCTGATCTGATTGCATATAATTGGGCTTTGGGCATTCACAAGAGGATTTTTTTCCTCTAGACAATTGAAAAGGAGGTGGCTGTCATGATTAACACTGAACAGCATTGAGCAGCTTGCAGTGTTTTGTAGTATCTGCAAACTGCAGAAGAAAAGTGGAATACAAAATTTACTTAAAAAGAAATGTTTAATTCCACATAATATAAACAGTGCACTAAAAAAACAAAAATTGTATATACGGTAGCTTTTCACATAATTTAAGGGAATTAACTATGCATGCATTACCATTATTAAATTAAATAGGTTATAAATGGTCATTGAAAGTCATTGAAAGTCAAACTAATCTTCGTGGAATAGGATAATCTGATGTCAGGAAAATCAATAAGATCAGTAATAGTAATAAAATAGTGGACTCTCAACTCTTCACAGTTAAACATGAGCTTTCCCTACCTGGAAGGCGTCCTTAAGTGACATATTCTTGTGTTTTATTAGGTAGGCTATACAGATTGTGGCAGAACGACTTCGCCCATGTTTGCAGTAGACCAGGCACTTTCCATCATTTTTTATAGTGCTATCTATAAGCTCTACACACTGATCAAAATAATTAGAGATGTTTTGCAGTGGATGATCGAACACAGGGATACGCAGGGCGTGGATATCAAAGTCTGGAAACGGCTGCCTCCTGGAAACGTTGATACAGCAGGTCACGCCTTCTGAGATAAGAAGATCCTTTTTGCAGGCCGCTCTAGCATTGCTGATCATCAAGGAGTCTGTCACTTTAAAAAGCTCTGACATGTCTCAAGTTTTCTCCGGATCATGTATCAAGAAAATCTATATAATATAAATAAACTAATTAAAAGGTCATGATGAAAAACTACAAATTCTTCTTGATCCTGAGAATGCACCACTGACTTCAGCTATCTCCTGGCCAAGTATTCTGGGGATATTTTAAGATCCTGACTTCTGACAAGTGGTGTGATCTACAGAGAAGGCGCTACTTGATAAAAATAGACAGCAGGGTAGTGTGCACAAACCGCACAAAGCCATAGTGACGACTCAAAGTAAGAGTTTTTCACTTTGGGAAAATAGTAAAATAGTATTAAAATAAAGAGAGATAGGACCCACCTGTGTTGCAGTGCCGGTTCTCCATCGCTGCTTCAGTGTCTGTATTTGGGTTGCAGCAGTGACATCCGTGTACTCTCTGGGTGCAGTCCTTTGTGCAAATGGACCAAAAATTGCTTGGGTGAAAATGTCCTAAAGCATACTTCAGCTTCATGCTGACCACTTTCTCATGCTCCAGTGCATTGGTGCAACTCGCTCTCCTCTACAGGGTCCCATTATGGAACATGCTCGGGTGTAATCCGACTAATTTGGGCGTGCTCAGATAATATATTCGAGTTCCTGTGGCTTCATGTTTTGCGATGGTTAGACAATCCCTGCATGTGTTGCAGCTGTCTATCCGAGGACATGAAGCGATGGCCGGGGAAACCACCACAGTGCATGGAGACTACGGTACACAAGATGAGGTGAAACAACAAAGGGTAAATTTATTGAAAGCAAGGAATGAAGTGGAAGAGGAATGTGCAAACAGGGGTATGCAATGGGAAAAGATAATTTACAATAGTTCTATTCTTTAGCTCGGCCGTTAAATAGCACGGTGCTCCAACTATTACAGATCAATATAATTCAAACAGGCAAAACAACACAATGATCACAGGATGATGCTACTCTAACTGTAGCCTCCCTGGCCTCTGCTACACAGGCCGCACGGCTGCCGTCTTCTGCCTATTGAAGCCTACTCTAGGTCCTAACATGTGCACAAACAGGGTTAAATCTCACAGTAATGTTGGGGACTCCGTCCAGTCCCGGGGGCCCCCAGCAGTCCTGTACGATGGTGCGCACGTCTGTCTGGAAGATCTGTGAAACGTGGAATTCTCCTTGCTTGAGGATCCTGGAGATGCTCCTGGAAACTGTAGATTCCCTTCTGGGTCTCTTCATGGCTTCTCACAATAGCACAGGGCAGCCACCTTTGCTATCTCTGAAGAGTCTATGCAATCCCACAAGTTCTGTTAGTCTCAGGCTGTGCGTCCTCTTTTCACAGCTCCATGCACCGCAGCTCTCTACAGAAATCTCCAGCTCAGGACGCACACACAGGTTCAAACCCCTCCCCTCTCAGCCTTGGCAGCACATCACACAGTCTTTTGCAGGGGAGAGCAGGATGTACCATTACACCAACCAAGGGGGTGCTGTCTCTTAAAGTGGCAGCGTGTCTCTACTGTCCATAACAACACCACCCCCTTACAGACACCCAAGATACTCGGATAACACCCGAGCATGTGTAAGTAGATGGACCGGGACAGTGATACTTCTCTAGTGTCAGGGCTGGAACTATTGGAGCTGTCACCATTGTTGCCGGAGTAAGGACTTTGTGACCGGAGTCGACTTTGCATCTGACTGTAGGGGGTGGGTGAGATATAAAGGGGACAGAGCGCGCCAGAACAGGGTTATTGGCAGGAAGACAGTGTGCGCAGCAGGAGAAGGTTGACTCACTCTCCGCAGACCGTCACCAGGAAACAGGCCCATGCAGCGCCCTTCCAGCCCACGCACAGACAGAACGTGCATCATCAGAGACGACTATTCCACTCACCTTTGACGTTAAGGAGACAACCCGGTCCATACCGCTGTCTGCTGCCGTTGCGTGACTCAGTTTTAACATGCTAAGCTTTCACTCCTGCACTCAGTAGGTTTACAGAGGCGCAAACGACGACTCCTCAAGTAGTGCTTCACCCCGGGACCACAGGACTATGCCTAAAGAGGGCCGGATACATCGCTGCCTTCAGAAGACAGTGCTTCACCTTCTTCCGGGATCAAGTTAGAGACTTCACGTGTCACTTACGACGCCACCGTGGGATCTTCCAGCCTCCTCCATCCTGGAACAACAGACTGATAAGTTAACCCATATATTTTACGTATGCCCTGTCCTTGTAATTGTATTACACATTATTCTCCATTCTCCTATTTTCTCTCTCTCCCTGCGTGGAATATTCACTGTTATAAATACTTGATATAAAAACCCATTAACTCTTGCTCTGCCTCCTGCTCATCACTGCATCCCGCGTTCCTGCTGAATCTTACACATGCTTGGATAAAACATTATCTGAGCAAGTTCGCTCCTCACAAACTGAGACCATCCTGTGCCCCTATCGTTAACATGGGGGCGCATGGTCTAGCATATGCATGTGTTCGTATGCGTTTTCGTGCGCATGCGTTTTTTGTAGTGTGCGCCTAGGTGCGCCGGATGCAACCTATTGCATTTTTGGTCCGTCCGACACCTGTCTCAAAAAAACGCATGCACACGCTTGCGCACGGAATGCACAAAGAAAAATCACATTACACTCTATGGGAACGCAGGTGTGCTCATGGACATGCGCACGCCGGCGTTTAAAATCGCATGTGTTTTAAGTGTTAACATGGCTAGAAACTGGTTAAAACGCATGCGCATAAAAAAGCAAACGCATACAAAACGCATGATGTTTTTTGCATGCGATTCTATTGTGCACGAAGCACAGCGCTAAAAAACGCTAGTGTGAAACTAGCCTAACACTGACTTTTACGCTGGGCCAGAGACCCGTGAATCCATTTGCTCATCTCTAGTCCTAATCGTCCTGGATGCTGCAGACAGTCCCGGATTTGGGTCTACGCCCAGCAGTCTCGGGCATCTCCTGAATGTCCCTCACTGCCAGCGCTCCTCTAAATGTGTGCGGATTAGGGTATGGACAAAATTTGCAGAAATTTCTCTCTTTTTCTGTTCTTCGAAAGTTGGGAGGTTTGTCTTTGGAGGGGCACAGAGCTGGTACCCCGGACGTGTGCCCTACACCGAACACAGCGCTGCTTTCTTCTTCCCATATAGATAGGATGCAGATAGAAACGTAGTCGCCAGGTGGTGGACAAGGGTCTTTCATTTAACGCCACCTCATCATGTCAGGAGGTAACACATCCGCTACTTTCGGCTGGGCTCATATTAATACAACGCTCCCTGTTTAGCACTATGTTGGGGTTTCTCTGGGAATCCCCAAAACTGTATTCTGACAGGATCTCACACAAAGCCATGCACATGAATGATGCCGACAGTCACGGTGCGCGTGTCTGGCCTCCATGTTTTTGTCCATTCCTGAAGAAGACAAATATTTCATAGCGTCCACACAGCGTCCACATTGACTCATTTAGGTGCGTTGCTCCATCAAAATACGTTCTTTGTATAAACCCTGCCATAGTCCCTGCAGGAGAGGACTGTAGTGTGAGTATAGCCGTATCAGCACATAAGGTTGCCCAGGACATAGCACTGAAAATAGTGGCTGAGTAGTAACATCTGACAGAAACTAACTTTATTGGCCTTCACGGTGGCACTAGCCAGAGAAGTAAGCTCGGGCTCAGCACTGCGAAATGTCACAGTGTGAATAATTCTCTGTAGAAGCCGCATTAGCTGGAAGAGACTGGCAGTGGTGCCCTTATCAGACATGGCCGGACCGTGACCGTGACGTCACTGCTAAGCGACAGCATCCATGGTGACGGGCACATCTGGCGTCACCGGTATCTATGGGAACCGGGGGGACAACGAGCTAAGCTGCCGGTGAGTGGGAAAGTTCCTAGAAGTGACGGCTCATTGCGAATGAGGTAACTGTGCGACTCCATGTGTATGATAACAGGCAGTGGGCTGACACCTGGGGCTGAGGGGACATGCTGGGACTTGTAGTCTTATACCAGCAGGAGGATGTAAGATCACAGATCTGAAATAGCATCCTGACTCTCCTGCGATAGATATACTGTGTGTCTGCATGTACATTCTCTCTCTCTCTCTATATATATATGTGTACCCTGTATATGTCTGCACGCTCTGCATGTATCTACTATTTATATGTGTGTGTACACTGTATATATCTGTGCGCTCTGCGTGTATATATACTATACTAGCTATGAACCCGTTCTACGCCCGGGTGGCGAGCATTTTCATTGGTACATGATCTCCTATCCTGGTATGTATGGTCCCCTCACCCCCCTATCCTGGTATGCATGGTCCCCTCACCCTCCCAATCCTGGTATGCATGGTCCCCTCACCCCCCTATCCTGGTATGCATGGTCCCCTCACCCTCCCAATCCTGGTATGTATGGTCCCCTCACCCCCCTATCCTGGTATGCATGGTCCCCTCACCCTCCCAATCCTGGTATGCATGGTCCCCTCACCCCCTATCCTGGTATGCATGGTCCCCTCACCCCCCTATCTTGGTATGTATGGTCCCCTCACCCCCCTATCCTGGTATGCATGGTCCCCTCACCCTCCCAATCCTGGTATGCATGGTCCCCTCACCCCCTATCCTGGTATGCATGGTCCCCTCACCCCCCTATCTTGGTATGTATGGTCCCCTCACCCCCCTATCTTGGTATGTATGGTCCCCTCACCCCCCTATCCTGGTATGTATGGTCCCCTCACCCCCCTATCCTGGTATGCATGGTCCCCTCACCCTCCCAATCCTGGTATGCATGGTCCCCTCACCCCCCTATCCTGGTATGCATGGTCCCCTCACCCTCCCAATCCTGGTATGTATGGTCCCCTCACCCCCCTATCCTGGTATGCATGGTCCCCTCACCCTCCCAATCCTGGTATGCATGGTCCCCTCACCCTCCCAATCCTGGTATGCATGGTCCCCTCACCCCCCTATCCTGGTATGCATGGTCCCCTCACCCCCCTATCTTGGTATGTATGGTCCCCTCACCCCCCTATCCTGGTATGCATGGTCCCCTCACCCTCCCAATCCTGGTATGCATGGTCCCCTCACCCCCTATCCTGGTATGCATGGTCCCCTCACCCCCCTATCTTGGTATGTATGGTCCCCTCACCCCCCTATCCTGGTATGTATGGTCCCCTCACCCCCCTATCCTGGTATGCATGGTCCCCTCACCCTCCCAATCCTGGTATGCATGGTCCCCTCACCCCCCTATCCTGGTATGTATGGTCCCCTCACCCCCCTATCCTGGTATGTATGGTCCCCTCACCCCCCTATCCTGGTATGCATGGTCCCCTCACCCTCCCAATCCTGGTATGCATGGTCCCCTCACCCTCCCAATCCTGGTATGCATGGTCCCCTCACCCTCCCAATCCTGGTATGCATGGTCCCCTCACCCCCCTATCCTGGTATGCATGGTCCCCTCACCCTCCCAATCCTGGGATGCATGGTCCCCTCACCCCCCTCTTGCCTGGTATGCATGGTCCCCTCACCCTCCCAATCCTGGTATGCATGGTCCTCTCACCCCCCCTATCCTGGTATGCATGATCCCCTCACCCCCCTTGCCTGGTATGCATGGTCCCCTCACCCCCCATTTCCTGGTATGCATGGCCCCCTCACCCCCCTTTCCTGGTATACATGGCCCCCTCACCCCCCCTTTCCTGGTATGCATGGCCCCCTCACCCCTCCTTTCCTGGTATGCATGGTCCCCTCACCCCCCCTTTCCTGGTATGCATAGTCCCCCTCACCCCTCCTTTCCTGGTATGCATGGTCCCCTCACCCCCCCCTTTCCTGGTATGCATGGTCCCCTCTCCCCCCCAATCCTGGTATGTATGATCCCCTCACCCCCCAATCCTGGTATGCATGGTCCTCTCGCCCCCCCCATCCTGGTATGCATGGTCCCCTCGCCCCCCTATCCTGGTATGCATGGTCCCCTCGCCCCCCTATCCTGGTATGCATGGTCCCCTCACCCCCCCCAATCCTGGTATGCATGGTCCCCTCACCCCTCCTTTCCTGGTATGCATGGTCCCCTCACTCCCCCTTTCCTGGTATGCATGGTCCCCTCACCCTCCCAATCCTGGTATGCATGGTCCCCTCACCCCCCTATCCTGGTATCCATGGTCTCCTCACCCTCCCAATCCTGGTATGCATGGTCCCTTCACCCTCCCAATCCTGGTATGCATGGCCCTCTCACTCCCCCTATCCTGGTATGCATGGTCCCCTCACCCCCCTTTCCTGGTATGCATGGTCCCCTCACCCCCCCTTTCCTGGTATGCATGGTCCCCTCACCCCCCCTTTCCTGGTATGCATGGTCCCCTCACCCCTCCTTTCCTGGTATGCATGGTCCCCTCACCCCCCCCCTTTCCTGGTATGCATGGTCCCCTCTCCCCCCCAATCCTGGTATGTATGGTCCCGTCACCCCCCAATCCTGGTATGCATGGTCCCCTCACCCTCCAAATGCTGGTATGCATGGTCCCCTCACCCTCCCAATCCTGGTATGCATGGTCCCCTCACCCTCCCAATCCTGGTATGCATGGTCCTCTCACCCCCCCTATCCTGGTATGCATGGTCCCCTCACCCCCCTTTCCTAGTATGCATGGTCCCCTCACCCTCCCAATCCTGGTATGCATGGTCCCCTCACCCTCCCAATCCTGGTATGCATGGTCCTCTCACCCCCCTATCCGGGTATGCTTAGTCCCCTCACCCCCCTTTCCTGGTATGCAAGGTCCCCTCACCCCTCCTTTCCTGGTATACATGGTCCCCTCACCCCCCCTTTCCTAGTATGCATGGTCCCCTCACCCCCCCTTTCCTGGTATGCATGGTCCCCTCACCCCTCCTTTCCTGGTATGCATGGTCCACTCACCCCCTTACCTGGTATGCATGGTACCCCTCATCTCCCAATCCTGGTATGTATGGCCCCCTCGCCCCCCCAATCCTGGTATGCATGGCCCCCTCTCCCCCCTATCCTGGTATGCATGGTCCCCTCCCCCCCTATCCTGGTATGCATGGTTGTTATGAATGGGTCACCGAGGAGAAAAAAGCACAACAAGCTAAGTCACAGAAAATCAGAGAGGTTGGTAACTGTTGTGAGTTCATTTTCCCCTTCACCATTGAGGTCTGATGAACTCCCTCTTCTGGTGAAGGAAGGTAGTGAGGCTGATTACAAAGCACCTGAGCAGAATGATGATGACTGGGTGACTGGGATTGCTGACTGGATATAAGGCAGCCGACGCCCTTCTGCCTTGCGGGTGATTACTCTGAGGGATTCTTGGAGATCAGTCTGATTCCTGCTCCTCAAAAGCTAAGTTTTCTGCTCTGCTTTTTGCATTTGTGTTTTGGTTTTGTTTTGCCTTGTTTTTCTGGATTTCTGCCTTTCCCTGCTGGGTGAGCTGAATTCCTTTTTGCTCTGTCTTCAGATAATACCTGAGTACTGATATAGTCTTTTTGAAGCCTAGCGTCTTCAGGGCTTTTTTCCCTATCAGCCTGTTGGCTCTTGTTTTTGAGAGGGTTTTGGTGGATTGCAGACAGCAGCTTTTCTATTCTGTCCTAGTCCTATTTAGTTAGCTTGGGCCCCATCATTTGCTCAGCCTATCTTTCTATCTGTGTGAGTGTTTTTTCATCTTGCTTCACCGTCATTATATGTTGGGGGCTGCCTATTGCTTTGGGGTCTGCTCTGGGGCAGTGTAGATTTCCCTTTCTGTCTTTAGGCTATGTAGTTCTCTGGCTGTGATCGAGGGGTCTAGGGCACCGTAGGAACCCCCCACGGCTACTGCTAGTTGTTGTTGTTAGGTTCAGGGGTCTGAAATCCGATACCTGCCAACTTCTCTGGTTTTCTGGACTTAGCTAGTATTTCTGTTTTTGCCTCCTACGGTGACTCATTCATAACAGGTAACTATGCAGATTGCAGATCCCTGATCTTACAACACAACTAGCAGTAGCCGTGGAGCCTGCCTACAATGTTCCTAGACGCCTCGTCACAGCCGGAGGACTAAATAAGCCTAAAGCAAGAAAAGGGAAAACTAACTGCCCCAGAGCAGACCCCAAAGGAATAGATAGCCCCCACACATGTATTGACGGTGAAACAAGATGAAGGCACAAACACAGGCAGGAAAATAGGCTGAGCAAACAATGGGGCCCAAACTAACTAGAGAGGAAATGAAAGGAAAGACACTGTCTGCAACCTGCAAAAAACCCTACAAAAATAATGTCCAACACTTCTGATAGCAAAATTAACCCTGAAGTCACTAGACTTCTCCCACTATATCAGCACTCTGAAATATTCTGAGACAGAGCAAAAAGAGACCGAACTAGTAAGGGACAAAAAGCCAATTGGCAAAATACTGATAAATAAGAGTGGAAATTCAGCACAGCCCCCAGCAGGCGCTGGCTGACCACACCAAAAAACTGAATAGACCAACAAAATCAAGTGTGAACATTAGCAGAAAAACTTAGCTTTAGATGACTGGAACAGAGCTGAAAACCAAGAGCTGACAAGCCAGAAGGAATCACCAGCAACTGAATAGGGCGTCGGCTGTCTTAAATCCAATCTGAGACTCCTGAGATCCAATCGTCATCCTCATTCTCAGGTGGCAGATTTCCACTGATCAAATCAGCCTCTCTACCTCCTGTTACCACCAGAGGGAGTCTGGAAGGAGAACTCACAACTGGTGAACCAGAGAATGAACTCACAACACATGGTCCTCTCACCCCCTATCCTGGTATTCATGGTCCCCTCACCCCCCCTTTCCTGCTATGCATGGTCCCCTCACCCCCCCTTTCCTGGTATGCATAGTCCTCTCACCCCCCCCTTTCCTGGTATGCATAGTCCTCTCACCCCCCAATCCTGGTATGCATGGTCCCCTCACCCCTGCTTTCCTGGTATGCATGGTCCCCTCACCCCTCCTTTCTTGGTATGCATGGTCCCCTCACCCCTCCTTTCTTGGTATGCATGATCCCCTCACCTCCCCTTTCCTGGTATGCATGGTCCCCGCACCCCTCCTTTCCTGGTATGCATGGTCCCCTCACCCCCCCTTTCCTGGTATGCATGGTCCTCTCGCCCCCTATCCTGGTATGTATGATCCTCTCGCCCCCCTTTCTTGGTTTTCATGGTCCCCCTCAACCCTACTAAACAGCACACATCCAAAAAAAAATATATTTATACTCACCTTTCTTCCCTGTGTTCCAGCGCTGTCACATTCTACTGGAGGCCGGGGGAGGAGTGCGGCGCCAGAGTACGCGCATGCCCTTACCGCGCGGTCCGGCGCCATATTGCTGAAGACACACTGCAAATGTGTCTTCAGTAAAAAGGCGCCGGATAGCGCTATGCGCATGCGCGATACTCACACGCACTCCGGCCCCGTTCTCCGGTCGAAGAGAAGCGCCGTGGCAACGCTCCTCCAGGTCAGATAAGTATGTAGGTATGGCGCCGGACATAGCGGTATGCAGTGTGTACGGTACCGCCATCTCCGGCGCCATGCACACTCCTCACCGCTGGATGCCTCGTTCTGTTTGGAGCCAGACTGCGCAGGCGCGTCACGCTTGCACAGTCTATAAAGGCTTCGGACAGAGTGACGCTTAGCCAGTTACATTATAGATATGTGTGTGTACACCGTAAATGCTTGTGCGCTCTGCGTGTATATATTATATATATATATGTGTGTGTGAGTGTACACTGTATGTCTGCATGCTCTGCATGTATATACACTCTATATATGTATGTGTACACTGTATACAGTATGTCTGCGGGCTCTGCATGTATATACTATATATACTGTATATTTGTGTGTACACTGTATATGTCTTTACGCTCTGCATGTATATACTCTCTCTATATACAGTTGACACCAGAAGTTTATATACACTATATAAAAAGACACATCTGCATGTTTTTCTCAATATCTGACATGAAATCAGAATAAATCCCGTTTTAGGTCAATTAGGATTACCATAATTATTAATATTTGTCAAATGGCAGAATAACCTGAGAGAGAGAAAATGTTTAAGGCATTTTTATTACTTACTGCAAAGTCAAAAAGTTTAGATAATCTTAGGGTATGTTCCCAAAGTCAGGTACGGCTCAGTATTTGCTCAGGATTCGACACAGATGAAATCTGCACCAAATCTGCATCTGAGGTCACTGGCAGGTCACCTGTGTTTTTGATGCGTTTTTTCATTGCATGCATTTTTTTTGTCACTTGAAATAAAGCGAATTGAAAGTTGGCTTCTGAGAAGGAAAAACAAGTGATTTCCTGTTTGCAGATATATTGGGGTATGTTCCCATGGTCAGTAAACGCTGTGGGTTGGATGCTGAGTACATCCGCAATGTCCAATCTGCAGCGTCCAGCTGCTGCAGCATAGTGGATGGGATTTCAAGAAATGTCATGCCCACTATGTGTGCACTGATGCCCGCGACTCACCCGTAGAGATGGACATACGGGCTTCTTTCCAGACCGCAACATGTCAATTTATGTAGCTGTCTAAATTACCCGTTCACTATCATTAGATGCGGTAAAACCGCATTATCTTTCTAGTCACATGCTTATTAAGTGCGGGAACGCAGCTTACTACACGTGTACTAATTTACATAATGGTGAATCTTGTGACACAGCCAGAAGTACACGACACAGGAAGTGGAAGAAAGCACAGAGTGAGGTCCACTCCTCTTTAATAAATAAATAATTAAAAAAAAATGCCTTGGGGTCCCCCTATATTTGTTACCCAGCCAGAGTTAAGCAGACTACTTGTTAGGGTTGCGGATCGCACTAAAAATAAAATATGAGAAAGAGCGATCGCAACCCGGGGTCCACCGTGCAGGGTTGGTATGCTGCTGCTAGGTAATGGCGGACGCTATATGGCGGTATAAAGGAAGAACACACGCGGGTTAACGTCACCCAGTGTGTACAGGGAGAACTCTGTTTCCTCACAGAGCCGCACTACCACAGAACATAAATGCCGGAGCCTGTTTAGCTCACAGAGCTCGGCAACGGAGCGCACAGAATGCGGTCACAGAACTCTGCCCCAAGGACACGGGGTCAGAGTCCCTCTAGACCAGGGGTCTCAAACTCGGCAGAGTAAATGGGCCGCACATAAAAAAAAATTTGAGCTGGGGGGCTGCATTCCTTTCAAACTTAATACTCCCCGTACACGCGCGGCTCCGCTCCGTACACCTCGTACACGCGCGGCTCCGCTCCGTACACCTCGTACACGCGCGGCTCCGCTCCGTACACCTCGTACACGCGCGGCTCCGCTCCGTACACCTCGTACACACGCGGCTCCGCTCCGTACACCTCGTACACACAAGGCTCTGCACACCTCGTACACACAGGGCTCCGCTCCGTACACCTCGTACACACAGGGCTCCGTACACCTCATACACACAGGGCTCCGCACACCTCATACATACAGGGCTCCGCACACCTCGAACACACAGGGCTCCGCTCCGTACACCTCATACACACAGGGTTCCGTACACCTCATACACACAGGGCTCCGCTCCGCACACCTCGAACACACAGGGCTCCGCTCCATACACCTCGTAAACAGCAGGGCTCCGCTCCATACACCTCGTACACACAGGGCTCCGCTCCATACACCTCGTACACACAGAGCTCTGCTCCATACACCTCGTACACACAGGGCTCTGCACACCTCAAACACACAGGGCTCCGCTCCATACACCTCGTGCACACAGGGCTCCGCACACCTCAAACACACAGGGCTCTGCTCCATCCACACTGTAAACCCCTCCTGACCCCACGCATAAACTTACCTTCATCCAGTACCATGACAACCAGCACACAGACAGCAGCAGTGTCCTCCACACACTGAGGCCCCTGATCATGTGACCCCTGACTCCTCCCCCTCCTGTGACCTCATCACAGGTCCTGTGCAGTGTGTGCACACAGAACAGCCAATGCCATCGCCGCTCCTGAAAGCTTGCCTTCCCCCTGCCTCAGGGAGTGAGACATGTGGTGCCCTGCGGGCCGCAGATGCCTGCCTCAGGGGCCGCATGTTTGAGACCTCTGCTCTAGACCTTCTGAGCGAGCAGCGTCGCACCTGCGGACGCCACTATAGACGCTGACTATGGTGGAGTGTAGAGCACGTGCACCGTGGCATGCAGAGCCATCGGTGGACACTGATGCCAGTCTCAGACTCTGCCTCTACCTACACCTAAGCCTGGGCACGTAACAGGCTAGGCTGCACAACACATGCGTACCAAGGGTAGGGGTTTCTTAATGAGTCATTCACCAGAGACATTCATACAACACTCACTCCTCATAGTCTGGTAATGCAGTCTATACTAGCGCATGGCCGAGCGGCCATGCAACCCTTTTATAGCAGCGTCCTTCCGGGACCTTCCTGATGGTCCAATCCAAGCTGGAGAAGGACCCGAGCACGTGACCTCCGATCTCCAACGGATCGTCCCACGGGCATGCTCAGTGGACCGAATGGAGGACTTAGTCCCTGGAGTAGCTCGCTGCTGACCAGCATGCGTTGCTATTGCTGGACCAGAGGTGGCAGCAGCCACCAAACCCACAGAGCTAGTCTGGGCAGAGCGCCGGGACTGACGAGTCTGCTGAGCAGCCTCCTCTGTGGCTGAAGAGGAATGGGAGACTGCTGGAAGCAAGGCTTGGTATTCCTGCTGTGCAGCAACAGGAACCTAACACTACTGGTAATGGTATTTCAGGCTGGTAATTATCCAATATCCATGAAACTTACCAGTAGTGCTGCCGTCAGGGCATTACTTCCCTGAGTGGCCTATGTGGCCCGATCAGCAGAGGGGGCCACCTTTGGCCCTGTCTATTCTGCTCATTGGGCCAGTCGGAGGCTGGCAGCTGATATCAGTGCGCACGTTGACGGCAAATGACGTCATTGTCATTTGCCGACAAGTGAGTGCTTGAAATGCCTGGATGGATCATTGCTGCAGGAGCAAAGCCAGGTAAGGAGAAAGGTTTTCTTTTATTTTTATTGAAAGGGACAAGCCGCAATATGTTTCACCGGCATGATGCCGGGGGCAGAATGGAGACAGGGGCAGGGTTGGAGACACAGGGGCAGGATGGAGACATGGGGCAGGATGGAGACATGGGGCAGGATGGAGACATGGGGCAGAATGGAGACATGAGGCAGAATGGAGACATGAGGCAGAATGGAGACAAGAGGCAGAATGGAGACAAGAGGCAGAATGGAGACAAGAGGCAGAATGGAGACAAGAGGCAGAATGGAGACAAGAGGCAGAATGGAGACAAGAGGCAGAATGGAGACAAGGGGCAGAATGGAGACACGGGGGCAGGATGGGAGACAGATGGAGCAGGATCATGGGGTAGGATGGAGACACATGGTGCAGGATCATGGGACAGAATCATGGGGCAGGATGGATACAATGGAGACAGATGGGGCAGATGGGGTATGATCATGGGACAGATGGGGCAGGATCATGGGACAGATAGGGCAGGATCATGGGATATATGGAGCAGGATGGGGAGATCATATGGAGCAGGATGGGACATCACGTGGGGGCTTAATGGATAATCATGAGGGCAGGATGGGAGAACATATGTGGCCAGGATGGGAGAACATATGGCTGGAGCCAGGAATGAGACACACAGGGGCCAGGATGGGGGATATTATTACCATAGGGGTTAATTAAGGGATATCATTACTGCAGTGATGTATTTTATTATTTGAGGATACTGTTTTAAATGAGGGAGGCGATCCTGTTACTGTGCAGAGCGACACTATGTCGCCTTTTTTTCTTCATCTGGTGTAGTTTATAATTTGGGAAAAAAATAAGTAATGTGTTCTGCAAATGGTGCTCAAGATAACTGTGTTATTTCCTGCAGAGACGAGCCCTGGCTGGAAGAAGTGATGCCGGTCTGTGCTGGATGAATATGAAAAGCGAAGATGAAGAACTTCACCTAGAGACGACACTGACACTATACACTGTAAACTCTATACAGCGGTCCTGTGTATAATGTCACCGGTTATCACTGTATTACCTGTACACTGACACTGCATACTAAGTACAGATCTACTGTGTATAATGGCACTTATGGTGATATTAGTGTTGTGTTTTTTTATTACTGATCAGTATTGTAGTATTCTATTCACACTATGTGGTGGTAATATGTTATCCGGCCATGGTGTGGCGGTATTTGTCCTTGTATGTGCTATTATGTGGTCAATTTATGGTGGTAATATGTGGTCTGGTCTTGGTATGGTGGTATTTGTTCTTTGTATGTTGTATTATTGGTCACCATGTGGTGATAATATGTGGTCTGGACATGGTGCGGTGGTATTTGTCCCTTGTATGTGATATTATTCAGTCACTGTGGTGGTAATATGTGGTGTGGTCATGGTGTGGCGGTTTTTGTACCTTGGATGTGCTATTATTCAGTCACTGTGGTGGTAATATATGGTCTGGACATGGTGTGGCGGTATTTGTTCCTTGTATGTGGTATTATAGGTCACTATGTGATGGTAGTATGGTGTCTGCTCATGGTGCGGTGGTATTTGTCCCCTGTATGTGATATTATTGGTCATTTTAAAAATTGAAAATAAAAATATGCCTAAATTGTATTGATATTTTAACAAATGTTTAATAGGTTAGAGTAGAGTAGGGCCAGGCCAGAGGAGTCTACCTTGTCGTGGTGGCGGCTTAAAAAATCTTTCGGCCAAAACAAAAGCTGCTGGCTATATGTGTGATCTGGTGACGGGAACTGTTCATGTGTGATTGGTGAGAAGTGGAGTTTTTCCAAGAGAGAACGGTGAGACTGTGGATAGTTCGAGGGGTGGAGGCGGGGTAGAGTCTCAAGGGGGTCCTGAAAATTTTGCCAGCATGGGGCCCCGAAATTCCTTGTGGCAGCCCTGCTTACCAGCCTTATAATGCCAGGCAGCAGCAGTCTGCTTACTTTGGATGGTTAGCAAAAATAGTGGGACCCCCTCCAAAAAAAATAGCGTGGGGTCCCTCTATATTTGTTAACCAGCCAGAATGAAGCAGACTACTGGGACTGGTATTTCAGGGACTGGTAAGGATCCAATATCCATGAACCTTACCAGCCTGGTAATACCAGGCCGCAGCAATCTGCTTACCTTGGATGGTTAGCAAAAATAATGGGATCCCCTTCAAAAAATATAGCGTGGGGTCCCCCTATTTTTGTTAACCAGCCAAGGAAAAAGCAGACAGCTGCGGCCTGGTTTTCTTTAGCGAGACCCATGAATTTTGGCCCTCACCAGCCTAAATAACAGTCCGCATCTGCCCCACAATTGGCGTATCCAAAGATGCGCCATTTGTGGCACTTTAGCCGGCTCTTCCCACTTGTCCTGTAGCGGTGGCAAGTGGGGTAATATTTGTGGGGTTGATGTCTCCTTTGTATTGTCCGGTGACATCAAGCCCATGGATTAGTAATGGAGACGACACCTATCCATTACTAATCTTATAGTTACATGGTAAATAAAGACACATCCAGAATAAAGTGCTTTAATTGAAACTAGCTGAAGAGCCCGGCACTGCCCGGGCATAGTCACTAACTACAGTTAGTTATAACAAGTTATAATGATAATATCTATATATATATAAAGCTGAGTGTAGAGCCTCGCCCACTCCGCATAGCCACATTCACTATAATATTGTCATGTTTGTTGCTGGATCATGTCAGTTAAAAGCACTGATAACCTTTTTTTTTCTCTGTGCTTGGAGATAGTTTTTGCCCCCGGTGGCCAGTATGGTCATTGCACTGTATTTTTGGTTCTAGTTTGCCCCCGGTGGTGGTAAGTGTAACTGCACGGGAATCACTAACAGGTGTGTTTCCTCAATAAAGGTGTGTCAGTAGTGCTCACTCGGGTTGGTGATATTATTAGTGTTTTCCAAGCAGCCTGGGTGAAGGAAGGAGCTGGAGGAGAGTCCTGGAGTGGCAGCTATGGTGTCAGCAAGGAGTTCTTGGAGGGCATGGTGGAGTGGTAGTTATGGTGCCAGTGAAGAATGCCTGCAAAGCTTGGTGGAGTGGCAGCTATGGTGTAGAGCTGCACTCAGTTTGCTGGACTCTGTCGCTGGAAAGCTACACTCGGGTGCCAGACTCGGTTGCTGGACAGTTGCACTCAATTGGTGATGGACTCTGTGGCTCCAAGGTGGCAGTCTAGCGCTGGACGCTGCTGCTAAAGTGGCACCCAGGTGTTGGACACGGTCAGAGTGGATTTCCTTGTCGCTCTGACAGATCTTGGTGGCAGCATTCAGGAGGAAAGCTGCATTCTGATGGTGGACTCTGTTGCCAGGAGCAAGTGCAACAGAGTAAAGCTAAGTTGTGTTCCCTGTTTGTGTTTTTCCTTGGTGTGTATTAGTGCAGCTGTGGGGCTAGGGCCTGCACCACCCAGCTCCCTAGCAAGGGATAGGGGTAGGGTGTGCTAGGGTAACAGGTTCCTGATCGTCGCCTGGTGCGGAACCGGCATAGGGAACACTAGGAGCGTTAGGGACACTGACTCGGGAGTGCAGGAGGTCTCCAAGTCCCCGTTCCCTATCACAGGGCCCACCGTTGTAACTGTTTCCCCTTTTTCCCCTAAGTCTTATTGTATCAGTTACCGGCCTGCGAGTCGTGTCACACAGGACATTTACACGTGCCGCGTCCTGTTGTATTAGTTACCGGCCTGCAGGCCGCGTCACTCAGGACTGGGCACGTGACAAATATCCCACATCATCCCGTCAGCCAGAGCTACCGGACTACTACCCCTAATATCCCACATCGTCCCATCAGCCAGAGCCACCGGACTACTACCCCTAATATCCCACATCATCCCGTCACAGCCGCCAGACTACTACCCCTAATATCCCACATCATCTCATCAGAGCTACCGGACTACTACCCCTAATATCCCACATCATCCCGTCACAGCCGCCAGACTACTACCCCTAATATCCCACATCATCTCATCAGAGCTGCCGGACTACTACCCCTAATATCCCACATCATCTCATCAGAGCCGCCGAACTACTACCCCTAATATCCCATTTCATCCCGTCAGCCAGAGTCACCGGACTACTACCCCTAATATCCCACATCATCCCATCAGCCAGAGCCTCTGGACTACTACCCCTAATATCCCACATCATCCCGTCAGCCAGAGCCATTGGACTACTACCCCTAATATCCCACATCATCCCAGCAGCCTGGGGTCAGAACCAGAGCGCTGAGTGGAACGGTTCAAACTTCCATACCGGGGATCCCCTTAAGAGAGGCCTGGGGTCAGTACCAAAGCGTAGAGTGGATTTGCCCTCACTTCCATACTGGTGATCCATTTAAGAGGGGCCTGGGATCAGAACCTGAGCGCTGAGTTGAATTGCCCTAACTTCCATACCAATTATCCCTTTAAGAGAGACTGAGGTCAGAACCAGAGCGCTGAGTGGATTTGCCCTGACTTGTATACCACTGATCTCTTTAATAGAATCCTGGGGTCGGAACCACAGCGCTGGATGGATTTGCCCTGACTTCCATACCAATGATCCCTTTAATAGAAGCCTGGGGTCAGAATCAGAGTGCTGAGGGATTTGCTCTATCTTCCATACCAGAGATCCCTTTTAAGAGAGGCCTGGGGTCAGTACCAAAGCGCAGAGTGGATTTGCCCTCACTTCCATACCGGGGATCCCTTTAAGAGAGACTGGGATCAGAACCAGAGGGCTGAGTGGATTTGCCGTGGCTTGCATACCAATGATCCCTCTAATAGAACCCTGGGGTCAGAATCAGAGTGTTGAGAGATTTGCCCTAACTTCCATACCGGAGATTCCTTTAAGAGAGGCCTGGGGTCAGTACCAAAGTGCAGAGTGGATTTGCCCTCACTACTATACTGGGGATCCCTTTAAGAGACCCTGGGGTCAGAACCAGAGCGCTTAGTGGATTTGCCCTAACCTCCATACCAATGATCCCTTTAAGAGACCCTGGGGTCAGAACCACAGTGCTGAGTGGAATGGTCCTAATTCCATACCGGGGTCCCTTTAAGAGAGGCCTGGGGTCAAAACCAAAGCACTGGATGGATTTACCTAGACTTCCATACCAATGATCCCTTTAATAGAAGCCTGGGGTCAGTATCAGAGTGCTGAGGGATTTGCCCTAACTTCCATACCGGAGATCCCTTTAAGAGGGAAGATGTGCCTATGGGACTATGGGATGGAGGTTGTGTGATGGGTATATAGGCACAGGGGGGGGGTATTCATTTCTGTCATGTGCTCTCTGCTCCTTTCTGGGGGGCAGACAATGGCTGGGAGCTTATGTTCCCGGGGATGCTAGATTTCTCCCACCATGTCAGTGTCTGCTGAGGTGTTGCCGACTGGGAAAACTGTTGCTCAAAGTAACCAATCACAGCTCAGCTTCTTTTAAACCGCTCTTTTGAAATGAAAGATGCTTAGTGATTGCTTGCAAGGAAAACTGTTGCTCATAGCAACCAATCACAGCTCAGCTTCTTTTAGGCTACTTTCACACTTGCGTTGCACAGACCTGCGTTGGTCTGCGCACGCCCGCCGCTAAACTCTGCCCCATGCCGCGCCTCCTGTTAGCTTCGCCTATGGGCGCATGGCGCTGCATGCGGCCTGCGCACCCTATCTTTAGCATTGGGTACGCAGGCCGTGCACACCTATGCATTTTCCGGCGCATGTGTCCCTTTGACGGTGCACCAAGCGCACCAAAATGCAACACGGTGCGTTTGGCGCAGGTCGGCATACCGTGAAAAGGACGCATGCACCGGAAAACGCATACCTGTGCACAGCCTGCGTACCCAATACTAAAGATAGGGTGCGCAAGTCGCATGCAGCGTCATGCGCCCATAGGCGGAGCTAACACGAGGAGACGCGGCAGGAGGTGGTGCTTGGCGGTGCTTAGCGGCGGCCGTGCGCAGACAAACGCAGGTATGTGCAACGCAAGTGTGAAAGTAGCCTAAAACAGCTCTGGTGAAATGAAAGATGCTTCGGGATTGGTTGGTGACACACACATACATACATTCAATTTTATGTATATATAGATAGATAATGACACAGACTCATTTAATAGATCTTAATTAAACCATACTTACTGCATCGCCTATTCCACTGATGCCCTGGTTCTCCTGTAAGAGAAATAAAATAAAAAAGCAACAGTATACTATACCTGTCTGCCGAGAATATATACATCCTGTCCCACGACGAGTCCAGCTCTGCTACATGTGGATGCCTTTGGCTGAACGTTGGCAGTATGCCACCACTCAGCCTGACATCCAGGCACAGTGGAGCTTGAAGATTATGACCGAAGATAACTTGGTCATTGGCGGTCTCGTGCACGCCAGTTCTCGCGGTCAGCTGACCGTGAGAACTTGGCTAGTGACCTGAGATAACCCTGTCCCCGGCTGTCTCGTGCACGGCCGTTCTCACGGTCAGCTCAGCTCATCGAGAGAACTACAGTGTACGTGTTCTTCCAGCCGAAACAAGGTAAGGCATTATTTAAATTAGTACACATGCATAGTAAGCTGCTTTCCCGCACTTAATACGCATGTGACTAAGAAGATAATGCGGTTTTACCGCATATAATGATAGTCTATGGGAAATTTATGCAGCGGAGGTGGAGCAGCTCCACTACATGAATTGACATGCTGCGGTCTGGAAAGACGCGCCGTATGTCCGTTTACGCAGGGAAGTCGGAGGCGTCTCAGGATGCATATAGTGGAGATTGCATTTCATGAAATCCCATCCACTGTGCTGTAACATCTGGCTGCAGCGGGTTTAGCGCTGCGGTTGTACGCAGCGTCCAACCCACAGCGTTTACTGACCATGGGAAAATACCCTAAGATTACTATGCCTTTAAACAATTATGGACTACCCATATAATGATGTCATGTGTTTGGAAGCTTCTGATAGGTTTTTTGGCAACATCTGAGTTCATTAGAGACACACATGTGGATGTATTTTAATGCACACCTGAAACATACTGTTTCTTTGTGTAGAATCATTGGAAAGTCTAAAGAAATCAGCCAAGATATCAGGAAGAGAATTGTGGACTTACACAAGTCTGGCTCATCCTTGGGTACAATTTCAAGATACCTGAAGGTGCCCTGTTCTTCTGTACAAACAATTATGCGCAAGTACAAACAAGATGGGAATGTCCAGCCATCATACCGCTAAGGAGGGAGACGGGTTCTGTGTCCCAGAGATGAACGTACTTTGGTCCGACATGTGCATATAAACCCAAGGACAAAAACAATAGACCTTGTGAAGATGATGGAGGAAGCTGGTAAGATTGTGTCAATATCCAGAGTGAAATGAGTACTGTATCATCATGGGCTGAAAAATCACTCTGCCAGGAAAAAGCCATTACTCCAAAAGAAACATGAAAAAGCCAGATTAATGTTTGCAAATGCACACACAGGAACAAAGACCTTAACTAATGGAGACATGCCCTGTGGTCTGATTAAACTAAAATTGAACTTTTTGGGCATAATGACCATCGTTACGTTTGGAGGAAAAAGAGAGAAGCTTGGAAGCCTAAGAACACCATCCCAACTGTGAAACACGTGGGTGGCAGCATCATGTTGTGGGGTTGTCTTGCTGCAGAAGGGACTGGTGCACTTCACAAAATAAATGGCATCATGAGAAAAGAAGGTTATGTGGCAATACTGAAGCAACATCTCAAGACATCAGCTAGGAAATTGAAGCTTGGGCAGAAATGGGTCTTCCAAATGGACAATGACCTGAAGCATACCTGCCAAAATGCTAACAAAGTGACTTAAGGATAACAAAGTCAATGTTTTGGAGTGGCCATCACAATGCCCTGATCTCAGTCCTATTGAAAATTTATGGGCAAAGCTGAAAAGGCCGGTGCGAGCACGGCGACCTACAAACCTGGATCAGTTACACCAGTTTTGTCAGGAGGATTGGGCCCAAATTCCAACCAACTATTGTATGAAGCTTGTGGAAGGATATCCCAAATATTTCACCCAAGTCATTCAGTATAAGGGAAATGGTACCGAATACTAATGAAATGTATGTAAACTTTTGACTTTGCAGTAAGTAATAAAAATGCCTTAAAACATTCTCTCTCTCTCATTTTTCTGGCATTTGTCACATATTAATAACGATGGTAACCCTAATTGACCTAAGACGGGAAAGGTTTATTCTGATTTCATGTCAGATATTGAGAAAAAACATGGATATATGTGTCTTTTTATATAGTGTATGTAAACTTCTGATTTCAACTGTATGTAGAAGGAGTGTGGCTTTAAAGGGTTGTCCGGCCTTAGGCTACAATTCAGCAGTCACGCTATGTGACTGCAGACTTGTGAATCCTCAGATCATGCGCACTGCGTGCTGTGAGGATTCTCCGCAATTATGCATTTTGCTTACTCCCGACTATATTCAGTGTAGACTTGTCCGACCTCTTTCAGTACACTTGCATTGAGTAGGGCCGCACCCATCTAGTTACCACATGACTGCATGCGTGCCAATCATACACTTGCGATCACTTACCCGTCTTTTCCCGGCACCAGCACTAGAGAGTCCTCACAGCACGCAGTGCGCACAATGTGTGACTATTCACAAGTCTTCAGTCACATAGAGTGATTGCAGACTGGTAAGCTAAGGCCGGACAACTCCTTTAAGAGACACCAAAATTATTTTACAAAAAATTGGTCTAAAAGTAACCCAACTTTTGTGGTTCGACATAAGTTTGTAAGTTTCTAAGCTTGCCCCAAGATTTTCATAAGTGTGAGACACTGTGATACATTTGGCTCATTGATTGACCATTCAAGTTTGCACTTTCTAAAAATTAGACCGCATATTTAAATCTTCCCCAATCTGCTGGCGGCAGGAAAGCTTGGAATATGACCACAGTCTCTTATTGGGGAGGGAGAGAACAAATAATTTCATACACCATATTCATCAAACAGTTGCAAGGCTTTTTCTGTTTTGTGTCAATAAATTATTGTGGTGTTACTTCTAAAAATCCATGATTAAAGGGGTTAACTGGTGAAAACAAGTTATATATATGACAGCTTTATTGATCGGTGGGGGTCCAAATTAACCGGCAGAACGGAGAACTTTTAGACCTGATAGAAACGGAGTAGCAGTGCGAATTGGGAAAGTCCAGCAAAGAGATGCAGCTCATCTAAAACGTATCCATCTTTATTTCATGTATATAACAGGATGGTGTGCCAAATAGACCTTCCATAAAATGGAAAAGACTCCATGACCTTGGACACGTTTTCAGGCAGACGCCTCTTACTCATAACCTAAAAGAAGGAAATAATTCCATCGTTTTTACCCCACCGGAGAACACACCCTCCAAACACCTGTTCCATAACGTCCTTGGGTTAACAAGATCAAACACTAAATACAAATCCCAAGAAACATATAAAAAACATGCAAGTATATATACCTACACAAATACATGATATTTAGTAATGTAGAATCAGATCTGTCTGCCTAGTCAATCCCCGCAGATAAGGACGTATCCGGCATCAGTATCAGGTATGCCTCTCCATTAAGAAGAGCGCGTCTTCGATCTCTCTCTAAACCATAACATTCTAATCCTTCATTAACATCACCTCCATGTTTTTGTAGGAAATGTTTAGATACATTTGATGGCTTATTCACTTCCCTATTGTATGAATCTATAATGTGCACATTGATCCTCTGTCGTAGTTTTCATTTGGTACAACCTATGTATTTTACATCGCATAATGTACAATTAACACAATACACCACAAAAGTGTTACTACAATTTATAACCTGTTTTACCTGATATTTTCTAATTTGCATCACTAAATCAATCCCTTTGGTTTGTTTTCATACTTGCAAGAAGCACTCTGACACTGCATTTGTGACATCTGTGACACCCTATGGGTGTAAGCCTGGTTCTCTTCTCTCTGCTTTTTTTTTTTTTTGTAAAATAAACTGGGTGATAACGTTAAATAAAACTAGGGATCTTTTTCTCAGAGAAAAGACATCCATTTTTAATAAATTAATTCAAAGAAGAATCCCCATGCATCATTGGCAAATACTTCTTGACAATAGTTTTTATTTGGCTATATTCTCTGCTAAAAGTGGTGACAAAACCTGTGTTTTTTATATGCCCACTAGTATTGCATTTGTTAGTAATTAATTACAACTTTTATTATCCTCTATATCCTTAGCTCTACTTAAAGTCCAGGTCATGTTTACAGAGGATGATGTGCTGCTGAGAACATTGATCTTTTGAGCTAACCAAAAGATCATTTCACCCAACAAACAAGCCTTTAGCCTGGTGATCGAAAGTCTGTTGATACTGTGTGATTATCGGGGAATGAGAGTTCTTAGGAATGCCCGTTCCCGATAATCATGTAAGGTAAATGTGCCTTTACTCTACAGTACGCTAAGAGTCCACAGTAAAGCTCTGAATAAGCAGTTGTACAGACTTTTATCTTTATAATTCCAGTCATGTTCTATCAAACACAGATCCATGTAGAGGAGAGGACATGTCCGATGCAAAGTCACAGGAAGAAAATGACAGTCATGAAGCACCATTGGTAGAAATAAAGCTGGATGACCCTGAGAGACTTGTAAAGACTTGTGGAGAAGATGTTTTCGATGAGCCAGATCAAGAGGAAATCAAAGAAGAACCATCTGATGACAGTATCCCTGGAGATCTCAATGGTAAAGGCGCCTCAGTGAGATCAGATCATCAATTAAACTTGGATGAACAAAAATTACATTGGAGTTTAGAAGACGATCTGGAAATTCAGCAATGGTCTGATGGCTCCAGCTTCAAAGGACACATGGTCCTGAATCTGAAGAAAGGCTTTGGAGAATTTAAGTGGGCCAATGGAGAGGTGAGTATAGATGTCAGAGCCAACAAAAGCTATCTAATAGCCTGGCGAAGTAAGAAAGCTATAAAATGGATAAGACCTTCCCCTCCCAATATCATAGTAACCTTTCTAGAACTTATCATGGTGATGCATTATATATTCTTTTATTTCAGGCCTATGTTGGTGAATTTTACAAGGATCATCACCATGGAAAGGGGATTTACACGTGGCCTGATGGTTCCAAGTTCACTGGCACTTTTTATCTTAGCCGGAAAGAAGGTTATGGGACCATGACATTTACTGATGGCAGGAAATACCAGGTGCTTATGTAAAAAGTGTTCACTGCCCTAATTCAGCACAATATAGTAAGCTGCTTTATTCTCTTATTCTCTTATCCAGAAGTTGCTTCTTCTTTGCCTCTTCTTCCCAGGTTCATCTCAAGATGCTTTTTGTCACTCAGTGTTTCTACCCATAAAACTTCCTCTTTAAAGAAGTTCTTCATTTTTCTTGGATGGTGATTTTATGATAACTTTGCCCCTGAAAAAATGCAGTAGATTGGTCCCATGAGCATGTTAAATGTGGCTAATCCTCATTGGGAGCAATAGGCACATGTGAGGCACATCCGTAGCAGAAATCCAAGTGTCCACCCTAGATTTTTGCCGCAGATCCTCTCATAAATACTCTTTGGATATGTTATAGGCAGCCGTGAGCATACCCTAATAGTGTTAGCCTCTTTCCCAGGTTCTTTGGCACCAGCTCTGTGTTCTGCTTTGTTAAAATGATCTCAAGCAATTTGCTTCTGTTGGAGTGTGAAAGATGTAGAAGTGGCAGCCATCACTATGGAGTGATTGTGCCAATTCCGTCAATCAAGAAACAACACTGTATTAGTTTAGGTGCTCCTTCACTGCTTGTTGGCTTGTGTATTGTAAGCTGACCAGAAAATTGAAATGCTGCAAAAAATTTAAGAAGACAAAAGGCTTCACTATAGACCAGTGTTTCCCAAACTCCAGTCCTCACGGACCCCACGGGTCATGTTTTCAGGATTTCCTTATTATTGCACAGATTGTGGAAGTATCATGAAGGCATCAGGAATTCTCTCACCTGTGCAATAATAAGGAAATCCTGAAAACATGACCCATGGGGTCCATGAGGACTGGAGTTTGGGAAACACTGCTATAGACTCTCAGCTCCTCTTCACGAAGAGTTTGTGCAGCAGTAGTGTGCTATATAACTAAAGGGGTCATCCAAGCCTTTGAATTTCTGCAAGCTACTTCTTATGATCTACAAGTACACAAGGAATGATACTCACCAGACCAATCCGTTGCCACCCAATTTCTCCACCGTTCTTTTTTTACGGAGCTACAGTCAAAATGTGGCGTATCAGCACATGCCTGCTGTAGAAAATAACTGGCTGTGTTGGGGTTTCAGGTCAACAATAGATTACATTGGGAATCAGGGAAGATAGCACAGCAGCGGCAGGGGATGGTAAGGTGAGTATTAGGCTTATTGTAGTTTTATACATTTATAGATTAATTCTTGGGGTCAAATAACCCCATTAATATATTCCCCTGATGGAAATTGTAAGAATACCAGAAATAATTTCAAATATCCATAACATTTACAGGCACTCGCCCACCCTTTTATGAAAGTGCTTCTTTATATACTGATGTCAGATGGATTATACTTCGTGGTATATATTCTTCTCGTCATAAACATGGCACCTATCCTCTTTCGGCAGGGACTCTACAAGGCAGACCTGCGCTTTGGACCTGGTGTTGAAAGTTACCCTGATGACTGCCAAGATGTTGGCCTCTGGATGGGGCAGCACTTGTTTAGACTGTGTACTCGGGTGCCTGGATCTTTCTCCAGGTCTTCTTTTCCAGAGCTTTGTCTCCATTTAAATAAGGATTTAGGTAATGACAAATATTACACAGACGTCCAGGAAGGTCGGTCAGAGGATCCATTTGGGTATAGATATCGGATGCTACTTAAAGATGATGACAATTTCACACTCCCCGATAAGATCTACTCCTACTCAGTAGATACAGACCACCTGCCCATCACTGATTCTCAGCACCGGGAGTTTGACAGCAACTTTTATAGAGCCAGTAACACCCAAGAGGAGGCTGATGACTGCACGTCTGACAGTATGCACAGCGCCAGTAGTGTGAAGGCCATCTATCTGCAAGTTGTCAAGCACAGGTATGTACTCTGCAGGTGGTAACTTTAATTAAAACCAATAAAAGGATACAATAATGGATATCGGTCACAAGATAGTGATTAAAATATGTGGCAAATAGCGTGAAAATAAGAACCAATGATGTATCAAAAGGAATGGCCGACCATTCGAAATGACTGAAACCAAAAAGAATACCAAGACAAAAAATACTGGAAGCACACAAGATGAATAAAAAAAATTACCTTTATTTTTAATGATAAATAGTACTATAATTACAGAAGTGCCCGCACTAAAAATATCATCTCAGTAAAATTACATGTAACACCACCAACTCAAAGAAAATAGTTCAGAAAGGAATAGTACCTAGCTTGATATATGTTAAATTAAAATAAATACGGTATATCGTAGTGACCGTCCGCCAATTGCATCGACAAATATAATGACTGTGAAGGTGTCAAAGTGCAAAGAAAGGGCTAACAGTGCCAAAGTGCACAAGTGATGTAAATCAGCAAAAATAACAATTGATACTATACGTTAATATTATGTCATGAACAATAAAATAACAAAAAATAAATAAGAATTTACAAAGTGCTAAGACAGACTCTAATTACACTAAAAGTCAATTATGAATGAATATAATGTGCCAAATAGAGAACAGCATGCCTATAAGTGGGGCATTGTACATATATATGAAAAAAAAGGTCATAAACTAATTGTGTCACTGCAAGTCAATAGTATTACATGCACTGATGCAAATCAAATTTGCCAAACAAATGGGGCAAAATGGGTATATTAAAATATAATGGAAAAATCTGTAAAGGACGATATCTGCCTCTGCACTCTATGGATATAATAATGATGAACAAAATAATAATGAACAAAATATCTGACAGGAAAAGGAGACACCGAAAGAACAAGCAATTTCTAGTCTGCACAGGTGATATCTGAATTATCAATGCGCTACTCAATTGTGGGCGCTATTTCAGATAAACAGTGAATGAATAATTACGGTCAAGCAAAAAGAGCCTAACAGGGGCTTAAAATACAATTGCGAACCAGTAAAAAACAATCAGGTTTTATATATATATACGTGTATATCACTCTACGATTATACAGAAAAGTATTTTGAATGAAGAAAAATATTCATCAATGAAAAATATATCTAAAAAAAATAAAAATATATACGGTGTATATAGCTAGCGCAAATAAAAATATAAAATAGATATATTTAGATAACCTGTGTGATGAGCACCATAATAAATTAAATGTGCCACAAGACCATTATAACCACCCTTCTCAGGGTAGATGTATAATTGGTGCTTAATCTAATGGCGCACACAGGTTAATTGTATATGCTGATAGGTGGCACATTAACAGCGCTGGTAAATAAGTGCATTAGTATTGGCTATAACATGCCATTGGTCGCAAACGAAAAACTAAAAGTCCGTGATGTACCTCAATGCATCGGTACGGTGATCCTGTGTTGCATGTGCTGAGGCGGGTGATACTGTCCAGGTGTCGGTTACGGTAAAAGCAGTCAGGCAGTCCCGGCCGGTGACTATGCAGGACCGCGTGGGGGTGGTGTAGGGCGTGTGACGTCACACTGCTTCTGGTGTATGGAGACCTGAACGGGCTGTACTTCCCTTACGCGTTTCGGAGATAAAGTCTCCATCAGAGGGTATTACGAGGCCGTTGCTCCTGGAGATTTCAATATGTTTCACTGGCTCAAACAAAATATCTCCTGCATAGTATATAACAATAATGCAGACATCTAAAATGGTATACTTTATTTTGCACCGATATAAACTATATTGAATAACCGTAGATAAATCAAAAGTTCTTTACTAAAAAATAAATGAAAAAATAGAAAAAAATATATAAAAGAGTGAAAGAATAAAAGAAAAGAAAGAGATCAAAAGTTAGGTATTACATGGTAGATTCCGCTTGTTTTTATGTCTTGGAGAGAATCAAGAACTTGATAGGTTGGACTCAATTCCACTTTTCCCAGGACATAAACAATGTCAGACATGTCTGTGTATCATTTATGTAAATCTCCATATTGAATTAACACGTTACATGGGGGTTACAGCTGACGGCTGACTAATCTTCACAATGTTGGCTATCCTGAGTATATCTATAAAAAATAAGTTTTTATGAACCTCTACCCTGAAATGCTGAAAACGGGGAACTATGCCAGCCGCAGCGTTCATGCAAACTACGTAGCAGACAATGGAAAATCGCAATATTGGTCCCTGGTTATAATTAATAACCGATTCAACTGTTCTGTACCTGACATGCCTTGTTTGTTATATTTTCCATATTTTACTAATATAATTTAAGCCATTACAAAAAGGCAAGTCTTAGTAAATTTACATAATATCTGGTCTCATACTGAGTCTTTTCTGATAAAATGTTGAATATTAATTGATTTATTCAAAAATGTAGTCTGTCTGGAAAGGAGATCCAACTTTTTATCATCTCCTAAGTGAGACCACGTAACGTTTTAGCCTAGACCTTTCAGGCTAAATGAAGAATAAAACATTATAAAGTAAAAATGCTGTACAAGGTAAGTGATGAATGTGCACAGATAATCAGCGTGTAGACATGCCTGACCCGACTGTATGGAAATGAAGAATCGTTCACTTATAAGTCACATTCTCATTCCATCAGAAACAGACCGGAACATTTTGACTGGAATATGTGTTCAATTATGAGGAATGATCGGGCAAAATTTGGTCCAAGAGGTCCCCGTGAGCGCTCTTCTGAGCGGCTGATAGAGATGGCTGGGCTGGGAGATTTGGAGACCATCTCGACAATCCTAAGACATGGTGTAGCCCATGTGGATGTGTCTGATGACAGTGGGAAGACCGCTCTACACGCCGCCACTGTGAGTAGCCATATACCATTTATGTTACCTACTTTTAAAGGATGAGTTCACACTTTCTATTAATGTGGATGTTTCATTTGTTTTTGAGGTTTAGTCAGTAGTTTTTGTGATATTTTCTCTATTTTTAACTGTAAAGTTATTCCATATTTCTGTGTCCGTATGTTCTGGGTGTAGATATCTAGTAGGAAATTCCTAGGGTTTGACTTAAAGGGGGTCATTGCTTTAAACAATGCCTAATTGTTAGGTTTACATGTCCATTTGTATTCCAATTGTAACGGACCATGTATTTAAAAAAATAAATAAATGGATCCTTTATCGATAGGTACGTTCAATATCAGGTCTCTTTCCTTGATGAAGTCTCAGGAGCTGAGCCTGCATCATTCCCAGCAGACGCAGGATGGGCTGTTCCGCAATCATCTGCCTCTAACGTCAACCATTCCCGGCAGACGCTGAATGTGTTATTCAGCCATCATCTTCCTCTAATGTCAGCATGTGGAGCCAAGCCTTCTTAATTTCCGGCAGACGCTGGATGTGTTAGTCAGCCATCATCTGCCTCTAATGTCAACATGCGGAGCCGAGCTCTGCTCGCTGCTGTTTACTCCTTATATGCCGCTGTAAGTCTCTGACAGTGTCATTGAGGGGTGCACACCATTCATCCCCTTTCACAACATGATTGTGATTAAGGGGTGCTATGGCAGCCTGGGGGACTGACGAAGACCCCTATGCCAGCCATGATGGTGCTCCTGTAAAGACAAGTTTACTGTATTGCAGTATATAGTATATAGGAGATCAGACTATCGCAGGTTTAAATTCCTTAAAGGGACAAAAATATAAAGTAAAAAAAGGGTTATAATGGTGTAGAAAGGAATGTATAACAATTTATATAACCCTCTTTTTTACCCCATAAAAAATAAAGAAGTGAAAATAAGTAAAAATACACATATGTGGTATCATTGGCTCGTAAAAGTCTGTTGTATAAAATGATAAAATTAATTAACCCCATCAGTAAATGCTGTAAAAAGATCGAAACTCCAGAATTGTCTATTTTCTTTCAGTCGCTGCAACACCACAAGAAGGTGCAATATACAGTCAAAACGTTTTAGCTACGGTATACCAAAATGGTATCAATCAAATTTGTCAGCTAGCCAATCACAAACCACACGCACAACAACCGAAAAATAGAACTGTTACTGGATTCGGAGCGTTACAACAACACAAGCGGGGGAAAAAAGTCAGATCACTCCACATCTGACCCCTTTAAAAACAGACATTAAAAATCTGAAAAATAAACACATTTGGTTATTGCTTCACCTGCAACCAATGTAGAATTATTTAACTAGCACAGTAAACTCCGTAATGCAAAATTAGATTGACGCATCAGAATTGCTCTTTCTTGGTCATTGCACCGAGCCCCAAAAAACCATGAGAAGCGATCAAGGCGTTGTATATACCCCAAAACGGTACCAATAAAATCATCAGTTCTGCACCCAAAAAACAATCCCTCGCATCTCCACCCATAGAAAAATGACGGTTCTCAGGAAATAGCGACACAAGACAATTTTTTATTTTTACAAATTTCTGGGTTTTTTTTCCCTCTTCGTTATAGAAGCCGAAGTCATTTTATGCTATAAATGATGTGCGTCTCGTGAGTTGCCGTCTAGTATGCTAACGAGTCCTCTTTCAGGTAAATGGCCATAATCACATCATTAACCTTCTTCTCGACAATGGAGCGGATATTAACAAGAGGAATGATGAGGGACTCCCAGCTTTGTCCTTGTGCCTGATGCTTTTGTACAGCACAAAGTCATTCTGGCCTAATGTGGCTGAGCGAAATCTCCCCTTGTACAAGGTCAGTATATTTCCCACACCCTCATATAAGGAGCAGTGTAATACAGAGTGATCAGTGCTGACAGCGGCACCGCGCGTCTTCATCAGGTCGATGTACCGTACACGGAGGGTAGAAGAATTACTGACGTGTGCATGGTTCTGATACAGGAGGCCGTTTTTATAATATGCCTGAAATATTATAAATTATGAATTATGTAGGAATAATGTATTAAAGCACCACTCCAGCGTTTTTTTAATTGCACCACCAGAGTGGTGCTTTAAATGTGATTCTCCCGCCCCCCCGTCTCATACTCAGCTGCTGCCTTCGTCCTTTACCAGCGTCGCTTCCGTCGGTCTCCAGTGAAAAGTGACCTGTCGGCACGCTCCAGTGTTTCATGGAGCGGAGCGGAGGTCACTTTTCAATACAAGTCTACTTGAGCCTTGTCTCGTTCTGTCATTGAGAGCTTGTGACGTAACGTCTGACTTCCGGACAGTCAGAAGCTGTGATCACAAGATGGGGCCGAAAAACGGTGAAGCTGCCGCAGGGTGGGTATATGACCGGGGTAGGGGGCTTACCTTTAAAGCTGAATTTAAAAAATCTCTGGAGTGGTGATTTAACCACATAATGGCACAGGGTACACAGATTCAGGGCTCACGTACATGGCTATATTTTCGGTCAAGGTGCCATCTGACAAAACATCACTATGCCTGAGTTTGATCCAATATTCAGACTGCACTCAGCCATGATAGTCCATGAGTGGATGGAAACTATCGGGCTGCACTGGGATGACATCTGAGTGCAGTCTGATTTCCATACACTAACAGAATGGAGAAGGTGAAGACATTTTTTTCTCCATCTTCTCATCCAAGAGAATTGATAACACTGTGATTAAACTCTGATCAGAGTGTGATTTCATAATCGGGCCGATTTCTCTCGGATGAAAGAATACACGGCCGTCTGCACCTAGCCTAATAATGAATATAGTGATCAGGTCCCTGCCTAATAATTGCTGCACCTTGTCCACAATAGTCCATGCAGCACCCAGAGGATTCTGTACATTTTTAAAATGCTGTAAATATTAATAAAGGGGGAGATTTACTAAGCTAAATTATTGGGGCTTGAAAAAAAATACTTTTTCATGATTTTCACCATATTTATGAAGTGTTTTAGATACTTTCTGCGCCTTTTCCGGCAAAGGGCAAAGAAGTGGGCTTTGGTGAATTGGGGTGCAGTTTAGAAAAATGTGTTACATTGGACATTAAAGAAAGCTTCAGAATTATGGTGCAATTTTCTGGCATATAGTAAGCCATAGAATATTCCTAGGTAGATGCATCAAACGGCATAAAGCGCTATTGTAAATCAAGAGAACTTTAAGGCTGTCCAGTTTCAGTTGTCAGTACTGCTAAATTTGACCCACTACAGTATCAGTATGGCAGGTAACAGTATGACGGGTATCAGTATGGCGGGTGTCAGTATGGCAGGTAACAGTATGGTGAGTAACAGTATGGCGGGTATCAGTATGGCAGGTAACAGTATGGCGGGTAACAGTATGGCGGGTAACAGTATGGCGGGTATCAGTATGGCGGGTAACAGTATGGCGGGTAACAGTATGGCGGGTAACAGTATGGTGAGTAACAGTATGGCGGGTATCAGTATGGCGGGTATCAGTATGGCGGGTAACAGTATGGCGGGTATCAGTATGGCGGGTATCAGTATGGCGGGTAACAGTATGGTGGGTAACAGTATGGCTGGTAACAGTATGGCGAGTAACAGTATGGCGGGTACCAGTATGGTGGGTAAAATTATGACGAGTAACAGTATGGCGGGTATCAGTATGGCGAGTAACAGTATGGCAGATATCAGTATGGCGGGTAACAGTATGGCGGATATCAGTATGGCATGTATCAGTATGGCAGGTAACAGTATGGCTAGTAACAGTATGGCGAGTAACAGTATGGCGGGTAACAGCATATCGGGTAACAGTATGGCTAGTAACAGTATGGCAGGTAACAGTATGGCTAGTAACAGTATGGCGAGTAACAGTATGGGGGGTAACAGCATGTCGGGTAACAGTATGGCGGGTAACAGTATGGCGGGTATCAGCATGGCGGGTATCAGCATGGCGGGTAACAGTATGGCGATTAACAGTATGGCGGGTAACAGTATGGCGAGTAACAGTATGGCGGGTATCAGCATGGCGGGTATCAGCATGGCGGGTATCAGCATGGTGGGTATCAGCATGGCGGGTAACAGTATGGCGAGTAACAGTATGGCGGGTATCAGCATGGCGGGTATCAGCATGGCGGGTAACAGTATGGCGAGTAACAGTATGGCGGGTATCAGCATGGCGGGTAACAGTATGGCGGGTATCAGTTACTAATTTTATTCTAACATCTTTTGACTGATATAGGAAGAAAAAAGTGACTTTGCATTGGACACCTCTAAAAACGAGAACTGTGCTGGGGATGAATTGGATACGGAGAAGAATGGTAAAATATCTCCGTTCTCTGATGAATCCCACCAAACATCTGTGAGTTCCAAAACTGGAGCAAGTGTAGAAAGTGAGGAAGCGGATTCCACCCCTGATCATCATAGGTATGGGAAGCAGTGCCAAATCTGTACATGAATGGTGAGGTTCATATTTTATAAGCAGCCACTTCATGTCTCACACTGGTAACGCCCCCTCTGGAGGCAGATTCTCTGGGAGATCTATGTCCAACCCATAGATCTTAACACCTCATTTATATATAAGAAAAATGTGGGTTTGTCTGGCATAAGACACTGGATCGCAGATATTAAGGTATTATTTATTTCAGCCCATATAGACGCCTTAGGAGGGTGTATCCTACTGACACAATCCCTTTAATGAGGGTATCCAAATTTCTGATGGGCTCTTCTTAACATTACCCATCAGTGTATGATCGGTGGGAGATTTATCCCCTTAAACATTCCCCGCCACCTAACTATAAGCAGAATGAAGGGTCGGCAAAAACTCCTGCATCTTCTGCATTGAATGTGCAGGCAGCGCCATACATATAGATGTAGTCGTTCCTGCTGCTGGTGCAGATGAGCGAGGCCATGTCTGGCTGAGCTGCAGTACAGGGCACAGCCATGTACATACACACAGCACAGTGTCTGAGGGTCTGCTTATTGGTGAGGGTCCTAAGGTTCAGAACCCTATTGATTGTTTATGGATGAAAAGATAGATCTTTACGGGGTTATTCTCATCTTCATGTATGGATGTTGTCAGATAGTACTTGTATTGACAAGCACTTTTGCAATTTACTACAAATTAAAATTTGCAGCCATGTGTGAGATATTACCACCTTTTCTGTCATTCATAGCTGATTGCCTAGGACACCGACCACCTCTGCTGTCTGGCCTGTGAGCACTGCGCAGAGGCTGGTTGGATTAGGAGGTAACAGTATCCTTTCTCAGGCGATACTGGCGAGTTTCAAAATAGCATTTAAAAACTCAGTTGAAAAGAGCTGGTAAGCACTGGGCACGGTCTGAGTTCTAGCAGCGGTGGTCGGTTTCTAAGGCAATGAGCTATATACAAAAGAAAAGTGTTAATATCTCAAGAACGGCTGAACATTTTAATAAGCAGTAAATGGCAAAATTGTTTGTATAAGGCTGGGGTCAGCACAACATATAAAAATACGGACTGTATTTTACGGTCGTAATACGCAGAAATGCTCCCTGAACAGTGATCCGTATGTCATCCGTTGTCAAGGCATGGCTGCATTTTATGCGCATGTAAACATCCATGTGACATCCGTATTGCATCCGTAAGCCGAGATTTTCTCGCCGGCTTGCAAAATGGGCATATAATGGAGCCCAATGACCGGTTTTAAACCACAAACGAAAGAATAGATATAGACACATAGAATACATAAATATATATATACATGTCATTGAGACACACACACATATATATATATATATATATAAATTTATAATTAATAGAGTTCTACATAGCAGAATAGCCGCTAAATCAATTGCCGGCTTCTGTAAAATCAATACAAAACCCGACATGAAATGACACATGGTTTACATACAGTAAACCATTTTATTTCATTTATTTTTTTATATGTCTTTGACTAATAATTAGATTAGGGTATGTGTGTAAAACTTGGGACATGTAGGTATTAAATTAAAGGGTTAATTTGTTGAAAAAAATTGCATGAGTTCCCATGGTAATTTCTCAACCACAGATGAAAAGCCAGTGAGTGTGGGCAGATATTAATAGCCTTGAGAGGGACCATTGTTTTTGCCCCCCCGGCTACAAAAATCTGCCCCCAGCCACCCCAGGAAAGGCGCATCTATAAGATGCGCCTTTCCTAGCACTTAGCCTCTCTATTCCCATTGCCTTTAGGGATGGCTAATGGGTTAATAATAATGGGTTACTGTCACCTTGCTATTTGAAGGTTACATTAAGCCAGGTTAATAATGGAGAGTTGTCAATAAGACACCTCCCCATTTTTAACCCTAGAATAGGAAACGGTAAAAAAATGCACACACACTTTAATTAAAAATTCTTTTAATGAAATAAACACACCAAGTTTTTGACCAAATTTATTCATCTGCTAATCCCAAAAAAAGCCATGGATCTGTAAAAAAAAATAAAATAAAAAAGCACCAATATACATATCTCTCTGCCGTTCAGTCAGGTCCCCCGCTGCAATCCATCAGAAGGAGTTAACTGGTTTACAATGGGGAGCGGTGCTAATGCGACCGGCCCCGCTGTAAACCACTGCCGAATGAATTAGTTCATCTCTGCGCAGCCTCCCCGGCTAACCGGAGATGAACTACTGAGCGTGGGAAAGTTTCTGAACTTTTCCCACGCTCATCAGTTCACCTCAGGTCAACCAGGGGACTCCGCGCAGCCTCAGTGACGTCAGCGGTAGTCAGTAGCAAGGTGACTTTAACCCATTATTATTAACCAATTAGCCACCTCTACAGGGCAATGGGAATAGAGAGGCTAAGTGCCTCTGGGGTGGCTGGGGGCAGATTTTTTTAGCCAGGGGGTGCCAAAAACAATGGTCCCTCTCTAGGCCATTAATATCTGCCCTCACTCACTGGCTTTTCCTCTCTGGTTGCGAAATTACCGCGGGAGCCCACACAATTTTTTTCAACGAATTAACCTCTTTATTTAACACCTACATGTCCCAAATTTTCCAGACAAACCCTAATTTAATTATTAGTCAGGGACATATAAAAAAATACATGAACGGAAATGGTTTACTGTATGTAAAGCATGTGTCATTTCATGTTGGGTTTTGTAATGATTTTACAGAAGCCAGCAATTGAATTAGCGGCTATTATTCTATGTAGAACTCTATGAAATATAAATATATATATGTATACTAGATGTGTGCCCGATACTATCGCATCAGGAGGGCAGTAACATCACGATGGCGGCAGCTTTGTGGCGCTGGAGGTGGCGGCCCACCCACTTCCGTGCAGTCACAACCGGCAGGAAAGACAGTGTTTTGCGGCCTGTGCTGGAGATAGTGTGCGGTGCCACCAGAGGGTGGCCACACCCAATCTCCAGCACAGGCCTCAAGCCGTGGTCTTTCCTGCCGGCTGTGACTGCACGGAGGTGGGTGGGCAGGCAGCGGGGGGATCCGGCGCATGTAGTCAGGCGGTGGGTCCTGGCGGGGGTACGGCGGCGGCATCCCTCTCTTTACTCCCCCCTCGTTACACCCCCCATTACACCCTCTCATTATACCCCTCTCGTTTTATCACCTCGTTACAACCCTTTACAGCCTCTTGATCGCAGCGGCGGCCTGGATCCGAGCGGCAGCTGGGATCTGAGCGGCAGCTGGGATCCAAGCAGCGGCCGGGATCCCAGCGGCTGTAAGGATCGCAGCGGCAGCCTGGATCCGAGCGGCAACTGGGATCCCAGCGACGGTTGGGATCGCAGCGGTGACCTGGATCCGAGCGGCAGCTGGGATCTCAGCGGCGGTTGAGATTGAAGCGGTAGCCTGGATCCGAGCGGCATCACTTGGGTGTTCCAAAATGGCGGTTGGTGTACTTCTGGTGCGGCGCTGTGGATTGTGGGATTCGGGGACATCCAGACGGAAGTGGATGACAGACAATTTAGGCAATTATATATATAGATATATGTATCTCAATGAGGTGTGTGTGTGTGCGTATATATATATATATATATATATGTATTCTATGTGTTTATAGCTATTCTTTCTATTCTTTATTAAACATGTCAGTGTGATTTTACTGTATTGCAAAATGAATTGCCGGCTTTTGTTAAAAGACACCTGGTGTGTATTTCTCGCAAGTCACACATCTGGTCCGTGTGTAATCCGTATTTTTCTCGCCCCCATAGACTTGCATTGGTGTATTTTTTGAGGAATACGCTGACAATTGCAGCATGCTGGGATTTTCTCAGGCTATAAAATATGCGCGAGAAATATACGGCTGATGGGAGCTGCCCCATATAGAATCATTGGTCCGTGTGCAATATGTTGTTTTAGCGCCTCTCACTCGTCCGTATTTCTCTCTAATGTGACACCGGCCTTACAAGCACTATCCAACAACGCCCATACATGAAGATTGAAACGTCCCAGATAACCCTAATAACCACTATATCATAGTTTGGAGAGGACGTTTGTCCACAGGGTGTATGTGGTATTGCAGCCACTTTAAAGGAGCCAAGCGGCATTGCCAAAAACAACTAGTGGACATGTGTGGTGCTGTTTTGGGGGAAAAAAAAACTATTTTTCCCAACCTGGACAAGTATTTCTTTAGCTGTTCCTACCTGCTGACATTTCCTATCCCTCACCTACACAATCTATAGGGCCACTTACATATGTGCGATGACTCCTCATGAGTTTTCATTGTAGTATTACTATTATTGTCCTAGGAATAAAAATCTAAGGTCGACCATGAACCTGCTTCTCCTGCGAGGCGCTGACCCTAATATATGCAGGATTCCTGTGTTCGCACTTTTCTTTGCTGTTAAAGCTGCGGATGTCGGCGCTGTGCAGCTCCTTCTCGAATGTGGAGCCCGGACTGATGTCCGTCTGAAGACACAGGTAACTCCATCACGTCGATTCACTTTGAGAAAACCAAGCTTGAGATTTTAGTAATTTCCACAATTACTGATGGAATAGCTGTAAGCCCCGGGGTCTCCATGTGACATCTGCACCAGGGCCGTCACATCCCATTAATAATACTGCTGCCCCCCATGTGATGCTCTGTATGGGGGGATTTATTCTGCCAGGTAAACAATAAGATATTAGTGTTCACCCTTGACTCATTAGAAGAGAATCTATACACTGCCTCCGTTGTGATTACACTAACCAAGTAACAATGCTCATCTCGTCTTTCCCCTGTGATCCAGCGGTAAGGCCTGGCACGATCTTTGATGACAAGCGACCAGCGTGTGGCCGCTGCAGTCAATCAGTGGTTTCAGTGGACAAGTCCTGTATCACTGAGTAGGCGATGGGAACCATGATGCCAGTAATATGGCAGGTGACCTCCATGACCTCCACGTTGCGCCCAATTGTAGTCAAAGATTAGGAGGATCGCAAGACCTTCTGAACTCAATCAATTTTTTTTTTAGAGGCTGACTATATGTTTAATACAGAATTTGCAAAAGATTTGTAACTGGAAAGTGTATGGAATTTTTATTTTATTTTGATTTGATCATATCTGATAATGAGGCAGCTTCTCAGAACTGATCTGCCATTGCCTTAAGGCAGCCATACACATAGATAGCTATTGGCCAAACGCATGTGTCCCCATACACAATAGCACTCAGCTCTGCTGAGAGAGGTCTGTGTTTTATGAGAGAACTGTTGCAGACTCCTCTATCTCCTTCCCCCAGACTTGTCTGTATCCCTCCTCCAGACTCCTCTGTATCCCTCCTCCAGAGTCCTCTGTCCCCCTCCTCCAGAGTCCCCTGTCCCCCTCCTCCAGAGTCCCCTGTCCCCCTCCTCCAGAGTCCCCTGTCCCCCTCCTCAAGAGTCCCTGTCCCCCTCCTCCAGAGTCCTCTGTCCCCCTCAAGAGTCCCTGTCCCCCTCCTCCAGAGTCCACTGTCCCCCTTTTCCATAGTCCCCTGTCCCCCTCCTCCAGAGTTATTTGTCCCCCTCCTCCAGAGTCCTCTGTCCTCCTCCTCGATACTTAGCCGTCCAGACTCTGCCATCGTCTTCCTCCAGACTCTGCCGTCCTGTTCCTCCAGACTCTGCCGTCCTCTTCCTCCAGACTCTGCCGTCCTCTTCCTCCAGACTCTGCTGTCCTCTACCTCCAGACTCCTCTGTCCTCTCCTTTGTCCTCCTCCTCCAGACTCCTCTGTCCTGCTCCTGCAGACTCTTCTGGCAGTGGCTTATCTCTGCATGTTGGAATTCTAATGTACCAATCCTTTTCTCACCCAACATCATCTGTCAGTGAAGACCCACATTGAACTGTTGGATGATCGCTCCGATATTTGTGCGACTGGCTGACTTTAGAATAATGTACCGTATATGGGGGTCTTTAGCCTTTGGCAGATTCATCTGCACAGGGTGCATACACACTGTTGATTAGTACATAAAGCTTGCACAGTGTGGCAGTATTAGTTCCCCCCATTATTTCCTACATTCTGAGCCCTATCTACTCTTCCATTTTGCTGTGCTTCTCTCTCTTGTCAGTATTCTGTCATCCATTTCCGGCTCACTTATTGACCTTTGTAAACCTGCCTTGTCCAAAGGCACAACATGGTCATTAGTTCTTACCGTGTAACGTAAGAATGCCTGACCCCTGTGTAATACAGCCGGCTGCTGAATCCCACCGTTAGAAAATATTAAGCCGTGCGAAGGGAATTATTGGACGGCTCAGCATAATTACTGGTAAGGACAGATTGTCATCTCTTCTTTCCATTCCACTTTATAGACTTTGCTGACAGCTCCACATATTGTGATCAATGAGTTCTGCCGTTCATTAGTCACTGGGCGTAACTCGTCCCATATAGATAAATCTGACGGTGATGAATTCATTTATTAAATCACATGCTTTCCTTCTCCTGTCCCGGTGCTCAATCAATAATGGTGCGGCTCATCATTGCCTGATGAGTATTACTTCAGATGTCATTTAACTGAGGACATGTCTTGGGTGTGTTCTTCTCTGGTAGGAATGATGTGAAAAAAAAAAATAATAGCAGGGGTATATCTACCAATAGAGAGATGTGTATTTTATAGCAGATTGGTACGGACCAGTTTAACTAAAACTTAACTTTTAATCAACCTTTAAAACCATATATCAACAAAAAGTGCCATACAAAGTGCTCGTGCTGAAGTGATTAAAAATTGTTCAATGCCGCCTGAAAAAACCCATATAGGACAATAGGGCACTCGTTATATCATTTTATACCTTATTTACAACAGCCTCTTAGTGTTGCGTACGTATAGGGCCTCAGTCCCTAAACCCAGATATAACAAAGAATAGCCTATAGCTCCACATATGAATTGTCCTTTTATGGTTGTTGCTGTTTTCTAGGCTCTAATACAGTCCGTGAAGGACATTAATAAACCAAAGAGTGAGCCACTGTACATATATCGGACACCCTCAGAAAGAAAATGTATAGAGTCTCCTTTAATTTACTGACCACATATCTCCTTTCTAGTGTATGAATAGATCATGTACTTATCTCAGATATCGTTGTTTTTCATAGCGATACCCGAATACTGCTCACAACAAGGGGGCTCCACATGTCAGCGAATCGCTGGGTAGCTCGATTCCCTCTGTATATCTCCCAACGCATTTCATCTACCACAAATTCATCAGGGGAGTAGTGGCATTTAGTCCGGTGGCATTGCGCGCCATATCGCGCTCTCATTATCTTTTATATACATTCAGAAGTCCCGCGGTCTATCCCTATTTCCGGACGCCGGGGCTGGCACTTCCGGTTTTCATCTTACTCAGGCCCCTAGACTCCTCTCCTGCCCCACTTCCTGGGCATGTCTAGGGGCCGAAGACGTCACATCCGGTGACGCGTATTAGCCAGATCATATGCCCCACTTCCTGGGTTCGTCTGAGTATCGGTAGCGTCACATCCGGTATAAACGGCGATGTAAACACATCGCGTTCATGTGACTCACCCGTGCCCATGGCAACCAGACGCTGTTGTGCATATCTAATTAGAGCGTTAAGCGTCTCGTTCTATAGAGTGGGGCTCGGGCCGGAAAAATTATACACCTATTCCCATTTAAATATAACCAATATCGGTGGCTTAGAGATGTGTATAATTAAAAGAAATCAGCAAAACTACTTTCTATCTTTTGCTGATAAACCCAAATAAGGGACATTTTCAGTGCATTCCTAGATCCAAAAAATTTTTTACACCATAATCAAGATACAAAACGTATGATTAAACTTTCCAGAGGAAAAAATATCTACCAGATTATAATAGACAAAATGTCCTATTGGTTAATAGGTGTTGCATGGTATATACTGGGCACCACGGACCTTTTTGGGAAGGATAGAGAAGGGTGCTCACTAGAACTTACCCTATTATGCCCTCTCTATATGTCACCTACCTAACGCGGAGGTTGGCACCCTAATTCCTGCGCAAGTGGCGCCCCCACTCAACGGCGGCTCTCCCTATACTTTGATGGCCCTATTAGGCCTCTGTCACACATCAGGTTTTCGGCGTCAGGCGCGATCCGGCGCTTTTGACTAAAACCGGATCCGGCGAAATGCAATGCCGGATCCGGTTTCCCCCCCATTGACTTGCATTAGAGCCGGATCGAGCTGGATGGCCATGCGTTTCATCCGATTTTCGCCGGATCCGGCAATGTGACGCGATCCGGCGTCTGGAAAAAACGGCTACTGTAACGTTTTTTGTCTCCGGCGAAAAAGCCGGACACGCCGGATCCGGCGTGTCCGGCTTTTTCATACAATGAAAGATATGAGCGCCGCAATGCGCCTGATCCGGTTTCTTTGGTCTGAGCATGCTCAGTAGCTCTGCCCACAGGACATATATAAAAGCAAGACAATGGGACCCTCAGCCACACCCAACATGCCACCCAAGCCAAGAACCAGGAGCAGGAGAAGGCAGCAGACATCTGCAGCAGCAGCACCATCAGCACCACCCCAAATGGAGCAGCATGCTGAACAACGGGAGGGGAGTCCAGCAGCAGATGAGAGACGGTAATTATCAAATCCCCCATTCCTCCAAACTAGGGCTATGGAATATCAAGATATTCATTGGCCCTTTGTTTCTCTTTATTCAACAGCCGCCCAATAGATGCAGCAGCAGCAGCAATGGCAGCAGCAGAAACACCACCCACAGCCATGGAGTCTGGCCATGAGGAAGACAGCACATCTTCTGGGAGCCCTCCCTCGCATCGTCAGCGTTTGACGGTAAGTTTTTTTTTCCAAAATCCATCATCTCTGTAATATATGTGTATTCATTGCCTTTTATTTCAAAACAGGAATCACAAGATGAAGAGGAGCTCCCAGAAGAAGAAGGAAGGGGTGGACAGACACTTGGAGTGGGCTCACAATTGGTAAGTTTTTTGCATCAAACGCAGAAACACAACATCACACTACACACAACACATAGAAAACAATGTTCTGCAGACCACACACAGCAAACAAATGCCTACATCCAAAGACATAACATTTTTTGTTTTCTTCTCTAGTCTTCCCAATCTGGTGCTCGGCCAAGAGGTCCTCGCAGTGCCTCCCAGGGTCGTCGGCGACAGCAACGCGGCGGTCACCAGCGTGTAAGTATAAATATTTTTGCTTTGTTTTTTTTTGCACTTTTTATTTCATTTCTTTTGTGGAGGCTAATTATGTTATTTTTGTCTTTTTCTTTAACAGCCTTCACAGCGTGCTCCCGACTCTGACGGTGAGGATGGAGGGATTGATGTGGACCGCCTCATCGATCTCATCAGAGAAAGGGAGCCGCTCTGGAATATGGCTGACCGCCGCCACGCTGACCTGATCGTTACCCGACGACTCTGGGAGGAAATCTGTTCGCTCCTTGTGGACCGCTGGGAGGACCTCGAAGCTCGGGCCCAGATTAAAGAGCGTAAGTATACACTCACTGGCCACTTTATTAGGTACACCATGCTAGTAACGGGTTGGACCCCCTTTTGCCTTCAGAACTGCCTCAATTCTTCGTGGCAGAGATTCAACAAGGTGCTGGAAGCATTCCTCAGAGATTTTGGACCATATTGACATGATGGCATCACACAGTTGGCGCAGATTTGTCGGCTGCACATCCCTGATGCGAATCTCCCGTTCCACCACATCCCAAAGATTCTCTATTGGATTGAGATCTGGTGACTGAGGAGGCCATTTGAGTACAGTGAACTCATTGTCATGTTCAAGAAACCAATCTGAGATGATTCGAGCTTTATGACATGGCGCATTATCCTGCTGAAAGTAGCCATCAGATGCCTGTTCTTAGCTGAGAGGAGTGGTACCCAGTGTGGTCTTCTGCTGCTGTAGCCCATCTGCCTCAAAGTTCGACGCACTGTGCGTTCAGAGATGCTCTTCTGCCTACCTTGGTTGTAACTGGTGGCAATTTGAGTCACTGTTGCCTTTCTATCAGCTCGAACCAGTATGCCCATTCTCCTCTGACCTCTGGCATCAACAAGGCATTTCCGGCCACAGAACTGCCGCTCACTGGATTTTTTTTCTTTTTCGGACCATTCTCTGTAAACCCTAGAGATGGTTGTGCGTGAAAATCCCAGTAGATCAGCAGTTTCTGAAATACTCAGACCAGCCCTTCTGGCACCAACAATCATGCCACGTTCAAAGGCACTCAAATCACCTTTCTTCCCCATACTGATGCTCGGTTTGAACTGCAGGAGATTGTCTTGACCATGTCTACATGCCTAAATGCACTGAGTTGCCGCCATGTGATTGGCTGATTAGAAATTAAGTCTTAACACACAGTTGGACAGGTGTACCTAATAAAGTGGCCAGTGAGTGTATACAGTACCGGTTGCTTGATTTAAACCAGTGTTTCCCGAACTCCAGTCCTCGTGGTCCCCACGGATCATGTGTTCAGGATTTCTATTTACTTTGGAAATCCTGAAAACATGACCCCTGGGGACCATGAGGACTGGAGTTTGGGAAACACTGATGTTGTATACTAACCACTTTGTCCTTTCTCGTTTCAGGGGAGAGAATTGTGAAGCGGTGGCGGTCTGTGAGGGATCGTTTCAAGAAGGAGTTCAATAAAGAGATGCGGGCCCCGAGTGGATCTGGAGGACGCAGGAGCAAGTACAAGTACGCACGAGCCCTGTCGTTCCTCCGGGAGACAATGCTCACCAGAAGGTAAATATTACACACCGCATGTGACAAAAAAATGTTTAGATGTAACTTTTTTTTTTCAGCCAGGGCCATACCATGTCACTATTTTAATTGTTTTTTTTTCTCTTTATTCCACAGCACGGTGAGCAGCACTCGGGAGCCTGCACGATTGGACCCTTCTGAGGCGATCCCTGAGGAGACCGGCACCGAGGGACACTTCGACCGCCCCGGTACATCTGCACCTTCCCAGCCTTCCCACACATTCGACCCATCTGTCCCATCCACCAGCACAGGAGCATCGTGGCCGCCTACATTACATGAAGCTCCTGGTGAGGAGATCGCTTTCCCTTTACCCCACCCTTCTGCCCCTGCCACCTCTAGTACACCTGCGGGTACTGGGCGGCAGCGGCAGAGGGGTCAGGAAAAGAGTTATGCGCCAGAGTTCTTGCATCTGAATGCATCTTTCCAGAACTGTCTAAAAGTCTTGTCAGAGCAAATCTCCGCAGGTTTTCAGCAGATCAACTCCAGCATTCTGGAGGTGAAGACACTTCTGCAAACCATGCATTCAAAAGCAAGTTCTTCGCCAAACCACACCTTTTTCAGGTCTGTTGTGGAGCGCATGGCAACACTATCTCCTACCCAGCAGATGCATGTAATGCATTCGTGCCACGGTGCTCTACAGCAGGTTACCTCCCAACCTCCACCTCCCACCACTGTAGTTCCTCCACCTGCACCCCCTCCAGCCACTTTCCATCCTCCCCCTCCTATTACATCTGCACCCCCTCCAGCCACTTTCCATCCTCCCCCTCCTATTACATCTGCACCCCCTCCAGCCACTTTCCATCCTCCCCCTCCTATTACATACCAGCAACCTCCCCAGTACCAGCAACCTCCCCAGTACCAGCAACCTCCCCAGTACCAGTCATCTCCCCACTTCCAGCAACCTGCTCCGTATCAAACTCCTTCCCCGTACCAAACTCCTTCCCCGTACCAAACTCCTTCCCCATACAACTTTCCATCAACATCATCTGCTCCTACAGTCCCTGCCCAACCCTCCACTCCACCGCCCACCACCTCTTCTGCCTCCCACATGTCCACCCATTCTGTAGCTTTTTCCACACCATCACCTCTAACTGTTCCTTCCCCACCACGATCCCAATCCTCTCTCCACACTCCCAGTGTCGAAGTGTCCCGCAGCCCCTCCAGCAGTATTTCCACCCCACACTACACAGATTTATGATGTGTTTTGTAATAAAAATGCCCATGTTTTTTTCAAACCTTTATTAAAAAAGTTTTTTTAACTTTAAAAACAGTTTACAAACAAAAAAATATTTTAAATAAAAGTTAAATTATTGTTTACACTGGTTGTCTGTCATTTCTTTCTGCGGCGAAATATGTTTAAAAAAAAGGTTAAATGCAGGGTATTTCAAAGGTAAAAAGGTATTCAAAACCAGGTATATAACTGTGGGTAAATTTTAGCTTTTTGCCACAGTTGTGTTCCTGGTTGTGTTTGAAGCAAAGTATTTCACCTAAAAAGTTGTGTTTATTGTTGGTGATTTCATAACAATGTACACAACTTTTGTTAAAAGGTGAAATACTTTGCATAAAACACAACCAGGTACACACCTGTGGCCTAAAGCTAAAAATAGAGACCATGACAAGATAGCCAACTTTGGTTGGCAAAGGTATATACTGTTGGTACAGAAGGTACACAAGTTTGGTTAGGGCACAAATCTTTCACACTCTGTCATCCTGCCAGTGTACTCTGCCTTGAGGTGACATAAAGTATAGTGCAAAATTGTCCCTCATTACTGAAACCGTCACAGAACTTCTAGTGGTAATGTCATGGTAATCTTGCAAGGTGGTTTCTTCAGAGGTGTCCTCAATGGAAATGGGTTCCTTGCAGATAACAAAATTGTGGAGTACCACGCAAGCTTTGATCACCTCGTCCACAGTTTCTGTCTTGAGGTTGATCGCAGTCAATAGGACCCGCCATTTGGCTGTCAGAATACCAAAGGTACATTCAACCATTCTTCTTGCTCTTGTGAGGCGGTAATTAAAAATGCGTTTTGGTCTTGTCAATCCTCTGCTAGAGTATGGTTTCAAAAGGTGTTCTGACAGCTGGAAGGCTTCATCCCCTACACAGACAAATGGCATAGGTGGACCAGATGTTTGCGGCAGCGGTCTAGGGGGTGGGAACTGGAAGGTGTTTCCATACAGTTTACGCCCCATGGCAGACAGTTTGAAAACTTGAGAGTCATTGGAGCGGCCATAGGCCCCAATATCCACAGCAATAAATTTGTATTCCGCATCAGCGATGGCCATGAGGACAATTGAAAATTATTTCTTGTAATTGAAATATTCCGATCCCGATCCGGCTGGCTTTGCAATGCGGATATGTTTCCCGTCCACAGCGCCCAAGCAGTTGGGAAACTGACATATCTGTTGAAACTTGTCAGCAATTTCAATCCACCTCTCTGTTGTGGGCTCTGGTAAAAACTCTTCAGCTAAGGAGTCCCACAGTGCACGGCATGTGTACTTCACTATTCCTGATATGGTGGAAATCCCGAGTCTGTACTGGAAATGCAGTGACAAAAGGGATTCTCCAGTTGCAAGAAATCTGTGGGGAATTAAAAAACAATCAATTAGTTTAAAATCACAGCATTACATACCAAAACTCAGCTATAACACTTGGAGATACAAACTACCACCAACAAGATTGCAGTGAAAGTGTGCTCTGATGCGAGCATATCCAATAAATGTGGCTTACCTTAAAGTCACCATCAGACGCTCTGCGGGTGAAACAGAGAAGCGGCAATAGGTGTCTGCTTTTCTTATGAGGTGTGCAATGCGCTCCACCAAGTAATCAAAATTCTCCATTTTCATCCGAACATATCCAAAAAATGTATCCGGGTTTCGTCGAAGGTCCATGCAGAGTGTAGAATAGACCCCACGCGTCATTCTCTTGGCTGTGATGGGGTGGATCCACAAACGTCGTCTACGATGCCTGATGCGCTGCTGTCTCGCTCTCTCCTCCAGAACAATCACCCTCAAACGATTCGCCTCCGCTATAAAATCCGCCAAATTCTTCAAAATATTTCCAATGACAACATCCATCTTCGCCAGTAACTTGCTCTTCTCTCCAACCTGCACTTTCTCCTCGACAACCTGTCAAAGAAGGGCTGTAGGAACACTCTATATATAGTTTTCCAGTAGCCAATCCCGTTCGGAAGGCCACAAGGGTCAATTTTAAAAACCGGATCCGGCATAATCCGTCGAAAAACGGATAGAAAAACGGATGAACCGGATGAGACGGATCCGGTTTTGTCTGTGAAGAAAAAGACGGATCCGGCAGAAAACCGGATCCGTCACATCCGGTTTTACTAAACATTTGCCGGATCCGGCGTTCCGGCACGACGCCGGATCGCGCCTGACGCCGAAAACCTGATGTGTGAAAGTAGCCTTAAAGACCTCCCTACAAGAAGGAAGAATAGGTGAGAAGTTTGTTAAGTCCCTTAGGATGTACTGTTCGTAGTGAGAAGATCCAGAAAGTTTCTCTCTGAAGGATTCGCTTATCCCAGTCTCCTCCGCTTTGATTTTTTGGGACTTTTTCAATGCCTATGAAACTGACAGCCTTAACATCCCCATTGTGGGCCTGGTTGATGTGATTCTCCACTGGTGTGTCTCGTTTGTTTATGATGTCCCTGTGGTGCTCTCCCACTCTCACTCTGAGCTCTCTCTTGGTTTTACCAACATATTCTAAACTGCATCTACAGGTAATCTTATACACAACTCCAACCGATCTGCAATTGATAAACTGCTGTATAGGAAAAGTTCTTCTTGTGACACTACTACGAAAAATAGTGTCCTGTGTAATTGATGCACAATATTTGCAGTTGCCACACTTATAACACCCTTTGGGTTGGGTACCCAGCCAGGTAGGCCTAGTATTAGTGTTTAAGGAAAAATGGCTACGGACTAGTCTATCCTTGATGGAACGACCTTTTCTAAACGTAATTTGTGGGGTATCAGATATAGTCCCTAGAAGGTCTTGATCCATGAGGAGAATTGGCCAATGCCGTTTCATAATTTCCCTCAAGTCATTGGCTCCATTAGAGTATTTTGTTATAAATCTAATCGTTCCTTCGTCTGTGTTTTTCTGTTTTGGGATTAAAAGCTCTTTTCTGTCTCTGACTGCAGTGGTCTTATATGCCTCCTTGAGGATATCATCCGGATATCCACGCTCCAAAAACCGAGATCTCAAATCGTCGGCTTGTTCCCTAAAATCTCTGTGATTAGAGCAGTTCCTTTTCATTCGTAGGTACTGCCCCTTTGGGATGCCTCTTCTGAGTGGGGCTGGGTGACTAGAATCCCATCTCAGCAGAGAATTAGAGGAGGTGGGTTTTCTAAAGGTTTTAGTCATTAACCGGCCATTCTCTCCTCTTTCAATGCTGATGTCTAGGAATGATAGTTTATGTCTATCAGCCTCAAAGGTGAATTGAAGGCCCAGATCATTCTTATTCAATCCTCTTACAAAATTACCAAACCCCTCCTTGTCTCCTTTCCAAATTATGAACACATCGTCGATGTAGCGGAGCCAGAGCACAATCCTGTCCTCCGCCACATCCATGTGCTCTCCAAATACGATGTTTTCCTCCCACCAACCCAGGATACGATGGCGCACATGGGCTGCCCATCGCGGTGCCCCTGAGCTGGTGGAAGTACTCTCCATTGAATAGGAAAAAGTTCCTGGTGAGACAAAATTCAAGGGCCTTGATGACAAACTGATTATGTTCAGAATACTGGATACCTCTAGTTTTTAAATAGTAGTCCGCAGCCATTAGACCTTTTATGTGGGGAATGGATGAATATAAGGCCTCTACATCGATTGAACCCAATATCATATTGGTGTCCAAGTCAATGTTGTCAAGTTTCGTGGTGTCTCGGATGTATGAACTTAGGGAAATGACAAATGGTCTTAAGATTTGGTCTACGTATAATCCTAAATTTTGTGTTAGACTCCCGATCCCAGAGACGATGGGTCTTCCCTTTAGAGGGACCAGACCCTTATGCACTTTTGGTAAAGCATAAAAGGTTGCGACAACTGGATGCATTGGTGCATTGAATAAGAATGATCTGGGCCTTCAATTCACCTTTGAGGCTGATAGACATAAACTATCATTCCTAGACATCAGCATTGAAAGAGGAGAGAATGGCCGGTTAATGACTAAAACCTTTAGAAAACCCACCTCCTCTAATTCTCTGCTGAAATGGGATTCTAGTCACCCAGCCCCACTCAGAAGAGGCATCCCAAAGGGGCAGTACCTACGAATGAAAAGGAACTGCTCTAATCACAGAGATTTTAGGGAACAAGCCGACGATTTGAGATCTCGGTTTTTGGAGCGTGGATATCCGGATGATATCCTCAAGGAGGCATATAAGACCACTGCAGTCAGAGACAGAAAAGAGCTTTTAATCCCAAAACAGAAAAACACAGACGAAGGAACGATTAGATTTATAACAAAATACTCTAATGGAGCCAATGACTTGAGGGAAATTATGAAACGGCATTGGCCAATTCTCCTCATGGATCAAGACCTTCTAGGGACTATATCTGATACCCCACAAATTACGTTTAGAAAAGGTCGTTCCATCAAGGATAGACTAGTCCGTAGCCATTTTTCCTTAAACACTAATACTAGGCCTACCTGGCTGGGTACCCAACCCAAAGGGTGTTATAAGTGTGGCAACTGCAAATATTGTGCATCAATTACACAGGACACTATTTTTCGTAGTAGTGTCACAAGAAGAACTTTTCCTATACAGCAGTTTATCAATTGCAGATCGGTTGGAGTTGTGTATAAGATTACCTGTAGATGCAGTTTAGAATATGTTGGTAAAACCAAGAGAGAGCTCAGAGTGAGAGTGGGAGAGCACCACAGGGACATCATAAACAAACGAGACACACCAGTGGCGAATCACATCAACCAGGCCCACAATGGGGATGTTAAGGCTGTCAGTTTCATAGGCATTGAAAAAGTCCCAAAAAATCAAAGAGGAGGAGACTGGGATAAGCGAATCCTTCAGAGAGAAACTTTCTGGATCTTCTCACTACGAACAGTACATCCCAAGGGACTTAACGAACTTCTCACCTATTCTTCCTTCTTGTAGGGAGGTCTTTAATAGGGCCATCAAAGTATAGGGAGAGCCGCAGTTGAGTGGGGGCGCCACTTGCGCAGGAATTAGGGTGCCAACCTCCGCGTTAGGTAGGTGACATATAGAGAGGGCATAATAGGGTAAGTTCTAGTGAGCACCCTTCTCTATCCTTCCCAAAAAGGTCCGTGGTGCCCAGTATATACCATGCAACACCTATTAACCAATAGGACATTTTGTCTATTATAATCTGGTAGATATTTTTTCCTCTGGAAAGTTTAATCATACGTTTTGTATCTTGATTATGGTGTAAAAAATTTTTGGGATCTAGGAATGCACTGAAAATGTCCCTTATTTGGGTTTATCAGCAAAAGATAGAAAGTAGTTTTGCTGATTTCTTTTAATTATACACATCTCTAAGCCACCGATATTGGTTATATTTAAATGGGAATAGGTGTATAATTTTTCCGGCCCGAGCCCCACTCTATAGAACGAGACGCTTAACGCTCTAATTAGATATGCACAACAGCGTCTGGTTGCCATGGGCACGGGTGAGTCACATGAACGCGATGTGTTTACATCGCCGTTTATACCGGATGTGACGCTACCGATACTCAGACGAACCCAGGAAGTGGGGCATATGATCTGGCTAATACGCGTCACCGGATGTGACGTCTTCGGCCCCTAGACATGCCCAGGAAGTGGGGCAGGAGTGGAGTCTAGGGGCCTGAGTAAGATGAAAACCGGAAGTGCCAGCCCCGGCGTCCGGAAATAGGGATAGACTGCGGGACTTCTGAATGTATATAAAAGATAATGAGAGCGCGATATGGCGCGCAATGCCACCGGACTAAATGCCACTACTCCCCTGATGAATTTGTGGTAGATGAAACGCGTTGGGAGATATACAGAGGGAATCGAGCTACCCAGCGATTCGCTGACATGTGGAGCCCCCTTGTTGTGAGCAGTATTCGGGTATCGCTATGAAAAACAACGATATCTGAGATAAGTACATGATCTATTCATACACTAGAAAGGAGATATGTGGTCAGTAATTTAAGGAGACTCTATACATTTTCTTTCTGAGGGTGTCCGATATATGTACAGTGGCTCACTCTTTGGTTTATTAATGTCCTTCACGGACTGTATTAGAGCCTAGAAAACAGCAACAACCATAAAAGGACAATTCATATGTGGAGCTATAGGCTATTCTTTGTTATATCTGGGTTTAGGGACTGAGGCCCTATACGTACGCAACACTAAGAGGCTGTTGTAAATAAGGTATAAAATGATATAACGAGTGCCCTATTGTCCTATATGGGTTTTTTCAGGCGGCATTGAACAATTTTTAATCACTTCAGCATGAGCACTTTGTATGGCACTTTTTGTTGATATATGGTTTTAAAGGTTGATTAAAAGTTAAGTTTTAGTTAAACTGGTCCGTACCAATCTGCTATAAAATAGGAATGATGTGACTATACATTTTGTTCCGCAGCATGGCTCCCTTACCCCTCTACACATAGCAGCAGCTTTGCCAGTGGTTGAAGGAATCCGGATCACGGAGATTTTGCTGCATGCTGCCGCAGACCCGAATGCCAGCGCCGAGGATGAGGACTTCATGTATGATCATGACAGGGTATGGTTATCAGCGTTGCCTACCCTCTCGGGGACATCTCATTAGTGTGCTAGAGATAAATATGGCATACAGGATAAAGATGCGTCTGTCACATAAAGATGGCGCACGGGCTTCAGATGTTCCTTGGAGATATCTTGTGTTCATTCTTAGAAAATCTGTGGTGGCCACAGTTGGTCTCCATCAATGAAACCAGATTAGTGTCAGATAAACCCAGTGTTCGTCAGCAGATAAAACTCCCAGAGAACCGCATTGTCTACAGGTTGGGGCTCAAGGAAGATTTGATGCTTCTTTTTGGTGTCATTTCTTCTCAGTACTAATTCCTATAGATTAAGACCTTTCCGGAGCATGTCAGGCTGTCACCTGTCTCTCCCCCTATGGGTATATGGCGCTGCTATTTCTACAAAATACTGTATAATATTATTAAGCCTTTTACATTGGGCTATAACTTCTTGTAACATTTGCTTCAGTATTTAGACAAAAGTTCCTTGAGAATAAAACACATCTAAAGTGTGTGGGACCCATTCACCCATTAATTATAGCATTTGCATCTTTTTTCGTCTGGTTTTTGGTGTTTTTCATAGGCGACTTATTCTTCCTTTAATTTGCGCCTTTTTTAATGTTCGTCATCTTATGTGGGGCACGGGGTTTCCAGACATTTTCATCAATTGCGACTTTTCAAAAAGTGTCAATATTTTTGGGTGGTTTCCTTTGAAGTGAAAAAATGTTTAAGGACAAAAATAAACATTATTTGATTTTGTGATTCATGAACCATTTTGTAGAATTTGGTGTAAAAATTGTCAAGTGCTACGAGACAAAAATTGAAACGCAATCGGGAAGATGTGGTGGAGTTGTAAGCCACAGTTACCGTATATTTCTCTATGAATTGACTTTAGACTTTTTTCCAAGTTTCCAGGAATCGATTTTTTTCTTATTAATATGTAGACGGCTTTAGGGTGTATACAATTCCAAAATATGCTACACATGTACAAATATCAAAAATAAAAACTATAATAAACTGGGGTCAGATTGATCAGTTTTCTCAAACTACTAGTAATGATTGCAAACCTCTACTGCACAGCCCTTAGTGACTGGTCTCAAAGAAAGGCAATACAAATGGACGTTGCGGAATTGCGTTTTTTTTTTTCCTCCACCATTTTATCTGTTTTTACAGAATGTCATAAAGTGAAATGAGTCAAATACACTCCCCATCCACATGAAACAAGTCCTAACACAGAAATGTTAGCAGAAAAATTCTACAATTACGGTTTTTGGAAGAGAAAAACGCAAAATGAAAATTTGCCTGGTCCTTTAAGGGTTCATTGTATCTCATGGCGCGGTGGTGACACAGTGGTAGGGTATGCAGTCACTTTATGACTGGTGAGGTTCCAGCCTCTGAAACTGCCACTAATTCTGGGAATGTGGAGGCCGCCATAGCACCATGGGCCCCTATTACCACGCACAGCTCCTGTACAGGGAAACTTCAGCCATGTTCATTACTTTCATGAAACAATAAGACAAATTCTCTGCATTGCTGAGTGGCTGAAAACGCTTTAAAGAGCCAATGCGGTGAATTATTGCTGCAGCCCCTTATTTTCACCCCGCCGATCATACAGTAATAACATACCCCAGCAATATACCTTGGCTTCATAGTGGGAACTGAGCAGTATGTGAAAGGTCCTGAAGACCTGTAGTAAAGCTACTGCATCCCCATCAATGGAGGCTTCAACTGGAGAAGACCAACATTCCACCTCTATTAGCCAGATACATAGATTAAGAGGAAAAGTTCCTTTACGCTTATAAATCAAGTGACGTGTAATACATTGGTGTTCGCCCAGATAAAGTGATTGTTCTGCTGTCAATTAAATGATTGGCTTTGACCTTTAGCTTTTTTGTAAACTTTTCCTGCAGGGGGAGCCAAGCGGTGCGTTGCTTGGGTTTTCTATGAAAGGCGGCCTTGAGTCAGGCCTTCCTCTGTATAACTACTTTGACAAGAGTCCCTGCGTTTCAGAGGAGGGAGGACGTACACCCCTGCATGTGGCATGTGAACGTGAGGACAACTACAAGGTAAGTTTCCGGCAAACCTCATATAATGTTTGGTACCATTAAAGGAAATGTCTAGTTTGGAATTTGGCAACACCTACCCCTTTTAAAGGCTAACAACAGATGTAATGTACCTTTTTGCTTTTACAGTATGCCAGAGACACAGTTTCTTTACTTCTTGCCCACAAAGCCAAGATCAACCCCCTATGGAGTGGTCACTCTCCTCTCTCTTTGGCCATTGCCAGTGGAAATGACTTGGTGAGAGTTCTACAAAGCGTTTCTTTACTTCTTTGGATCATCATGGTTTATTTTATACCTGTGGCGTATTGTTTTTGTTGTGCTGGTTTTCCTACTTCGTTCTGTATACCAAAATCAGTACATAATTTCTTTCCTATTTTCCAGGCTGTGAAGGAACTTCTAGCTAATGGAGCAGACCCTAACCTGGCCCTCAGCAGGGGAGTAGGCAGTGCTCTATGTACTGCTGTCAACATTAATTATGAGAAGAAAAGATCTTTAGCGGCAAGAATTGGTTTGGTAAGACTAAATATCCAACTCGGGGACGTCTTAGAGGCAGACTCCATAGCTATGCACCCTCTCTGTTCTAGACCCTCTCATCTTTCTGATCGTTAGTAGTTAGTTTTACTCTTTTTACTCTCCAATGTCTGTTAAAGGGTCTGTCTACTACTTGGGCAGATCCTTATTTGGACGAAGCAACCACAGCTCCGATGGATGGGACAGTGAAGCATCTGCTGATTGGCTGCAGGGATCTCCAGGAGAGTCAGTACAGACACCGCTGGAGCCACGCCAGCACTGGAGGTGAGTATATCTGATATTATTTTTATAAGGGGGAACATAGTCATTGGTAAGGGGTTGTCCTAGTAGTCATAGAAGAGAGAAAAGGTCCCAATATAGCTTAACAGGACTCATAAATGACAACCTCATTAAGGATGTATTTTATTTCTTATTTTGGCTAGTTCATGTGTTTTATCATTACCTGCTGCCATTTTGATTCTTTCCTTTGTTGGGCAGTGGTAGCTGGAGCACAGCTGTGCTGGTTTTGCTACTTGCATCTGATTGGTTGCCTAAATCTGCCTTGGATCCTGGGGGCGATAGAGATTGCTCATGTTGCCATCTATGGGTTGTCTCCTCTGTGGAGGCCGTGTACTACCCTTTTAGAGGGCCCTGACCTTCCTTTTTTTGGAGTCATCAGTTTTTCTTATTGCTTAAAAATTGGACCCTGCAAAGCTTTATTAATCAATAGTACACTTAAAAAGAAGAAACTTTGTAATATTTCTCATCAGAGAGGTCTGCTTCTTTCTCTTCCTGCACTGATCATTCATTCCCAAAATTTCTGTTCACAGGTAAAATGTGTATTGAGTGATTAGACAAGATTTAATTATTTGACAGATTAATACATCACTGAGACAGAAGATTTCATTACATGAATGATAGGATTCTATGTAGGCGGAAGGAGGGAGGAGGAGCCAGTCTCTAGCGCCTCCTTTCCTTCCCCTCCCCTATACATAAAATCTTATGAGTAGTAACTGAATTAAGAATTAGGAGAATGGAAGATCAGTCGCGGAGGAGAAAGAAATCAGAATTCTTTGATTATATATGTATTACAAAATTTCTTATTTTCAGGTGTATACCGTAATTGATTTCTGAAATAAAAATTAAAGCAACGGTTACTCTTTAGAGGCGATCTGTAAGCCCAAACAGAGAGTATAAACAAGCACATAGCCTCTTAGGGGATATAGTCCCTAAGAAAGTCTCACCTTTTGTGTTCTAATCGCTACCTACAGAATCTGTAGTGTAATCAAATATACTAAATAGGCTGCTCAGTGCACCCTTGGTGTGGCCGACAGGGTCAGTTCAACCTTCCGACCTCTGTTTTACATACCCCCTGCCTCCATCAGTGATGATTGACAGCTCTGACTTCCTTGAGCTTTTCCCTGCAGACAGTACTCTCTCCAGCCAAGCCGCCTCAATCAATCACCACATAGTAACATAGTTTGGAAGGCTGAAGGAAGACCTTATGTCCATCTAGTTCAGCCTATATTTAGTGCAGCTGTTCTGCATTGTTGATCCTGGGGAAGGCAAAAAACCCACAGAGTAGAAGCCAATTCTCTCCATGGGGAAAAAAATTCGTTCCCCTAAGCTGGGTCAACCATCTACCTATTATATTATGTTATTCGTAACCTTCTATACTGTTACTCACAAGAAAAGCATCCATTCCTTTCTTAAATTCATTCAGTGAGTTGGCCATCACCACTTCCTCAGGAAGAGAATTCCAGAGCCTCACTGCTCTTACCGTGAAGAACCCTCTTCTATGCTGGTGCAGAAATTGCCTTTCCTCCAAACGAAGAGAATGCCCCCTTGTTCTTGTCACAGTCCTTGGTACAAACAGTTCATTGGAGAGATCTCTGTATTGCCGTCTGATATACTTGTACATATATATTAAGTCTCCCCTAAGTCTTCTCTTTTCTAGAGTAAATAGACCTAATTTTGATAACCTTTCTGGGTATTGTAGTGAACCAACTCCATTTATCATTTTAGTAGCCCGCCTTTGAACCCTTTCAAGTTCAGTAATGTCTTTCTTGAGCACCGGCATCCAAAATTGCACACAATACTCCAAGTCTGGTCTGACGAGTGATTTGTACAAAGGGAGAATTATGTTTTCATCTCATGTCCCCAGACCTCTTCTAATGCATCCCATGACCCTATTTGCTTTGGTGGCAGCTGCCTGACACTGGGCACTCCAATTTAGCTTCTTATTGACTAAGATGCCTAAGTCTTTTTCCATGTCTGATTTCCCCAGCAGTTTCCCATTTAGTAAGTAATTGTAGCATCTGTTTCTCCTTCCCATGTGCATAACCTTACACTTATCTGTGTTAAACCTCCTTTGCCATTTTTCAGCCCAACTCTCCAATTTACTCAAATCTGTCTGTAGTTGCAAACTGTCCTTTGTGTTAACTACCTTACATAGTTTTGTATCATCTGCAAATACTGATATTTTACTGTGTAAGCCATCCACTAGATCATTAATAATTATATTAAATAGTAGGGGGCCCAATACAGAACCCTGGGGTACCCCACTAGTAACCCTGGCCCAATCTGAGTATGCGCCATTAATAACCACTCTTTGTTTTCTATCACTAAGCCAGCTACCTACCCATCTACACACATTTCCCCTAGCCCAAGCTTTCTCATCTTACTTACCAATCTTTTATATGGGACAGTGTCAAATGCTTTAGAGAAGTCGAGATAAATGACATCCAATGATTCTTGGTCCATTTGAGAGCTTACATCCTCATAGAAGCTGATCAGGTTAGTTTGACAGGAGCGATCCTTCATAAATCCATGTTGATATGGAGTTAAACATTTATTAACATTGAGATATTCCATATCGGTATCCCTTAGAAACCCTTCAAAAATTTTACCCACAACAGATGTTAAGCTTACCGGCCTATAGTTTCCAGGTTCCCTTTTACACCCCTTTTTGAATATTGGTACCACATTTGCTTGCCGCAAATCAAAACGAACAGACCCTGTTTCTATAGAGTCTTTAAATATAAGGAATAGAGGCCTGTCTATCACATTACTTAACTCCCTTAATACCCGAGGGTGAATGCCATCAGGGCCTGGTGATTTGTCAATTTTAATCTTACTAAGGCGGTTCTGCACTTCTTCCTGGGTTAGGCAGGTAATACTTAATGGGGAGTTTACATTATCACTCTGCATTTCCCCTGGCAAATCCTTTTCCTGTGTGAACACTGTTGATAAAAAAGTATTTAAAACATTTGCTTTTCCCACATCGCTCTCTATGATTTCACCCTCATTGTTCTTTAAAGGGCCAACACCATCAATTTTAATCATTTTACTGTTTATATAATTAAAGAATAGTTTGGGGTTTGTTTTACTTTCCTTAGCAATGAGTCTCTCAGTTTCCACTTTTGCTAAATGTATTTGTTTTTTACACATTTTATTTTTTTCTCTATAACTTTTTAATGCTTCTTCATTGCCTTCTTGTTTTAGTTTCTTGAATGCCTTGTTCTTGTTATTTATTGCCCTTTTTTCATCCTTATTTAGCCACATTGGTGTTCTCCTGTTCCTAGCCCTTTTATTTCTGTACGGTATGGCTAGCTCGCAGTGGGTGTGTAAAACTGATTTAAATATTTCCCATTTATTTTCTGTGCTCCTATTTTTGAGGACATTGTCCCAATCAATTCGGCGAAGGTCATCTCTAAGCTGATTAAACTTTGCTTTCCTGAAATTCAGCGTTTTTGTAACCCCCTTCCAGGGCACCTTACTGAAGGATAAATGGAATTGTATTATATTGTGGTCACTGTTCCCTAGGTGCCCATCGACTCGTACTTCTGTTATTCTATCTGGCCTGTTGCTTAAATTTAAGTCCAGAAGGGCTGTCCCGCTAGTTGGGCCCTGCACAAGTTGTGACAGATAATTATCCTCGGTCACTGACAGAAATTGGTTTCCTTTCTGAGATACGCAGGTTTCAGTTTCCCAGTCTATGTCGGGGTAGTTGAAGTCCCCCATAATAATCACCTCATTGTGATTTGCTGCTTTGTCTATTTGTTTCAATAATACATTTTCAGTGGCTTCTGTTATATTTGGTGGCTTATAACAAACCCCTATGAGGATTTTATTACTCTTTCCTCCTTGTAGATCCACCCATAGAGACCCCACCTCTTCATTTCCCTCTTGTATATCTTCTCTTAGTGTGGGTTTTAAAGTGGACTTTATATAGACAGACTCCACCCCCTTTCCTTTTTTTACGATCCCTCCTAAACAAATCATATCCTTGCAAGTTAGCCGCCCAGTCATAGCTGTCGTCTACCCATGTCTCAGTTATTCCTACTATGTCGTATTTTTCCTCATACATTACCAACTCCAGATCTTCAATCTTATTGGTCAGGCTTCTTGCGTTGGTCAGCATGCAGGAAAGAAGTTTTGCTTCCATTTTTCTTAGCTTCCTTCTGAGTACCCTGTCTTGGGTCTTGTTTGCTGTTTTTCCTCCCATCCTCTCTTCTTCTAGTTTAAAGTCCTCCTGATGAGTGTGGCAAGTCTGGCGAATGTGTGTTTCCTAGGTTTTGTGAGGTGTATCCCATCTCTTGCGAGAAGTCCATCGTAGAGGTAATTCACACCATGGTCCAAGAATCCAAATCCTTGCTGCCTGCACCACCATCGTAGCCAGTTGTTCACCTCTAGTATCCTATTCCATCTTTTGATGCCATGACCATCGACTGTGAAGATTGATGAGAAAACAACCTGTACGTTCCGTTCCTTTATTTTCTTCCCCAGAATATCAAAGTATTCGCAGATAGTTGGTAGGTAATTTCTTGCCGTGTCGTTTGTGCCTACATGTATCAGTAGGAAAGGGTAGTCGTCCTTGGATTTGAGGATAGTTGGTATCCTGTTGGCCACATCCTTGATTTTTGCTCCTGGGAGGCAGCATACTTCTCGTGCGGTTACGTCCGGCCTGCAGATTGTTGCCTCTGTGCCTCAGAGTAGTGAGTCGCCCATAACTACCATCCTTCTTTTCTTTCCGGATGCACTGCTTGTTGCTCGTGAGTGTTTTTGAGTGTCATTTGTTTCCGCTTTTGTTGACAGAGTAACTTCTTTTGTTGATAGTGTGTCTTCTCTTGTAGATACGGTGTCATCCTGAGCTGTGCCATTTTCGTTCTCCAGCATGAGGGCTTCATATTGGTTGCTAAGCTGTGTGGGTGGTGATGACCACTTGATCCACTTGCATCGTTTCGTCACATGGCTCCACTTTTCAGCCTCTGTATGTGCTCTGAAGCTTTTCTCACTTTCCGTATTCCGAATGGTTGCTTCTGCTTCATCCAAGAAGTCCTCATGTTCTTTAATTACCTTTAATGTTGCTATTCTTTCTTCCAGTCTCTGCACCTTTTCCTCTAAGAGGGCAACAAGTTTGCACTTCTGACAGGTAAAGTTGAGTTTTTGGGCCAGAAGATCCGTAAACATGTAGCATGTGTTGCAGGTGACCATGTGGATTTTCTTCTCTTCCATATTGCTATTGCTGATGCAGTCTATGATGCAGTCTATGATGCGATGTCCTCAAACAGCGAGACCCGGCAAGTCCCAGCGATCGATCAGCTTAAGGCGACTCTTCTCCTCTTCCCAGAATGCACCGGAAATAGGCAGATGAGCTTCCTGCTTCTCCAATCCCTGGTTTTGCGATATCCTCAAACAGCGAGACCCAGCAAGTCCCAGCGATCGATCAGCTTAAGGCGACTCTTCTCCTCTTCCCAGAATGGACGGAAATATGCAGATGAGCTTCCTGTTTCTCCAATCCCTGGTTTTGCAATGTCCTCAAACAGCGAGACCCAGCAAGTCCCAGCGATCGATCAGCTTAAGGCGACTCTTCTCCTCTTCCCAGAATGCACGGAAATATGCAGATGAGCTTCCTGCTTCTCCAATCCCTGGTTTTGCGATGTCCTCAAACAGCGAGACCCGGCAAGTCCCGGCGATCGATCAGCTTAAGGCGACTCTTCTCCTTTTCCCAGAATGCATGGAAATATGCAGATGAGCTTCCTGCTTCTCCAATCCCTGGTTTTGCGATGTCCTCAAACAGCGAGACCCAGCAAGTCCCAGCGATTGATCAGCTTAAGGCGACTCTTCTCCTCTTCCCAGAATGCATGGAAATATGCAGGTGAGCTTCCTGCTTCTCCATGTCCAGTGAGGGGACATGAAAAACCAAATGGCAGAACCCTGCACAGAGCTTCTTGGCCACACCGAGGGTGCAACGAGTGCCCAAAATTAGCATATTTGATGAAACTTCAGTTCTACCCTACACGGCCTTGTGCCTCTCTTAGGGTACCGTTACACCTAGCGATGCACCAGCGATCCCGACCAGCGATATGACGCGGTCAGGATCGCTGGTGCATCACTAGGTGGTCGCTAGTGAGCTGCCAAACAGGCAGATCTCACCAGCGACATCGCTGGAGACGGGGATCGCTACTTACCTGTCAGACGCGGTGATCCTGCGTCCTCCCGCCCGGCTCCATGCGTCGCTCGTCGTCACAGCAGGAAGCGCCGCAGGAAGTGGCCAACGAGAAATGATCCAGCAGCTTCTCGCGCGACCAGCGATAATCAGTGGGGGAGCCGGTCGGAGGTAAGTATCACATGCAGCGATATCGCTAGCAATATCGCTGCAACGTCACAAAATCGGTGACTTTACAGCGATATTGCTAGCGATATCGCAGTGTGTAACGGGGGCTTTATACTATCAGTTTGGTTTGACAGACTCCCTTTAAAAATTGCATTTTCTCTGCTCAAGTTTTGAGGGGTTTCTTAATCTTGTTTATGTCGGAACTGTGTTTTCACTGTCGTCTATCCTGAACTCTCTCTTCTGTGGGGACCCAGTTATGTTTTTGCTCAGCTGAAGCTTCTTGCTGCCAAGCGTAACCTATTGGCATTGCATCATCTACTGAGGGCACGAAGCTTGGCATCACAATATTTTCACATCATAAAATCTTGAGTGTCTTCAGAAGTTCAGCTTCACGTTATCTTACTGTAACGAAGAGAACGATCACCGGGAAGAAGTTCTAGCTATTTGCTCATCTTTTGTGCACTTGAAGTCTTCTGCCAAGCAGAGTTTGTTCTTCCGCCTCTTCTGTCACTTACATGCCCATGGCCAGAGATGCCTTCACAGACCATCATTCCTCCGAGTTATGCTTGTCGTATGGGTTATTGTTGATCAGCGGTTATATATTTGTCTCGATGACTGACAGAACTGAATAATTTAGAGAACTATTTTGCAGCATCTTCATATATGTTTACTCTGGATATCATCTGAAAATAAAAGGCCGTGTCTTTCCAGTGGTTTCTGAGGATTACTGCCGTTTTCTTTGAGGATTACTGGGTTGACTTATTTCTTATCTGTAATTCTTCATGTTTCCTATAAATGAAATGGATTAGATCTTTTCCATGAAAATATGTTTTGAAGTGTTTTTTTCCCCACTACGTAGCCATGTACCACCAGTTTCTAGATTGTGGATTTCCAACAAGCATAACTCCTACTTCTAATCCTTAGTATGTAGGGGACATGACATTGTGGCCCCATCTCAGCTTTACGTTGCACAACGACATTGGTGTCTTTATTCTCCAAGTAAGCGGGGGGCCAAGAGGTTGGACCCCACCTACCTAGCGATATGTCATAAAATTTCATGGGAATACCCCCTTAATTCTCAGAAAAAGTCAAATAAGACCCAAGTCCTCCCAGTCACGTAGAGTATCATTTTACAAGACTTTGGGCCTGACTTATCATTACTTTTGCGCCTTTTTCTAGTTCTGTGTCTTTTGCGTCTTTTTTTTGTTTCGTTTTGCACCTGTTTTTGCTTTTACCATTTTTATCTTTTCATTTCTGCCTCTTTAAAATCACCTTTTAAGTGATTTTTTTTTGTTTTTTTTTAGTTTATAATTGCTGACAGGGTTTATTTTTTCCAGACCTTTTTCTCCTTTTTTTCTTATTTGCGCCAGATGTTTTTGCACGTATTTTGCAACATTTTAGCGGTACGTGTGACCTTTTGTGCTAAAGCAGATTAAAAACAAAAATAAAGTGCATTTTTTAATTTTACCCAAAATTCCTGTACCATGTGCTCTACTTTGAAGAGTCTGGCACAAAAAAATGTCAACAGGACAAAAATACAAAAGTGACTTAAAAAAAACGCAAATGATGAAACGGGCCCTTAGACCTTGATTGAAATTGCTCTTATTTTCTAAGAGGAAGCCGATTTCTTTCCAATATTGGATTGATATTAAGGGTTCCCAACGTATTGTTACCCCTTTGTAAATCACTGGTGAGGCCACTTCTAGAATGTGGGATCCAGTTTTTGGCCCTACATTTTATAAAGGATAATCAGAAGTTTGGATCAGTTCAAAAGCGGGCGACTAGATTATTACAAGGGATGGAAGGCCTCTCATATGATGACTGGTTGGGCTTGTTTAGCTTAGAAAAAATACGTCTAAGAGGGGATCTCATTTATATGCATAAATATTTGAGTGGTCAGTACAAAGGACTGGCACATGACTTAGGCCAGGTTCATATTGCGTTAACCCAGCCTGTTCAACGTATATCATTGATGGGCTGCGTTAATGGTATAGCATAACGCGATCGCGTTATGGTATACCCGCTAGCGCAGATGATTCATCTGTGCTAGCGGTGACGGAGCCTCAGACGCTGCAGCCCGTGTCCGAGGCTCCGTCACTGAATGACGGCACATCGTGAGCGCATGCCACTTTACCGCATGCGTTGCGATGCGCCTGATAATGAGGGTCAATAGCAGCATTAACGGACTGAGTTACACCACGTTATGCCGCGGTGTAACGCAGTCCGTCTAACGGACTGCCATAACGCAATGTGACCCCGGCCTTAAAGTGCAATTCCCTCAAGACCATACTAATGACCAGGGAACACTCGTTGCGGGTGGAAGAAAGGTGATTCCAGGATTTAAATAGGAAAGGGTTCTGAACAGTTAGAGCAGTCAGACTGTGGAATGCCCGACCACAAGAGGTAGTAATGGCAGACACGATAACAGCTTTTAGAATAGGGCTGGATGATTTCCTCAGTACACATAAGATTGTGGGTTATTAAATTAATAACAAAGATAATTGGTGGAGAAGGGTTGGCCTTGATGGACCTAGATCTTGTCCTTCTAGATTTTCTAGTAGCGATCATAAGATAGGTACTGTTAGTATTCTGTCCTGGCTCATGGACTGTCTGCACAAGGTACTGTTTTAATTTTGGTAACCGATACTATCTTGTTACTTTGTTGATGGCAGGTCACTCTCACCCACATACTTTAGATTTTCCTATTATTATGTATTGTGCGGCTTCTGACCTGGTCATACGAAGTCTTCAGTGAGCGTTGGCCTGGTATGAATACTTATGTCTTCGTTCCTCTGGTGCCTCTCGCTCCCACTTCTGTCTCCTGACTTGTAATTCTGGCTGTCTCTTGGTCACATTCTCTCGCTTTTGGGAACTAATCTTCTTACTGTACCCTGGGAATTCCCTTGGCACAGAGGCTAAACCTCCTTTTTGGGGTTAACAAGCATTTTGCAGACTCTTTGACAAGGTAATTATCAGCAGTGACACATTTTCTTGTGCAGGAAAAATTGTGCCATGGAAACGAGAGCTGCGCGGTCCCACATACTGTAAGAGTAATATGTGGTGATAGAGAGCACACGCCGTCTGATAAGCAGAACTTTAACTGTAAAATTTGCTCACAAAAGAGTTGTGTCCATTTTGATTTATAGTTTTAATTTAAGAGTATTCCCTAGGTTAATTTATTTAATTGAATCAGTAATTGTATTGCCAGGGCTGGGACAGTCGTGTAATTAATACATTGTCTATGGGACTCTCGCTAAGCAGAACCGAATTCTCTCACCAGCTCTAAAGAACGTTTATTCATCAACCCTGAAAGGGAATTTGTAGATAGGATTTACGTCACTCGGTCTAAAAATACGGTGCCAGGATAAGATACCGCTCCATATACTCAGTGAAGAAAGAATTTAAGCAAATCCTATGGGCATTGAATCCCTATTCCCCACAGCGCTGTTACATACAGTGTATCATATTCTATCTGTCTGAAGAAGGCGCTTTCGTCCGAAACGTCACTGTTTTTGGATTGCTTTGCTAGTAAATCTGATCTTATTTTTCTGCAACTCGATGACTGCTGGATTCTTTCTTCACTGAAATTGAATGTGTTATCTGATAATAACCTACTATTTAATTCAGGCTTTTAGGACTATTGTATTTTTAAATAAATTTTAGTAATGTGTTTTCATTTTTCTTATCACTGTCACGTACACACTTCTCAGCCCATGACTTGGGACGTGCCTAAAAGAGTTAAGTTATCTCCTGTCACACAATCCAAAGCTCAACCTCTTTTCTAGGATATAAAGTAGATATTTTAAACTCTGGCCTGAGGACCTAATTTGGCCCTGAGGGTGAGTACAATTGCCCCGCAATGCACTTTCACTCAGCAACACACTTGGAGCACTATGTGGGGCCAATATACTGTATGGAGTACTATGTGGGGCCATTATACTGTATGGAGCACTATGTGGGGCCATTATACTGTATGGAGTACTTTTTGTGACCATTACACTGTATGGAGCACAATGAGGGAAGATTTTGCTGTGTGGGTCCATTATACTGTATGGAGCAATATCTGGGGCCATTATACTGTATGGAGCACTATCTGGGGCCATTATACTGTATGGTGAACAATGAGGGAGGATATTGCTGTGTGGGGTCATTATACTGTATGGAGCACTATCTGGAGCCATTTTACTGTATGGAGCACTATCTGGGGCCATGATACTGTATGGAGCACTTTTTGTGTCCATTACACTGTATGGAGCACAATGAGGGAGGATATTGCTGTGTGGAGCAATATGTGGAGCCATTTTACTGTATAGAAGGCAATTCAGGGCCCTGTTATACTGTATGGACTACTATGTGGGGCCCATTATAATGTATGGAGCCATTTTGTGGCCATTATACTATATGGAGCAATATGTGGGTCCCATTATACTGTATGAGGCACTTTTTGTGGCCATTGTACTGTATGGACGACTATGTGGGCCCATTATACTATATGGATGGCTGTGTGGGGATTACAGTTGGAGAATCATACTGTGATGGGGGTCACCATTCTTTGGCAGGGATATTGAGAGAGGGGAGGTACTGTAGGGTCATCATACTGTTTGAGTGGAGGGTACTGTGGAAGAATTCACTGTGGGTGTATCATATTGTGTTTGAGGGCACTATTGTTTGGATCTTACAGTCCACACACCCCGACTATGCAACATGTCATCACTCATCAAACACACAGGGTGATGAGTCTCCGAAACATGCTACTGCCAGACAATCAGAAATGGTCACACACTCTCTGAAAGGCTGTGGATTCTTAGAACATGCAAGGGTCAAACTTATTAAAGGTTTAAGCTTAAATATAAAAAATACAGTGCTTATAAGAAAAAGAGATAAAAATGTAAAAATAAAATAGCACAGAAATATGCAAAACAAGTCATAAAATAAAGAGGGAGAAATAACAGAAAATACATAGTTGTTCTTCTGTTTCCTTGGAGGGTAGGAGAAAATGAATCATGAATCACAGTCAGCATAAGCAGACCCCCATATGTGAACACCTTAGATACAGCCATGTGGATGGACCACCTTGGGTTTTTACGTGTTTGACTTTTCGTTTTTTGCTCCCCTTCTTCCCAGAGCCATATTTTTTTTTTCAGCAATAAGGCCATGTGAGGGTTTGTTTTTTGCGGGACAAGTTGTACTTTTGAACAACACCATTGGTTTTGCCATATAATGTACTGGAAAAGAGGAAAAAAATTCAAAGTGCAGTGAAGTTGCAAAAAAAAGTGCCATTCCACAAATTCTTTTGTTTTGCTATTTTACCATGTTCACTAAATGCCATTATGATTCTCCAGGTCATTACGAGTTCATAGACACCAAACATGTCTAGGTTGTTTTTCATTTAAGTGGTGAAAAGAAAATCGAAATTTTCTTAAAAAAAAAGTCGACATTTTCTGAGACTCCTAGCATCTCCATTTTTCATGATCTGGGACTGGAGGAGGGCTTATGTTTTGCGCGCCGAGCTGACGTTTTCATTGATACCATTTTGGTGTAGATACGATCGCCCATTATTGCATTTTAATAGAATGTTGCGGCGACCAAAAAAAGGTAATTCTGGCTTTTTGACTTTTTTCTCGTTACGCCGTTTAACAATTGGATTCATTCTTTTTATATATTGTTAGATCGGGCGATTCTGAATGCGGCGATACCAAATATGTGTATTTCTCTATCGCTTAATTGGGGGACACAGGAACCATGGGTGTGTGCTGCTGTCACTAGGAGGTTGACACTATGCTGTGAAAAAAAGTTAACTCCACTGCCGCACTATACACCCCTCCGACCGGCTGTAGGACAATCAGTTTTTGTTTAGTGTAAGCAGGAGGTGGACAGGGGTTTCTCGCAGACCCAGGCCTACCTCAATGTGCGTTGTTCCTTTTCAGGTAACCGTTGGAGGGATACAGAGTGGTTCTGTCACTACTGTACTCCTGCATAGGAGCTTTGAGTACGGCGTGTACTGCCACCCCGTATCATCATAGTTCCATAGGCAGGGCCTTAAGACCTAACAGAATCGTGTTGAGACGATCGGACCCGGCCCTGACCTCCGTCTCCAACCACTCGCCCACCAGAGCCTGATGGTTGAAGGAGACATCCTGCAGAAAGGATTTGGAACAGCAATCCTTTCTCTCAGGTGAAGCGGCTCCCTTTCACAAGTAGTGTAAAAAGCAAAGGGCTGAAGCATTTTGCTTCTTAACTTTTCCCTTTCGATTTAGCAACAGAAAGAAGAAAGAAGGAAAAAAAAAGAAAATAAAAAGGGTTGAGGATTTACCTCTGCAGAGCAACTTGGGCAGGTCCTTTCTTTTCCCAGAGCCCCTGCGAGGGGCTTAATGGACCTAAGCCCCAGCTTCACGGGGAGCCCAGAGGCGTGCCCCCTTCCAGTGATCCCACGTTCCGGCACAGCCCCTAGGTCACTACGTCTTCGGTGGTTTGTTTCCGTGCATCGGCGGGGGCGCGAAAAATCCAGGCCACGGCTTCTCGCATGCGCTCTCCCCACAACAGGTCCCGGCATCACTAGGGCAAAGCACTTCCGGGGTAAGCCCCACCAGCTACCATCTTTTTCTGGGACCGGCACCATCTTGAGACTTCAAGGGTCCCGGAACCTAGTTCCACCCACTGGCCTCCGGCGGGCATATTAACCCCCCCCCCGGACAGTGGCAACTGAGGTCCATGCCGCTCTCTTTCCATCGCTTTCTTCAAGTCGGCGCAGTTTCTTTCTGGGAGCAAAATCCTGCTGGCTTTCCTGACGACGGGGACAAAGGATAACGGTACAGTGTCACCTTTTTTCCACCGCTCTTCCTGAACCGCCAGCATCAGTTAGTGGGACAGTCAGTATGCCCAAAGGAGAGCGGTCTCGTTCCTCTTCATCTGCTACCATTGTGAAATACTTTGTATGTACCTTATGTAATGGCAGGCTTCCTTCAGGTCAGTCCTCCCCTCTGTGCCTAGACTGCAGTGAACCCACTGTATCACCTACGCAGGAAAGCGGGATCAGCCCCGCGTCCTTTCCTGCCAAAACCCCTGTATTATCTCAAGGGGCTGATTATGCTGCCTTGCCTGCCGCCCAGGGGTCATCTTTTGCCTGCGGGGACAATGAGGTTCCTTGCCCAGGGTGGGCTTCCTCGTCTAAATCCGTTGCTGACCTTGGTAATGGTACTCGACAAATTGCCACTTAAGACTCCAGTGACTTCCGGCACGCCGAAGGTGTCTCTTTTTGGGACCTCTAGAGGCCGTAAGAGGCTCAGACAGAACCATCAGCCCAGATCCCCTTCTCGCTCCATCTCACCACCAGAGTTTGGCAGTCCGCCTCTTCCCAATCCTCCTCCCGGAATCAGGCGAGGTGTTATCAGAGACACCCTCAGAGGAGGATTTAGAGTATGGGACGGAGCATTCACAGGACATCAAGGATATGGTCCAGGACCTCATTGCCGCTGTCAATGAGACCTTTAACATTCAGGACTCTGCATCGAAACCCGCTGAGCAGGCGTTTTCATTTAAGTCCCCCTCCAAAGTCTTTCCTTCTCATAGAGATTTTGAGGAAGTCCTGGCCAGGGAGAGGGAGAATCCGATCAGTTGCTTTCAGAGAGGAAGTCGCTTCGGGACTCTGTATCCCTTCCCTCTGGAACCCACCGCTAACTGGACAGCCTCGCCTTTGGTGGATCCGCCAGTGTCGAGACTAGCTACCGTGTTTCCCCGAAAGTAGGACCCCCCCGAAAGTAAGACAGGGTGGGGGTTACGGGGGGGTCCTTCAATGTAAGGCCTCCCCCGAATGTAAGGCAGGGTTGGGGCCGCTGTGAAATGTAAGGCCCTTACCTTTGGGCCGCCGCTGTCCCCCATTTGGTCCCCAGGCTCCAGAGGTGTCCTCAGGTGCAGCTGGGCGGGTCCAGCGCTCATGGGGTTAACTCGCCGTGTTAACCCCGCAATCCGCCCAGCTCAACAGCTCATTGGCCGCCCCTGTTCCCCACGTCACCGCCGGCCCCCGGCTCGAGCACTGATTGGTCCAGCAGCTCGGGCTGTAATTGGCCGCCCCAGCCCTACGTCACCGCTGTTTCCCTGCTGATTGGCACAGCGTTCCCTGCAGCACAGGCCTTCCGCACCCACAGCCGCACTGCAGAGGAAAACGTCCAGCATTTAAAAACCAAGTAGGGAAACATGTACTGTATAGGGTATGGGGCTGTGTGCAGTGGGATACGGCACTGTTATGGGGTGTGGGGCTGTGTGCAGTGGGATACGGCACTGTTATGGGGTGTGGGGCTGTGTGCAGTGGGATACGGCACTGTTATGGGGTGTGGGGCTGTGTGCAGTGGGATACGGCACTGTTATGGGGTGTGGGGCTGTGTGCAGTGGGATACGGCACTGTTATGGGGTATAACAGCATGTTAATAAATGTTAATTTATTGGTTAAAAAGAAATTGTCATTTTTTTTCGGCTAATGTAAGACCTCCCCCGAAAGTAAGACAGGGTGGGACTTTTTGGGGTAAAATTAATGTAAGACAGGGTCTTACTTTCGGGGAAACACGGTACTAATACAGTCCTTCCTGTTGTGAGTTCATTTTCCCCTTCACTACTGAGGCTCGAGGAACTCCCTCTTCTGGTAAAGAAAGGTAGTGAGCCTGATTATCAAACACCTGAGCCTAATGATGATGACTGGCTGAGTGGAGTTACTGACTGGGTATAAGGCTGCCAACGCCCTTCTGCCCTGCGGGTGATTTCTCTGTGGGATCCTTGGAGACCAGTCTGAATTCCTGCTCTTCTAAAGCTAAGTTTTCTGCTCGGCTTTTTGCATTTGTGCTTTGACTTTGTTTTGCTTTGTTTTTCTGGATTTCTGCCATTCCCTGCTGGGGTGAGCTGAATTCCTTTAGCTCTGTCTTCTGAAAATACCTGAGTGCTGATTTAGTTTTTGAAGCCTAGCTGCTTCAGGGTCTTTTTCCATATCAGCTTGTTGGCTTATGTCTTTGATAGGGTTTTGGCAGATTGCAGACAGCAACCTTCCTTTCCTGTTCTGTTTAGTTAGCTTAGGCCCCATCGTTTGCTCAGCCTATCTTTCTATCTGTGTGAGTGTTTTTTCATCTTGCTTCACCGTCATTATATGTTGGGGGCTGCCTTTTACTTTGGGGTCTGCTCTAGGGCAGTTTAGATTTCCTTTTCTGTCTTTAGGCTATTTAGCTCTCCGGCTGTGATCGAGGGGTCTAGAGCACCGTAGGAACCCCCCACGGCTACTGCTAGTCGTGTTGATAGGTTCAGGGGTCTGCAATCTGATAGTTGCCAACTTCTCTGGTTTTCTGGACGTAGCTTCTATTTTTGTGTCTGCCTCCTACGGTGACTCAATCATAACACCTTCCGCTCGCCGGTGAGGCAGCACTTTGGGATCTTAACGACAGGATGGTAGAATCCTTGGCAAAATCCACCTTTGAGGCAGCGGCCGCTATATTATGTCCAGCCTTTGCTTCAGCCTGGGTGTCTAAATCAGTTACAAAGTGGGCCAAACAGCTTAGACAGGGCATTTTGGCTTAAATGGAACTTGCAAATCTCGCAGACCAGATGTCACAGGTGTCACGTGTACCTGTCCTGTGTGACATGACCCGTAGGTCGGTAACTGAAACAACAAGACAAAAGGGGAACACCGGGGAAACAGTTACAACGATGGGCCCTGCAATAGGGAACGGGGACGTGGAGACCTCCTGCACTCCCCTGAGGCAGTATCCCTGAACACGCCTGACGTTCCCTATACAGGCTCTTCACCTGTCGCCGACCAGGATAACTGAGTCCCTCGCTAGCCCTGCACTTATCCCTTACTAGGGAACTGGATATTGCGGACACTGGTTCCACCGCTGCACTAATACGAAGGAAAATACACCAAATGGGGGAAAACAACAAAACACTTATCTTTCTCTGCTGCAGTCACCGGGCAGCAGAGTTCATCACCGGAATAGCTTTCAGCAGTGGCTCGACACCTATGAGCCAGCTGCTACCTTCACCATCTTCAGCAGTGGCTCGACACCTAAGAGCCAGCTGCTACCTTCACCATCTTTTTCAGCAGTGGCTCAACACCTCAGAGCCAGATGCTACCTTCACCATTTTTCTCTGCTGCAGACACCAACAGAGTTCAGCACCAGATCAGCTTTCAGCAGTGGCTAAACACCTCAGAGCCAGCTGCTAGCTTTACCGTGGTTGGAATCCACCAAGGACCTGCTATAACCAACACCAGCTGATACAACAGGTGACCTTATGTAGCAGAGGAGGAGTGGTCACCATCAGCAGGGAAACCAAAGACGTAATATCCCCAGCGACCACCGGGAGCAAAAGGTAAAGCAAAGAAAGCTATCAGACATGTAATAACACCTGTGGCCACCGGGGGCAAAAACCCATATTAAAGCCCCAAAGGCCTGAAAGGAAAAAAAAGGTTTAAATGAAGGAATCCACAATCTGACACAGATCCAAGAATTGGACTGTGACAAACAGGCAGGGAGGTATATGGTATCAGCGGCTTTGGATGCCGCGTCTTGCGCAGCTCAAGTATGCAGTAACGTGGTAGTCGTTTGACGGACGGTCTGGCTAAAAGTCTGGCAAGCTGATTTATCTTCAAAAAAAAATCCCTTACTGGCCTACCTTTTCAGGGGTCCCACCTCTTTGGTCCAAGGTTGGACCAAATCATTAAGGCCGCGACCGGAGGCACAAACTCCTTTCAGTCCAAGACTCGTCGTTACCTCCTGAAAAGGAAGGCTCAACTTTTTCATTCCTTTCGTCGTACTCCAACGACGGATGCCTATGTCCAAGGCTCACAGAGGTTGAAGGTTAAAAAGAAGGTTTCCTTTCGAGTCACTCCTTCCTGGCGTGCCCGTAGTTCCCACAGCAAATCTGCCAGCTCAGGGCCAGGCAGATCCATTTCAGCCTGACGCCCACAGGGTTCTCAGCTTTTTTCCCAAGTTCGGGGGCCGTCTTCTCTTCTTCAGAGACATTTGGCTGGTGTCGGTAGAAGATGCTTGGGTAAAAGAGGTGGAATCCACAGATTTCCAAATAGATTTCAACTCGCTCCCGTGAGACCGTTTTTTCTTATCCCGGCCTCCCAAGAGACGCTTCTCTCGCCCGAGGTTTTTTTGCAGCCATCAACTCTCTCCTCCGCTCAGGAGCCATCGTTCCCGAGCAGGAACGTTTCACAGGTTTTTACTCAAACCTGTTCGTGATACCAAAAGGATGGCTTAGTTCGGCTGATTCTAGACTTCAAGATGCTGAACAAGTGGGTTCGCCTACGGCGTTTCAGGATGGAGTCGATTCGTTCGGTGATTGCTTCTATGGAGGAACGGGAATTCCTGTGCTCCATAGACATTCGGGACGCCTACCTGCACGTTCCTATTTTTTCGGGGCACCAGAAGTTCCTGCGCTTCGCCACCCAGCAGGATCATTTCCAGTTTTTGGCCCTACCATTTGGTCTGGCAATAGCCTCCAGGGTATTTACAAAAGTTATGGCGGCGATGGTAGGCACTTTGAGAATCAAAGGCATAGTGCTTGTCCCGTATCTCGGCGATATTCTCGTCAAGGCCAGATCCTTCACTCAGGCTCAGGAAAATATATCAGTGGTCATTGACACCCTGTCCCGGTTTGGGTGGCTTATCAACAGGGAAAAATCCTGTCTTACGCCGACCTAACGCCTAAAGTTCTTAGACATGCTATTCGACACCAATCGGTCAAGGTTCTTTCTCCCAGAAGAGAAAAGGACTATCCTCCAGCAGGGAATTCTCTCTCTATTAGATTCTCGGCTCCTATTGTTCGGCACTGCCATGAGGGTTCTGGGGAGAATGGTAGCAGCCTCGGAAGCGATCCCCTTTGTCCTGTTTCTGTCCAGTATACTTCAGAGAGACATCCTCCTTCAGTGGGACAAGTCCATCTCTTCCCTGGATTCCCCCTTTTTCCCTTCTACCAAACCAAACAGTCTCTCAAGTGGTGGCTAACCTCCCCTCTGATCCATCTGGATCTGTCTTTCCTTCCCATCCATTGGCAGGTAATAACCATGGATGCCAGCCTCCTAGGCTGGGGTGTGGTATTCAATCAACTGATGGTGCAGGGACGTTGGTCGACTTGAGAATCCTCGCTGTCGATCAACGTTCTCGAGTTAAGGGCCATCCTTCAGTCTCTACTTCATTGGGAAGGTCCCCTCCAAGGACAGCCGGTCCGAATTCAGATGGAAAATGTCACAGCAGTGGCATATATCAACCACCAGGGGGACCCGGAGCTCCCGGGCAGTGGCCGAGGTATCCAAAATCTTCAGCTGGGTGGAAGCATCGATTCCGGCAATATCGGCGGTTCACATCCCCAGCATAGACATTAGGGCCGCCAACTTTCTCAGCTGGGAAGGGGTTGCAGCAGAGGAAGAGTTTCTTCATCAGGAGGTATTTAGTGAGATCTACCTTCAATGGGGGACCCCAGATGTGGACCTTCTGGCGTCACGGCAGAACAGAAAGGTCCAACAGTTTGTCTCCAGGTCCCGTGATTCTCTTGCAGCAGTGGTCAACGCTCTGGCCATTCCATGGTCACAGTTCAGACTCCCTTACCTGTTCCCCCCCTTCCTCTCCTTCCCAGGTTGTTGAAAAAAGATCTAGGCGGAAGGGATACCGGTCATACTGATCACTACGTATTGGCCCAGGAGGGCCTGGTTTGCGGAAGTATTCAATCTCCTCGCAGACGCCCCCTGGAAACTCCCCAACAGACCAGATCTTTTGGCCCAGGGTCCGTTCTACCACCCGAATTCTCGGTTGCTCAATTTTACGACATGGCTGTTGAAACCATGATACTGAGAGCAACCGGGTTTTCGGACCGGGTGATTAGCACATTGGTCCGGACTAGGAAGCCATCCTCTTCCAGGGTCTATCACCGAACCTGGAAGGCTTACTTTAGTTGGTGTGAATCCAACCACGTCACACCTATGGCATGTTCTTTACCCGCCATCCTGGCTTTCCTCCAGGCAGGGCTAGATGCTGCTCTTGCCCTCAGTTCCGTCCCCTGGCCCTCAGTTCCAGGTATCTGCACTCTATTCTTTTTCAGAAGAATTTAGCTTCCTTTCCACATGTTAAAACCTTTCTTCAGGGAGCGGCACATGCAGCCCCTCCATGCAGCTCTCCAGTGGCCCCCTGGGATCTCAATCTTGTCCTGGAAGCTTTAAGAGATTCTCCACTTGAACCTCTCCGGGAGGTTTCCATGTCCTTCTTGTCCTGGAAGGTGGTATTTCTTGTAGCTATCACCTCTATCAGACGTGTCTCAGAGCTGGCGGCTCTTTCGTGTTGCCCTCCCTTTTTGATTCTTCACCAATATGAGTTTGTTTTGCGGCCTCCCCCTTCCTTCCTTCCCAAGGTGGTGTCCGTCTTTCACTTAAATGAGGACATAATCCTTCCTTCGTTTTGTCCTGCTCCAACTCATCCTCTGGAGCGCTCTCTGAATAGGGTCTACCTGGCTAGGACCGTCCCCTTCAGGAAGACAGACTCGCTTTTTGTCATTACAAGTGACGCGAGAAAAGGCCTGCCGGCTTCTAAGGCTACCATTGCCTGCTGGATCAGAATGGCAATTCTGGAGGCCTACCTGGTTAAGGACAGAGTGCCTCCTTCTGGCGTTAAGGCTCACTCTACCCGAGCAGTGGGCGCCTCCTGGGCGGTGCACCATAGGGCATCAGCCATGCAACTGTGCAAGGCAGCTACCTGGTCCTCTGTTCATACCTTTTCAAGGTTCTGTAAGGTGCATTCCTATGCTTCAGCGGACGCCAGCCTAGGTAGAAGAATCTTGCAGGCGGCAGTGATGAGTTCTCCGACCTGAATGAAGTACCTGTTTTTCCTCCCTCCCCAGGGAATGGTTTAGGACGTCCCATGGTTCCTGTGTGAAGCGATAGAGAAAACAGGATTTTTGGTTGCTTAGGCCTGTTTCACACATCCATTTTTTGGCATCCGCATGCATCCGTCAAAGTGTGAAAAACGGATCCGTTTCCGTTTTGCCACAAGCAGATGCAAACGGATCCGTTTTTTTGATGGATCCGCGGTAGCTGCTAATGGAAGTCTATGGGACAAAAAAACGGATCCTCAAAAAAATGGCGGATCCGTTTTTTAATGGAAAACGACGGATTTAGACGGATTTTAAAAAACGGAAGTGTGATCCAGGCCTTACCGTAAAGTCTGTTTCTTGGAGCCTTCATTGGGCGACACAGCACCCTCCCATGTTTAGATTAATTATTATGGCTATGTTTTGATGAATGTTCCTACTGCTTTCTCGCTAACTGATTGTCCTACAGCCGGTCGGAGGGGTGTATACTGCGGAGGCAACATTTTTTTCACGGCATAGTGTCAACCTCCTAGTGACAGCAGCACACACCCATGGTTCCAGTATCCCCCAATGAAGGCTCCGAGAAACAGATTTTACGGTAAGCAACCAAAAATCCTGTTTTTTTTCTTTATTGTTTTATTTTGTATAGGGCAAATGGGGGTGATTTGAAAATTTATAATTTTTTATTTTTTTTCATATTTTTAAAAACTTATTTTTACTTGCTTCAATAGTCTCCATGGGAGACTAGAAGCTATGATCTTCTGATCGTTTGTGCTACACAGAGCAGGGCTTCATGTATTTAAAGGGAATCTGTCACCCCCCGGGGTGTATATGACTTATTAATATGGGCATACAGGTAATAGAACTGTTACACTAGGCCTACCTGTACGCCTCATATTAATGATCTTGATGCTGAGAAATGTTATAGTCTGTCTTTATGTTAATGATTTCTTCCAGGCTCCAGGGCATGATGTGCCTGAAAGAAATCCCTGCCCCCTGTCTTCATTACAATATTACCTCCCTCCCATCAGCGTCAGTTATGACCCCAGTATCCTGTCGTAGCAGTTTTCGTTCAGACCCAGAGTCAGATATGCTAGATCACCAGTGAGGCCAAATTTGGCGTTTACGCCCTTAATTTACAAGCGCTTGGAGACAAAAGAGACTGCACACGGGCCATGGGCAAATCACTTTATCTGATGTAATGAAACACAAGGCAATCTTTTATACCATTTACAACAATATGTAATTCTATGGAGCTCATGTGGCCCCCACCATCACCTCAGGGTCATACCTTGTTTACAATGTACCCAGAACACGTTGTGGCTGATTATTGAGAACATATATGATAAGAAGCTTATTTCCCTTGAAGAGGAGACAGGCAAAACTGCAGTGTCATAAGAATAAATGAAAGGCAAAAGGCAAATGAAGAATTAAAGGCAGTTAGGCATTTAAAGGCAAACCATTAACCCTTCTATATCAATTTCCCCCTTTTGTAAATGGTATAACCTTTGTCACGGGGTCAGCTGATGTCCACAAAGGAGCTACTGTCTCATGGGTCTAGTACCCATAAGGGGGCTTCCTACCTGCTTCGCCCATCCACCCTCAGTGTGGACACTCGCTTTCCCCATCAGCAATGGCTATCTGGGGTCTATGATACACTACAAGAATCTGGAAAATCTGATCATCCAGGTAGTCGGTAGCTTCCACAAATTTATCCCACATTTGTGTTATGAAGGGTTATATTAGCATACTACGGAATATTTTATTTGTTATCCCCATTTTTACTAGATGCGGCCTACCATTTGGCCGGGGCTTATTATCTGCAGCCCTTCTATACAAAGTATGAATTGGAACTGCTGCTGTGTCTATTTTACTATGAGTAACTATGATGTTAGTTTGGCAAGAGTGCAAAGCCCTCTTATGTCTGGGCTCACCCACTTGTAGGCATGATGTCCGCAAACCAAGAATACTCCTTCTGGGAGAACACATACGTGACCAGGGGTCTGTATACATTGGTATAAGCGCAAAAGTCCTGACATAGGCTTATGGGCACACCAAGTATTATTCATTTGTTTTCCACTTATACCAAATGTACATTTACCCCTTTCTCGCCTTATTATTTTACCCGTAGATGATTTACAGCCTTCAACACCATCTTAGTACACCGTCTCATTAACCTGTGTTTGATCATTAGTGTATATATGGAAGCAATTATTGTCCTCACCACAGGTATTTGCTCCAGTGTGTTGAAGACTGAACCACAGTCCATCATTGAGAATGCGGTCTGAGTGAGGGATTTCAGTCCTCCTCCTGGCGACCATATTTCCGATGTCTGAATCATATTCCCGCCACCACATTTGTACCTTAGGCCGCGTTATATTAAACTGAAACCAGGGTTTAGAGGCCCATCCGATTATAGCCAATGAGGCAGATATATCACGGGGCACATCTTTTCCCCAAAACGTAGATTGAGTCCAAGTCTCATTGTGTATGCAGTGTGGGGTTAATACCTTCCATGGCTCCAGAGATAAGGCTAAGTATGTCATAGTCCTTGCAGATACTGGGCTGTGTGTACAGATCCAACAGTCTTTCGGTTTCTGTCCTTCCATGCCCTTTATGAGAAGAGCATGATGCCGAATAAGTTTGTTGTCCCTGTCAGCATTTAAGAGTTTATCCTGTGTCTCTGTAGAGTGCAGTAACCCTGCCACTGCCAGCAAGGTGATTAGGAGAACAGTCATTCTGCTGTTGAAAGGACCTTCTTGCAGTGACTGGCATGGATCCAGGTGGGCTTTCCCTCAAGTTTTACTGAGGTGGATGTGGTCAGCTGGACTTGGAAGGGGCCGTCAAATCGTGGGTCCAGGCTCCTTCTCACGTGTCTGCGTATAACCACCCAATCACCTGGATTCAGCTGATGCACATCTGCACTGGCATTAGGATCTGGAATGGATGAAAACACATGTTTGTGCACCACATGAAGTTTTTTCTGCAAGGCCTGGACATAGGTTGTCATAGCACCGTGTTGCATTTGTAGCACCTGTGGGAAGTACAGACCAGTCTTTGGTGCACTACCAAACAGGACTTCAAAAGGAGACAAGCCTCTCTTGACATTGGAGTTGTCGAGCTGCGGTTGGGTTGCATCTACCAACCACTAACCCCCAATAAACCCCAAACCCACCTGAACCCCAAATAACACCAAGACACCAGAATGGAATATAATGGCCACAGCAGCCTTTTATTTAAGTAACATACAACAGTTATAAATATAAACGCAACCTTGGGAGGGTCCTTGAAGCTCTCAAATCTGGGGACTAAAACGTGAAGAATACTTTTCGTGGACAAACACATACCATAAATTACTCCCAGCCATTACCCCTCTGGCTCGGGAGCACCAATACCCCATCGGGGTTGCACTGTCCACTTAAGCCCTGGGGATCCGACCAACCACTGCCGGAAGTCCCTCCAAATCACCAGACCCAAACCACGGATAATAACAATTGAGGAATCCATATTATCACAGATCCCCCAAAACAAATTTAGCACCAACTTCAAGGACCCCCTCCCCCAAACGCCAACCAACCACCATGACCCATGAAATAGAAGAAAATACCCCCAGACACCAATACTGCACAAAAAAGAGGGCGGGCGGGACAATCTCTCGTGGCTCCGGAGCGGGAACTGAGGTAACCGCCCCCATAAGCCTCCTCAAATACCCCCCCTTATTCCCATACTCCACCCCCAGGGATAATTAACACCCTCCTTCCAACCCACTGTCATGTGGGCCTCCACTTAGCCGCTGGGGGGAGGGGGTTGTGCGGCTCGGTTCGGCCCCCTGTCTTGACATTGGAGTTGTCGAGCTGCGGTTGGGTTGCATCTACCAACCACTAACCCCCATTAAACCCCCAACCCACCTGAACCCCAAATAACACCAGGACACCAGAATGCAATATATTGGCCACAGCAGCCTTTTATTTAAGTAACAGACAACAGTTATAAATATAAACGCAACCTTTGGAGTGTCCTTGAAGCTCTCAAATCTGGTGACCAATACGTGAAGAATACTTTTCGTGGACAAACACATACCATAAATTACTCCCAGCCGCTACCCCACTGGCTCGGGAGCACCAATACCCCATCGGAGTTGCACTGTCCACTTAAGCCCTGGGGATCTGACCAACCACTGCCGGAAGTCCCCCCAAATCACCAGACCCAAACAAAGGATAATAACAACTGAGGAATCCATATTACCACAGATCCCCCAAAACAAATTTAGCACCAACTTCAAGGACCCCCTCCCCCAAACGCCACAACGAAGGCAATTGAACACCTCAATTGCCTGAGACCCCCCCACGCCGAAATGCTATGACCCTCTCAATACCGTCCTGCAGACCCAATGCCCACAAATCAATGCCCACATCATTCAGATGAACACCATCAGCCAGCCAGAACTCCCCACTCCCTTTCTCAAGGTCAAAATGACGAACCAACACCCCCCCATTCCTAACCACGAAATTGGACACCGCCCTATTAACCTTTATCCTTGCCTTATTTATCTTGACAACCAACCTTGCATGACGCCAAGTCTTTCTCGGGACAATCTCCGACCACACCACAGTTAACCCCTTAAATGACAACCACAAACGGAGAAGATCGTGCTTAATATCCTTAACTAATTCACGAAAAGGACGAACCCCCAAGTCTTTTCCCCCCACATGAAGACTAAAATATCGAGGTCCTTATCAAGCCTAGCGCTACTATGCACCTCCTGCAGGACCCTGTTCCAACCCATACCCCTAAAACCCAAAGACCTGATTACAGCCACACTTCGCGAAAAACCCAGCTGCCGCCCTTCTTGCCGAACGTCCGCACGCTGAGCGCCCCAATAAACAAAGGAATGGCCCAGGATCCATACCAGCAAAGGAGTGCGACCTGTAATGACAAAAAAAACCACTATTAACCAAAACCAAGGCCCAGACAAATTAACCAAACACTCCATACTTAATGCAGCTCCGCACCCAACGCCCCTGGGTGAACGTATGGCCTGTAACGCCCAGAGTCCCACCTTCCAATCCGTTGTATTACCTTTGATCCCAAACCCCCAACTGCCGCTTCCGTAGCTGCCCCAATCCTGAAGGAATGAGAAGCGAACCTAGACCCGTCCATACCCAATCTGGTCAGACCTTTACGAAAAACCGCCACAAACTGGAACCTTGACAAGAGGGAACCATCAGCATGACGCAGCAATGGCTCCTTGCCACTCTGTAGCCACGACCTGTAATCCTGCAGACAGCGCACTGGGCACATTAGAGATCCTGGCACTGCTCCCAAGACCACTCTTTTCTCCCTACCCTCCTGGTCCGTTTTAGACCTCCTGGTCCAAAACTCCAAACCACCGTCACCCACCACCACATCCCTATCTAACAAACCCCCACCTGAATACCGTCCCGGAGATACCAATTCCCCCACCCTCAATTCCCCAAAAAAGGCAATAGAGAATGCCGCCCGAAAAAGAGAACACTCAAGCCTTGACACACAAAACTCGTCCAACACCGCCCCCAACCGTTCGAGAATGCCAAATGACAGCCGACGCCGGAAATCCACCCTATTACTCCGACGTCTAAAACCCTTGATGGCCTGGCTGACCAAAAAACACTTGGTCAAATCAACTTGACCCCGCAATTTAAATACAAAAGCTAAACCAGCCCTCACCTGTGCTACCCTAGACACTGACCAACCCTAATCCGCCCCAAAACCAACCATGCCAGCAACGCACCCAACTGATTCTCCACAGAGTTGCCATACGAACGTGCCCCGAACCAGTTTTCCCAAGAACTCCAAATTGACTCATAGATCGACCAAGTACCAGAAGACAAAGATGCCTGTATTAGAGGTTCTGCAGCCCTGAGACCACCTTCCAAAGCCCGGCTGGACACTCCAAACCCGCTTCCTCCACATCCGGGGCCAAGGTCCGAAAACGCTCCCACTGTGAACGAGATAAAGAATCAGCAATGGAATTCCTAATACCTGGCACATGGGAAGCCGTCACATGAGCATTATGCGATAAACAAGTCAAATCTAACTGCCGCAAAACTCAAATCACTGGAGGAGAGGACGCCGCCAAGCTGTTAATGGAACACACGACTCCCATGTTGTCACAAAACGGACCCTTCTATTCCGAAACTCCTCCTTCCATAGGTTCACCGCCACCAATATAGGAAAAATCTCCAACAAAGCAATATTCTTAACAAGGCCCAGCTGAATCCACTCATCAGGCCACGCAGCCGCGCACCATTGGCCCTTAAAATATGCCCCAAAACCCACTCCACCAGACGCGTCTGTAAACAAATCCAACTCATCATTTACAACTGCCTCCTCCATGAGCAAAGATTATCCATTGTATTGCTCCAAAAACTTGTCTCACACCTCCAAATCAGCCTTATGTTCACTGGTAAGCCGAACAAAATGCTGCGGAGCCCGCACTCCCGCCGTAGCGCTCTCCAACAGCCGAGAAAAGACCCTACCTATTGGAATAATGCAACAAGCAAAATTCAATTTTCCAAGTAGCGACTGAACCTCTCAATGACAATTTCTTCACCCGTCTGGCTCGAGACACCTCATGCCGCAACGCCTTTACCTTATCCTCCGGTAAACAGAACTCCCTTTCCACCGAATTAATCACAATTCCCAAAAACGACAGGCACGTACAAGGCCCCTTCGTTTTGCCGGGAGCAAGCGGTACACCAAAACGCTCCGCCACCCATTCCACTGCTCTAAGCAACCTCTCACAACAACCCGAGTTACCCGGACCGATACACAAAAAATCATCCAGGTAATGAATCAAAGAATCAAAGCCCGACACTTACCGGACAACCCACTCGAGAAAGGAACGTTCAGCCTAAAAAAACACACAAGACACTGAGCAACCCATTGGCAAACCCCTATCAACTAAAAACTCCCCACCCCAGTAACAGCCCAACAACCTAACACTATCTGGATGGACCGGGAGCAACCGAAACGCCGACTCGATACCTATTTTAGCCAAAAGTGCCCCCTTTCCACATATCCAGACAAACTTTGCCGCCTCATCAAATGACGTGTACACTACAGAGCACAATTCCATCATTTACCGACCTACCACGTGGGAAAGATAGGTGATGAATGAGCCTAAACTTATTCGGCTCCTTCGTCACCACACCCAGGGGCAAGACAACCAAATCCTCAAACGGAGGATCCTTAAATGGCCCCGACATGCTTCCCAACCTAACTTTCCCAACTTTTCCAACACCACCCCAGCATATTGATCAGCTGACCTGAGATTCTTCAGCATCCATGGTATCTCAAAAGGAGGGGCAGGAATTTTAAAACCGTCCCTGAAACCGGACAACAACAGTTCCGCCTTCACCCCATCCGGAAACCTACTTAGATAAGGGACCATTACGGCCAGTTTCACTGGCGTCTTCCCCTTTGGAATTAGCAGTCTCTGCTTTTCCTTTCTGCTTCCTAAAGCATCTGGAAGCACCATGCGAGGTTCGCTGCAATGGGAGCAAAGGTGCTTGAATTTGCAGCTCGCCCCGAATTTACACTGCCCATCATTAAATTGCCAGCAGAGACCCTGTTTCTGGGTGCCCGACTGACCGCTTGCCCCTTGACCACCGCTTTGCGCATTTAAAGAACCGCCCCCCCCCAGGAAAGGAATGGCCGAACTTAGTCGGTGTCATAGCCTTCAACCACACACTTATGTCTTTCTGATCCCATCTAATCGCTGGACGAACCGCCTTCCTCTGCCTAAACTGTTCGTTGTAACGGAGCCAAGCCTGACTCCCGTATACCCTATAAGCCTCCCCAATCGAATCTAAATAGCAAAAAAGAGAACAATTCTCAGGCGCCTTTTCACCAATCACGCTAGCCAAAATAGCAAACGCCTGGAGCCAATTAGCGAATGTTTGCAGAATCAAACGCCATCTCCGTTTTTCCTCCTCTTTTTTGCTATCATCCTTCTTCCCCTTATCCAAGTTAAACTTTTCCAGCGGAAGCAGGGAAAAAATCTCTACGTATTCGTCCTTCCAGATCTTTTCCCGCACCTCCTTTTTAAGATGAGCGCCCAGTGGGCCCTCAAAGCAAACATATACCTCCCCATGGGCCCTATCATCTAAATGGATCCGACATTCCTTTTCTTTCTCAGTCTGAACCGAAACAGGCACAGGGTCAGCTCTCCCAACTGATACCCCGGTAGACGCCCCCGACAGGCTGGTCCCTCGCTCCTGCGACCCCACCCATGTGGCTAAATGCGCCAGGGGCGCTCTAGCTTCCTCCATCCTTGCCAACAAATCCCACATGGAAGTCAAAATCTCCCCAAGCCCTCCGATCCCTGACGGAACTTGCTCCCCCACTACCTGGCCTAACGCCACCGGCCGGCCCCCCAACCCGCTCCCGACCGCAGGGGACCTCACTAGAGATGAGGACAGACAAGACAAGGAGCCATACTCACTGGGCTGTGAGGACGCTGTGTCTCCTCCAGCTGTCATTCCCGTATCCCGCTGTGCGTCAACTACGGAGCTTCGCCTCAGACCCTCCGTCCCCAGAGGTCCGCTACTTGCATAAACAGGCTCTCTTTTCACCGCTGCCCTCCCGGGCCACTCTGTTCTGAGCTCTTCATTGCTTCGACCCCCACTGAGGCCAGCGGGCTGCACAAGCACAGGGGCTGCCACCTGTGGCCACCCACTGCCCGCATCCCCCACTGACTGCCTCTCGCTCCGTCCCCGGTCTTCCACCGCCGTTGGTCCAGTCAGGAGGCCCGCAGTACAGGGCATACCTGCCAGCCCCGACTGACGGGGGCTGCTGCCCGACGATCCACCCTCCGGGTGAGTCTCACCGCCGCCCCGCGCAGAGAAGGCAGACCACCCGGCTCCATGGCGGCCTGCCGTGATGTCATCCTTCCGTACAGGCCGCGCCTCCCGCTCAGCCCGGGGAGAAGGCCTAGCGACCGCCGCTGAACCCAGGCTGGCCCGTGGATTCCTCCCAGACTGGGGCCAGCCGACACGCTTGCCAGCCGGCACCCGAGCCGGAGGGTCCCTGGAGGGGCTCCGACGCCGGCACTGGGTAGTGGGCACAGCGTCGGGGATAGGTGCTCCGGAGGCCTTACCTGCTGCCTTGCACGTGGAGAGACACCAGCGGGCGACCCGCTGCTTCCCCCGATGAGCCCCGCAACCTGCTCCTCCAGCCAGCCGGCAGGCTGCGACTCCGCTGCCGCCCGCAGCCTCTCCAATACCGCGGATATTGACTCCATGGATTCTGGACGGACAAACCCTCGTGGCTCCGGAGCGGGAACTGAGGTAACCGCCCCCATAAGCCTCCTCAAATACCCCCCCTTATTCCCATACTCCACCCCCAGGGATTATTAACCCCCTCCTTCCAACCCACTGTCATGTGGGCCTCCACTTAGCTGCTGGGGGGGGTTGTGCGGCTCGCTCCGGCCCCCTGTCTTTCTATTTGGAGTGTGTCTGACTGAAAAGAGTGCAAGAGGCAAGCACTCTACCCAGCTCTTTCCTGAGTCTGCCATGGCCTTTTAAATCTTCAGTTTAAGTGTCCCATTTAGTCTTTCCACTTTCCCACTACTTTGTATGAAGTATGGTGTATGATATGCTTGCTGTGCACGCAGGGCCTGCATGACTTCCCTCATTATTTCTCCTGTGAAGTGAGTTCCGCTATCGCTTTCTATGGTTTCAGGGACACCATACCAGCAGATCAGTTCTTTCATCAGTTTGTCTGCAGTCGTTTTAGCATTTTCACATTTTACCAGATAGGCTCCCGGCCAACCAGAGAAGAGATCTACACATACTAGGATATTTGCATACACTCCTACCTTGGTAGCTGTATGTAGTCAATCTGCAGTCTCTGAAACAGGTAGAGAGGCCTAGGTGTCGCTTTCTTAGGGACTTTTACTGTTTTACCTGGTTTGTGCTGTGCACAGAGGAGCATGATTGTACGAGTTTCGCGGCTGCGTAACTGAAACCAGGAGCGATCCAGAAAGCATCTACCATGGCACACGTGACTTTTTGAGGCGTGAGTGGGGCCATGTGTTGCTTGCGCCATGATTGAGAACAGGGACTTTGGTGGGCACAATTTATCCTTATTCTCTCATACTCCATTTGAGTTCAGCTCAGCTCCCAGTCTCCCCCAGTGTTCCTTCTCTGTTTGGGCAGCCTGTTGCTGGAGGGATTTCAGGACATCTAGGCTCAGTGTGGCTGGAATACGCTGACTCCCCGCAACCGTCCGCTGCTCCCAAGGCCGCCTTGCTGCTACTTTAGCAGCCTCGATTGCCCTTCTGTTGCCTACACCCTGCACTCCCTCAGAAATACATACCTCATCCTCCCTTATGTGGGCACTGCATTCAGGGATCTTCTGCACAGGCGCTGACAAGTCACTGTGACCTCCGACGTGCACGCAGATAATATTCTCTCCCCATTTCCTCCCTGCACAGTCATTACTAGGAACCATGTGTACATAGCGAAGACTATATAGAACATAGAGAAAAGCTGCAAGCTTTAACAGATCCTATTGACTTCCGTGTAAAAAGTGTAAAAACTTTTTTGTCACAGACAACTTTAAGTAAAAAATACAAATTATCTATTAGTAGGTATAACACACATATAAATACACAAATGCAGAACTAGTGCTCATAAACGAATGACATTCAATAGAACAGGCAGGCAGCAATACAACCTTTAAGCACTGGAGGGTATAAGTAACAAATAGAGATTCAGGTATACATATTTTTAAGCAGTTTTAAACAATAAAGTGCATAGTGCAACTAATAGCAGCCTAAATAACCTGAAACCTCATCATTAAATGCAGGGAAGGAAAAAGGCGGGCCATAAGCAAATCCCGTATATAATGTATAATACCAAAAGAGGAGGCATTAGCAGCAAGGGATAATCCCATAGTAAAACATGGTCAAAAGTTAATCATAAACCTCCAATACCACCACAATGATTAGCCCAATATGTCCTTACCCATGCCAAGACCCACTCACGCACTGGTAACTCAATTTATCCCATATGTTTATATAGCGAAGACTATGCAGGGAGGAAGTGGGGACAGCCTCTTATCTGCGCGCACACCGGAGGTCACAATGACTCGTGGCGATTGCTCAGAAGATCCCTGAATGCAGTGCCCACAGAAGGGAGGATGAGGTATGTATTTCTGAGGGAGCGCAGGATTCCATAACTGATGCTGATGGGAGGGAGGTAGTATTACAATGGAAACAGGGGGCAGGGATTTCTTACAGCACCGCACGCCCCAGAGCCTGGAAGAAATCATTAACATAAAGACAGAATATAACATTTCTCAGCAACAAGACCAATAATATGAGGCATACAGATAGGACTAGTGTAACATTTCTATTGCCTGTATGCCCATATTAATTGGTCATATACATCCCAGGGGGGTGGGGGATGACAGATTCTCTTTAAAGAGATATGGACTTGCCTGACAGGGACATAATATAATCACTTTACAAAGTGTGCTGATTATGTCTGTAAACCGCTGAGAAATATGATGGCGCTATGTAAGGAAGTCAAATAAAGTTAGAAAAGGTTAAAAAAAAAAAAAAAAAAGCCACCAAATTGATGAGGGGCATGGAGGATGTTGGCTATGAGTAAGGAATAAAATAATTAAAATTATGTAGTCATAAGATGAGACATGTAAGGGGGTACATTATTGAGCTGTGAAAGTACATAAATGGCCCATAAAAAATATGGTCAAAAGCTGCTTCATGTAAATCTCATCGATAGGCAAGTGGACGCTTCTGTCTGGAGAAAGACAAGTTCAATCTCCAGAGGATACAGGGTTTCTCTGCAGTGAGAACTATTAAAGTTAACCTGTCGCCACTTTTTGTGCCTACCAGGTAAAAATATAATTTAATTGAGTGTCAGCTATGCGTTCCACAACTAGTTCTGAAACCCCCTGACTCCCCATGTATCACCCATAAAAATCTTTTTTATTTGTCCCGTTCTGTATGTTAATCTGTTCAGTCTGGTCTGATGGGCGTTGCCTCTGTTCCATCTCTCCACCCCTCCTCGGCTTGCTGTACGCATTCTTCGCGGTGAAGATCGCGTACATATTTTGCGCGTGCACATTGAATTGTGACCTCGCGCGTGCACAGTATGCTTTGCCCAACTGAGGGCAAAGCCAAAAAAAATTAGTAGTGTGCATGGCTGCGAAATACTTCTGAGACATAAGAAACAACTGCGTATGCCGGTGCATGCGCACTACTGATTTTCGGCTTTGCCCTCAGTTGGGCAAAGCATACTGCGCACACGCGAGTTCACATTTCAATGCGCACACGAGAAATATGTACTCGATCTGCGATCTTCACAGTGAAGAATGCGTACAGCAAGCTGAGGAGGGGTGGAGTGACGGAACAGAGGCAACGCCCATCGGACCGGAACGAACAGATTAACATACAGAACGGGACAAATAAAAAAGATTTTTATGGGTGATACATGGGGAGTTGGGGGGGTTTCAGAACTAGTTATGGAAAGCATTGCTGACACTCAATTAAATGATATTTTTACCTGGTAGGCACAAAAAGTGGTGACAGGTTCCCTTTAATCTGTTTAATAGGCCGCCTCTGGAGTGGGTCACAACATTGATGGTATTAAAAAAGAAAAAAGGCTTACCGGTAGATTCTTATTTATAAGAATACAGTAGAAACGTTTATGTAAATGTGTAAAGTTCTTTTCTGATTGTTTGGTCCAGTGGATCCCCAATTGGAATCAGGAGAGAAAGATAAGCTCTTTGGGGGCGGACTGGATCATGAATTGTGGTTCTTCTTGTGCCCCTTCCCTTTTGGCCTTTCCTGGCCCTCAATTGAACTTGATGGACATTTGTCTTTTTTCAACCATTTTAGCCATGTGACTATAAAGACTTATTTTAATTGACAGGTGGACAGAATTGTAAAAGCTGGTGGAAGTATTCTGATGCCAATTCTTATTGGAGATGGAAAAAGAACGTCGCTGGGTACAGCCACTGACTACGCCTATTTCAAGTACTTCCAGGTAGCTCATCTGTACTTTTTTGACTACTGGATACACACAGTTTTAGACTACAGAAAAAAGTGAAAAAAAACATTCCAAATAAAAGCAATGCATATGGAGACATTAATAGCACTTTGACAGACTCTAAGGACATTCTTGGTGTCATGGGTAGAAGAAAGTGTTAATAGTTTATTCCATTGAAGCCCAAATTAGAAGCAAAGGTTTAGGGTATGTTAGACTAGTATAATATATTGTTGCCTAGCAGCCTTGGCAGAATGAGTGTAGAAGCTATTGGGTTGTTGGTTTCCTAACTCCAGCATTGGCTCTAGCATTGTGTCTTGTCATGAAGCTGAACGCTATGTGCACATCACATTCTTCTGCCACTCTACGCTGATCATACACTGTGTGCTCATCACATTCTGCTGCCGCTCTGCTCTGATCATACACTGTGTGCACATCACATCATCACATTCTGCTGCCGCTCCACACTGATGATACACTGTGTACATCACATTCTGCTGCTGCTCTACACTGATCATACACTGTGTACACATCACATTCTTCTGCCACTCTACAGTGATCATACACTGTGTGCACATCACAGTCTGCTGCTCTACACTGATCATACACTGTGTGCACATCACATTCTGCTGCCGCTCTACACTGATCATACACTGTGTGCACATCGCATTCTGCTGACGCTCTACACTGATGATACACTGTGTGCACATGACATTCTGCTGAAGCTCTGTACTGATCATACACTGTGTGCACATCATATTCTGCTGCCGCTCTATACTGATCATACACTGTGTGCACATCACATTCTTCTGCCACTCTACACTGATCATACACTGTGTGCACATCACATTCTTCTGCCACTCTACACTGATCATTCGCTGTGTGCACATCACATTCTGCTGCCGCTCTGTACTGATCATACACTGTGTGCACATCACATTCTGCTACCGCTCTCCATTAATCATACACTGTGTGCACATCACATTCTGCTGCCGCTCTATACAGATCATACACTGTGTGCACATCACATTCTTCTGCCACTCTACACTGATCATTCGCTGTGCGCACATCACATTCTGCTGCTGCTCCACACTTATCATACACTGTGTGCACATCACATTCTTCTGCCGCTTTACACTGATCATTCGCTGTGTGCACATCACATTCTGCTGCCGCTCTACACTGTCGATACACTGTGTGCATATCACATTCTGCTGCTGCTCTATACTGATAATGCACTTTGTGTACATCTCATTCTGCTGCCGCTCTATACTGATCATACACTGTGTGCACATCACATTCTGCTGCCGCTCCACACTGATCATACACTGTGTGCACATCACATTCTGCTGCCACTCTACCCTGATCATACACTGTATGCACATCACATTCTGCTGCCGCTCTGTACTGATTATACACTGTGTGCACATCACATTCTGCTGCCGCTCTATACTGATCATACACTGTGTGCACATCACATTCTGCTGCCGCTCCACACTGATCATACACTGTGTGCACATCGCATTCTGCTGACGCTCTGTACTGATCATACACTGTGTGCACATCGCAATCTGCTGACGCTCTACACTGATCATTCGCTGTGTGCACATCACATTCTGCTGCCACTCCACACTGATCATACACTGTGTGCACATCACATTCTGCTGCCGCTCCACACTGATCATACACTGTGTGCACATCGCATTCTGCTGACGCTCTGTACTGATCATACACTGTGTGCACATCGCAATCTGCTGACGCTCTACACTGATCATTCGCTGTGTGCACATCACATTCTGCTGCCACTCCACACTGATCATACACTGTGTGCACATCACATTCTGCTGACGCTCTACACTGATCATTCGCTGTGTGCACATCACATTCTGCTGCCACTCCACACTGATCATACACTGTGTGCATATCGCATTCTGCTGACGCTCTACACTGATCATTCGCTGTGTGCACATCACATTCTGCTGCCACTCCACACTGATGATACACTGTGTGCACATCACATTCTGCTTCAGCTCTGTACTGATCATACACTGTGTGCACATCACATTCTGCTGCCGATCTATAATGATCATACACTGTGTGCACATCACATTCTTCTGCCGCTCTACACTGATCATTCGCTGTGTGCACATCACATTCTGCTGCCGCTCCACACTGATCATACACTGTGTGCACATCGCATTCTGCTGCCGCTCTGCACTGATCATTCGCTGTGTGCACATCGCATTCTGCTGCCGCTCTGTACTGATCATACACTGTGTGCACATCACATTCTGCTACCGCTCTCCATTAATCATAAACTGTGTGCACATCACATTCTGCTGCCGCTCTATACTGATCATACACTGTGTGCACATCACATTCTTCTGCCACTCTACACTGATCATTCGCTGTGTGCACATCACATTCTGCTGCCGCTCCACACTGATCATACACTGTGTGCACATCGCATTCTGCTGCCGCTCTACACTGATCATACACTGTGTGCACATCACATTCTTCTGCCGCTCTACACTGATCATTCGCTGTGTGCACATCAAATTCTGCTGCCGCTCTACACTGTCGATACACTGTGTGCATATCACATTCTGCTGCCGCTCTATACTGATAATGCACTTTGTGTACATCTCATTCTGCTGCCGCTCTATACTGATCATACACTGTGTGCACATCACATTCTGCTGCCGCTCCACACTGATCATACACTGTGTGCACATCACATTCTGCTGCCACTCTACCCTGATCATACACTGTATGCACATTACATTCTGCTGCCGCTCTGTACTGATTATACACTGTGTGCACATCACATTCTGCTGCCGCTCTATACTGATCATACACTGTGTGCACATCACATTCTGCTGCCCCTCCACACTGATCATACACTGTGTGCACATCGCATTCTGCTGACGCTCTGTACTGATCATACACTGTGTGCACATCACAATCTGCTGACGCTCTACACTGATCATTCGCTGTGTGCACATCACATTCTGCTGCCACTCCACACTGATCATACACTGTGTGCACATCACATTCTGCTGACGCTCTACACTGATCATTCGCTGTGTGCACATCACATTCTGCTGCCACTCCACACTGATGATACACTGTGTGCACATCACATTCTGCTTCCGCTCTGCACTGATCATACACTGTGTGCACATCACATTCTGCTGCCGCTCTATAATGATCATTCGCTGTGTGCACATCACATTCTGCTGCTGCTCTATACTGATCATACACTGTGTGTACATCTCATTCTGCTGCTGATCTATATTGATCATACACTGTATGCACATCACATTCTGCTGCCGCTCCACACTGATCATACACTGTGTGCACATCACATTCTGCTGCCGCTCTACACTGTCGATACACTGTGTGCATATCACATTCTGCTGCCGCTCTATACTGATAATACACTGTGTGTACATCTCATTCTGCTGCCGCTCTGTACTGATCATACACTGTGTGCACATCACATTCTGCTGCCGCTCTACACTGATCATACACTGTGTGCACATCACTTTCTGCTGCCGCTCCACACTGATCATGCACTGTGTGCACATCACATTCTGCTGCAGCTCTGTACTGATCATACACTGTGTGCACATCACATTCTGCTGCCGCTCTATACTGATCATACACTGTGTGCACATCACATTCTTCTGCCACTCTACACTGATCATTCACTGTGTGCACATCGCATTCTGCTGCCGCTCTACACTGATCATACACTGTGTGCACATCACATTATGCTGCCGCTCCTCACTGATCATACACTGTGTACACATCGCATTCTGCTGCCGCTCTATACTGATCATACACTGTGTGCACATCGCATTCTGCTGCCGCTCCACACTGATCATACACTGTGTGCACATCGCATTCTGCTGCCGCTCTACACTGATCATACACTGTGTGCACATCACATTCTTCTGCTGCTCTACACTGATCATTCGCTGTGTGCACATCTCATTCTGCTGCCAAACTATATTGATCATACACTGTATGCACATCACATCACATTCTGCTGCCGCTCTACCCTGATGATGCACACCTGATTATACACTGTGTGCACATCTCATTCTGCTTCCGCTCTATTCTGATCATACACTATGTGCACATCACATTCTGATTCCACTCTACATTGATCATACACTGTGTGCACATCTCATTCTGCTGCCGCTCTACACTGATTATACACTGTGTGCACATCACATTCTTCTGCCACTCTACACTGATCATTCGCTGTGTGCACATTACATTCTGCTGCCGCTCCACACTGATCATACACTGTGTGTACATCGCATTCTGCTGACGCTCTACACTGATGATACACTGTGTGCACATCACATTCTGCTGCCGCTCTGTACTGATCATACACTGTGTGCACATCACATTCTGCTGCCGCTCTATACTGATCATACACTGTGTGCACATCTCATTCTGCTGCCGCTCTACACTGATTATACACTGTGTGCACATCACATTCTTCTGCCACTCTACACTGATCATTCGCTGTGTGCACATTACATTCTGCTGCCGCTCCACACTGATCATACACTGTGTGTACATCGCATTCTGCTGACGCTCTACACTGATACACTGTGTGCACAACACATTCTGCTGTCGCTCTGTACTGATCAAACACTGTGTGCACATCACATTCTGCTGCCGCTCTGTACTGATCATACACTGTGTGCACATCACATTCTTCTGCCACTCTACACTGATCATTCACTGTGTGCACATTGCATTCTGCTGCTGCTCTATATTGATCATAGACTGTGTGAACATCACATTCTGCTGCCGCTCTGTACTGATCATACACTGTGTGCACATCACATTCTTTTGGCACTCTACACTGATCATTCACTGTGTGCACATCGCATTCTGCTGCCGCTCTACACTGATCATACACTGTGTGCACATCACATTCTGCTGCCGCTCCACACTGATCATGCACTGTGTGCACATCGCATTCTCCTGCCGCTCTATACTGATCATACACTGTGTGCACATCACATTCTGCTGCCGCTCCACACTGATCATACACTGTGTGCACATCACATTCTTCTGCCGCTCTACACTGATCATTCGCTGTGTGCACATCACATTCTGCTGCCACTCCACACTGATCATACACTGTCCACATCACATTCTGCTGCCGCTCTATACTGATCATACACTGTATGTACATCACATCACATTCTGCTACCGCTCCACACTGATCATACACTGTGCACATCACATTCTGCTGCCGCTCTATACTGATCATACACTGTCTGCACATCTCATTCTGCTGCCGCTCTACACTGATCATACACAGTGTGCACATCTCATTCTGCTGCCGCTCTATTCTGATCATACACTGTGTTCACATCTCATTCTGCTGCCGCTCTACACTGATTATACACTGTGTGCACATCTCATTCTGCCGCTCTATTCTGATCATACACTGTGTGCACATCACATTCTGATTCCACTCTACATTGATAATACACTGTGTGCACATCACATTCTGCTGCCGCTCCACACTGATCATACACTGTGCACATCACATTCTGCTGCCGATCTATATTGATCATACACTGTATGCACATCACATCACATTCTGCTGCCACTCCACACTGATCATACACTGTGCACATCACATTCTGCTGCCGCTCTATACTGATCATACACTGTGTGCACATCTCATTCTGCTGCCACTCTACACTGATTATACACTGTGTGCACATCTCATTCTGCTGCTGCTCTACAATGATTATACACTGTGTGCACATCACATTCTTCTGCCACTCTACACTGATCATTCGCTGTGTGCACATCACATTCTGCTGCCGCTCCACACTGATCATACACTGTGTGTACATCGCATTCTGCTGACACTCTACACTGATCATACACTGTGCACATCACATTCTGCTGCCGCTCTATACTGATTATACACTGTGTGCACATCTCATTCTGCTGCCACTCTACACTGATTATACACTGTGTGCACATCTCATTCTGCTGCCGCTCTATTCTGATCATATACTGTGTTCACATCTCATTCTGCTGCCGCTCTACACTGATCATACACTGTGTGCACATCTCATTCTGCTGCCGCTCTACACTGATTATACACTGTGTGCACATCACATTCTTCTGCCACTCTACACTGATCATTCGCTGTGTGCACATCACATTCTGCTGCCGCTCCACACTGATCATACACTGTGTGTACATCGCATTCTGCTGACAATCTACACTGATGATACACTGTGTGCACATCACATTCTGCTGCCGCTCTGTACTGATCATACACTATGTGCACATCACATTCTGCTGCCGCTCTATACTGATCATACACAGTGTGCACATCTCATTCTGCTGCCGTTCTATACTGATCATACACTGTGTGCACATCACATTCTTCTGCCACTCTACTCTGATTATTCTCTGTGTGCACATCGCATTCTGCTGACGCTCTACGCTGATTATACACTGTGTGCACATCTCATTCTGCTGCCACTCTATTCTGATCATACACTGTGTGCACATCTCATTCTGCTGCCGCTCTACACTGATTATACACTGTGTGCACATCTCATTCTGCTGCCGCTCTATTCTGATCATACACTGTGTGCACATCACATTCTGATTCCACTCCACATTGATAATACACTGTGTGCACATCACATTCTGCTGCCGCTCTATACTGATCATACACGTGTGCACATCTCATTCTGCTGCCGCTCTACACTGATTATACACTGTGTGTACATCACATTCTTCTGCCACTCTACACTGATCATTCTCTGTGTGCACATCACATTCTGCTGACGCTCTACACTGACTATACACTGTGTGCGCATCTCATTCTGCTGCCGCTCTATACTGATCATACACTGTGTGCACATCTCATTCTGCTGTCGCTCTATACTGATCATACACTGTGTGCACATCACATTCTTCTGCCACTCTATACTGATTATTCGCTGTGTGCACATCGCATTCTGCTGACGCTCTACACTGATGATACACTGTTTGTCCATCTCATTCTGCTGCCGATCTATATTGATCATACACTGTATGCACATCACATCACATTCTGCTGCCGCTCCACACTGATCATACACTGTGCACATCACATTCTGCTGCCGCTCTATACTGATCATACACTGTGTGCATATCTCATTCTGCTGCCGCTCTACACTGATTATACACTGTGTGCACATCTCATTCTGCTGCCGCTCTATTCTGATCATACACTGTGTGCACATCTCATTCTGCTGACGCTCTATTCTGATCATACACTGTGTGCACATCACATTCTGATTCCACTCTACATTGATAATACACTGTGTGCACATCACATTCTCCTGCCGCTCCACACTGATCATACACTGTGTGCACATCGCATTCTGCTGCCGCTCTATTCTGATCATACACTGTGTGCACATTACATTCTGATTCCACTCTACATTGATAATACACTGTGTGCACATCACATTCTGCTGCCGCTCCACACTGATCATACACTGTGTGCACATCGCATTCTGCTGCCGCTCTGCACTGATCATTCGCTGTGTGCGCATCACATTCTGCTGCCGCTCTATACTGATCGTACACTGTGTGCACATCACATTTTGCTGCCGCTCCACACTGATCATACACTGTGCACATCACATTCTTCTGCCACTCTACACTGATCATTCGCTGTGTGCACATCACATTCTGCTACCGCTCTATACTGATCATACACTGTGTGCACTTCATATTCTGCTGCCGATCTATATTGATCATACACTGTGTGTACATCTCATTCTGCTGCCGAACTATATTGATCATACACTGTGTGCACATCACATCCTGCTGCCGCTCTACCCTGATTATACACTGTGTGCACATCTCATTCTGCTGCCGCTCTATTCTGATCATACACTGTGTGCACATCACATTCTGATTCCACTCTACATTTATCATACACTGTGTGCACATCACATTCTGCTACAACTCTACACTGATCATACACACATCCAACTTTTTGAGCAGCACAAACAACAGCCTTCTAGATACTGATCTGACTGTTCTCCTTTACTTTAAATCTCCCATTTAAGAAGGGTCCACAAGTTCTTTATAGGGTTTAGGTGCAGTGAAGATGGGGCCATGTCATTATTCTTCCATCTATAGGGGCTTTACTAGCAGTGGAGCAATGGAAACTGCGATGGAGAACTGTCATGGTTTTCTTGAAAGGTGCAGACTTTTTCGTGCTTGGAGAAAGTGTCTTGTAAAAACTGGCAGTAGGTTTGGGAGTTCATTTTGACTCTGTCTTCAACCCGAAAAGGTCTAGCTGGCTAATCTTTAATAGCACCAGCCCACTGCAGTCCCCATCTCCACCTTGCTGGTGTCGAGTCGTCGCAGTGAAGGTCTTTGTTCATTACTGATCCAGTTATGGCCCCATCAATCTGGTCCATCAAGAGTCATCCTTATCTCATCAGTCCATAACACCTTTGAAAAATTTGTCTTCTGATATTTCTTGTCCCAGTCTTGACGTTTCACCTTCTGTGTGACCTTACTTTTCAGAGTCAGCTAAATCTCTTTTTTTGTCCCGTTTTGCCTGAGGAAAACAAGCTGCCTAATAATTCTGCACACCTTGATAAAGAGTGTTGAGTCCTTACACCTCACCCACCTCATTACACAAATACATATCATCTACATCCAGAAAGCATTCAAGATTAAACAACTTGGAGTTGGAAAACCTGCATAACAATGATGACAAGATTAATATACTCACTTGCCTAAGAATTGTGTACAAGGTGTATTGCCACACAGTTAAAGAGAAAGTGCAATGTGCTGACTTGCTTAGATTCCTGCTGCCCTGCAGTGATCATCCGCATCACTGTCAGGCAGGAGAAGGAAAAACACGCAGCTGAGGCCAAATTCAGATATCAGAGAAATCTGCTTCTTTCTGTTCATGGATTGACTTTTTACTTTCAATTCCACGGGTGAAAAGTGTATTCAACGAAGAAAGCTTTTGCCATGACTGAGATAGTAGATGACAATTGGTGCTCATATCATTCTATGGAGGTGGGAGGAGCTCGAGGAAGACATTCTGCTGCAAGTTCTCCTGAAAAGTTAATTACAGTTCTCCATAGAACTTAATGAGCACCAACTGTCATCTCCAATCTCAGTAATCTGTATTCACTGGAGACATATTTTACAAATAAATTGAAAATTTTGAGAATCTCAAAGATCAGTCCAGGAGCAGAAAGAAGCAGATTTTTCTAGTAAGATATATTACAAAGTTTCTACTTATCAACAAGTATTATTGATTTTGGGAAAAAAATGGTAAATGAGGTTGACTCTTTAAGCACATGGTCCAAGGGATTGAGTCCTGCTGAGCCTTGTGACTACTTACTATAAGACTCAGAGACTTTTTAGCAAAATGTTTTGCATTAATTTCTTGGCTGCTACTCTGAAAAATATTAGGTTTAACGTAGAAAGTTTTCTTAGACCTAGTAATAGCCAGTGAGGGCGAAATACAGCATAATATGAGAATGGGCTAGTACAAGGTGAATTAGGTCCCCACGCTTTATGTAGGAGCATGTAGATGGTATATAGGAAGAAATGATGAGAATTAGTGTTATTTTGTGAATGATACTACTGGACCGTCATTAGTGTATATATGATAACGTGTATATTGCAGGATAAGAGGATAGCACACACGCCGTACCATGCCTTGTCACCAGAGGAGCGGGACACGTACAACGCCCGGAAGCAGCTGCTGGAGCACTTGGGAAAGCACACTCGGGAAGGAGTCATAGCGAAGGAGCAGGAGTGGGCGAAGGAAGGCCTCGTCCGTAAGCTGCACGTTCCCGTTACCTAGTGTCGCGGTGATGATACAAATAATCTAGTGCTGAGCCACTGTACTCTGCTGTATCATTCACCTTTCAGAGTCAGCAGAGCCCTGCATCAAGAAGAACAAAAAATCAGTTTGGAAATAGGTGACAAATTCAGTAAATGTTCATCCTTGAGTACAGTTTGGTATAGAAAAAAACTGCGCACTATACTCACCTTCCCCGAGTTCACCGGTGAGTCTCCTCCGCTGCTCCCGGTGTCTCGCATTGGCTGTGGCACTGACATTATGTGGACACCGCCGCCACCAATCAGTGAGCTCAGCAGCTCTGGGAGTGTAAACAGAATGCACCAATCAGTGCCACTGAGCTCCCTGATTGGCTACTGCTCTGTTAAAGTGATATCAGCGCTGAAGCCAAAGCCAGACACCTGGAGCAGTGGCGAGACTCAACAACTGACTCGGTGGAAGGTAAAAACAGCACAATTTGTTTTTTGTTCCGAACTGCACACAGGAACGAACATTAAACTTAAGGGGTTAAAAAAAGTTGTCCCCTTTTAGTTAAAGTGGTATTCCCATCTCCCAGATCCTATCCCAATATGTAGTAGGTGTAATAATATTAGCAAATACCTCCTCTGTAATGTAGTATAGTTCTTCTGATAAGCTATGTCACTTACCTTATGTGCAGGCATTGCAGTAGCTTAGGTATCCATGGTTATGACCACTAACAACTAATTAAGTAACCGTGGATACCTATACTACTGCAATGCCCTGCACATAGGGTAAGTAACATAGGTTATCAGAATAACTATACTACATTTCTAATTGGAGGCATTTGCTAATATTATTATTATTACACCTACTACATATTGGGATAGGATCATCTTCGAGATGGTAATACCCCTTTAACTGAAAGGGGACGACCTTTTTAACACCTTAAGCACCCAGCCAATATTCATTTTTGCTCTTTTGTTATTTTCTCCTCTTCTTCCAAGACCCAAAGCAATTGTATTTTTTATGTGACATTGATGTATGAGTGCACATTTTTTTTTACTGGACAAGTTGTAGTTTTTAATAACCCCATTTATTTTACCATGTGGTGTATTGAAAAATGGGGAAAAGATACCAAATGAGATGAAATGATGAAGAAAAACGCAAACTCTGCCTTCTCGGTTTCGTTTTTGCTGTGTTCATTGTGTGATAAAATGAACACGATTCTTCAGTAGAATTACTGCAATACCAATTCTATATAGTTTTCTTTATAGTTTAGTGGTTAACAAAATTTTGGTTTGTGTCCCGTTTTTCTGAGATCCATAACTTCTTTATTTTTCTCTCATTTTCTGAACTGTAACGGGATACGTTACATAAAAGGTTGATAGCTTTTCATTGCAGTGTTTCGGGAGAGGTTACGGTGGCCGAAAAATGATAATTTTTGCATTTTCGTTTCTTTACAATGTTTACGCATGTGTTATTTAATTTTATATTTTGATAGTTTGGACTTTTATGGGCATGGCATTGTAGAATATTCATGTTTTTCTCTTTTTTTTTAATTTAAACGGATAAAAAAAGGGGTGATTCAGATGTTTAATATGTTTTAAAACTGTTTAAAGTGTTTTTCACTGCATTTTTTAGCCCACATAGTAGACTAAATTTGTGATTATTCATTCATGTCTACTGTTGGATGCAATACTTAGGTATTGCAATATACTGTATAGTGAAAATCCCGGTCACCTGTGGTTAGGCTTCACAGGAGTACCAAAATGGCAGAAATGGGGGCATTTTGCATGCCTGCCACTGTTTTTTTTTATACAAAACAAAGAAAAAAAGACGATCACATAGTCCATAGTTTTTTACAAAAATAGAAAAAAAAATTTATTAATCAATTGATGAACAAGTGAAGATACTTAGAACACCACAATGTGAAGATAGCATAGAAACACGGGACACTCATATATCGACAGTATCAATATCTGAATGTAATAATAAAATAGTTGCTGATTAGTATCAAATAGTATATATACCCCTCTATGCCAATTCCCAATTCACATGTCCTGGAATTATATAAATACATTTATTTGTTTTTGCTGAGTTGGTTTCTCACTGTTTTTTTATTAATACCTACTATATAATCGTCTAATTCTGTCTGTCTGTCAGTCTGCAACAGAAATCCCGCGTCGCTGATTGGTTGCGCCCGGCCGACTGCGACCAATCAGCGACAGGCGCAGTCTGACTGTGAATTGGCGCGGCATTCGAACGACGCACGCCACCGATACCTTTGGGAGATCTGCGGCGCTAGCCGCTGATCTCCCGACGGTTGCCGTGGGTCATCTCCTGCTGCATGGAGGTCAGCGGCGACGCAGCCGGGAGATGATCGGCGCAGCGATCAATGTGCGGATGGTACCCAGGGTCCGGAGGAGAGGAGACTCTCCTCCAGGCCCTGGGTACCATAAACCTGTAAAAAATAGAATTAAAATAAAAAATATTGTTATTCTCACCCTCCGATGGCGCCCGGACTCTTTCCCTCCTCTCACCACGCGCCCGGCATCTTTCCTGTCCCAGTAATGCTTTGCGTGAAAGACCGCTGATGACATCGCGGTCTCGCGAGAGTGACGTCATCTCCGGTCCTTCGCGCTAAACATTACTGGGACCGTAAGATGCCGGGAGCGTGGAGAGGAGATCGGGGGCCGTCGGAAGGTGAGAATAACCTTTTCTTAAATTTTTTTGTCTCCCGCTGGCCATATTCTAGAATACCCGATGCGTTAGAATCGGGCCACCATCTAGTTTATATATATATATATATATATATATATATATAAAGAAGTGTATATACAGAAATGTTGAATTGCACTGTTTAAACTCCACAAATTCATTGTGTGTCTTACACTAGGAGAGGCAAACACCAGGGGAAGTACAAAGGTGACAGCTGATGAAGGGAGCGTGCCACCAATCCGGTGAGGCGGCCTACTGTCTCATGTTAGCAGTAGGATCTCTTGGCATCTATATGCAGCTGTGCTTTCATGTGCTTTCGGCTAACAACTTTTGCGCTTCTGTTTATTAGAACTTTCTTGAAGTACTGCTACCAGTGTGGCCGCTCTATTGGCGTCAAGCTTTCTCCATGCCTGCGATGTTACTCTGTATTCACTTGCAGCAAACAGTGCAAGAAGAAATCATGGGAAATACACAAAGATGAATGCCAACAACGTACAGGTGAGCATCAACATGACAACACCTCTTGCTAGAAATGGATCCTGGCTACTGAGCCTCTCAGTATTACTTCATTTAGTGACCGTTAAAGGAAATCTGTCAGCAGGTTTTTTCTACCTTATCTGAGAGCAGCCTGATGTAGGCAAAAGAAGCTGAATCCAACGATGTATCATGTATATTTCTGGGTGCAGGCGTTCTCACACAAAGTTTTTAGATTTTGAATGAAGCAGAGCTGAGAAATCTAACCCCGCCCACACCAGGCTCTGTATGTATAAAGCCCAAAGACAGTGAGGTGACTATCACAGGAGGAGGCGTGTTGGACCTGGAGGCTCTCACAGCTGTTTTCAGCGATGATGAGCTACTGGTGTTAAAACGATCATTGCAAATTAAAAAAAACGACAGAGCTTGATAAGAGAGGCATCACTGAAATCTGTGTGTGATAACACAGCATTTTATCTTAATTCACCAGACATCAATTTTCAGTAAGCCAAGAGTCATTGTGTGTTATTTATATGTTGACTTTTGAGTTTATGTGTTTGTTCTTCAGTTGGTTAAGAGTCTGAATTGTTCACTCTACTTGTAAGTTAAATTGATATTGTAAATGGATGAATGGCTAATGTTTCCTCTTATATCAGCTCCTATAACTTATTGTCTGCTGTCTTTGCAAGACAGTGATACAGGGTCATTGAACAATGGATGTTTGCTTAATATGTTGAATGGCCATTGTGTGCATCCTGTGTCTTGATGACTTGCACTATTTGAAGGATAAACTATAATTAATCAGACAGTACAAGTTACCCTCATCACATCTTTCTCTTGACCTCTTAATGCTGGCTTGAAGGACAGTTGTTAACTATAAAAAGAGAATCTGCGCCTCTGTAACATCAAACATCCAGACATCCAAGACATCAAAAGGACCAGAGACTCCTTTACAAGACAGCAGCCAAGCCATCATAACTCCATCACGAGGGACACAGATTTGACATTTTACAGGATGTCCGCTTAGGTCACCACGGCCCCAGCTGAAAGAATATAGATCTGCTCCATTGTCCATCACTGAACCATGGATACGTTTGGGGTAGTCAGGACCCATCGTCACCTGAGCCACATGAATATGTTCGGGAAAGCCAGGAATGGGACCCACTGGTCACCTGGCTCCATGGAGATGTTTGGATAAGCCAGGTTGTGACCCTCCAGTCACCTGGACTCGTATCTCAATGGACTGTCAGATTCCTAAGCTTGTCGTTACCTACTCTCTGTGCATGCCACAGATGGGGGTTGTCAGCCCTGGAAATTCTGAAGTCACAGCAGCTCTTATCCCGGCGAGTCAGCGGAAGGGTGAGACTCTGTAATTTTGCACCTTCTTGGGTATTTTGCTGGGGCTGTTCTATGTGTTATTTGCCTGTTTTGTGATTCAATAAAGTATTGCTACACTGTTTTACCCTCACCCTGTATTGTCTGGGTAGTATTATGCCTATGGTACAAGGAAAGTGGGCGTGGGATGTGCCCTGGTCCATGCGGTTTTGGCTAGCGGACTAAAGCACCTGCTGACCCCCGTGTCTCCACACTGTGTTTAAATCCCTACATCATATTGTCTTCAGGTTACAAAGCAAAAATCTGATGACAGGTTTACTTTAAAAGGGGTTGTCACTATTGGACAGCCACTTCATTTTAGCAGCTCCACTGTCCATTATAAAATAAAGAAACCATATACTTGCATCCCTTACCAGTAGACCTCTCTGGGTTCTGTTTACCTCGTTTGGGAAGAAAATGATTGTGCATGTTGATATCCAACATGTTCGACCTTGTTTCCTGAAATCTGCCTTCAAAGTAATGTCTGGAAAGCCCCATACACGTTACATGGTTGTGAATTCGGCAGATTCAGCAGACAGTCATCAAATAAGTATAATGAATATAAGACTGATTCAGTTATCTTACATCATTTAAATATCATCCATTTTAATCAATTAAAAATGTTTTGGTCACCTTAACTGATGTTTGGGGGACCTTAGTGGCACATAGATGGTACTGTAAGATCATTAACATTACCGTAGTAGCCAGGCTTCAACAAATAGAGTGTGCCACTTGGATCTTATAAGCAAAGAGCTTCTTCAGAGAGGAAGAGGACTTGATCTCTAGCTCCATCCATAGGATGTAGCAATCCTAAAAGTCAGTATTGGCCTCTTAACGAACCTTGTCATACAGTGGCATATAAAAGTTTGAGCAACCCTGGTCAAAATTACAGTTATTGTGAACGGTTAACCCCTTCCCGACATGTGCTGTACTAGTACTGCTCTGCGGGAGGTGCGTTCCCGCAAACAGCAGTACTAGTATGGCACGGCCACACGCTGAGTGCCGCTGTGATCAGGTGCGGGTGTCAGCTGTATGTGACAGCTGACACCTCGCAGCAATGCCCACGATCATTGCTAGCAGCGATCGAGGGCATTTAACCCCACTGATGCCGCTGTCAGTAGTGAAAGCGGCATAGAGAAGCATCGCGCAGGGAGTGGGCTCCCTGCGCTCTCACACCAGGACCTCGCGATGCGATCGCGTTGTTCGGGAGGTCCCCATAGAGACCCCGGGCACCAAGATGGCCGTGGGGTCCTTCCCTGTCCTGCTAGGAGGTGGCTTGTGAGCGCCTGCCGAAAACATGCACCGGCATGCCTTTTCAGCAGTGCAAAGTGTCAGATCAGCAATCTGACATTATATAGTGATGTCCCATCCTGGGACAATGTAAAAAAGTTAAAAAAAGATTATAAAGTGTAAAAATATATTTTTTCAAATTCCTAAATAAAGAAAAAAAATAAATCTTTTTCCAATAATTACATTTATTTATGTAGATTAAAAAAAACAATAAAAGTAAACATATTTTGTACCGCTGCATCCGTAACGACCCGCTCTATAAAACTATCCCACTAGTTAACCCCTTCAGTAAACACCATAAAAAATAAATAAAAACGAGGTAAAAAACAATGCTTTATCATCATACCGCCCAACATAAAGTGCAATAAAACGTGATCATAAAGTTGGATGTAAATAAAAATGGTACCGCTGAAAACGTCATCTTGTCCTGAAAAAAACAAGCCTCCATACAACTTCATCAGCAGAAAAATAAAAAAGTTAGCTCTCAGAATAAAGCGATGCAAAAATTATTTTTTCAATAGTTTTTATTGTGTAAAAGTGCCAAAACATAAAAAAACGTATAAATGAGGTATCGCTGTAATCATATTGACCCGAAGAATAAAGCTGCCTTATCAATTTTACCACATGCGGAACGGTATTATATATAAAAATAAAAAAAATCCTGAACTGCTGGTTTTTGCTCATTCTGTCCCCCGAAAGTCGGAATAGAAAGCGATCAAAAATTGTCATGTGCCCGAAAATGGTACCAATAAAAACATCAGCTCTTCCCACAAAAAAACAAGCCATAACATGACTCTGTTGGCCAAAATATGAAAAAATTATAGCTCTCAAAATATGGTGATGCAACAACTTGTTTTCGCAATAAAAAAGCGTCTTTTAGTGTGTGACAGCAGCCAAACATAAAAACCCGATATAGATCTGGTGTCGTTGTTATTGCACCAACCAAAAGAATAAAGTCGCCTAAGGCCTGTTTCACACTTCAGTTTTTGTCCCTCAGTCAAGATCCGCCGTTTTGCCAAAAAAACGGATCCGCCATTTTGCTTGGCGGATCCGTTTTTTTTCCCATTGAGTTGCATTACCGGCGGATCTTGACGGATGGCCATCCGTTGGATCCGTTTTTTTGCGGATCCGCCAAAATGTTGACGTCCACCGACATGCCCGAATGGAGCATGTAACATTTTTTCAGGCCGCAGGATCCGCACTTCACGCTGCGCATGCCCGAAAGACTTCACTCAGCCTGAAATTTAACCCTAAAGCCTGTTCTGGCGGCTGGAAAAAATCTCTCTCTCTCTATCTCTCTCCCCGCCCCCCCCCCCCCCCCCCGGGCTACGGTTCCTTTAAAATTCTTCACTCATCGGATCCGTCAAAAAAAACGGTCCGGTGGCATCCGTTCACATCAGTTTACCAACGGATCCGCTTTAACTGACACAAAAAACTGAAGTGTGAAACAGGCCTAATCACTTATACCGCCCGAGAAACAGCGTAAAAAATAACTAAAACCAATTCTTCACATGCTGTTGATTTTTTCCATTCTGCTTCCCAAAGATCGTAGTAAGGCTCGGCCCACATTTATCGTGTGCTCTGCGCTGAGCACTTACACCGAGCTCTCTGTGTAAATCTCTGAAATACATTATTCAGACAGAACACCGGCGGAAGATTCCCTATAATGAGGCAGATGGGAGTTACTGTGGTCGCCATAGGACCTGTGATCCGGCGGTGTCCGTCTTGTTAGGATTGCATAAAAGTGCTGTTTGCCACAGTTTTGTGTACTTCCGAAAAGGACACTGCTGAACAGAGGCCAGACTGAGTCCAGAGTAAATGTGCTGCCTCATTATAGTGAATGGATCCCTCGGGGGTTTCATCTGTCACGTCACTCAGAGATTTAGATGGAAACCCCAAAGTGCTCAGCGTAGAGCCGGATAAATATGATCCCTAACGTTACGTAAAATGTTCCCAATAAAAGCTTCAACTCAATCAACAAAAAAAACAAGCCCTCACTCAGGTCCGTCATCTGTTAATGGAAATATAGTGGGCTTCCACCTTACTGGTAGCACAAAGGCTCTGGAAAAGCTAAATGGCTTCACTCTCCCCAAAAGAAATTCAGCAAATTTTGCACTCCCAAATCCAAATGCCCCCTCCCTTCTGAGCCCCAGTGTGCCTAAACCACATTTAGCACCCACATGTTTGGCATTTCTGTAGTGAAGAGAGCCCACCTAATTTACAGGTGCGTGTCTCCAGAAGCATGAGCTGGGCATAAGGTACTGGTCACTACAATGGCAGTTTACAATATTCACTCAGCAACATCCACTGCTGCTTGTTTCTGGAAAACACCCATGGAGTCAAAATCGTCACTGTAAATAAATTCCCAAAGGGTTAGAATTTACAAAATGTGGTCACTTGAGGGGGGTTTCCACTGTTTAGGCACATCAGGGGCTCTCCAAACGCTACATGGCATCAGCTAATTATTCCAGTAAATTTTACATTCAAAAAGTCAAATGGCGCTCCTTCCCTTCCGAGCCCCGCCGTGTACCCAAACAGTAGTATTCCCCCACATATAGGGTTTCAGTGTACTCAGGAGAAATTTCAAAACAAATTGTATGGTGCAGTTTCTCCTGTTATCCTTATGAAAATGCAAAATATGGAGCTAAAAAAGATTTATTTTGGAAAAATGTGATTTTTTTTTTATTTCCATGGCTCTACGTTATAAACTTCTGTGAAGAACCTGTGGGTTCAAGGTGCTCAATACACATCTAGATAAGTTCCATAAGGGGTCTAGTTTTCAAAATGGTGTCACTTGTGGGGGGTTTCCACTGTTTAGACACATCAGGGACTTTCCAAACGCGACATGGTGTCCGCTAATTATTCCATCACATTTTACATTCAAAAAGTCAGATGGCGCTCTTTTCCTTCCAAGCCCTGATGTGTGCCCAAACAGTAGATTTCCCAAAAATATTGGGTATCTGCGCACTCAGGAGAAATTGCACACCAAATTGTATGGAACAACTGCTCCTGTTACCCTTATGAAAATGCTAAATTTTGAGCTAGAAAAGATTTATCTGGGAAAAATTTGATTTTTTTTTTAATGGCTTAACGTTATAAATTTCTGTGAAGCACCTGTGGGTTCAAGGTGCTCAATACACATCTAGATAAGCTCCCTAAGGGGTCTACTTTCCAAAATGGTGCCACTTGTGGGGGGTTTCCACTATTTAGGCACATCAGGGTTTCTCCAAACGCAACATGGCGACTGCTAATTATGCCAGCAAATTTTACATTCAAAAAGTGAAATGGCTCCCCTTCCCTTCCGAGCCCTGCTGTGTGCCTAAACAGTAGATTTACCACACATATGGGGTATCGGCATGCACAGAAGAAATTGCACAACAAAATGTACGATCCATTTTCTCCTGTTTCCCGTGCAAAAGTAAAAAAATTAGGTCTAAAGGAAAATTTTTGTGAAAGAAAGGTTTATTTTATTTCTTCCACATTCCAAAAATTCCTGTGAAGCACCTAAAGGGTTAATAAACTTTTTGAATGTGTTTTTGAGTACCTTGAGGGGTGCAGTTTTTAGAATGGTGTCAGTTTTGGGTATTTTCTTTCATCTAGACCCCTCAAAGTCACTTCAAATGTGAGGTGGTCCCTTAAAAAGATGGTTTTGTAAAATTTGTGAAAAACAAAGGTTCACACTGGCGCTGATCAAAATGTACCTGAAAGACAAGCGGCTGGCAGTCTGGCAGATGTAGTGTGCTAATCTGCCTGTACAATAGTAACTGATCAAATGCAAATTAGAATGCCGCGCTCAATAGCAAGTTCCAAAGTTGCTGCTGAAATGAAGCTGACCTGTCTTTGTCATTCACAAGCTGGGGGAAGTGTGACAGGGTCCTGCATGTGATGATCAGACATCGGGGGAGTTTTCTGCACAATGGCCTGTGATGTCTGATACTGGGAGCGTCCTCCCGTTGAAAAGAAACCCCGTGTGTTAGGCCTCAGGTTTCTGCATCAGCTGTGCAGGAATCCAGAGCCTCACATTCTGCGGTCTCCTGCTGTCTATCTACTGCAGAAGAGATTACTTTGCAGCAGATCGCTCCAGAGACTAAGTCTCTCTGTTCTCCTACTGGGCATGCTCACGAGACGATCTCCCATTGGAGATCGGGAGTCATGTGCTCAGCTCCTGCTCCAGATCTCATTGGTCCATCTCGGAGATCTGGAAGCTTCCGTTCAGCCATGCGCTATAGTATAGTCTCTAGTTGCTACTGTGTGAATGATGATGGATGTATGAACCTGCGAATGACTCATTAAGATCCCTTCCCTCTGATATTACGAATGTGTACAGGGACTTAGCTTAGAGTCAGCGCCAGCACGTGGCAAGCCTCAAGCCACTACAGCATCATCCACAGTGCTATCGTCCGACATTGCGCCAGCTTCCTTGCTTTGTCGACTAGCGGCAGTGTCCTACGCAGCGCTCCAGTTGCAGCCCTCTTTGGCGTCCGCAGTAGCGACGCCGCACGCTCGGTAGGTCTAGACGGACGCAGCTCCTCTGCCTTGGGTCCTGCTCCTGTGACCAGATACCGCACGTGCATTTACCTGAGACCTGTGACTCTAACAGGCTCAGCCTTTTGTGTTTACATCTGCTGACATCTCTGTGAGCTAACAGAAATTGTTTAACGCACTTGGGTGACGTTCAACCCGCTTGCGCATTTCCGCCATATTGCTCGTCTGTCACTACTTAGCAGCAGTGTTCACACCTACTGCATGGTGGACCCCGAGCGGCGAACGCACTTTATTATTTATTTTATTTTGTGCGTTCCGCCGTTCCTAACATTATACTAGCGCCAGAGTCTGGCTAGTAATGGCAGATCAGCAGCAACTCCTACAGTACATTCGGCAGCTAGAGGGCCGGTTGGCTACTCTTGAGAGTGCTATCTCAGCTGCGAAGTCTACTGAGGCTGCTGTACAGGCAATCGCGAGGCGGTTTCACGTATGTCCACGTCCTCCCCTGCGCCAACAGTTTCCCGCCTCCCGTTGCCCGATAAATTTTCTGCCGATTGTGCCTCCTGTAGGGGTTTCGTGGACCAGTGCTCTATCCAGCTGGAGTTACTGGCTGCGCGATTCCCAATGGAATGGGCTAAGGTGGGGTTTATTGTTTCCCTACTGTCGGGCAGGGCGTTGGAGTGGGCCACGCCACTATGGGAGCGTGGTGACCCAGAGGTTCGGACCTCTACTCAGTTCTTTACATCTATCAAGCAGGTCTTCCTGGGACCACGGGTCACGCACGATACCTCTCTTCAGCTACTTACATTAACTCAGGGATCTCTCTCGGTTAGCCAGTATGCCGTTCGTTTTTGGACACTGGCTTCCGAGCTGGAGTGGTCTGATAAAGCCATCATCCCTGTGTTTTGGAAAGGTTTAGCGGAGCATGTTAAGGATGCTCTGTCTACCAGAGAGGTTCCTGTAAGTCTGGAAGAGCTGATTGCCATTGCCACCTGCATTGATCTCCGTTTTTCGGAGCGCGGGCTGGAGCGTGCTCAAACCAGACGGAAGGTTACTTCGGCTCCCAACCTTTTTGAACCTTCGGAATTACCCGAGCCAGAGTGTTCACTCCCAGAGCCCATGGAGGTGTCTCGCGCCAGTCTCGAGGCGCGTCCGGCACTAAGTTCCACTCGCGTTTACCACTGTCAGCACTCTGTTCCCCAGGATAACGGGGCCCCGCAATGGCCAAACTCTGTGCCGCCGGGCAAGACCTTTGTCCCCCCTCGCCTTCGGCCGAAGGTTCTCGCGTGGGCACATGCCTCCAGGGTGGGTGGTCACTGTGGCTAAATGCAGACCACAAAACTCCTGGCAGGGCCTTATTGGTGGCCGCACAGGGCTCGGGACACTAAAAAATATTCTCTGGCATGTGCCTCTTGTGCTCGGAATAGCTTCCTTAAACAGAGAGTGATGACGCCTGCCGACACACTGCGGTGTTCCACTTCAACTTCTGCTCCTGGTGATTTTTCCGTTCCCGTTGTGTCCCACGTGTCCCTTCTTAAACCTGTCGATCTTGCTGCCTCTGATACCTTCCACGTGTCCCGGTTTTCCGTGTCACCTGCCGAGACATCAGACTTGCCTTCAGACGAGTTTGAGGCCTATGCCTCTGATGGGCACAAGGTGGTGGATTGGAAGGCTCAGAGGGGAGGGGGCCCTAGGAGGGGGGGTAATGTTAGGCGTCTGGGATCTGCATCTGCTCTGCAGGAATCCAGAGCCTCACATTCTGCGGTCTCCTGCTGTCAATCTACCGCAGAGGAGATTGCTTTGCAGCAGATCGCTCCAGAGACTAAGTCCCTCTGTTGTCCTACTGGGCATGCTCACAAGACGATCTCCCATTGGAGATCGGGAGTCATGTGCCCAGGTCCTGCTCCAGATCTCATTGGTCCATCTCGGAGATCTGGAAGCTTCCGGAAGGTCCTGGCTATAAAAAGCGTGCATGCGTTCAGCCATGCACTATAGTATAGTCTAGTTGCTACTGTGTGAATGATGATGGATGTATGAACCTGCGAATGACTCATTAAGATCCCTTCCCTCTGATATTACGAATGTGTACAGGGACTTAGCTTAGAGTCAGCGCCAGCGCGTGGCAAACCTCAAGCCACTACAGCATCATCCACAGTGCTAGCGTCCGACATTGCGCCTGCTTCCTTGCTTTGTCGACTAGCGGCAGCGTCCTACGCCGCGCTGCAGTTGCAACCCTCTTTGGTGTCCGCAGTAGCGACGCCGCACGCACGGTAGGTCTAGACGGATGCAGCTCCTCTGCCTTGGGTCCTGCTCCTGTGACCTGAGACCTGTGACACTAACAGGCTCAGCCTTTTGTGTTTACCTCTGCTGACATCTCTGTGGGCTAACAGAGATTGCTTAGCGCACTTGGGTAACGTTCAACCCGCGTGCGCATTTCCGCCATATTGCTCATCTGTCACTACTTAGCAGCAGTGTTCACACCTACTGCACGGTGGACCCCGAGTGGCGAACGCACTTTATTATTTATTTTATTTAGTGCGTTCCGCCGTTCCTAACAACGTGGAGACACTGAAAGGCACAGCGGGTAGCCTCGGCCTGTGAGGTAGCGTGGTGAGTTGGGGGCGTGGCTAAGCGGTGACGACACTTGTCCGTGAATGACGGACACTTTTCATTCTCTACTCAACCCAAGAGTACAGGCCCCAACCACGGAGTTTCGAGCTGATGATCTGGCCAATTACTTCAAAGAAAAAATTGACCAGATCTCACAGGAAATTATCTCCCAATCACCTCATACCATGCACTGTCCTCCCTCCCCCACTGCATCTAGCTCACTCTCTGATTTTGAACCAGTCACAGAAGAAGAAGAAAGCAAGCTCCTTGCATTTTCTCGCCCAACCACTTGCACCAGTGACCCATTCCCGTCACATCTACTCCAGCCCCTTTCCCCTGCTGTCACCCCTCACCTAACTAAAATATTTAACCTCTCTCTCTCTTCTGGTATTTTTCCCTCCTCATTTAAGCATGCCATCATACATCCACTACTTAAAAAACCATCCCTCGACCAAAACTGTGCCGCTAACTATAGACCTGTTTCTAATCTTCCCTTCATCTCTAAACTCCTGGAACGCCTGGTCCACTCCCGTCTTATCCGCTATCTCTCAGAAAACTCTCTTCTCGACCCTCTCCAATCCAGTTTCCGCTGTTTACACTCTACTGAAACTGCCCTCACTAAAGTCTCTAATGATCTACTAACAGCTAAATCAAATGGTCATTACTCCATGCTAATTCTCTTGGATTTCTCTGCAGCATTTGACACTGTGGATCATCGGCTCCTCCTTACTATGCTCCGTTCCATTGGCCTCAAGGACACCGTTCTCTCCTGGTTCTCCTCCTATTTCTGACCGCTCCTTTACTGTATCTTTTGCTGGCTCTTCCTACTCTCATCTTCCCCTTACTGTTGGGGTTCCTCAAGGATCAGTCCTAGGCCCCCTCCTCTTCTCTTTGTATACTGCCCCTATTGGTCAAACAATCAGTAGATTTGGTTTCCAGTACCATCTCTATGCTGACGACACTCAATTATACGCTTCTTCTCCTGACATCACGCCAGCCTTTCTAGAAAACATCGGCAATTGTCTAAACGCTGTGTCTAACATCATGTCCTCACTATATCTGAAACTGAACCTGTCAAAGTCTGAACTCCTTGTGTTTCCTCCCTCTACTAATGTACCTATACCCGACATTGCCATTTCCGTGTGTGGTCCTACTATTACTCCCCAGCAACATGCCCGCTGTCTTGGGGTCATACTTGACTCCGTGCTTTCCTTTGTCCCACACATAAGATCACTGGCTCGCTCTTGTTATCTACACCTCAAAAACATTTCTAGAATTCGACCTTTTCTTACTTTTGACTCCGCGAAAACTCTGACTGTTTCTCTTATTCAATCTCGTCTCGACTATTGTTGCTCCCTTCTAATCGGTCTCCCTCTTACCAAACTCTCCCCCCTCCAATCTTTCTTGAATGCTGCTGCCAGGATCATATTCCTCGCCAATCGTTACACCAATGCCTCTACCTTGTGCCGGTCATTACACTGGCTACCCATCCACTCCAGAATCCAGTACAAACTTATTACCCTCACCCACAAAGCTCTTCATGGCTCAGCACCACCCTACATCTCCTCCCTTGTTTCAGTATACCATCCTACCCGCGCCCTCCCTTCTGCTGATGACCTGAGGTTGGCATCCTCAATAATCAGAACCTCCCACTCCCGTCTTCAAGACTATACACGTGCTGCGCCAATTCTTTGGAATGCACTTCCCAGGTCAATACGATTAGTCCTCAATCCCCACAATTTTAAGCGTGCCCTGAAAACGCATTTATTCAGACTGGCCTACCGCCTCAACACATTAACCTAATCTATCCCTATGTGGCACAGCCAAAAGTTTTTTACCATAACCAGGTTCCCCGCATTATGTTCCCACATGCTTTATGCATCCATTAGCCATCTGCATCTGTACTGTTACACACTTAACATTATGGCTGGTCCATACAATCAGGGCAACTATTACCACCCACCTTTCGTCTCTCCCCTTTTTTCCTCATAGATTGTAAGCTTGCGAGCAGGGCCCTCATTCCTCTTGGTATCTGTTATGATCTATGTGATTATTGTTATGCTGTAATGTCTATCGTCTGTACAAGTCCCCTCTGAAATGTAAAGTGCTGCGGAATAATCCGGCGCTATAGAAATAAAATTTATTATTATATATAAGGGCCAATCCCAACGCATTTCGAGGGAAACGTCCCTCTTTCTTATATTCATATTGAGTGGATAGTGAGGCGTGCATAGATATAAACAGGCAGTGGTAGTGCAGGAGCGATACCTTGAGAAAGAGGGACGTTTCCCTCGAAACGCATCGGAATTGGGGAGGACCCTCCCAGTATCAGACATCACTAATATTGTGCTGATGTAAAGTTTGACATGTGGTAAATGTTATTTATTAAGTATTTTGTGCGATATGACGCTCTGATTTAAGGGCATAAAAATTTTAAAAAATTGAAAATTGCGACATTTTTGACAAATTTGCGTTTTTTTAACAAATAAACACAGTCATATCAAAGAAATGTTACCACTATTATAAAGCACAATATGTCACGAGACAACATTCTCAGAATCAGCGGGATCCGTTGAAGCGTTCTAGAGTTTTTACCTCATAAAATGACAGTGGTCAGAATTGTAAAAATTGTCCTGGTCAGGAAGGTGAAAACAGGCTTCGGGGTGAAGGGGTTAAAGGGTTTTCCCATTAACAAAGTTGGTTTTAATTATTGATGAGCGACTATACTCGTTGCTCGGGTTTTCCAGAGCATGCTCAGGTCTCGAGCATTTTGGCGTGCTCGGAGATTTTGTTTGTGTTGAAGCAGCTGCATGATTTGGGGCTGGTAGACAGCCTGAATCCATGTGAGGTTTCCCTAACAAACAGGTATTCCTCACATGTATTCAGGCTGTCCAGTAGCCACAAATCATGCAGCTGCATCGACACAAACTAAATCTCCGAGCATGCCAAAATTCACGGAGGACACCCGAGCATGCTCGGAAAAACCCGAGCAACGAGTGTTCTCGCTCATCACTAGTTTTAATCAATACATCTCGGAATAATAATCATTTCCACAATTGGATGTGTTTACATAAAATGTTCCTGTGCTGAGATAATCTTATAAATGTGCCCTGCTGTGTACTGTATAGTGTCTGTGTCTGACTGTACAGGAACATGGTCTGATCACCCCACATCTTCTGGGCAGGGGAGGAAGCAAAAGAGAGGATACAGACAGGACAGCACGCGATCACAACATATTCTTTTTTATATTCTTTCCCTGCCTGTTTTTAAAAAATGTTTTACCTCAAAGAAAGAATCAGGTGTGATCCCTTGCTATCCTGTCTGTATCCTATCTTTTGCTTCCTCCCCTGCCCAGGAGCTGTGGTGTGATCAGACCATGTTTCTGCATGGTCAGACATTACAGTACACAGCAGGGCACATTTATAAGATTATCTCAACACAGGAACATTTTATTTAAACACATCCAATTGTGGAAATGATTATTATTCAGATATTGTCAATCTAGTGTTTGGAGACTTGTAGGCCATGCAATACCCCTCTGAAAATTAAACATGCAAAATGCTCATGGATCTTATGAAACTGGCTAAAGCATAAGTTTACAAGTATATAAACTGCAGAACTGCTTGAAGAAAAATGTGAAAGATGGTTTTATTATTTGAATCCTTAATTTCTTTTTCATTGTAGGGAGACTCAGTGGAAAGATGCATTCAGCCAAAGGGACAAAGACCAGTCCTGAGAGAAAGACCAGTGCTGGCAAGCATCTACCTGCTGAGAAAGGCTCACCAGGACGTGAGGTTTATTGTGACAGCATTGCAAGTGCTGGCGAGAACTACAGTTACAATTAAGTACATCTGCGTACTTGACAGCACCTCGCTCTTAGTTTCCTTATTATCAGTTTGTCATGTCTGTTTGTGTGCAAAAACTAACACATGATGTGATGTACAGAAGTATCCACATATTTTATTCACATGATTTGTAATTTTGAAGAATTTTGTAGAAATGGAGGAAGCCGCACATATATGGCCTCCTTTCCATTCTTTACAGCTTGCAGCAAAAATACAGAACCCATCATAGAAGATTTTTATGGGGGATCCTAAATACCCCTTTAATGTAATCAACAAAATGTTTTTCTATTATATACAGATGGTAAAAGATTATTCTCATCCTTATAGATATACAGTTGTGTGGAAAAAGTGTTTGCCCCCTTCTTGATTTCCTGTTCTTTGCATGTTTGTCACACTTAAATGTTTCAGATCACAAACAAATTTTAATATTAGACAAAGATAACACAAGTAAACACAAAATGCAGTTTTTAAATTAAGGTATTAATTATTAAGGGAAAAAGAAATGAAAACCTACAGGCCCTGTGTGAAAAAGTGTTTGCCCTCTCACCCCTAAAACATAAAATTAACTGTGGTTTATCACATCTTTGAGAAACTGAGTTCAAATTCCCTAGTCAAACCCAGGCCTGATTACTGTCTCACACCTGTTTTCATTCATGAAATCACTTAAATAGGACCAGCCTGACAAATTGAAGTATACCAAAAGATCCTGTAAATTTAGACGACATACCGCGATCCAAAGAAATTCTGGAACAAATGATCTATCAGTCTGGAGAAGGCTAGAAAGCCATTTCTAAAGCTTTAGAAGTCCAGCAAACCACAGTGAGGGCCATTATCCACAAATGGCAAAAGCATGGAACAGTGGTGAACGTTCCCAGGAATGGCTGGCCGACCAAAATTACCCCAAGAGTGCAGCGACGACTCATCCAAGAGGTCACGGAAGACCCCACAACAACATCCAAAGAACTGCAGGCCTCACTTGCCTCAGTTATGGTCAGTGTCCATGATTCCACCATAAGAAAGAGACTGGGCAAAAATGGCCTGCATGGCAGAGTTCCTAGACGAAAACCACTGCTGAGCAATAAGAACATACAGGCTTATCTCAGTTTTGCCAGAAAGCATCTTAAAGATCCCCAAGACTTTTCGGAGATTATCCTGTGGACTGATGAGACAAAAGTTGATCTTTTTGGAGGGTGTATGTCCCTTTACATCTGGCGTAGAAGTAATATAGCATTTCTGAAAAGGAACATCATACCAACAGTAAAATATGGTGGTGATAGTAAAATGGTCTGGGGCTGTTCTACTGCTTCAGAATTTGGAAGACTTGCTGTGGTAAATGGAACCATGAATTCTTCTGTCTACCAAAAAATCCTGAAGGAGAATGTCCGGCCATCTGTTTGTGACCTCAAGCTGAAGAGCACTTGGTTTATGCAGTAAGACAATGATCCAAAACACACCAGCCAGTCCACTTCTGAATGGCTTAAGAAAAACAAAATTAAGACTTTGGAGTAGCCTAGTCAAAGTCCGGATCTTTATCCGATTGAGAAGCTGTGACGTGACCTTAAAAAGCCTGAATTACAGCAATTCTGCAAAGATGAGTGGGCCAAAATTCCTCCAGAGCATTGTAAAAGACTCATTGCCAGTTACCGCAAATGATTCCGGTCGTTGCTGCTAAGTTTGGCCCAACCAATTATTAGATTTAGGGGACAATCACTTGTTCACACAAGGCCTGTAGGTTTGGATTTCTTTTTCCCTTAATAATAAAAACCTTCATTTAAAAACTGCATTTTGTGTTTACTTGTGTTATCTTTGTCTAATATTTACATTTGTTTGGTGATCTGAAACATTTAAGCGTGACAAACATGCAAAAGAATAGGAAACCAGGAAGAAGCAAACACTTTTTGACACAACTGTATATTGTCAGATAGTGCTTCATTTTTTCCTACATTCGGTGGTTGAGGCTTATGGCCAAACCACGCCGCAAAACGTAGAAGGAGCCCTTGACTAAAATGGTGCAGACGGAGTCACCGTGTCCTCTGTCGTGCATCATTTTAGGCTGTATACGCCTATTGGAGGAGGCAAATAGCTAGATGTAGTAGACTACATTTGAAAAGGGCCCTAATTACAAGCATTTTTCCAATGTACTTGTCAGGTTCCTGACAGCGCCGGAGTACAGCCTCCGCTAAGCAGGGACTCACCCGCACCGTAGGGACCCCTGGGGACAAGAACAGCCGGACAATAAAGACGCACGGGACCTGAATGTATAATATTAGGAAGCCGGCACAGGACCTAACGGTCATGTGAACGGTCATGTGACTGCCAGGGGGTGGGGCTTAGCGTCCTGCTTTCGGAGGAGGAAGAAAACTCCGAGTCGGGCAAAGCAGAGGTCAGGCACAATACAGGCAAACGAGGTACAGGAGGGATAAACAGACGGAAGGTCAGACAAAGCCAAATGTCATACACAAGATATCAATACAGTACCAGGGATGAGACAGAACGGATAGTCAGGGCCAAGCAGAGATCAAAAACCAAACGGACATAGAAGGTGCCAAGCAGAATCCAAAGCGATATCCAGGAAACAGACTGAGTCATACACAGAGAATCAAGTAACCAGAACACAGCACTAACACACTCAGGGGTCACCACACATTGCCAAGGGCGAAAGTATAACTGACAGGGGATGGGAGCTTCCTGAGGCAATAAGAAGCCTCCCCAGAACCAATGAGAGGCCACCCTAATAGGTCCCAAGTGTGCAGGTGAGAGTCTGCACTGCGATCAGAACATTAACCCCAGAAGTGCCGGTCACCCAGCACTGGTATCATGACAGTACTGCTTTTTAACATTTCCCGCCGTTCTTAGAATATTAACACTATTTTGTTCACAGCACATTTACTAGGGCAGGGGTCCCCAAAGTGTGGCTTTGGACAACATGTGGCTCACGGATGTATGTCAACGTTGGTCGGTCTCCAAGGCAATGAGCTGTAAACAAAAGAGAAGTGTTAATACATCAAGAACGGGTGAAAAAATGTTATGAGCAGTAAATTATAAAAGTTCTTCTATTTACAAGCTCTATCAGACAATACTGTTCATGAAGATGGGAATACCGGTTATGATTTGTACAAGTGATGAAACATTGTAGTACTTTGTGACTTTCACTTTTCAAGATCTCTGTTTGCTGTAAGTAAATAAAAACTTGTGTGTAGAGGATGAAAACTTTTTCAGGGTCATTTTTAGATGGTCATAACCTCATAGCAATCTGCGCACTATTTACTGTCTGCAAACAGATCCTGAAAACAGCAATGAATGAAATCACAAAGTATATTAGAAAGCTGCATATTTTTTCATTGCATAGTAATCAAGCTTCATTGATATGGAACAGGAAGATCCCTTTGAATTGATATGTAATTGAGGCTGGAGGGCTATGGTAGATATAAAGCCTCTGTCACTCCAGCTCTATTGTATGCCCAATGCTGCCTCCTCCTGCTTGACTGATGTCTCCTCCACAGCATAGAGATAGTCAGGGAGGGAATAGAGCTGGAGTGACAGAGGCTTCACATCTACCATAGCCCTTCAGCCTCATTTACACATCAATTCAAACTGTGATTTGTCAGTAAATGACTGGCCATGTAATGGTATTGCTGGACTAGCTACATGCGCATAGACGTACTTCAGTTTGGAGGTTAAAATCTTGCTGACAGATTCCTTTTAATGTCACATACAGCATTTTGCATAGGTAGGCTTTGTTCCTGGAATTTTTCTTGGCATGCCCTTTATTTTTTTGCGGGAGGGAGCAAAAACACTGAGGACATAAATTTCATTAAAGTCTAAAGTGAAATATAACATGCACTACAGACTAAGCATTTTATTTTGTGCTGTTTTTTTCATTTTTGTGAGGACAGCTGCATTTTTTTTTAAACCTCACAAGCTTTGAAGATGATGTTTTTTTCTGGTATTTTCCCGCCTGGCTTCTCTATTGAAGATACTGTATAAAATGCCAGAAAACTAAATTTAAAAGGCTTTAAGAGTTATAACAGAATTAGAAAAACATGGCTTTCTTTTTCCAAAAACAGAGCCCGTGCCATGTTGACAGGTTGTGCAGCTCTGCTCCATTGATGTGAATGGACTGCAACATGGTTCGAAACTTGTAGACATGGGATGACGCTGTTGTTGGAAGGAGACAGCCATCTTTTGTAATCCTGGAGAACCTCTTCAAAGTAACCTGGCTTTAAAATTGGAGGTAAAATACCTAATATTTCTTTTCTTGCCTTTGATGGCTACTAATCATCATCTGCAGAGAAGATATCAGTAAGTTAATATGTTCCTGCAGTGGCCAGTAAATGACTATGGTTCTAATGATGTTGCGATTTATGAGCCTCGCACGTACCAAGACACATACGCGGGTCCTAATTATTAGAATAGGACTCGTGGCCAATACCTGCCGATCACACACGCATCTTGGTGTGTTTGCAGGTCGTAACGTCATTTGCCAGATTTGGGAATGGAGCCTTACTTTCGGCAGAATCAGCCGTTTGCGGCATAAGGAATGGAAGTGCAGCTATATAAATTGCTTTCGATCACATTCACATCTACTCGTGGCTACAAAAAATGTATCCTGTAGAAATAGATGGCTTCCATGTACCATCCAAAAGACTGTAGGAAAATACATAGAACAAGCGGGATTCTGAAACAGCACAAAAAAATTTCTCTTTATTAAGTCCAGAGACAAACGGCGCTAACGCCTTTCAGGTTACGGCCTGATCCCCAAAGCCAATTTTTCACTCTTCCTAGGATTAACAGTAATGAGGCGGTTTTTGGCCATCAAGTTGAAGAACTAAAAGCTATGATCCCGATTCATTCTGACTGGCATTTCATATAGGAAGATTTGCTGAATTCATTAATAGGTGCACACCACGAAAGGAATTCATCTTCTTAGCTGCGGGTTCCTCCGTGTGCCTCGCCAGAAATGTTCTTCCAGTCAAGGACTGAAGGTACATTTCTGCCTTAAGTAACGCCATTATTTTTTTTAGAATTTGGCGAGTAGCTGTTGGCACACCCCGTCCCAGATCCTCTCCAGCTCCACCCAGTTTGGCAGAGCTGCCCGACTACATGTGGCGCAAAAACTTTGTGACTTTTTACAAAGTGACATTCTGGGTCAGATTGAATGAATCTGGGCCTTTGTTTCTAAGAGTCCATCCTGCTCCATTATTAGACAGAGCTTTAGAGAAAGCGTCCAATCGGAAACTATTTTTCTTTGACTGGTCACTTGAGATGCGGTCAGTTCTCTGTTTGTATGTGAAATTGGCAAACTAAAATGATTCAAATGGATACTGTTAAAGGGAATCTGTCAGCAGGTTTAGCTGTGTAATCTGAGAGCAGCAATATGTGGGGGCAGAGACCCTGATTCCAGGTCATATTCCTTGTAGCCTGTGTACCATGAAATTTTTGTGGGTTCTACGCTCTTTTTTGTGTGATTGGATAATTAATGTTTTCATTGCTTATATAATGTTGTCATATTTATGAGCTTGATAAAGACTTGATGGGTAGAAACTTCGCTATTGATTACACTTGCGGAGCAATAAAGAACTTTTTGTATTTTTGGAATGTACTTGAAGAGCGCTATTATTACTGCATACTTTCCTACTTCCATTGATGTATCACATACGGGGCTGCTGTCATTTTGATACAATCACAGCTTTCTCTTTTGCAGCACTCAAATGCTGAGCTCCGTATGACCCCGCCTACACCATTGATTGACAGCTTTATGCAAAAACTGTGCATAGCCAGAAAGCTGCTAATCAATCTTGGGGGAGGTTAAAGAGAGCAGTTACCAGGAGGCACAAGCACCTAATCCTCTAGTGATAATCCCCTGCTGAGAAAACACTGATCTTACTGAAACAGTAACCCACAGCCCAGTAAGAGACACATCACTGAAATCAGATTCTCAGCCCTTACATCATGCTGCCTTTAAAATCACTGCTGCCAGATCCCCTTTAGTTGTATACTTAAACAGTTTGCACCATGTAAGACACAATTTGCGGTATATGCAATACTTTGCCTCTGCCAATTCTTCTATGTTCACAAAACAATCAGAAATTTGTATTTTTGATTTAGCGAACATCTTTTTATTCAAACTGGTATATGTGCGACATGACTAATTACACACGTACATGAAGTACATGAACATCGCGGCGATCCTACTGTCCTTCGTTTTGCAAGGTTAGAATTTTTTCCGGTACCTGAGTGGGAGGGAGACAGTCGTGGAATTCGTATGATGCTTTAAGGTTTGGGATTATGTTTGAGCATATTTTGTGAATGTTTATTTCTTTGTATGATTATTGTGACATAGAGGCGCTTATATAGAGAGCGCAGTCGTCAGTATGCTGAGAGGCCCGTAGAAGCGCGAAGACACATGAAACATCCGCTATGGTCACTACACTGTCAGGCCCGTACAGGTGTGAAGAACAATGAAACATCCATTGTCATCACTATGCTGTCAGCCCCGTAGAAGTTTGAAGACACCTGAAACATCCACTTTGGTCACTACTCTGTCAGGCCCGTACAGGCGGGAAGACATGCGAAACATCCGTTGTCATCACTATGCTGTCAGCCCCGTACAAGCGGGAAGACACAAGAAACATCCATTGTCATCACTATGCTGTCAAACCTGAAGAAGTGTGAAGACATGAGAAACATCCGCTTTGGTCACTACGCTGTCAGGTCCGTACAAGCAGAAAGACACGCAAAACATTGATTGGCTGAAACGCTACCCGTCCCGTCTATTTAATTTTATAACGCTAGTTATCTCTGAATATAAATAAAACAAGACTCTTTCTTGTGCAGTTTGGTGAGCGACTCTCGTTCTATGTCTTTTTCTTCAGTCATTATTTGGTCTGCTTTCTTGGAGTAGTGTAATACTACATCGGTAGTATCATCGATAGTCTCATGTTTGTTCCAAATAATATCCATAAGAAATTTGGTTTGTGATATGGTGGAAGTGCCATTTTCCATTTCTATTCTGTGGATTTCCATGTACCATCTGTTTGTCCATATTAGTCTAGAATAGAGTTGAGCGACTTTGGTCGGATCGGGTTTCATGAAACAAAATTTGTTTCAGATGAAACTGGTCCGACTAGGGCAAAAAAAGTCGGAGTTTCGTCTGAAACCCGACCCCAATGCAAGTCAATGGGAAATAAAAGTCGGAATTGAGCGGATGACATTCATCCACTCAATGCCGACGTTTATTCCCCATTGGCTTGCATTGGGGTCGGGTTTCGGATGAAACTCCGACTTTTTTTGCCCTAGTCGGACCAGTTTCATCTGAAACAAGTTTTGTTTCATGAAACCCGATCCGACCAAAGTCGCTCAACTCTAGTCTAGAATACTTCGTTAAAAATTATGATTCCCAAAAATGGATCACAGTAGGACTGAGTGTAATAGACCAGATACATGTATTCATTAACACATTTGTGAATTGTTCCATTAAATTCTGTAGGTCCAAGTCCTGGTTGTTATTAAATTACTAGCTGAAGAGCCTGGCGTTGCCCGGGCATAGTAACTAGCTGTGGTTAGTTATGACAAATTATAATGATTATATTACACATAAAAACATTTCACATCATATATTCAACACTACAGATTTGCAACACAAATTAACTAAATGATTACCCAAGTATTGGTAGTATTTTATTTTCAACTCATTCAAGAGCCTTTTGATAAACAACATTTTTGGTTTTTCCTTTCGGTGCAAAGATGAACAGATTTTTGGCAGTTATAACTCTTGAACAGGCCACATAAAGTTGACCATGAGAAAAGCATGGAGATTGCAAATCAATCCCTACTACTTTCAAGGACTGTCCCTGAGCATTGTTAATGGACATTGCAAATGCCAGTCGAACGGGAAACTGGAGGCGTTTAAAATTGAAAGGCAAATCAGATGGAATGAGTGGAATTCTTGGAATGAAAATGTCCTCTCCTTTGGCACATCCTGTTGCTGAGCTGTGTATCTAATCCTATCGTGTGTGATACCGTCTGCTGAGCTGTGTAACTAATCCTATCCTGTGTGATACCGTCTGCTGAGCCGTGTATCTAATCCTATCCTGTGTGATACCGTCTGCTGAGCCGTGTATCTAATCCTATCCTGTGTGATATTGGCCTCCCCCTGCAGTCTGTGTCAGAGGGTGGTCTGCGTCGGCACGGTAATAAATTGTGTTATTTCCAGTTTTACAGAAGGACAATAACACCATTGAAATGATAAGAATACTAGGCCTCAGTTACTACAACTGTCTACAAGGAAAACTGTTGCTCATAGCAACCAATCACAGCTCAACTTTCCTCTTTTAAACCGCTCTGATGAAATGAAAGATGCTTAGTGATTGGTTGCTATGTGGAGTGGGTGTGGCTTGATACACACATACATACAGACATACACTCAGTTTTATATTTATATTGTAATGTGAATATGCCCTCATTACTCTACAAGTGTCCCTTACAGTTGTTCTCTTCACCCCAACAAGCCCAGAACATCTGGTTGAAGGGCATGCATAGGATTTATCTGCTTGAGGTTAAAGAGGTAACACCATGTCTCCTTCCACTGGCTGCTCAACCTCCATTATCCTATATGTCATTTCCACCATGAATGGAAAATAAACTAAATCAGCAGCCTGGAACTTTTCTTTGGATATTCAAATAAGACCTGTCAACTCCTGTAAAGGGAACCTTTCAGGTCCCCCATGTCCTCCAACCCCGCAGCAGTCACTTATTAATAAGTAAATTCCCTGCCTTGACAGCCCGTGTAACATTTTTCTGTAAAAAATTAGGTTTTACAAAAGCATTTATATTGTCCATGTTTCCTATGCTAATGAGGGCTTTGACTAGTCGATGGGGCGATGGCTGTCACAGACTAGACAGCCCTCTTTCCATGTTATTACCCCGCTCCTGCAAAGCTCTCGCACGCGCGCTGCTCATTTCAGCACCGTCACTGCACCGCTGCAGCCGGGTGTACACGTCTGCATGACCGGAAGCCATCTTCTGAGCTTCTGGTCATGCAAAATGCGCCTTTGAAGCAGGAGGACCGCAAGCACATAGGGGGCACTGCACATGACCGGAAGTTCAGAAGATGGCTTCCGGTCATGCACAGAGCACCTCTGAAGCCAGAAAGCGCGCACCCGTTGCAGTGACGCTACTAAAATGTGCGATGGGGCGCGTGTGTGAGATTTGCAGGATCTGGTGAAGACCGCTCCTGCAAATTATGCTATCACGCCCACAGAGGCATTGTGACATAGAAAGAGGGCTGACTAATCTGGGGAACAAACACCCCATCAACTAATCAAAGCCCTCATTAGCATAGGAAAAGGGGACAATAGAAATGCTTTTTTTAAACCTCATTTTTATAGAATTTTTTTTTAATAACAGGCTGTTTAGACAGGGAATTTACTATAAATAAGTGCATGCTACTGGGTTGGAGGACATGGGGAACCTGACAGGTTCCCATTAAGATGCCTGTTTTAATAATCAACTGCATTCTGCATAATATTTGTAAGTTGCATTGTCGGTCCTCTGTTACATCTACCAGAAATGTATGGATTTATTGATTTCGTATCTGTGCACTCTATGATGAGGATAACGGTCCCGCCCAGTTGTCAATGTATTCATACATGCGAGGAGGAATAACAGGAACAGACTTAAAATCAGGTTACAAAATAAGAATGAGATTTCACATGAACATAGAGTTGAGACTATATTTTGCAGACTTAAAGGGAATCTGTCAGTAGGATGAACCCTCCTAAGCCGTCTGTATGGACATGTAGGTCATAGGAAGCTGAATAAAATGACACCTTGATATTTGTGATCTGATATCTTATTCCAGAGAAATCCACATTTTCTTATATTTAGATGATCTTTTTCCAGGATATGGGGAGGACGCTGCCTGGAAGATAACTCTGATTCCAGAGCTTATTTTATATGAAGAGAGAGTTACTAGTGTGAGACAAGTAACTAACACAGAACAGGAAAAATTAACTTTGTCTTCTTGCAGACAGATTTTTGCAGCTCTCTGAGCTCTGGTGTACTGCATCAATATTACAACCCTGTCTGCCTGTGAGCTGGGAGCTGAGAGGAACCTGCAGATGTGCCAGGTATAATCACACAGGGCTCTGCAGTGAGATCAGGAGAGCAAAGAGCAGCCATCACACTGGTTACTCACCCGTCATGTAAAATAAGCTCTGGAGGCAGAGTTATCTTCCAGGCAGCGTCCTCCACATAGCCTGGAAGAGGTCATTTATATACAGTGATAAAAGATGATTTATCCACAACAAGGCATCTGATAAGAGCTGTGGTATGATCAGACCATGTTCCTGCACGGTCAGACACGGCCATCACACAGTACACAGCAGGGGCACATGTATAAGATTATCTCAGCACAGGAACATTTTTTTAGCACATCCAATTTTTTAAATTATTATTATTCCAAAATCTGTTGGTTAAAATTTCCTTTTTTTTGGGGGGGGGGACCCCTGTATGCTTGAGTCTGAAGGCGATCTGCGTCCAGCCCATAGATATTAACAGCTCATTTATATATTTAGAAAATGTGGATTACTTTGGAATGAGATGTCAGATTCCAGATATCAAGGTATCATTTTATTCAGCTTCCTATGACCTAAATGCCCGTATAGACAGCTTATGGGGTCTCTCTCCTACTGATAGATTCCCTTTAAGTTTCAATAGTAAATGTCTACAAACAGTCCTTGTGTGGTCTGCTCCTGTAGTCAAATTGCCACCCATCTTCCCCTTCTTCTCGCTAACCTACCAAATGCAAGTTAGAAAGAACTGGGGAACAGATAAAAGAATATGAGTACAGGATCAGGCTACACAGTTTGTCTTGTTGTAGCAAGGAACATTCCCTTTAAAAGCGGTATAGTGTTTTTACAGCAAAAATGAAAAGACAATAATTGCGATTCACTAAGGCCGGTTTCACATTTGCATACAGAGGAGCTGCAGACTTCCTCCGTGAAGCTCCGCCCACGGCCGCACCTCCTCCGATCAGCTCTGCCTCCGTCGGCATGCGGCCTTCGTACCCTATCTTTAGCATTAGGTACGCAGGCCGTGCCGATGTATGCGGACGCCTCTGCATCGTTTTAATGGTGTGGCGACCTGCGCCGAACACAACGTCAAAACGATGCATGCGGAGGCATCCGCATACATCGGCACGGCCTGCATACCTAATGCTAAAGATAGGGTACGCAGGCCGACGGAGGCGGAGCTGAGGAGGTGCGGCCATGGGCGGAGCTTCACGGAGGAAGTCCGCAGCCCTCCGCAGATCCTTCATACGCAAATGTGAAACCGGCCTAAGTGGCGCTCACTGGCTGACACCCAGTGTGCGCTGTTGCTAGAAACGTGGAGTAAGTTACACACTATAGTGGCGTAAGATGACGAATTTGACAGGCAGACATGGCCACGGCTCTCCCATAATGGAGTACCTAGCCGGGACTGTGGTATAGACGCCAAAAATCGCAATTTTTTTTTTTGCAACATCAGTCCTCCCTGCTTACTGATCCAAGTCATAGTTTTCTGAGTAACCAGGAATCAGCGGCCATGCTCAGAGCCGGGGGCTTTCTGCTGAATCAGAGCATTGACAAAATAAAACTCCCAGCGACCGATATGAAGAAAAATGTACTTTATATAGAAACCAGGAAAATTGCATACATTGCTCCTTTGTGCTTGTCAGCTGTGTATGTAGAGAATGGTGTGTCTTTGCACTAATAAATATTTTACAATTTTTTTGTCATTTTATTTTTAATTTTAGAAAAGAGACACAATATTAGTGAAGTTTTATGTCACTTTTAACATTTTTTTTTCCTATCATCCAAAGGAAAAAAAAAACAGCCAGATATGGATTATCTGTATCAGAAAATAAAATACACGCAATTACAAAAAAATGTACAGATGTGGAGACAGGTAGGGGCCTGCAGAAGAGCACAGTGTTATAGTGGCCTAATCTCCAGCAATCGTTTCCTTTCCGTTTTCATCTACTTCCAAATACAGAAGAAGGTCAAGTTTATTAAGGGAGAAAAGTGGCCGCGTTCCCTTTATATAAGAGTTCACAGAGGTTACCACCTGGCAACGTGTGTCACAAGCAAAGCGGCAAGAAGTAGCGACAGATCCCACGAGTTGAAGCTGGCGTTTCCATTCAGCCCTGGTGAATTTTCCTTTTGGACGACGTGGGTTCGTGTGTGGATTACAGAGGAGTCTCTAGAAGCTGTTTTGATGCACACGGTATCGGAGCAGCCGTCTCCGCTCCCCGAGCCGCTGATGTCATCACCTGCGAAAATAGAGAGGTTAGTGCTGTATGACACCCAGGATTGAAATCCATTATGGGCTCATCAACCCTGCTGAGGACAGTTTATCAGATAATCTTTGTTGGGCAGAGTCTATAAATTGGTCAGAAGTCTTCTAACAAGACCAAATACTCCAGATAGATGTCTACTAGTAATGAGCAAGTATACTCGTTGCTTGGGTTTTCCTGAGCATGCTTGGGTGGTCTCGGAGTATTTGGGCGTGCTCGGAGATTTAGTTTCTGTCGCCGCAGCTGCATGATTTGCGGCTGCTAGACAGCCTGAATACATGTGGGAATTCCCTAACAAACAGGCAATCCACACATGTACTCAGGCTGTCTAGCAGTCGTAAATCATGCAGCTGCATCGACAGAAACTACATCTCCGAGCACGCCCAAATACTCGGAGGACACCCGAGCATGCTAGCTCATCACTAATGTCTACCAAATACCCGGCTATACCTACTGACCATAGACTACTCTCGCTGCAGCTTAATTCCACTAAAAATGATTATGCATGTTGAAATCAACCTGCCGGATACTTGTTTCTTCTGCCATGAAGAGTATCAGGAAACTTCTATATGCATTGGGTTGTGGTACAATCCATCCAAAATTGGAGGCTCCGGATGACATTATTGTGTGCGGCTAGCTTCAGCCTGTGATCTGCTCCGTTTCCTGATAAGCCTTAAGGTGGATTTTGAAGTAAAAAGCAATGTTGGATCATATGTGACAACATATTCAGACTCTACTCCTATATAAATGGGTTGTGTTCGGTGTCAGACTAGTGGTTCACAATACAATTTCCTACCAGAGAAATGAATCAGCACAAAGATCTCAGCAATCGCCACATGTCCCGTAATTTGTGGTGAACAAATGTCATTTTAAGTGGAAGGTCATTTTACCAACTTGTGCGTCGTCTGAGCTGCTAAGTTTTTTTTGCTGCTCTAGTAATAAAGTAAAACAAGGCTAAAATGCAAAACCTTTCCCAAATATATATAATTAGGAAAGCTAAAAAATGTGCGTTAAATCCAGATCTAAGAGCTCTGGGCTTTTAAGAGACCAAAGTAGGGCTCTTCACGATCTCACTATATGAAAACTATGAGGCTTTATGCTTATGAGCTGGGAGATACCCTGTGTGGGGGAGACGGGAATGTGCAGCATGGAAATGCTACAGATCTGTGCTCTTATCCTTCTTCATTCTGTGTGTGGATGAGTAAGATGAGATTGAAGAGGAGCAGCCGAGGTGATTCCAGGCAGAGACTTCTCATTGTTTGGTAGCTGTCTATCTGTCTGTACATTATGCAGCTAGAAACTCTGATTAATCATTTACAAGCAGCTGATTCCTTCTTTGGTAGAGTAACCCTTTAAGAGCAGCTGTATCTTCCACTTTACATAGTACAAGGAACCAGTCACCAGATAAAACGCTATTAACCTGCAGATATGGGGATAATCTGCAGGTTAATAGCCTTATTCATCTGCCCGGCGCCTACCTGAACTCTGCAGGGAGAAAACTAACTTTATTCTCTGTATAGAGAGCGGCGACTGTAACTGCGTCACTGGCCCTGTTTGACACTGGCTATTGCATTAGTGCCGGCTGTTAGTCAGTATCGGGGTGCGGTCATCGCTCTCTATACTCAGAGAGGTGACTGAACCTGTGTCGCCCCCATGACTGAAGCCCGTACACTACTGGGGGCAATAAAGTTCATTTTCTCCCCACAGCATTCAGGTAAGTGCAGGCGCCGGGCAGGTTAACCTGCAGATTAACCACACATCGGCAGGTTAAGAGCGTTTTTTTCTGGTGACAGGTTCCCTTTAATACATGGCTGATAAATAACAATGTTCAGTATCATGCAAAGGCTTTTGGTTGGAGGTGGAGTGAAACCTCACCTAATTTGCATTTTCACTGCTCATTGGGATGCATTTTTTTTAATTCACCAAGTTTGTGATACTGTTTTGGTGCTTACGTGACAAAAATAGGTAAATTAATTGTTCAATTAAATTCTTGAAACCGGCAAGTCAATAAAACTACAAGACAAGTCTTCATCCTGCAGGGATCCACTTAGCTATTCAGATGCTGTATTGGGTAATCCGGTCTTAGGCTGAAAGTCTGCAGTCACTCCATGGGACTGCAGACTTGAGAGTCCTCACATTGTGTGCACTGCGTGTTGTGGGGATTCTCCGGCACTGTGTGTAGGCGGTCATGTGACAGCAATCGTGATTTGCTTACTTCCGGCCACATTCTGACTAGACGTGTCCAGCCTCCCTCAATTCATTTGCAGTGAGTGAGGCTGGGCGCATCTAGTCGGCACATGACCACATGTATTCAAGTCACATACTTGGAGTATGTGCACACGTTGCAGATTTGGCTGCGGATCCGCAGCGGTTTTGGCCCTGCGGATCTACAGCAGCTTTCCATGCAGTGTACAGTACCATGTTATCCTATGGAAAACAAAAACCTCTGTGCACATACTGCGGAAAATTCCGCGCAGAAACGCGGCAGTTTATTTTTTGCAGCATGTCAATTCTTTGTGCGGATTCCGCAGCGTTTTTACTCCTATTCCATTCTAGGAATCCGCAGGTGTAAAAATGCAGGCGAAAACTGCACAAAATCTGCAGGAAAACCGCACTAAATCTGCAGGTAAAATGCACATCATTTCACCTGCGGATTCTGCGTGGAAAAATCTGCACAGCAATCCGCAACGTGTGCACATCCCCTAATAGTCACACGTCCGCTGCTCCCGCCACAGGAGAATCCTCACCTGATATGAGGATTCACAAGTCTGCGGTCACAAAGAGTGACTGCAGACTTGTACCCTAAGGTTGGACACCCTCCTGTGTGCACAAGAGCAAAGTATGAATTGGAGCATTTCCTTGAGAAATCATAGTTCTGTCAGAAGGAAGTACCATACTAACTATGGAATAAATCTCTTGTAAAACAGCCTTTCATCTGAAGACCTTCATGGACCAGCAGAAGGGACCTTTTTGAGCACCCTGCTGACTAATCAGAATACTTTTAAAGGAAGTTGTTCTACATGCATTCATTTAATATCATAATATAATAATATTCCATCGGTTCAGCATTGGTGAATGTTTGCTCATATGATTGGTATCCCCAGAGAAAGGAGCAAACCCCAAGCTCAATGAAAGAAGAATATGCATCTGACTGAGACAGCCTGGACAGGATATCTTTGATTTGATCAGTGTAAGAAGGTCAAACCTCTGTGTTCCTGTGGGATCACCATTAAGCTCTGGAATTACATTTTGTACTGTCCTCTTACTTGTGTCTTGGAAATCCACGTCATTTCCATTGTAGGCATCGCGGAGACGATTGGTCATAATCTTCAGCTGCATGATCTGCTGACGGATGGTCATGTCAGGCTTAGTAATATCCACATCAATCTCAGGATTATTTATCTGGTTGGCGAGTCCGCTGCCCATACGCTCAGGCATGTACCTAAAGAAAAACAACGTACAATGTTGAAGAGTTCAAAAGAAATACAAAGAAAATGCTTTATTCAGCTGGATAATAGATATGACCACGACTGACCTTGCTCTGGCCATTCCGTTCCAACACTTGTCTTCATTTCCTGGACCAGCAATAACCTTTTCGCTGCAGAATATATTTGGCAGAGACACCCAATAATCTTGAACTTCAGTGAGCATTACCTTTACATCTGAAACCTTTAAAACATATTACCATCGTTAATTTAGGTAGATTGTGTTGGAGGTTTAATTATTAATATTCTATATTTCCCATCTTCATCTAAAAAGTTGACTTTAAAGGTGAATATTCGAGTTGATCGACTTTGGTCGGATCGGGTTTCATGAAACAAAATTTGAGTCGGATGAAACTGGTCCGACTAGGGCAAAAAAAGTCAGAGTTTTGTTCGAAACCCGACCCCAATGCAAGTCAGTGGGAAATAAAAGTCGGCATTGAGCGGATGACATTCATCCAATCAATGCCGACTTTTATTCCCCATTGACTTGCTTTGGGGTCGGGTTTCGGACAAAACTCTGACTTTTTTTGTCCTAGTCGGACCAGTTTCATCCGACTCAAATTTTGTTTCATTCGGGTTTCACAAAACCAGATCCGACCAAAGTCGCTCAACTCTAGTGAGTATTCTTAAAAGGAATCGTACAACAGGCTTTTGCTAACCCTGAGACCCTGATTCCAGCAATGTATCACTTACTGGACTTCTTTCTCGCCCTTGTTTTATCTTCTGCATATCTACCAGTTCTCTGTATAACCGCGCCCCCACCACTGATTGGTAGCTTTCTGCCTATGCATACTGTAAACAAAAACCTGCCAATCAGTGATAAGGGGGTGGGTTATACAGAGCTCATAAAAATTCAGCAGATTTACCAGCCCTCCAATGAAAGTCTCTGCAGCTAATACAGTGATTTTGTCAAACTTACAGCAATTAGCCTGGTAAACGACATATCACTGAAATCAGAGTCTCTTTCTCTACATTATTCTGTTCTAGGATTAGGAGACAACAACCCGGTGATAAAATCCTTTTAAACTGATGTCCCCAAACCTTAAAGTACACACTGATTTTGGTCATCTGAATGCATGGCGTCTCACTGTGGCTACACAATGTCTCTTCCTGAACTAAAATGTCTATTCGTTACATGGACAATCCGGTTTTTCAACAGAAACATAAGGGTCCACTTCCCCTACAGTGGCACTGCAGGGAAATTTTTTTGACCTGGTAACACATCTTCTTCAGTAGTAGAACTCATGGGAGATTTTGTCTTGCATCATTTCTTATGTGTACTGACTTGGCGTATCCTAGAGAAGAAGCTGGGCGGAAGAAGACCTGGATCATGAAATGAAACCCTGCATAGAAGAGTTTCTCTCCTACTTAATAGGGGAACTCGTGAGATTTTATCTGCCATCATATCCCCGTCTGTCCTAACTGGGAGTACCCCAGAGAAGAATCTAGGCAGGAGACTAGACTGTGGAACATAAAATGTGTTGTCCACTGTGTCTAGCATTGCAGCTCAGCCCAATCATCTGGCTTGAAGCTAAACTGATACAGCCCAGGGACAAAGAGTAAGGGTATGTGCACACGCTGCGGATTCTGCTGTGGATCCGTAGCGGATTTGGCCCTGCGGATCCGCAGCAGTCCTGCAGACAGTGTACAGTAGCATGTAAGTCTATGTGATTTACAATCCGCAGTGCACATGCTGCGGTTTTTCACTGCGGAAAAGCTGCGGTTTTAAATCCGCAGAAAGAATTAACATGTCAATTCTTTCTACGGATTCTGCTGCGGTTTGCCACCTTTTCCATTGTCCAGGTGTCAAACCGCAGGGGAAAACCGCAGGCCAATGCGCAGGTCAATTTACCTGCGGTTTTACCTGCGGATCCGCGTGGAAAAATCCGCTGGTTAATCCGCAGCGTGTGCACATGGCCTAACAATGTAATAAAAAGAAGACCCCTTTTATAAGCTCAGGGAATCTCTCTCAGACATTTATGGTATATCCTGTGAATAATCTATAAATGCTTGTCATAAGACAACCCCTTTAAAGGAAACCTGTCATCCCAAACTAACAGTATAAACCATACACATAGCCTACTAGGGGATATAGCCCCTATAAAAGCTGGATCTAAAGTGATGTATCGCTGCCTCGATCCTACAGAAACTGAAGGTTTAATCAGACATGCTTGTTAGGGAGCTCAGTGCACCCTCGGAGTGGCTGAGATCCTCAGTGCACCTGTAGAGGGGTAGGCCGGACTGGGGGGTGGTCCCTCAATTACAGCGCAGACGTCACAGACACAAGATGGAGGCAGATTTCGAGTACAGCAGGTCCAAGTTTATTTAGTCGTCCGCCTGACGATCTCAGCAGTACACCGCAATTCTTCCACGGCCTTCAGTTTCCAGGCTCGGGTACATACACCGTACTTTTAGCGTAATGACGTTCCTCCCAGCTTGGTCACTGTGGCCGCCTTAGGCCTGTTCACCAACAGCACTTTACTGGTCAGAGGTTGTCAGCAATTTGGTATGTTTCCCCCAGGGCCTCGTCTGTTCTGCGGTTCTTCGTGTCGGGACCACCCCCCTGACTTCCTTTCTCCTCAGTCCCCTAGTTGAGCTCCCCTCACAGCACGTACTCCTTCACTGACTCCTCTCCTCAGAGCTCCTCCCGGGACTGGAACTTTCTGGGACCCTCCTGTCCTATTTATAACTTTCCCGGTTCCCTGTAACTCCGCCCCCCATGACCAACGGATTATAAAGCCCTAAGCTGCTGTCAAGTCCTGAACTCACGCTCTCCCCTGCAATCTTGTGGTCAACCCAAGGTACTGCACTCAATCAACACTTTTCACAGCTGTTTCCTTCGGTCATAACTAACATCTGTCTAAAGTGCACAAACCATCCTTCCTTCTTGCTGACAAGTCCGTCCGTCAGGTCACCTTCCCTACACTCCCCCTTCCTTTATCTATTGTCGTCCCCGACAATCGTATTCCCTACCTTTGTCGTTCTGAAGCTTTCCTGTCTGTTGTCGGACAGGTTGTTGGGCCAAACCCACCACACGCGGGGGCCGAACCAGACCGGGAGCACCATGCTTCGAGCAGCCTACTGCTACTCGCCGGCGCGCACGCCACATGACAACTTCTTTCAAGTTGGGCTAGGTACACCCGGATTTCTCTACGGCATGTACCTTCCCCTACTTTCTGTCACCGTCAATTGTCCGGAACGCCATGACCGAGGCCTTACGCCTACCAAGTCATTGTCAGCGCCCGCCTATTCTCCTGGGGTGTCAGTGGTGTCAGGGACCTGGCTTGGAACCACTGTCTGGTTCCATATCTTCCATCTCTTTGTCCTTCACTATAAAACAAGTCATAGTCGGTGTCTCGGTCACACATACCCTCTGTCACACAGACCCTTTGTCACACAGACCCTCAAACCCGGGACCTGTTGCATTCTTCTTATGCATATTATACATTAAACCAACTTTATAATAGCACAAGTAACCCCCTTTTTCAGACATACTCCCCCTTCCTTTGACAATAGTACTTCCCCATATGCATCCCCGCTGTGTTAGGAGTAATCAACTTTCAGCAAACAAAACTTTTCTAATAACTTGGACGTAGAACTGTCCTGTGAACTGTACAACGGTGCGTCGAATTCCCGGTAGTCCAGGCCATCTCCTGACGGCCGGTGTTCCACCAACTCAGCAAGGGACTCCACAGCTGTGAAGTCCCAGGATTCTTGGGGTGTCTCTATAAGTCCCTTTACGGGGACACGTAGCCTTCAGGACAAGCGATCACCGCAAAAGCGTAGTAACCGCGGGGGCAGTAATCCTTATAGTAAGAGACTGAGTCTCCCTCCTGTAGAGCCCGGCCGTGACAGATGAATGTCACATTTAAATATACTTTTTCACCAGTGGCGAGGTCCCGGATGAATCCATAACCCTTTTCCACATTTGTGTAAACCAGCCTCCCTTTTTCATGAAGCAGCCCCCAGATCTCCCGCTCTCTGGCCTTCTTTTTCTCGATTACCTCCGCAACCCAAGCGGAGGGTCCGGTTTAGGCCGCAGAGTCCGGTAGGCGGGCCGCTGTCGAGGTCGGGGGCAGGGCAGAAGCGGCCGCAGGCTCCATTGTTGAATAGGCCGCAGCCGTCTTTAGCAGTGAGGCTGGCGTGGCAGCGGGGGAGGCCACAGCTGGACTCAAGGCGACCACGGACTTCGGCAAATCAATCGCAGGCAGGGCCACAGATGGAGCAGCGACCGCAAGTGCCGGTGAGTCCACCACAGCAGTGGACGGCCCGATCACAGCAGTGACTGGGAGTGGGATCGATGTAGCGACAGTCAGCTTGGCGGGGGTCACGCCATCTTCCAGAGCGGGAGGCACCACAGCGTAAGAGGTCGGGCAGGGAGGCTGAGGGCCGGTGTCGGGGCCCCGAGGTCTGTCTGACACATGGAACGTGGGGACGGAGTTTTCCTGGGGTGCCGCCGGGGACACGCTCGCTTTTCCAGCCGCCGCGGTTCCAGGGCTGTGGAGTCGGAGTCGGAGTCGGAGTTAGTTTTGGTTGGAGTCGGAGTCGGTAGAAATGTACCGACTCCGACTCCAGCTTTAAAAAAAATGTATTAATATTTCATAATTGAACTTTCATATGAATTTTATAAATGTTACTCAAATATATATGTTCTATCAAACTATGAACAACAGTGATAAGCAGTTCTGCTGGAGATAGAGACATTTCTTACTTCTTGTGTGTCACTGTTCTCCACTGCCCTTATCTAATCTTATACTTGGTTAACCTCATGCTGCCCCAACCCCCCTACTTACAATGTATGAAACTGAAAGTGAAAATGTGTTGCAAATTCTTAGTAGTAAAGCTCCTCCTCTAGACTAGATCATACTAGGTGTGCGTCTTCCAAGCATCTCACAGCTGCCTGCTACTCAGAAGAGGAAGACTGTAAGAAGTATTATCCTTTCAACAAACTTTGCATCAGTTAACTGTGAGTACATGAGGAATAATAACAGTATTACTGACCACTATATCAGTTGTACTACCTGGCAATAATTTTGTACAATTGTTTTTAGGAAAAACAATTGTCATTTGGATTGTGAATGCAGAATTAAAAACCTGAGAATGTCAAAGAAGCATCACATTAAATCAGCTGTATTTGAACATTTCACCATCACTCAAGATAGAAAACATTATGTCTGTCAGTGTATGACAAATGATCCAGACGAAAACAAATGCTGTGAAGCCAAGATGAGTGCATATTCAGGCAAAGATAAAAATGCTCCTACCAGAGTTTCTAATCTAAAGAGACATTTACAGCGCTTTCATCCAGAAGTACTGAAAGCAGTGGATGAGAAAGACTGCATCCACACCAATGAACCAGTGCCCAGCTCTTCCAGCCAAACAAAGGAGCAGAGAACTTTGCAGCCATCAGTTGCAAGATATTTTGTCAGTGACAAAGTTACTGTGACAATGACAGTAGATACATTTAAAAAACAGATCATAGAGCTTGTTGTAAAGGATAGTGTGCCTATTTCATTATTTTCACGACCAGCTTTTATGTGTCTGAATGGGGAAATGGCCCGCAAGCTTGGTGTTTCTCTGGAGAGAGAGAGTATTAGAAAATTAGTAATCGAAGAAGCTTTTAAACAAAAGGAAGAACTTAAAAAAACTCTCAAGGGACGCTTTCTGTTTCTTAAAATGGATGCCTGCACACGTCACAGAGTGAACTATTTTGCCATCAATGTCCGATTTGTTTGTGACAAAAATGAAATAGTTACCAAGACATTGGCAGTAAAAGACACCAAAGCTCATCACACCAGTGAGTTTCTCCAGGTCTTGGTGGAAAAGGTTCTGCAAGACTATGAACTTAAAAAAGAGCAAGTTCTTTCTGTCGTAACTAACAATGCTTCAAATATGATAAGTACTACTAAGCTAATGAATGAGAGTAATGATGGTGACCAGCAGCTAGAAGAACATTCTGGGTCCACAGACACAGAAATGTTTGAAATAGAGGAACACAGTATTGTAACTGTGGAGCAAACTGAAGTTGCTTCAGATCAACAGCAACATGATAGTTTAGATGATCTTGTTGAAACTGTGTCAATATGTTCTTTCATTCATCACATGCGCTGTGTTGTGCATACGCTACAGCTGGCTATAAGAGACAGTCTGCAAGAAGGACATGCTGCTGCACTGATTGGCAAGGTGAGAAAATTGGCTACTGTTGCCAGAACCCCTAAAGTTGACTCAATTTTGAAGAGACGTGCTGGAAAAGGGGCATTTATTGATCAAGCCACACGATGGGGCAGTACTTACTTAATGATTCAGCGCTTGGTTGAACTGAAAACCTTTCTTGTAGACATGGCTAACCCTCAACTGACGCTAAATGAAAGTCAGTGGAATCAGGTGACTGAGCTGGAAAAATTGCTAGAGCACCCATTTACAGTGACTAAAAAATTACAAGCAGAGGACTTAACTCCAGGTATTTTCTTAAAGGAGTGGAAGAACCTGATGTTTCGCCTGTCCCAAAGAGGTGGGTTAATTGCAAGTGGCATTGCTACATCAATGAAACGGAGAGAGGAGCTACTATTACAAATTAACATTCTTTTGGCAGCTGTTTATGTAGACCCAATGCATCGGATTCTTCTAGATGATCAACAGCTAAGTAAAGGAAAAGAAGCTCTGTTTGAAATAGCAGTAAGGATGAAAGGGTTGCAGAACAGTCAGGAGGAACAAGAAGAATTTGGTCGTCCTGCCACATCTTCACCCTCATCATCAACTGATGAAGAATTTAATTTCGAAAAATATTTGGATCACAAGGACCGTGCAAAGCGTTCCCGCATAGAAGAGTCATCCCCATCAAGGAACACAGCTAGTACATTTCAGCAGAATTTTTCATGTGCACTAAAAGAAACTGAGAAATTTGACCGTTCATCAAAAATAACAGTGCAACAAGCGATTCCTCTGTATCCTGACATTGTCAGAGATGTTGCCCGAGTGGTTACTGCTTTGCCACCAACACAAGTTAGTGTAGAGAGGTTGTTCTCTGCTCTCAAAATAATTAGATCAGATTTGAGGGCATCCATGAAGGAGGATCTGACAGGGGCAATACTTTTTCTGAGGACAAATTTATAGATTTCTTCTTATTAACTGCATAAAAGTGTTTATTGCATATTTACTTACAGTTTAGAAAAGTTTATAAAAGTTATTTGCTATATTCTAATTGTATTCTAATAAATGTAGTTTTTGCTCTAAGTGGTCTGATTACTTATACATATGATGGTGAGAAACTGAATAAGCACGATGTTTAATATTTTACAACAGTAAATTTGTTGTTATGAATTGGCCATTTATGAAGGAGTCGGAGTCGGAGCTGGAGTCGGAGCCAGAGTCGGAGCCTGATAAAGTCCAGGAGTCGGAGTCGCAACTGTGGCTTATCGACTCCACAGCCCTGCGCGGTTCCCAGCAGCCTTTCCCACTGCTCCTTCCCCGGCCGTTGATTTTCACCCCACCATCCGGCGGAGCCGGCCTCCAGGCCCGACAGCTCCGCGGGGAGGTTCCCTGGGCAGGTCTACCCACCCGGGTCACTCCCTTTCTTGGGTGGGGCAATGGTCGGCTTTTTCCACCCATCTTCCCGGGTCCAGGATGAGGGGGCGGCAGTCTCTAGATATACACCGCTTCCCCCAGGGGTGAATTTGAGACGGCCCCAGTCCATCCAAAGCATCTGCAAACGCCTGGGCCTCCTCCTGGCGTTGGACTACCACAGCCATGTTGTCCGGCTTCTGGTACCGCCCCGGATCTTCTGATGACAGCCAAGGATCCGGAAGCAAATCTCAAATTTGTAATCCACAGGCGAGTAAATTTGTAATCCACAGGTGAGCAAACTGGTAATCCACAGGTGAGCAAACTCAAGTCCTTTTTGGGTTCTCCTGGCGCAGGCCTTGCCGCTGAAGGTAGAGTATTGGCAGCGGCGATCCTGCCGACTACGCCAAATGTAGAGGGGTAGGCCGGACTGGGGAGTGGTCCCTCATTTACCGCGCACAGACGTCACAGACACAAGATGGAGGCAGATTTCGGGTACAACAGGTCCAAGTTTATTTAGTCGTCCGCCTGACGATCTCAGCAGTACACCGCAATTCTTCCAAGGCCTTCCGTTTCCAGGCCCGGGTACATACACCGTACTTTTAGCGTAGTGACGTTCCTCCCCTCTTGGTCACTGTGGCCGCCTTAGGCCTGTTCATCAACAGCACTTTACTGGTCAGAGGTCGTCAGCAATTTGGTATGTTTCCCCCGGGGCCTTGTCCTGCGGTTCTTCGTGTCGGGGCCACCCCCCTGACTTCCTTCCTCCTCAGTCCCCTAGTTGAGCTCCCCTCACAGCACGTACTCCTTCACTGACTCCTCTCCTCAGAGCTCCTCCCGGGACTGGAACTTTCTGGAACCTTCCTGTCCTATTTATAACTTTCCCGGTTCCCTGTAACTCCGCCCCCCATGACCAACGGTTTCTAAAGCCCTAGGCTGCTGTCAAGTCCTGAACTCACGCTCTCCCCTGCCTTCTTGTGGTCAACCCAAGGTACTGCACTCAATCTATACTTTTCCCAGCTGTTTCCTTCGGTCATAACTAACATCTGTCTAAAGTGCACAAACCATCCTTCCTTCTTGCTGACAAGTCCGTCCGTCAGGTCATCTTCCCCACACACCGTTCCACCCACACTGGCGCTTCACAGTGCTGGCTTACGTAGAGTGAGCAGTGTCTGCCCAGTATGCTCAGGCAAACCAGCACTGCATATGTCCAGTGGGGAAGGTTGGGGCATACAAAACGAGTCTGAGAAACAGTGCGCTAAGCCTCTCGGCCCCACCAAGGGCGCACTGAGGACCCTAATTATGATGTTTGGGTAAACTTCAGTTTCTGTAGAATAAAGGCAGCAATTAGAATTGTTGTCACACTCGGGTCAGGAGGTCTGCCGGCCAGCCTCTGAATTGCGGTTTGATCTCAGACCAATTTGCGTGGACGTCTGCATGAGCCCTTAAGGTATACTATTTTTTTATAGGAGCTACATCACCTTTAATGCTATCTGCTTAGTTTCTACTATTAGTCTGGGCTGGGAGACTCTTTACTGTACCTGACATGACTGCGTATTGAGAGTTTTGCCTTTTGTGTGATTTATAAGGTTATTATTATTTAGAATTACTTTTTTTCCTAACAGGAAGTTTTTATATTTGTATCAGTTCAGTAGGAGGCCCCATATGCACAGTCCCGAAGGTTCCTGCCCCGGTTGCCCTGACGGAGTCCCTGTCACATTCTGCTGTTTGGTTTCACTAATACCAAACAAATGAGGGATTCTGACATAATAGACAAGTTACACATTCCTAGAGACCAAAGCCCAATTCCAGAAACGCAGCTTGTCTGATCAATTACAAGTCGAAATTCAGACATTAAAAACATTTTTAAGATTTTTGAACAAATCGCCATGAAGCATGCAACTAACAGAAATGAATATGCTTCCAAGCGACATCTTACTGCTCTGTATTCGCTGCCCATTTTCAGCACTTAGTAATTTGCCCTTTAAGTCTTGGCGCTGGGTGGGGAACACTTGGGAATAAGCTTATAATAAGAATTATTTATAACGTACAATCTGTCAGTTATTAATATGTCCTCAGTAAGCCATAAACGGTGAGTCCGCAGCATTCTGCACTGATCAGCTATCTAGAAGCCAAAAATAACAGAACAAAAGACTGCGGCGAGAACTAAACCAAAACGGGGTTCAAGCACTGCAGCGCACCACTGATTTTGGCCCATCTGTAACATGGGTTATGGCTTGGAGTTAAATTTGGAAGTAAAGACTCAGATTATAAGGGTTACATCAGCATTTTGTACTAATGAGAGCAAGGCTGGGCAAAGACCTGAGGATTTTCCAGAATAAAGTTCAAACTTGTTACACTAAGGTTTATATATATGCATTTTAGGAAATTAACAGAAATCCGTGTGTATATATATATATATATATATACACACACATACAGTACAGACCAAAAGTTTGGACACACCTTCTCATTCAAAGAGTTTTCTTTATTTTCATGACTATGAAAATTGTAGATTCACTCTGAAGGCATCAAAACTACGAAACAACTGAAAATATGTCTTATAGTCTAGGTTCTTCAAAGTAGCCACCTTTTGCTTTGATTACTGCTTTGCACACTCTTGGCATTCTCTTGATGAGCTTCAAGAGGTAGTCACCAGAAATGGTCTTTCAACAGTCTTGAAGGAGTTCCCAGAGATGCTTAGCACTTGTTGGCCCTTTTGCCTTCACTCTGCAGTCCAGCTCACCCCAAACCATATCGATTGGGTTCAGGTCTGGTGACTGTGAAGGCCAGGTCATCTGGCGTAGCACCCCATTGTCATAATCCAGGTTGGATTATGAAAGATTTTGCACAAGTAACCTTTTTTTTTCCTTTAAGCTGTTGGCTTAAAGTTAGTTTTGCCCCCGGTGGCCATTAGGGTCATTACACTGTGGTTGTTTTAGTTCTAGTTTTGCCCCGGTGGCCGTTAGGGTCATTACACTCTGGTTGCTTTAGTTTACTTGCCCCCGGTGGCCGCTAGTGTTATTGCACGTGATTATGAAGCAGGTGTGATTCCCTGGCTCCTACCTATAAAGGAGTAGCAGGTGGTCTCACTCACTGTTTGTGATATTGCTCATTTCCTACCAAGTCTGGTGAAGGAAGGAACTAGAGAGTGGAGTTCCTGGCAGCTCAGGGGAGCTCTGGTGTAATAGCTTCAGGCGGAAGCTGAATTCAGGTGTCGAGCTTCAAGGGTGAAGCTGAACTTTGGTGTTGTACTCTGTTGCTGGGAGCAATAGCAACAGAGCAAAGCTAAGTGGTGTTTTTCCCTGTTTGTTACTTTTCTTGTGTGTGTATTAGTGCAGTGGTGGGATTAGTTTCTGCATCGTCCAGTTCACTAGAAAGGGATAGATGCAGGGCGAGCTAGGGATTTGAGGTATCCAGCTCGTCGCCAGGTGCGGAACCTGCCTAGGGATCGGCAGGAGTGTAGGGACACTGACTCAGGGGAGTGCAGGAGGTCTCCATGTCCCCGTTCCCTATTGTAGGGCCCTCCATTGTAATGGTTTCCCTGGTGTTTCCCTTAACTCTGTTTAAATTCGCCCTGCTGGAGACGGTGTATCCAGGTTCACTGGTGTTATAGAAATTCGCCCTGCTGGAGGCGGTGTATCCAGTCACATGTGACATTACACCCATCACTCTCCTTCTTGGTCAAATAGCCCTTACACAGCCTGGAGGTGTGTTTGGGGTCATTGCCTGTTGAAAAATGAATGATGGTCCAACCAAACGCAAGCCGGATGGAATAGCATGCCGCTGCAAGATGCTGTGGTAGCCATGCTGGTTCAGTATGCCTACAATTTTGAATAAATCCCCAACAGTGTCACCAGCAAAGCACCCACACACGATCACACCCCCTCCTCCATGCTTCACGGTGGGAACCAGGCATGTAGAGTCCATCCGTTCACCTTTTCTGCGTCGCACAAAGACATGGTGGTTGGAACCAAAGATCTCAAATTTGGATTCATCAGACCAAAGCACAGATTTCCACTGGTCTAATGTCCATTCCTTGTGTTCTTTAGCCCAAACAAGTCTCTTCTGCTTGTTGCCTGTCCTTAGCAGTGGTTTCCCAGCAGCTATTTTACCATGAAGGCCTGCTGCACAAACTCTCCTCTTTCCCAAAATCATATTTATTGAAATTTTACATAGTTAAACAGGAAAAAACATCAATTTGCAAACAGTGCAGAGTAGATTAATAATACATCAAGAAAACAGACATACAAACGTAGGAGGCAAGGAATAAGGGGGCGGGGAGGGGATAGGTACACCTAAGTATACGACTGTAAATTACTTAGATCAAAGGTCTTAACAGAAACTGACCTGCTAAAGTGCAGGTTCCTGAATATCAAAGTGGCATATAAGCTAGACACATAGCAGGGTTCATCGCGGGCAGGGAATATCAGACCCTGAATCGAAGTAGCACAAGCATCATCACGGTGGATTGAAGGAGAGCCGGCTACCAAGCCACGGTTCCCAAATCTGGGACTTTTTCTTTTTAGATGACGCAGATAATACCAGAGCCCTTTTGTAATGGCAATGAAGGTTCATCCTGTCAATCACAAATTTTATGGTCGGAGCGCTGGCCACTCTCCATTTAGATGCCACTGCCAGTCTAGCGGCTATAAACAAATGTGAGAACACTCCTCTCAACACATGCAGGATCTCATCCAAACTGATATGCAATAAAACCATACTGGGTTGTAAGGCCATCCGGATCCCAGTTACCTCAGCTATCACGTCCTCTAGGCTAGCCCAAAAATTTAGTAATTTCGGGCATGACCACCACATGTGGCTAAGTGTCCCCAACATACCGCAGCCTCTCCAGCACAATGGGGAGCACTGAGGGCCAAAGTGAGCAACTTTAACTGGGTAATAGTACCAGCGTAAGTGGACTTTTTTCAATTGTTCCAGATGGTTTAAACATGAGGAAACTCTCCGAACCTCTAACACCGATTCCCGCCACCCATCAGGCGCTAGGGTGACCTGCAAGTCATCCTCCCATTGTCTCATGAATTGCAGTTTAACCTCTGGGTCAGGATCATTCAGGGCTCTATACAAGATAGATACATTCCGAGTACTAGGTCCGGGCACCAAGAAGAGGCCATTTACTATACGGTCTAGGTTAGAATTAAAGAAGTACGACGGTTGTGTAGTGTGTATAAGATGTCTTAGTTGCAAAAACTGATAAAATCTATGTCGAATATCTGGGTGTTTTGCAACTAGGCGGTCAAACGGCTTAATCGCTGTGCCGTCACATAGCAGATGAAGTGATTTTACACCAGCCAGTACCCATGGCTGTAAATCTATATACGGGATATGTAATTCTAGCGCCTTCAGTGACACTTTAGTTAATGGGATTTTAATAAGAGTCGGGACCGTCTGTCTCCAAAAATGCAGTGCAGTAGACATGGTCGGTAGAGGGAGGTTACAAGGTCGCGGCACAAAGGCTTCAACCTCTAACATAAATCGGGTGGAGCCTCTAGTCGCATAGAAATTTTCAATTTGCAACCATCTATGATCCTTATCTAGCTGCCACCAATCCCGCAGCCCCGCTACCAGTGAGGCCTTATAATACGCCATCAAATTTGGCAATCCCATTCCCCCTCAGATCATAAGGGTAATACAAAAGGGACTTGGCCACTCGAGGAGTTTTGTGGGCCCATATGTATTTGTTTGTTAAGCGCTGAAGGTTTGTTATAATTTTGCTTGGGACCCTCAAAGGGAGACATCTGAAATAATATAATATCTTGGGGAGAATATTCATCTTGAAAATATTAATTCTAGCCACCCAGGAGGTCATAAACAGATGTAAGGTGTCCGGCTCGGTCTTTATCTGTCTGAATAAAGCAGTATAGTTCGCCTCTATAATATGTTGAGAGTGTGTAAGCTTTATACCAAGGTAAGGGATACCCTGGTCAGTCCAACGAAAGGGAAACTTATTCTCCAATTCAGCTTTGGTGACCAAAGGGACCGCGACAGGCAATACCAGTGATTTGGATGCATTCAATTTGTAATAGGATACTGACACAAACTCCTCTAGTTCAACCATGTCGGCCGAAAACGACTGCTCCAGGTCCACACAGGCTATGATAACGTCGTCCGGGTAAAGGCCGATCTTGTGAGCAGCTGGGCCCACCATCAGACCTGAGATATCAGAGTTAAGACGGATTTTCTCCGCCAGTGGCTCCACGCATAATGCAAATATAATGGGGGATAGTGGGCATCCCTGCCGCGTCCCGTTGGTGATCAAAAAGGAGGTAGCTACAAACCCAGAAGCTAGGACTCTGGCAGATGGGGTGGAATATATGGCTAAAATCGCCGAAAGGATGGGGCCCTCCAAACCAAACTACCTAAGAACACTTCCCAAATATCCCCAGTGCACCCTGTCAAAGGCCTTCTCAGCGTCCAAGGACAGGAATGCACTGGGATGGCCCGACAGTTCCGCCACCCTAATGAGATTCAACATTCGGCGGGTACCATCCTTGGTTTCCCGGCCAGCCACAAAACTGACCTGGTCAGGAGAGACAAGACAGGGGATTATCAAATGAAGGCGGGAGGCTAGCAATTTGATATATAGCTTTAAATCACATTTCAATAAAACAATGGGTCTAAAATTCCCAGGACTATCAGGGGTCTTACATGGCTTAGGGAGAGTGGTAATAGCAGCTTCCAAATTAGGGGCAGCAACTTTGCCTGAATCCCACCAACTTGAAAACAACCTCAATAGATATGGGGCCAGAAGTTCCAGAAAAGTGCGATAATATTCATTTGATAGTCCATCCGGACCAGGCGCGGTGTGTAGCTTACTGCTTTTAATAGTTTTTTTGATCTCCTCTTCTGTAAATGGGGCGTTTAACAATAATAATTGTTCTTGGGATACACGCGGTAAATTAACTGATTGCAGATATGAATCGATTGCTACCTGAGTAGGTTGACGGGTCTGCGGGTCAGAATGTAAGTTATATAAATGGGAGTAGTACTTTACAAATGTCTCCGCGATGTCAATCGGATTCCTAACCAGACACCCATTCTGATCTTGTAAACCATCTATTCTGGATTTAGCCTCTTGTTTACGTACCCTACGTGCCAGTATTGCTCCCGCCCTACCTCCAGTTAAGCTTACGTAAATTACGGGCATAGGCAGAAAGCAAAACCTCCCGCAAAACCTCCAGCAGCTGAAAGCGAACCCCGTATATCTCATCCGACACCGCTTGCGAGGGTGAGGTTTTATTCAGTGATTCCAACTGGTCAAGTCTAGCTAAGAGGTCATCCCGTATCCCTCTATTACGCTTCGGTATGGAGGCTTGTTGTATGAGATATCCCCGTATAACCACTTTATGCGCAGCCCATAGCGTTTCATCTGAAACTTCCCCATTATCGTTAACATGGAAGTAGCGAGTCAACTCAGTAGAGATACCGCCCGTCACCCTCTCATTTAGTAAAAGAGACGGGTTCAGACGCCACCGAAAAGCAGGGTTCGCATGATGATTTAACGCTAACTGTAACACAATGGGAGCTTGGTCAGACCAGGTAATTAATCCTATGCTGGAGGAGACGCATCTAGGAAGAACCGAAGTATCCACCAGAATATGGTCTATCCGAGTATATGTACGGTGTCGGAAGGAATAGAAGGTATAATCTTTTTCATTCGCGTGGGAGTACCTCCAGAAATCGTGTAGGTGATATTCTTTGGCTATGCCTTTCACCTCCCCCCCTAGGCCGAATGCCACCTCGTGAGCAGTCTAGATCCCTGTCCATGGGAAGATTAAAGTCTCCACGGTATATCTTTTCACCCTGCGCCAGACCATCCACTCTATGTAGTACTTTGCGGATAAATGTCTGTTGCGAATGATTTGGGGCATAGATGACTGTGATAGTGTGCAACTCGCCATTCAATGTGCATATGAGGGACAGAAATCTGCCCGCAGGATCCGCTACCTTCCGAATACATTTGATGGCTAATGTATTTTTAAAGATGATGCACACCCCAGCCTTTTTAGTGTTATTATTAGCGAAGTAAATATTAGAGAATTGTGGGTGACGCAGCCTAAAATTATCAGCTTCTATCAGATGCGTCTCCTGCAGGCAGATAATCTCCGCACCTGATTATTTTCACCTCTTTCCATAGGATGGACCTCTTACAGGGGGAGTTCATTATAAAACTTGCTATCACACATACATCTTCATGAACCCATATCACCTGCATCTGGGCTCGTGTGTTGGCAACATAGAGAACCACAGTAACCACATTAAAAAGACCCATCTCGGAGGTGCACCTAAAAAACAGGAGACAAGGGAAACAAAACACAGAGAAAGCTAAAAAAAAATTCTAAACACAAAGTCATGCAGCCACTAGGCCAAAGGCCAGGCTAGTCAGGCAGTGAAACGCCTGAGTGGTCAGTCTTAGACCGCAGGTAAATGCCAGCTCAGGGCAGTTCCAAGGTTCACTCCCAAAAAGATGGAAAATAACCGGGAGTTATCTTGGATGGGGTGCTGGAGCAAAAAGAAAAAAAAAGGTGACAAAATCCGTAGCACCCTCACAGCAGAGTCCTGCATCCGGACAGCATCTCATCCTCCTCTTCAAGTTTGAATCCAGTCCTGAGCAATTTTCTATCCCATCAGGTTCTGGCGGGGAGCAAAGGAAATCTTCCAATCAGTTAGCTTGTTCTCAGCCTGTTTGGGAGATTGGCAGACCACACCACGACCTTCATAAGATATTATCAGCCTGACAGGATTGAATCCCCATTTGTATAGGATATGAACATCACGTAGTGCTTTACAAATATGAGTGAATTCTCGCCTCTTTGCCAGTGTGGACGCTGATAAATCTGGGAACACCTGTAAGCCTTGGTATTCAGCAGGGAGCTCAGGGGGTTTCCTCATCCTCTGCATGAAGGCGTCATTGGTAGTATAGAAGTGGAGGCGCGCCAAAGTGTCTCTGGACAAGGCTGGGTCCACATGCCGGGGTTTGGGGAGTCTATGTATCCTGTTAATCAGGAAATCCCTGGGGAGCAAGGTTGGGAGTACAGTTTGCATGAATTTAAGCAAAAAGTCAGCCAGATCCTTATCTGGAATGTCCTCCGGTATGCCCCTGACATGCACATTATTCCTCCGTGATCTATCTTCTAGGTCATACATCTTATCCTGGACCACAGCCATATCCTCTCTCAAAGCTTCGTTCTTATCCACTAGTGCATTTATAGTCTTGGCATATTCAGCCATCTTGCTCTCAACATGAGCAGTTCTCTCCCCCAGGGACGAGACTTCCCCTCTAATCTCCTGCAGCATGGACTGCATGTCTTCCTTTAGGGAAGCACGAATGGAGGCCAGAAAGTCTCTCATGCAAAACACAAGCCGCAGAGACACCATCACGTGTTTCTCGACGCAAGCAATGACTAGCCAGGTCTTTCCCCGGGAAGGAACAACCACGGGAAGGGCAGTCTCCAATGAAGGAAACCACCTATGCCAAAACATGGTATCCATCCACAGACAGCTGTGTCGGGGTATTGCCCCTCATCAGTGTGGAGTAGGAAACTGGCTAGTAGGAGCAATGCCTAGTTAAAAGACTGTGAGAAATGAGGATGAATGAACTCATGGAGATCAACATCCAACAGTGCGGAGACACCATCACATGTTTCTCAACGCAGTGATTCTAGAGAAATGCCCCCATCCCTTATGGGAAATATGCAAAAACATGCAAAACACAAGCCGCAGAGACACCATCACGTGTTTCTCAACGCAAGCAATGACTAGCCAGGTCTTTCTCCGGGAAGGAACAACCACGGGAAGTGCAGTCTCCAATGAAGGAAACCACCTATGCCAAAACATGGTATCCATCCACAGACATCTGTTTCAGGGTATTGCCCCTCATCAGTGTGGAGTAGGAAACTGGCTAGTAGGAGCAATGCCTAGTTAAAAGACTGTGAGAAATGCAATGCAAGCAGTGACTAGCCACACTGATGAGGGGCAATACCCCGAAACAGCTGCCTGTGGATGGATACCATGTTTTGGCATAGGTGGTTTCCTTCATTGGAGACTGCCCTACCCGTGGTTGTTCCTTCCCGGGAAAAGACCTGGCTAGTCATTGCTTGCGTTGAGAAACACGTGATGGTGTCTCCGCGGATTGTGTTTTGCATGTTTATGCATATTTCCCATAAGGGATGGGGGCATTGCTCTAGAATCACTGCGTTGAGAAACATGTGATGGTGTCTCCGCAGTGTTGGATGTTGATCTCCATGAGTTCATTCATCCTCATTTCTCACAGAAAGTCTCTCATGTCTCCCTTAGTAATAGGAGACAGGTTGCTGTGAGTCTCAGATGCCCCCCTCCCCCCAGAGCCACCCGACGAGCAGGAGGAAGCTGAGGGGGAAGCCGCCGCCATTTTACCTGCACCATGTGCAGTTTGTCCTCGGGGGAAGAAGTCCGGGAGGTTCGGCGGGGAACTGCGTTTCTGTGCTCTCCCTCGGGTCATCATGTGCCCAGGACCTTCCAGGAGCCGTTTCTGTGCACAGGGAGGAAGAGAGGTAATATAGAGTGCTGTTATTAGCCGGTTTAAGTCCGGAGAAGCAGGAGCCTGTGAGTTATGTGGCCTCTCTGGTCTGCATGCAGGCTCAAACTCTCCTCTTAACAGTTGTTGTAGAGATGTGTCTGCGGCTAGAACTCTGTGTGGCATTGACCTGGTCTCTAATCTGAGCTGCTGTTAACCTGCGATTTATGAGGCTGGTGACTCGGACGTACTTATCCTCCGCAGCAGAGGTGACTCTTAAGTCTTCCTTTCCTGGGGCGGTCCTCATGTGAACCAGTTTCTTTGTAGCGCTTGATGGTTTTTGCCACTGCACTTGGGGACACTTTCAAAGTTTTCCCAATTTTTCGGACTGACTGACCTTCATTTCTTAAAGTAATGATGGCCACGCCTTTTTCTTTACTTAGCTGCTTTTTTCTTGCCATAATACAAATTCTAACAGTCTATTAAGCTGTGTATCCACTAGACTTCTGCACAACACAACTGATGGTCCCAACCCAATTTATAAGGCAAGAAATCCTACTTACAGTATTAAACCTGACAGGGCACACCTGTGAAGTGAAAACCATTTCCGGTGACTACCTCTTGAAGTTCATCAAGAGAATGCCAAGAGTGTGCAAAGCAGCAATCAAAGCAAAAGGTGGCTACTTTGAGAAACCTAGAATATAAGACATACAGTATTTTCAGTTGTTTCACACTTTTTTGTTAATTATATAATTCCACATGTGTTAATTCATAGCTTTGATGCCTTCAGAGTGAATCTACAATTTTCATAGTCATGAAAATAAAGAAAACTCTTTGAATGAGAAGGTGTGTCCAAACTTTTGGTCTGTACTGTATATATACAGCTCTGGAAAAAATTAAGAGACCACTTCCAAATGTTCAGTTTGTCTGATTTTTCTCTTTATAGGTATATTTTTGAGTAAAATGTAAATTGTTCTTTTAGTCTACAAACTTCTGACAATAAGTCTCCGAATTTCCAAACAATAAATTTTGTTTTTTTCTGAAAAGGAGAAATGGTCGAAATTAAAAAAAAAAAAGCAGTGCTTTCAGACCTCGAATAACACAAAGAAAACAAGATCATAATCATTTAGAAACAACAATACTAATGTTTTAACTCAGGAAGAGTTCAGAAATCAATATTTTGTGGAATAACCATGATTTTTAATCATAGCTTTAATCATAGGGTGGTCATTGCTGTCCTTTCTCATTCTCGGGTCCTCTACCAGAGGCCTGGAAGTTTGAGGGTTCTGCGCAGGATCGTAGTTGTTCCCAATGTTGCACTTTTCTGGACAGAGAGCTCAGATGTTGCTCCTGAGATCTGTTGTAGCCATTCTTCCAACTTAGGGGTCACTGCTCCAAGTGCTCCTATCACCACTGGAATCACTGTTGCCTTCACCTTCCACATCTTCTCCAGTTCTGCTTTGAGGCCCTGGTATTTCTAAAGCTTCTGATATTCCTTCTTTCTGATGGTGCTGTCACTTGGCATTGCAACATCTATTATCATTGCTGTCTTATGATCCTTGTCTACTATCACAATGTCTGGTTGGTTAGCCAACACCTGCTTATCTGTCTGAATATTGAAGTCCCACAGGATTTTAGCCCTTTCATTCTCCACCACTTTTTCTGGGGTCTCCCACCTGGACTTAGGGGGGCTTAGCCCATATGCTACACAGATGTTCCTGTATACAATTCCCGCTACTTGGTTGTGGCGATCAGTATACTCTGCTCCTGCTTGCATTTTGCATCCTGCCACTATGTGTTGGACTGTTTCTGAGGTTTCTTTGCATAGTCTGCATCTTGGGTCTTGTCTTGTGTGGTAGATTTCTGCTTCTATGGATCTTGTACTTAGTGCTTGCTCTTGTGCTGCTATGATTATTGCCTTTGTGCTGTCTTGGAGTCCAGCTTTCTCCAGCCATTGGTAGGATTTCTTCATGTCAGCCACTTCCATTATCTGTCAGTGGAACATCCCATGCAGCGGCTTGTCTTGCCATGACGCTTCATGTTCCTGTTCTTCCTTCCAGATCTATTGTTGTTGCTGCCTTAGGCTTTCACTCAGCATCTCATCTTCTGGCGCCATTTTTCTGATGTATTCCTGAATACTCCTTGTTTCATCCGATGATGGTGGCTTGGATGCTTATCAAGCCTCGACCACCCTCCTCTCTGTTGGCATACAATCTTTGGGTGCTAGACGAAGGGTGGAGACCTCCATGCATTGTGAGGAGCTTTCGTGTCTTCACATCTGCAGTTTCCATCTCTTCTTTTGGCCAGCACAGTATGCCAGCAGGGTACCTGATAACTGGCAGGGCATATGTATTGATGGTGCGGAGATATATATATATATATATATATATATATACACACACACATACACACACATATATATATATATATATATATATATATATATATATACACAGTGGCTTGCGAAAGCATTTACCCCAATTGGCTTTTTACCTATTTTGTTACATTACAACCTGTATTTAAATATTTGTGTAATTGTGTGTGAGGCATCAGCACTAGTTAGTGAAGTGAGAAAAATATAGGCATAAATTACATTTATGAGATCAAATAACTAAAAATTGGAAGGTACTTATGTATTCACCCCCTTTGCCCAAAAAATTTCCAATGCAAGCAAATACCTGTGTGCAATCTAAGTGTCACATGTCTGTCAGTATATAAACACCTTTTCTGAGAGGCCATAAAGGCTGCAACATCATTAAGCAAGAGGCACCATTAACCAAACACCATCATGAAGACCAAGGATATATCCAAACAAAATTGTTGAGAAGTACAAGCCAAGGTTGGGTTATAAAAATATATTCCAATCTCTGATGATCCCCTGGAGCATCATCAAATCATTATCATCAAATGGAAAGAACATGGTGCAAATGGAAAGAATCTGCCAAGAGAGGGCCACCCACCAAAACTCTCAGCTTGGGCAAGGAGAGCATTAGAGGCAGCACAGAGACCAAAGGTAACCCTGAAAGAGCTGCAGAGTTCCCAAGCATAGACTGGAGTATCTGTCCATTAGGCCACAATAAGCCATACACTCCATAGAGGTGGCTTTTATGGAAGACTTTTTGGCCAAGTAAACGCTATGTCTGGCGTTAACCAACAACTCATCACATCAAGGACACCATCTCCAGTGAAACGTGGTGGCAGGATCATGCTGTGGGGATGTTTTTCGGAAGCAGTAACAGGGAAAATGTTGCGAGTCGAGGGGAAGTTGGATGGTTGTAAAATACAGGGATATTCTTGAGCAAAACCTGTTTCAATCTGTGAGTGATTTGAGACTGGGACAATGGTTCACCTTCCAACAAGACAAAAGCATACTGCTAAAGCAACATTCAAGTGGTTTATTGAGAAACGTGTAAATGTTTTGGCATGGCCTAGTCAAAGACCAGTTGAGAATCTGTCTTGACTGGAAGATTGCTGTTCACCATAGGAAACCATCTAACTTGCCGTAGCTTGAGCAGTTTTGCCTTGAGGAAGGGGAAAAAATCCCAATGGCAAGATGTGGATGGCTCAAGGAGAATTAATCAAAATGACTTGCAGCTGTAATTTCCGCAAAAGGAGGCTCTACAATGTACTGACTTTAGGAGGGTGAATAGTTATGCACAATGAAGTTTTTAGTTATTTTGTCCTATTTGTTGTTTGCTTCACAATAAAAAGAAAATGAAATGTTTTAGGCATTTGCTTTCCATGAACTAATGCAAGCCCTCAAAAAATTATGAAAGTCTAGGCTATGAGGTAGCAAAACATGAAAAATGACAAGGGTGTGTGTGTATATATATATATATATATATATATATATATATATACTGAGTGTACATAGGATTACATATACATATATACACATGTACAGGTGCTTCTCACATAATTAGAATATCATCAAAAAGTGAATTTATTTCAGTTCTTCAATACAAAAAGTGAAACTCATATACTATATAGATTAAAAACAGAGTGATCTACCTCAAGTGTTTATTTCTGTTAATGTTGATGATTATGGCTTTGGTGTGCAAGCCTCATCATCAACTACAAAAACGTCTGCTGTGCTTTCCAGCAAGGGTTTTACCACCAAGTATTAGGTCTTGTTTGCCAGAGGGATCAAATACTTATTTCTCACTGTAAAATGCAAATAAGTTTATATAATTTATACAATGTGATTTTCTAGTTTTTATTTTGGATATTCTATTTCTCAAAGTTAAAATTAACCTACCCTTAAAATTATAGTGTTCATGTCTTTGTCAGTGGGCAAACTTACAAAACCAGCAAGGGATCAAATAATTATTTCCCCCACTGTACATACGCACATAAGATCAGATACAACGGAGACGTTAAATGCAAACACCGCCCTATACTTACAGACACACACAATACATGTACTAACATACGATAACACATTTAGATCTAATACATATAGCTATGTGCACACAATGCATATACTTGCGGATACACAATACTTTTTGTACGCACACAGTACATTTAAGATCCACAATGCTGACCAATTTCCACTAGTTTTTTTTTACAAAATGTATGGATGATATTTCACCAAATCTCATTGACAATACTGGTACTATAGTGTGCTAGGCATCAGTTCCGTGTGGACGCACCCAGTCAGCCAGTCATCAGTGTTCTGTTACGTTTAGAAACTCATAACTTCTTTTTTTTGTATACTGTTGGCTCCGTCAGGCTAGTTGTAGACCACTTACCAGGTTGTCCATGCTAGGAATTGGGGATTTATCTTCTGGAGCTGCTTTTCCTTTTCTCTTTCTTTCCTCTGGCTTGGATCCTTTGTTAGCCTTTTTGGGATTTCCACAATTTTTGAACACCTGCAGAAAACCAGAGACTATGATGGTCATATATCATGTAAAGAATAATGATAATGAGCAAATTAACCAACTACTGTCCTATCAACTAGCTATCTGACCAACCAATAGCAAACCACTGTGGATTGCCCACACCTGTCCATGAAATAGCCTTGGAGTCAATTGTCCAATTACTTTTGGTCCCTTTAAAAACAGGGTGGCACATGTTAAGGAGCTGAAACTCCTAAACCCTTCATCCAATTTTAATGTGGATACCCTCAAATGAAAGCTGAAAGTCTGAACTTCAACTGCATCTGAATTGTTTTGATTAAAATTCATTGTGGTAATGTCTGGAACCAAAATAAGAAAAATGTTGCCTCTGTCCAAATATACATGGACCTAACTGTATGTGCAATATTAGCAAGCTATGCTCTCCTGTTGAATTCCCATGGAACTTAGTGGACGGAGCAGCACACACATGTCCACGCAAGGCCAGCTCATTTACCATTAATCAAGACGGGGGTTGGAGAAACCCCTGTTCAAGATGTAGGACAATATAGAACAATTCATCACACACTCTTTTTTCAAGATACGGTAGGATTTATATTTGTAGACGTGAAGTAGACACACATTGAGGCGCAGGGAGAAGTATGACAGGGTATGTATTATTACTCTATATTGATACTTGGGGTTCCACATCCTGTCCACCACCACTTCGAGAGAAAGGCTGTATGCATGCTAATCTTCTCTATCTAGAGGTAGGATGTGCATTTATTAGACATTTGTGGTTTATCCACTAGATATGTCATGAATGTATAAGATGGGTATAACCCTTTAAGCAAATTTGACAACAGGTACCATCAGAATAATATCTGGAGCTATGACCCTTGTAAAGCACTGCAGCCTGGAGTGTGGTAGGAAGAGGAATATACGAGGAGCTCAGGAGCGTCTATAATTTCTGCTCTATTTTCCATACTTGTATGGCCTCAGATTACATTAGTGCTTAGCATTTACCTTATTTGTTATGACCTCCTTGTTCTCCTGCATATGGGTTATGGCCTCCGAGATCTTTGTGTGAATAGTTCCCACGATGGTTTCCACGCCAGAAACTCCATTAAACTTGCCAGCCACGAGCAATAAGGATTCTATGAGAGGTACAGAGAGACAGCCACCATTATCCCATCACTTTACCCATTCAACTTTTTTTTCTCATCTCTATTTGCCTCTTTGGACCCAACGTTCTTGCATTAGCAGGTCAGACGAATATATACAAGAGCACTCTGAAGGCCATCCTTTGTATTATGAATGGTAAAATAACAGGGATCCAAATGTACAAAGGTCGATGTGCTGAGAACGCATCTCTGTAACGTGTAATCAATGGTGACCATGAGGTTTTCTAGCCATTAATGTAAGTCACAGTAGTGATCCCAGGTGCCATTGTCTCAGCAAAACCTTCCATGTAGGAATATATACAGAACATCTGCAAGCACTGGAGTACACAGCCAATTGACTACGTTTTCACACAAGACCACTGCCCAAGCACTCGGCTGCTATTTTGCTTCATAGATCTCTGTTCAAGGGTCCGGAAAGGTCTAAGTGTTAATTTCATTCAGATTGATTGGGAGAGATTTTAACCCCAGGCTTCATGATCGCAACTATGGGTCATAACTAGGTGTGTGGCCTACAGCTAAGAAATGGGATTCTAATAAGAATGGAGTAATGAGGTTTCTTGAGACCTGCAAGTAAGGCAAAAAGAGAGGCATGACTACACCAGAGGGGGTGGAAAATGCTGACGTTAGTTTCCTGATAGTTAGACATATATGGTCGGCCTTACATATCTTCATATGAAAACAGAAATGCGGCTTCATAGACCAATGTTTTATTGGAATGATGGTCATGCGTGCAGACCTCCACTCCATTCATTGTCTATGGGACTGAAAGATTGCCAAGCACTGCACTCTACTGTTTACATCAGTCCCATAGACAATGATTGGACTGGTAGTGGGCATGCATGACTTTCCTAATACATGAAGCAATGTCGCACTGGTTTGTGAGACCTCCCCAATTCTGAGGCTACCCATTGTGCCAATACAGACACGGTGCAATCACTTCACTCACTACTTTATGAATACAAAGATGACTCACGTGATTGTTACAGGGTTTCCCAGCATGTTCTGATCATGCATATAACTATATACTGTCCATTTATCAATTTGATTGTCATACAAACACGAAATATTGGACAAGAGACTGTAACCTGATCATCTGGATGTCTGACAACTTCACTTACCGATCAGATTCCTCCACTCCGGGTCTAAATCTGCTTGATTAGCTAGACATCCCCGCATGACGTTCCAGCAGTAATTATCACACAGCTTTATACTGGAGTGGCCGCGGCAGAGAGGACAATACATGAGCTTCATGACTTCACGCGTGCATTCTCGACTCATAGGGACCTGAAAGCATGAAATACGGTCATAAATCGAGTCGAATCCAGAATGTGAAGATGTCGCTGCAGCTGAAGGAAAACACTCTGCAAAACTGATACCCTGGTCACGTTTGTACTAGAGTCCTGGCTTAAGTTGCCCCTTCTTTTTGCTGGAAATCAGTTTACATAAATTTAGGATGTACCAAAAAAAAAAAAAAAAGGTCGTGCTGCTGATCAACAGTGACTAACTATACATGGAAAGGATCAATTACTGATTGCTCTGTGTGCATGGGAACTGGGATGGAGATAATGTAGCTAGTGTAAATCCAGCTTTAGAGTGGCAGTCTGAATATGTGCCAAATCTCACCGTCTTACTCTGGATGATAAATTTGGCGCCTCGGCCTCTTTAGACACTTTAGTCTAATTTTTAACAATCAATTGTTTCCTTCAAACCAAGACATTTTTCTGTTCCAAATTTTATTTATGCTGATCCCCCTTTCATCTACACTGGTCCTTTTTTCGACTATGCTGGTCCCCCTTTCTTCTACGCTGCTCCTCTTTTCTTCACCGCTGCTCCTCTTTTCGTCAACACTGCTCCCCTTTTTGTATATGCTGCTCCCCTTTTTGTCTACGCTGCTCCCATTTCATCTATGCTGCTCCTCTTCATCTACGCTGCTACTCTTTTCATCTACACTGCTCCCCTTTTCATAAACGCTGCTCCCCTTTTTGTCTATGTTGCTTCCCTTTTTGTCTACGCTGCCTCACTTTTTGTCTGTGCTGCTCCCCTTTTCATCTACGCTGCTCCCCTTTTTGTCTACGCTGCTCCCCTTTTTGTCTACGATGCTCCCCTTTTCGTTTACACCGCTCCTATTTTCATCTATGCTGATCCCCTTTTTATGTACGCTGTTCCCCTTTTCGTCTATGTTGCTCTTCATTTCATCTACGCTGCTCCCCTTTTTGTCTACGATGCTCCCCTTTTCGTTTACACCGCTCCTATTTTCATCTATGCTGATCCCCTTTTTATGTACGCTGTTCCCCTTTTCGTCTATGTTGCTCTTCATTTCATCTACGCTGCTCCTCTTTTTGTCGACGCTGCTCCTATTTTCGACTACGCTGCTCCCCTTTTCGTCTACGCTGCTTCCCTCGTCTGCGTTGTTACTCTTTGTGCCTTGAATAAGGAGAAAAAAATTGTCTAAAACACATAATAAACAGCTGTAAAACTCAATGTAACATTACACTCTAAGTTTCACCAAACTTTGGTACATTTTTCGCCACAATCTAGGCCCAAATACAGTAGTAAATCAGATCCAATGTATCAGTTTGCGACCTCTAACGTATCATGACTTAGATAAGCATGCTGAAAAAAACTCTGTTGGATTTTTAGCAACTTGCTTGTCGCATTTAGAGTTCACTAAAGGTCACAAACTGATCCATTAGATTGCGATTGGTGCATTTTTCGTTATCACGATCTAGAATCATAGAATCGTTGAGTTGGAAGGGACCTCCTGGACCATTTGGTCCAACCCCCTGCTCAAAGAAGGATTCGCTAAATCATCACAGATGTCTGTCCAGCCTCTAGGCCCAACCACATTAGTAAATCTGTTCCAATTATGAGTTTGTTACCTCTATAGAACCCTAACTGCGACTAGCAAGTAGCAAAATATCCAACCGAGTCAGATTTTTTGTAACGTTCTTGTCCAGGCCACGGGATGCTAAGGGTGGTAATGTGATCCCATTTACTTGTTGCGCACTGTGATGTAGCAGCTATGCATAGCGCTCTTTGTCGCGGTCAAAGCCGCCTTGTAAATCCTGCCTAAATCTTACATTGGAGAGCTGCTTTAACCTATATAACGGAAATGTACATTTTTGCCAAACAGCAAAATATTTGGGCTAGCATAGAGCAGAAAAGTCTAAAACAGATCCTCTAAAGAAGAAAAAGAGGAGTATGCTAATTGAGCATGACAACCATACCATGGCTGCCTGGCCAATGAGTCTCAGTTTGCCAACCGGCAGTCTACCTCCTACAAATCAAAACTCACAGAAATAACTGGGTTTTGTCAATGGCACCTCTCTGTCTCTGGACAGGTTGTAGAACAGGTGATAGGTACAATGTAAGAAATACGCTCTGTGAAGTGTGAATAAGTTTAGCCATCTATGTGGTCCATAGAGTATGGAATGGCCCAAGACTAGCAGGTCTCCATCTCTATGTGAATCCCCCCAAAGTTAATGGTGCCTTCAGGCAGTGTTACATTAGCTTTAGAGGCACAGGGAAGAAATGTGAAGATGGAAAAAGATTATATATTATCAATGTAAAAACCGATAGTGATGTGTCCATTGTACGCTGCATGTACAAGACCCCTAGGGTGAACACATACCTGGGTGACCTTCCTGACGATATCAGCAGCAGCGCCAAGTCCTTGGACAAACGATCGGGCTGCAATAAACGCCCGGGTTGCCTTTAATTTCATTTCACGTGGAATGTCCCCAAATGGCTTCAGCTGGTCATACTGCTTTGCCAAGCAGTCCAAATACTCATAAGAAAAGGTGAACTGTGAGTTCTGTGTCTTGAACACTCTCTCCAGTAGATGGCTCCAGAACTCCGTCAGTGCCTCCTCCAGATTGACTCCGGAGCCGCGGTAATACTGGCGCAGCTCGATGTACAAGTCTCTGAAGATCTTCCCATCATTTTGGGTGTAAAGTTCTCCATACAAATTAGGAAATGTGTCCATGAGAATCTGCTCGGATTTATTCAACAGGTCCAGAAAATATCCTGGAAAGGACCGAGATATTGTACATAAGGAATAGAATGGAAAAACTGTTCTGTGAGAATGGCCTGCAGTCACTGTATGGAGCCATCTATGATTCCATCCATAGGCTCAAAAGCTGAATGTATTACACGTCCACAGCATATGTGATAAATGTATGATTTGTGGGGTCCAACTCCTGAGAGTCCAGTGGACAGACTCCTATCACCACCCATTGTTAGATATTCAAATTGTCTCTTCAGAAAGAAAGCGGTCTTGAACTCTAGCGCCACCTATTGGAAGTAACAATCCTAGAAGACTTTTAGCATTGCTACTTCCAGTAGGTGGCGCTAGTGTTCAAGACCTCTTCCACTATGAACTGGCAATTTGCATATTTAATTTTCCAGAGGAGCATTTCATGGCTTATAAGTCTCCTTACACTGGTCTGTCAGGCATTTCACCCTCCACAAGGAGAAACATTACCCCATAGGCTGGGTGCCCACGATCCAGAACTAGCAGCGCTTTGGATGTAGTGTAAGTTGCTGTGTCAAACCCGCAGAAACTCTGGATCATGGGCACATACCCTTATACACTCATGGTGAGGTGATAAATGTTATTGGTGGGGTAAGCCCTTTAAACACTGATTACGATTTATTTATATAAAAGTGTAAAAAACAAAACATGAATCTTTTCTTAAAGGAAACGTGTCAGTAGCATCAACTCATTTTTATCAGGACCTCAATAATAATAATAATAATAATAATAAACACAAGCTAAATGGGTCAGTGATGCTTCTGGCAAAGAATAGTCCAGGCAAATGTAGTCTAGCAGGAACATACCGCCACTGTGTACCGTAGCCTTAGTCAGGCCGGCATAGTGTACAATAGCTTTAGTCAGGCAGGCATAGTGTACCGTAGCCTTAGTCAGGCAGGCATAGTGTACTGTAGCCTTAGTCAGGTAGGCATAGTGTACTGTAGCCTTAGTCAGACAGGCATAGTGTACAGCAGCCTTAGTCAGACAGGCATAGTGTACAGTAGCCTTAGTCAGGCAGATATAGTGTACAGCAGCCTTAGTCAGACAGGCATAGTGTACAGTAGCCTTAGTCAGGCAGATATAGTGTACAGCAGCCTTAGTCAGGCAGGCATAGTGTACTGTAGCCTTAGTCAGGCAGATATAGTGTACTGTAGCCTTAGTCAGACAGGCATAGTGTACAGCAGCCTTAGTCAGACAGGCATAGTGTACAGCAGCCTTAGTCAGACAGGCATAGTGTACAGTAGCCTTAGTCAGGCAGATATAGTGTACTGTAGCCTTAGTCAGACAGGCATAGTGTACTGTAGCCTTAGTCAGACAGGCATAGTGTACAGCAGCCTTAGTCAGACAGGCATAGTGTACTGTAGCCTTAGTCAGGCAGATATAGTGTACAGCAGCCTTAGTCAGGCAGGCATAGTGTACTGTAGCCTTAGTCAGGCAGATATAGTGTACTGTAGCCTTAGTCAGACAGGCATAGTGTACAGCAGCCTTAGTCAGACAGGCATAGTGTACAGCAGCCTTAGTCAGACAGGCATAGTGTACAGTAGCCTTAGTCAGGCAGATATAGTGTACTGTAGCCTTAGTCAGACAGGCATAGTGTACTGTAGCCTTAGTCAGACAGGCATAGTGTACAGCAGCCTTAGTCAGACAGGCATAGTGTACTGTAGCCTTAGTCAGGCAGATATAGTGTACAGCAGCCTTAGTCAGGCAGGCATAGTGTACTGTAGCCTTAGTCAGGCAGGCATAGTGTACAGCAGCCTTAGTCAGACAGACATAGTGTACTTTAGCCTTAGTCAGGCAGGCATAGTGTACAGCATCCTTAGTCAGGCAGGCATAGTGTACTTTAGCCTTAGTTAGGCAGATATAGTGTACAGCAGCCTTAGTCAGGCAGGTATAGTGTACAGTAGCCTTAGTCAGGCAGGTATAGTGTACAGTAGCCTTAGTGAGACAGGCATAGTGTACAGTAGCCTTAGTCAGGCAGGTATAGTGTACTGTAGCCTTAGGCAGGCATAGTGTACAGTAGCCTTAGTCAGGCAGGTATAGTGTACAGCAGCCTTAGACAGGCAGGCAGAGTGTACAGTAGCCTTAGTCAGGCAGACATAGTGTACTTTAGCCTTAGTCAGGCAGGCATAGTGTACAGCAGCCTTAGTAAGGCAGGCATAGTGTACTTTAGCCTTAGTCAGGCAGGCATAGTGTACAGCAGCCTTAGTCAGGCAGATATAGTGTACAGTAGCCTTAGTCAGACAGGCATAGTGTCAGTAGCATCAACCCCTTTTTTTCAGGACCTCACTAATAATAATAATAATAATAAACACAAGCTAAATGGGTCAGTGATGCTTCTGGCAAAGAATAGTCCAGGCAAATGTAGTCTAGCAGGAACATACCGCCACTGTGTACCGTAGCCTTAGTCAGGCCGGCATAGTGTACAATAGCTTTAGTCAGGCAGGCATAGTGTACAGCAGCCTTAGTCAGGCAGGCATAGTGTACTATAGCTTTAGTCAGGCAGGCATAGTGTACTGTAGCCTTAGTCAGACAGGCATAGTGTACAGCAGTCTTAGTCAGGCAGATATAGTGTACAGCAGCCTTAGTCAGACAGGCATAGTGTACTGTAGCCTTAGTCAGGCAGATATAGTGTACAGCAGCCTTAGTCAGACAGGCATAGTGTACTGTAGCCTTAGTCAGGCAGGCATAGTGTACAGCAGCCTTAGTCAGGCAGGCATAGTGTACTGTAGCCTTAGTCAGACAGGCATAGTGTACAGCAGCCTTAGTCAGGCAGGCATAGTGTACTGTAGCCTTAGTCAGGCAGGCATAGTGTACAGCAGCCTTAGTCAGACAGGCATAGTGTACAGTAGCCTTAGTCAGGCAGGTATAGTGTACAGTAGCCTTAGTCAGACAGGCATAGTGTACAGTAGCCTTAGTCAGGCAGACATAGTGTACTTTAACCTTAGTCAGGCAGGCATAGTGTACAGCAGCCTTAGTCAGGCAGGCATAGTGTACTTTAGCCTTAGTTAGGCAGGCATAGTGTACAGCAGCCTTAGTCAGGCAGGTATAGTGTACAGTAGCCTTAGTCAGACAGGCATAGTGTACAGTTGCCTTAGTCAGACAGGTATAGTGTACTGTAGCCTTAGGCAGGCATAGTGTACAGCAGCCTTAGTCAGGCAGGTATAGTGTACAGCAGCCTTAGTCAGGCAGGCATAGTGTACAGCAGCCTTAGTCAGGCAGATATAGTGTACAGTAGCCTTAGTCAGACAGGCATAGTGTACTATAGCCTTAGTCAGGCAGGCATAGTGTACAGCAGCCTTAGTCAGGCAGGTATAGTGTACAGCAGCCTTAGTCAGGCAGATATAGTGTACTGTAGCCTTAGTCAGGCAGGCATAGTGTACAGTAGCCTTAGTCAGGCAGGCATAGTGTACAGCAGCCTTAGTCAGACAGGCATAGTGTACTGTAGCCTTAGTCAGACAGGCATAGTGTACAGTAGCCTTAGTCAGGCAGGCATAGTGTACAGTAGCCTTAGTCAGACAGGCATAGTGCACAGTAGCCTTAGTCAGGCAGGTATAGTGTACTGTAGCCTTAGTCAGGCAGGCATAGTGTACAGCAGCCTTAGACAGGCAGGTATAGTGTACAGAAGCCTTAGTCAGACAGGCATAGTGTACAGTAGCCTTAGTCAGGCAGGTATAGCGTACTGTAGCCTTAGTCAGGCAGGCATAGTGTACAGCAGCCTTAGTCAGGCAGGTATAGTGTACTGTAGCCTTAGTCAGGCAGGCATAGTGTACAGCAGCCTTAGACAGGCAGGAATAGTGTACCGTAGCCTTAGTCAGACAGGCATAGTGTACAGTAGCCTTAGTCAGGCAGGTATAGTGTACTGTAGCCTTAGTCAGGCAGGCATAGTGTACAGAAGCCTTAGACAGGCAGGCATAGTGTACCGCAGCCTTAGTCAGGCAGGTATAGTGTACTGTAGCCTTAGTCAGGCAGATATAGTGTACAGAAGCCTTAGTCAGGCTGGCGCAGTGTACAGTAGCCTTAGTCAGGCAGGCATAGTGTACAGCAGCCTTAGTCAGGCAGGCATAGTGTACTTTAGCCTTAGTCAGACAGGCATAGTGTACAGTAGCCTTAGTCAGGCAGATATAGTGTACCGTAGCCTTAGTCAGACAGGCATAGTGTACAGTAGCCTTAGTCAGGCAGGTATAGTGTACTGTAGCCTTAGGCAGGCATAGTGTACAGCAGCCTTAGTCAGACAGGCATAGTGTACTGTAGCCTTAGTCAGGCAGTCATAGTGTACAGTAGCCTTAGTCAGGCAGGCATAGTGCACAGCAGCCTTAGTCAGGCAGGTATAGTATACTGTAGCCTTAGTCAGGCAGGCATAGTGTACAGTAGCCTTAATCAGGCAGGTATAGTGTACTGTAGCCTTAGTCGGGCAGGCATAGTGTACAGTAGCCTTAGTCAGGCAGGCATAATGTACAGTAGCCTTAGTCAGGCAGGCATAATGTACAGTAGCCTTAGGCAGGCATAGTGTTCCGTAGTTTTAGTGAGACCAGAGTTGTCATGACAAACCTCACTGAGGAGCTCAAGATAAGTAGACCAAGTCTGACCTACACAAGGCCTGAGATTATAGTAGGGGAGACATGGTCCGTGTTTGATCATCTCTAGTTATCCCATTTAATGAACTGATTACTATGTAATGTTATATAAAAGGCTCTTACTGTCAAAGTTTCGGTTCTGAGTGAAGAGCAGGCTCTGGACGGACAGGCTGGACTCTCTCAACGAGTTGTCAAACTCCATTTTACTGATATTGGCGAAGTTCTCTTCCATCTCCGAGGTGCAGCATGTGTAACCTTGTGGACAAATCCTCAGGTGTTCACCTAGAAGAGCAGATACAAGCATGACCATGTCTGTCAAAACAGCATAATGGAGGAGATTTTCTAATGTGTAGGTGCACAATTGAGTAGTCTAATAGTTGAGGCCAGGGGTGTACATGCTGATATCTTGCATAGATGCAGGGTGTTAAACCTCCTCTCCCAACATTTGTTCTGTCAATAAGTGTGGGGGAGTTAGGAGTTCTCCGTGTGATAAGGTTACACACAGTCTTACCAAATCACACTGAAAATGCCGCCTCTGAATTCTATGGGGGCGTGTGCTATTTTTTTCTCCTGCATGACACTGCCTTTTTATGATTGGTCAACGCCATACAGGAGAAACAGTTTCCACCCCCAGAAGAATCTCTGTTTACCCACAATGGAGGGGATAAATAAAAAATTAAAACACTATGTTTTATTCATCTCTTTAGCCCCTTACCATAAGGTAGCAAGGTTAACAAGACAAAAGTGATGAAAGGTCCGGAGACCAGAGACGCTATATCAGGGTTTGTTTTTGTAGAACGGAGACATGGTCTATTAGTCTCTGTTTCTGTACAATGGCTTTGTTTTACATAAAATCAGAGCAGGAACGTGTTTTAGAAACCACATTTACCATAAGACGTTCCATATTTTAGAAATACGGTATGTTGCAGACATTACTCAGAGTAATGAGTTTGTACATAGCTGCAGAACCCTCTCTCAGCAACAGTATTGATAAAGCAACCTCGGGGCATAAATCAGAATGGAGTTCTCCAGCCAATGATCAGATTCACTTACGATCGCCGATTGAGAACCTGGCAGATTCAGGAAACTCGGCAAACTTATGGAAATACACATCACCATATGTAATTGGTGGTGAAAGAGCACAAGAAGCCCCGACGCTAACGACACGCGCCTTGTTACTGCTATCTTCACACTTTTCAGCACTGCATGATTGACGGATACTTTACAATTAGTTACATCATCGGTCTTGCAAATAATAGAGTGTAAAAAATAGGACAGAAAATGCATTCATCTAGTTCCTGCTTTACAGTGCAAGCTATAGGAGGAAAGTTGTGCATGGCATGAACATGATCTGTGCCGCTAGGAGTGGTGAGCGGGCACCAAACATCTGCTCAACTACAAACAGTGGCACCATGTAGAAGAGGCTGAAGTGATCGGAGCCCCTCTCTACACACATATTCTGATCACTGACATGAGAGATACGTTTTTATAGATGACCCCAATCTAAATGAGGTCACAGGAGGAAATGCGATCCATCCACAATCACTATCCGTCCAATAGGAAATCACTGGAGTGATACTTCACATGGTCTCCCAGCATTTCCATACAGCACCTAATGACTCAACAAGACTGATTACAACTTATGTTACAGAAGTCCGTTAAAGGGAATCTATCTCCACCTAATTTGAAAGCAGCATAATGTAGGGAAAGAGACCCTGATTCTAGCAATGTGTCCCTTACTGGCCTGCATGCTGTAGTTTTGATAAAACCACAGTTTTATCAGTAGGAGATTAAATCTAAAGGACTAATAAACCTGCTGCCATGTAGTCTTCCATATTCAAGAGTTATGTATAACCCCGCCCCATGCTTTCTGCCTATCCACAGCGAACACATAAAGCTGCCAATCAGCGGTGTGGGGGCAGGGTTATACAGAGCTCAGCATTCAGAGAACTAGTAGATCTGCAGAAGACAAAACATGAATTCTATTAAAACTACAGAAAGCAGCCATGGCTGGAATCAGGGTCTCTGCCCCAACATTATGGTGCTCTCAGGTGGGGTAGCAAAAAATCTGGTGACAAATTTCCTTTAAGGTAGCCATACATACAGGTTGATCGCTTAGTTAATATTAGTTCTTGCAAATGAACACAGCCATTCACAACTCTTTAATGACCCGCATCATATTTATGAAGTGGTTTTAGACACTTTCTGTGTCTATGTTGCCTGACAAGAAGGTGTGACCTCACTGAAAATGGATGTGGCTTATCAAAAAGGGTATGGCCTAAGATGGGACCAAAAATGTGCGGGACCCGTGCTTCAATTTTTGGCACGAGGAAAGTCAACTAATAAGTGGTGCAAATTTATCAAAAATCGGGTGCATTTCAGGACTGTGTAGCCTGAGCTTGCACTGTCTGAGAATTCCAGAATATTGATAAATCCCCGCACTGCATCATTAATTGGCTGAAAAGACCAATACTTGTTACATTTCACCCACGAACTAAAGTTTTGGTTGACTTTGCTCGCGCTTAGACTAATATGGCGGAGCCATAGCTCACACATCTCCCTGTGTGACCCGCATTGGATCCGTGGAGCCTTGGTTTACTATATGCCCCCTTCAGTTTTAATAATTCCTGTGTGGTACTTGCAGGTACGCAGGATGCAGTGACGAGTCGCGAGACGGTTTGGTGCTTTTTATAATAACGTTTATAGGCCTAGAGGTAACTATCCTCCGTCACAGCCTGACCAACCAAAGGGTTAACAAGGGTTGCCCTCACAGGGGCTCAATACAAGCACAACCAGAGTAGAACACGACTACATCCGGCGAAAGCCGGTCACTATAGGGCCGCGGTATGGCCGACTACGGGTCTTTAACTATATAGTCAAGTTAGCCGTCCTGACGTCCCTCGGCGTCCTGGACGGTGGTTCTTCGGCGGAGCAGCCGCTGGGCCCAGCAGCTGAAGAGTCGACGTAGTCTTCGAGCGTTCCAACGCTCCTGTGACACAGGGGCACCTCCGGCCCCGGAGAAGTCCTTGGACGAGTGGGCCGCGGCCCCCGGACTGTGGTAAGCGGTAGTGGTGGGGGGTGGCGAGTAGCAGGCCACCTGTGCAGCTAGCAGCTGCGACGGGGAATCCGCGGAAAACAGAGGCTTGGCCCCTGCTGCGGACCGGAGCGAGACAGTGGTGGCCGCCGACGGCACTGGACTTGCCGCAACCACTGGTGAGGGCAGAGCGGCTGCGGGTGGCGGGAGACAGGCCGCGGGCTGGAGCGAGGCGGCCACGGCCGTGAGCTACTGCGGGTAGGCCGTAGCTGCGGGCTGGGGCGAGGCGGCAGCGGCCGCAAGCTGAGGTGGCGGCTGCCATGGGCTGAAGCGGGGCAGCAGGTCTCAGACGGTCGTCTGGACGCCGTCCCTCTGATGTCCTAGGTGAGCGTCTCCCCTGGCACTGGTGAGTCGCTTTTGCTCTCAGTCGCTCCCACGGTCTCCTGCTGCTTTTGTCCCGGTCTGCTGACTCATCGTGACTAGCGCTCCCCGCCCCTTTTATACTGGCTCCTCCCCCAGCCTATCTGTCCATCTCAGCGGTCCGTCCCTGAATTCTGTCCCCCGAAAACAGTTTCACCCGGAACCTAGATGACGGTCCCCTTGGTTCCGGCCCGGACACTTGGTGGGGGCCGTTCTTCCCACACCTGCACATTTTTCGTCCTGTGTTTTTCCAGAGTTTTTACACAGTAAAGCCTATTGCAGTATCCAGACACTGCTACATACACAGTGATCTCTAGGTTTGGAAGTGTTTGTGTTGAATGTGACTATTTCAGAATACAGCATGCACTAGTATTTTTTATGCCATTTTTTATCTTAGGCTTTTCTATTGTACTGTATTTTTCGGACTATAAGACGCACCGGACCATAAGACGCACCCCAAATTTTCAGAAGAAAAACAGGGGAAAAAATTACAGTACTTGAGAAACACCATTGACAATGTACGTCTTACACACTACACTATAAAAAATGCAATATAAAACTTGAATTTTTTAATAACTTTTTTAAAGTGAGTAATGGCTTTCCACTGGTTTCTCAGAGTAAAATAACATTGTGAAAGTTGGAAAATAATTACCACCACCACCATTTTTCAAAAGATACAGGAGAAGTGGGAGGGGTTTACCTAAAGTGGGTGGGGCCATACGAAGTCTGCATCTTCTTAAATTATGCCGTAAAACTAAGGCAAATCACAGCTTGGATGGATTTAATTTTTTACTGGCAAAAATTTGCTAAATTGATGAAATCGCAATCTGGAGCATCTTATTGCTGTTGGACTGGCGGTAGAACCTGCCATACACCATAGATAGCTGTCGGCTGAATGATTATTCGTCCGGCAGCCATCTTGCCCAACACTCCCATTCACAGAATGGCTTGCTCTGCTGTACACTCCTGTGTCCTCCATGAGAAAGCCACTGCCAGACATCTCTGGCGACGGCTTGTCTGTAATTGGACATGCCGCATCCTTAAAGCGGTATTCCCATCTCCAAGATTTAATCCTAATATGTAGTAGGAGCAACAATAATAATATTAGCAAATACCTCCAATTAGAAATGTAGTATAGTTCTTCTAATAGGCTATGTCCCTTACTCCATGTGCAGGGCATTGCAGTGGTTTAGGTATCCATTAATAACTAGCTAACTGTCACTATATGAGTGGCTATAACCATGGACATCTAAGCTACAGCGAAGCCCTGCACATGCGGTAAGCAGAAGAACTATACTACATTTCTAATTGGAGGCATTTGCTAATATTATTATTATTACACCTACTACATATTGGGATAGGATCTTGGAGATGGGAATTCCCTTTTAACTACTTTGACAAACATTACACCCACATTAGACTGTTGGCCAAATCCATTGATATTAGAGGGGTCATGGATGTTATTTCAACGTGTATAGGGGCCTGAAGACTGGCGTTTTCATAATTTCCAGCCTTATGTGTAAGGCAAGCATAGCACGTAAAGCAAAACGAAGATGTCGTGCGACAAAAATGGTGGTAACTCTGAAATGACTTTTAGGTAGACAAAAAGGAAGACTACAGCAATGGGCAGGAAGTGATAAAATAGTGACGACTGATGAAGGACCCGGTTTAGTCTGACGTGTGTTGTTGATCCTGAGGTTTTTCACGAAAGAGATCCATTTCTTTCGTATTGTGGATTAATACTTTGCAGGATTATCAGGAAGGATCCTTGGATACAGGTCCTGAAGATTATCCAAAAATGCTCGAGTACTGTGCGTCATCGCACCGCCCCATCAGGGGACCACATTGGCATAGACTTACAATCAAGGACTTACGGGTATCGAGTCTTTTCTTTTTCCGCATAAGATATTGTATACCGTAAGTGAAGAATTGGCGTTCCAGGTAGGTAAGTGTTAACGCACAGATTATTACAGGCACATGCACCATCTCTCTGTTTAATTAAATCCTCCCACAGAGATGTGTTGATTTTAATTTCCCCTTAGACAGTTTGTCATCACCAGACGTTCGCTTTCTTTTTTTCTTTACTGACATTACAATATTTCTTTGTCAATTAATAGAATCCAATCCGCGGCGGCGGCCTCCGTCTGAGGCGAATTATCAAGGACAATTATCTAGGAGACAGTTCATTGCGGCCTCTGATCCAATAGAGTACGGTGTCGTCCGTCAGCCGCCGCGGCGCAGGAACTCAGCACAATATCATTACACGGGAACTTTATTAAATTCCAATGAAATGTGAGGTCAGAGACTCGAGAAAAAAAAACGAATTCCGGGAGCCAAAACGCTTCCTGCAGACAAAAAGCTGCACCTTGTCTGACATCTTCCTTCTCGCTCTTACATCTCAGATTCCATTTGATCCGCGCCCTCGCTTTACAGCGGGATAAACGTGTGTCTCACATGCGCCGCTCGCTCCTATATAAAGAACTGATCGCGACCGCGAGACAGCGTCGCAGGGACGCACCTAGAAATATCAGACACAACATCAAGGTCTGCTATGGGTGTTCTGATTTAAAAAAAAAAAAAAAAAAGTTAAAAAATCTTTGTTAAGTATCATTTTAACACGTTAACAGTTAACGTCATTTTTTTAATTTTTTTTTTTTCCATAAATCAATAAATGTAAAAATGAAAAAAAGTGTAATACGGTATGTCTTAGTAGAGAAATCAAATTCTTTATCATCCTTATCCTTTATCATGCGTTCTCAAAGTAAAATCTGTTTTCAGTTAAGACAGATTTTCCCATTACTGAGATGGGAGATGACAGTTGGTGCTCATAAAGTTCAACGGAGAATTGGGACTGTCATTTCAGAAGAATGTTTGTGTCTGTTTCTAGATCCTCACACTTCACCTTCCATAGAACTTTAAAAGCATGAACTGTCATCTTCTATCTTGCTAATGTGGAAATCTGTCTTCACTGAATATACATTTTACCCATAAATTTAGAGTGAAAAATAAATCCAGAAGGTGAAAGAAACAGATTTCTTTTATAAGATATATCACAAAGTTGCTTATTTTCATGTGCACTAGTGATTCGTGAAATAAAAGTGAAAACGATGGTTAGGCCCACTTGCAACTGCAATGTGAGAAACTCACGCGAGTCTCTCGCCTCAATACCTGGCACTGCCGCCGGCGGTTCGGACTGGAGCGCTCAGCTGCATAGAAATACATGCAGACACACACTCTGGCCCCGAGTGCCGGCGGCAGTGACGGGTATTGAGGTGAGACTCACGCGAGTTTCTCGCATTGCAGTTGCAAGTGGCCTAACTTTGCTGAAAAACTTTTTTTCCCATTTCTAAGACGTCTATTGTGTTTGGTGTATACATCAATACTTCACAATGTAAATACCAACATGCCCAAAGTCTAATATTAGTAAAACGAACACTAAAAAATTATGCCTGGCTAATTTGTATTGGCATACCTTTTCTAACTAGTTTGGTATAATTGATACTCAACACAGCCTATACCTAACATAGGGAAGAGATAGTAATACAACACAGCCTATACCTAACATAGGGAAGAGATAGTAATACAACACAGCCTATACCTAACATACAGAGGAGAAAGTAACACAATGCAGCCTATACCTAACATAGGGAAGAGATAGTAATAGAACACAGCCTATACCTAACATAGGGAAGAGATAGTAATACAACACAGCCTATACCTAACATAGGGAAGAGATAGTAAAACAACAAAGCTTATACCTAACATACAGAGGAGATAGTAACACAATGCAGACTATACCTAACAGGTAGGAGAGAGTAATACAACACAGCCTATACCTAACATACAGAGGAGAAAGTAACACAATGCAGCCTATACCTAACATAGGGAAGAGATAGTAATACAACACAGCCTATACCTAACGTAAGGAGGAGATGGTAATAAAACACTGTCTATACCTAACATACAGAGGAGATAGTAACACAATGCAGCCTATACCTAACAGGTAGGAGAGAGTAATACAATAAAGCTTATACCTAAGATAGGGAAAAAAGATAGTAATACAACACAGCCTATACCTAAAATAGGGAAGAGATAGTAATACAACACAGCCTATAGCTAACATACAGAGGAGAAAGTAACACAATGCAGCCTTTACCTAACATAGGGAAGAGATAGTAATACAACACAGCCTATACCTAACATACAGAGGAGATAGTAACACAATGCAGCCTATACCTAACAGGTAGGAGAGAGTAATACAATAAAGCTTATACCTAAGATAGGGAAAAGATAGTAATACAACACAGCCTGTACCTAATGTAGGGAAGAGATAGTAATACAACACTGCCTATACCTAACGTAGGTAGGAGGTAGTAATACAACAAAGCCTATAACTAACGTAGGTAGGAGATAGTAATACCCTCATCATGGGCGATTTCAACATCCCCAATTGCTCTTCCCCTCTCCCCATCTGCTACTCACCTTTTATCTCTAACCTCCTCGTTTGGCCTTTCGCAGATTACTAATTCTCCAACGCATGAAGACGGAAACTCCCTCGACTTGGTCTTCTCTCGTCTTTGTGCAGTGGATGATTTCACAAACTCCCCTCTCCCGCTCTCTGACCACAACCTTTTTTCATTCTCTATCAAGAACTGCCAGGCTGCTCAGGTCACCCCCACTGTCCATACTTATAGAAACATACAGGCCATTAGCACCCACAAACACGATGAACTTGCAGTCTTCATTGGCCCCTATCTCCTCCCTCTCATGTCCTGATTCTGCATTGAAGCATTACAATGAAACACTTCAAACTGCCTTGGATGATTTTGCACCTCCTATACATAGGACAACACGACAAAGACAGCGACAACCCTGGCACACCCTGCAAACACGTTTCCTGCAGCGGTGCTCAAGGTGTGCTGAACGTCTATGGAGAAAATCCAATCTACACGAAGTTTTCATCCATTATAAGTTCATGCTTAGAACATACAACACTGCCCTTCACCTCTCCAAACAAACCTATTTCAACACCCTCATCACCTCACTGTCCAATAACCCGAAACGTCTCTTTGACACTTTTCATTCCCTGCTCAACCCAAGAGTGCAGGCCCCAACCACAGAGCTTCGAGCTGACGATCTGGCCAATTACTTCAAAGAAAAAATTGATCATATCTGACAGGAAATTATCTCCCAATCATCTCATACCATGCACTGTCCTCCCTCCCCCCACTGCATCTAGGTCACTCTCTGAGTTTGAACCAGTCACAGAAGAAGAAGTAAGCAGGCTCCTTGCATCTTCTCGCCCAACCACTTGCACCAGTGACCCATTTCTGTCACATCTGCTCCAGTCCCTTTCCCCTGCTGTCACCCCTCACCTAACTAAAATATTTAACCTCTCTCTCTCTTCTGGTATCTTTCCCTCCTTATTTAAGCATGCCAAGAGAGTTATCAGAGAGATAGCGGATCAGACGGGAGTGGACCAAGCGTTCCAGGAGTTTAGAGATGAAGGGAAGATTAGAGACAGGTCTATAGTTAGCGGCACAGTTTTGGTCGAGGGATGGTTTTTTAAGTAGTGGATGTATGCACTACTTAAAAAACCATCCCTCGACCAAAACTGTGCCGCTAACTATAGACCTGTCTCTAATCTTCCCTTCATCTCTAAACTCCTGGAACGCTTGGTCCACTCCCGTCTGATCCGCTATCTCTCTGATAACTCTCTTCTCGACCCTCTCCAATCCGGTTTCCGTTCTTTACGCTCTACTGAAACTGCCTTCACTAAAGTCTCTAATGATTTACAGCTAAATCTAACGGTCACTACTCCACGCTAATTCTCTTGGATCTCTCTGCAGCATTCGACACGGTGGATCATCAGCTCCTCCTCACTATGCTCTGCTCCATTGGCATCAAGGACACTGTTCTCTCCTGGTTTTCCTCCTTTCTCTCTGACCGCTCCTTTACTGTATCTTTTGCTGGCTCCTCCTCCTCTCACCTTCCCCTTACTGTTGGGGTTCCTCAAGGATCGGTTCTAGGCCCCCTCCTCTTCTCCTTGTACACTGTCCCTATTGGTAAAACAATCAGTAGATTTGGTTTCCAGTACCATCTCTATGCTGATGACACCCAATTATACGCTTCTTCTCCTGACATCACGCCAGCCTTTCTAGAAAACACCGGCGATTGTCTAAACGCTGTGTCTAACATCATGTTCTCACTATATCTGAAACTGAACCTGTCAAAGACTGAACTCCTTGTGTTTCCTCCCTCAACTAATGCACCTATACCCGACACTGCCATTTCCGTGTGTGGTTCCACTATTACTCCCCAGCAACATGCCCGCTGTGTTGGGGTCATACTTGACTCCGAGCTTTCATTCACCCCCCACATCCAATCACTGGCTCGCTCTTGTTATCTGCATCTCAAAAACATTTCTAGAATTCGACCTTTTCTTAGGCTGGTTTCACATTAGCGCTTTTGTGCGCAGCGCATCGTGCCCACCCGTGCGCATGCGCACTGCGCACCTATACTTAACATGACGTGCGCATGGTCTTGCGCATACTTGCGTTTTCGTGCGCATGCGTTTTTTTGTCTTTTGCGCCAGGCGCGCCAGACGCAACATGTTGCATTTTTGGTTCCTCCCTGTCTCGTCAAAAAAACGCATGCGCACGCTTGCGCACGGAATGCGCAAAAACACCACATTGGAGCCTATGGGAACGCATGCGTGCGCATGGTCTTGCGCACGCTTGCGTTTTTTTGCGCATGCGTTTTTGAGTTAAACAAGTCTAGAATGTTCTCTAGACAATGGAAAAAACGTCACACTTAAAAACGCATGCGCATAAAAAACGCAAACGCATGCAAAAACGCATGTAAAACGCAAACAACGCTGCGTTTTTTTTACACATCAGCGTGCGCATGACGTTAAAAAAACGCGCGTTTGTTTTGCGTTTTTCTTTGCGTTTTTTATGCTCCCGATGCGCTGCGCAAAAAAACGCTAATGTGAAACTAGCCTTACCTTTGACTCTGTAAAAATTCTTACTGTTTCTCTTATTCATTCTCGTCTGGACTACTGAAACTCTCTTCTAATCGGTCTCCCTCTTACCAAACTTTCCCCCTTCCAATCTGTCTTGAATGCTGCAGCCAGGATCATATTCCTCGCCAATCGTTACACCGATGCCTCTACCTTGTGCCAGTCATTACACTGGCTACCCATCCACTCCAGAATCCAGTACAAACTTATTGCCCTCACCCACAAAGCACTCCATGGCTCAGCACCACCCTACATCTCCTCCCTTGTTTCAGTCTACCACCCTACCCGTGCCCTCCATTCTGCTGATGACCTGAGGTTAGCATCCTCGATAATCAGAACCTCCCACTCCCGTCTCCAAGACTATACACGTGCTGCGCTAATTCTTTGGAATGCACTTCCCAGGTCAATACGAGTAGTCCCAATCCCTACAATTTTAAGCGTGCCCTGAAAACTCATTTATTCAGACTGGCCTACCGCCTCAACACATTAACCTAACTATCCCTGTGTGGCACAGTCAAATGTTTTACCATAACCAGGTTCCCCGCATCATGTTCCCACATGCTTTATGCATCCATTAGCCCTCTGTGTCCGTACTGTTACACACTTAACATTATGGCTGGTCCAAACAATCAGGGCAATTGTTACCACCCACTTTCGTGTCTCCCCATTTTCCATCATAGATTGTAAGCTTGCGAGCAGGGCCCTCATTCCTCTTGGTATCTGTTATGATCTATGTGATTATTGTTATGCTGTAATGTCTATCGTCTGCACAAGTCCCCTCTGAAATGTAAAGTGCTGCGGAATATGTCGGCGCCATAGAAATAAAAAATTATTATTATTATAATACAACAAAACCTATAGCTAACATAGGTAGGAGATAGTAATACAATGCAGCCTATACCTAACATAGGGAGTAGATAGTAATACAACATAGCCTATACTGAATATAGGGAGGAAATACAACACACACCATACCAAATAGGGAGGAGATAGTAATTCAAAACTGCCTACACCTAAAATAGGGAAATATACTAATACAACACAGCCTATACCTAACATAGGGAGGAGATAGTAATACAACACAAACTAACATAGCTAACATAGGGAGGAGATTGTACAACGTTACAAACTAACATAGGGAGGCGATAGTAATACAACACTGTCTATACCTAACACAGGGAGTAGATAGTAATACAACACAGTCTGTACCTAACATAGGAAGGAGATAGTAATACAACACTGCCTATACCTAACGTAAGGAGGAGATGGTAATACAACACTGTCTATACCTAAAATAGGGAGTAGCTAGTAATACAGCACAACCTTTACCTAACATAGGGAATAGATAGTAGTACAACACATTCAATACCTAATATAGGGAGTAGATAGTAATACAACACAGCCTATACTATTATGATTGGGTCACCAAGGAGGAAAGCAAGACCAAGCTAAGCCACAGAAAACCAGAGAGGTTGGTAACTAAGCGGATTGCAGACCCCTGATCCTATCCACACAACTAGCAGTAGCAGTGGAGCGTACCTACGATGATCCTAGACGCCTCGACACAGCCGGAGAACTAAATAAGCCTAAAGCAAGAAAGGGGAAATCTAAACTGCCCCAGAGCAGATCCCAAAGGAATAGATAGCCCTCAAACATATATTGTCGGTGAGAGCAGAGCAAAAAGAGGCCAATCTAATAAGGGACAAAAACAAACTGGCACAAGCAGTAACATAAGGATGGAAATTCAGCACAGCCCCAGCCGGAGCTGGCTGAACAAACAAAACTGAAATAGACAAAACCAGATCAAATGTGAACAATAGCAAAAGAACACTTAGCTGAGCATGCAGGGACTGAGCTGGAAGCTAAGACCTCAGGAGGCAGGAAAAATCACCAGCAGGGATAGAGGGAGTCGGCTGTCTTAAATCCAGTCAGAAACTCCAGATCTCCAGTCATCCTCCTCATTATCAGGTGGCAGGCCTCTGTTAATTAGATCAGCTCCATTACCTCCAGCAACCACCAGAGGGAGCCCGGAAAGAGAACTCGCGACCCCTCTGTCAAAACAACCAGCTCCACTACCTTCACTAGTAACCAGAGGTAGGCCAGAAAGCGAATTCACAACACTATACCTAACATAGGGAGTAGATCGTAATACAACATAGTCAATACCTAATATAGGGAGTAGATAGTAATACAACACAGCCTATACCTAACATAGGAAGAAGACAGTAACACAAGACACACAACCTGTACCTACTTAAGAAGAAGATAGTAAAACAACATGACGCATGCATCCTAATAGGGGTGGTCCACTTTATCTTTATATTAACAAATACAATGAGGATATGTGACTCCTACTTATATATAAGTATTACAGGCCCTCCTCTCTCTTGTTAGTTCAGCCTTCTTCACAGACCACATGGCTGTCCTGTTCTCAAAATCGCTACTAGTGGAAAGCAGATGACCACATCAGCATCCTCCAATAGACAAAATCCTTCATATGAGGGTATTTTTTTCCAAATGGAGACTGATGGACAGGTCTGGTCACACACTCCCCCAAGTTCTGAAGTAACAAACATTGGTGAATAATCTGTAAAAAAAAATATACATATATATACATATTAGTAAGAGCCACAAAATCATGTCGACAACAAACTTGTTACAGGGTATCTAAACTTTCATTTTTTTATAATTTTGTCCTGCATGGAAAGTTATTACACTTTGCAAATCACTTTATTAAAAGATTTGTCTTCATTCTTGTAAAAAATGGCATGTAATTGATTTCCAAACGTCTGCTTTTCCCCACTCTAATGCATAAATATCAGAAAATACTCATTTGGAGTACTGATACTGGCATTGATAGAGGAGGACACAAGTGCTGACCTGAGTGTTCAGAACACTCTCATACAGCAGGGATGACAGACCCTCACTGCTCCCTGTATAGAATACTCTAATGGAAGCAATAGATTTACGTGCACATGAACCCTGTTCTCATAGTCATTATGCCCCTTCACCAGCTGTGATGCATACGAATGTACTGCATATAGGTCATATATAACTATATGTATAGTTAAACTTACATATACATACTGTACAGCTGTGTGAACAAGTGTTTGCCCCTTCTGATTTCCTATTCTTTTGCATGTTTGTCACACTTAAATGTTTCAGATCACCAAACAAATTTAATTAGACAAAAATAAGAAGTAATCACATAATGCAGTTTTTAAATGAAGGTCTTTATTATTAAGGGAAAAAGAAATTCAAACCTACAGGTCCCTGTGTGAGAAAGTGATTTCCCCCTAAACGTAATAACTGGTTGGGCCACCCTTAGCAGCAACAACTGCAATCAAGCTTTTACGATAACTGGCAAATCCATTCAGAGGTGGACTTGCTGGTCTGTTTTGGATCATTGTCCTGCTGCATAACCCAAGTTCTCTTCAGCTTGAGGTCATGAACAGATGGCAGGACATTCTTGTATAGAATTTTTTGGACAGCAGAATTCATGATTCCATTTACACAGCAAGTCTTCCAGGCCCTGAAGCAGCAAAACAGACTCTGACCATCACACTACCACCACCATATTTTACAGTTGGTATGATGTTCCTTTTCCGAAATGCTCTGTTGCTTCCACTCCAGGTGTAATGGGACATACATCTTCCAAAAAGTTCAGCTTGTGTCTTGTCAATCCACAGAGTACTCTCCCAAAAGTCTTGGGGATCATCAAGATGTTTTCTGGCAAAACTGAGACAAGCCTTTATGTTTTATTGATAAGCAGTGGTTTTCATGTTGGAACTCTGCCATACAGGCCATTCCATTTTTGCCTTGTCTCTTTCTTATGGTGAAGTCATGAACACTGACCTTATCTGAGGCAAGTGAGGCCTGCAGTTCTTTGGGTGTTGCTGTGGGGTCTTTTGTGACCATTGGGTGAGTCGTCACTGTGCTCTTGGGGTAATTTTTGTAGGCTGGCCACTCCTGGGAAGGTCCACCACTGTTCCATGTTTTCACCCTTTGTGGATAATGGCTCTCATTGAGGTTTGCAGGATGCACAAAGCTTTAGACATGACTTTATAACCTTTTCCAGACTGATAGATCTCATTTACTTTATTCTAGTATTTCTTTTTGAATTGCAGCATTATGTCTAGCTTTTGAGGACCTTTTGGTCTACTTCACTTTGCCAGGCCTATTTACGTTGTTTCTTGATTGGGAACAGGTGTGGCAGTAATCAGGCCTGGGTGTGGCTAGGGAATTTGAACTCAGCTTCCCAAAGATGTGATAAACCACATTTAGTTTATCTTTTAATGAAGGGCAATCACTTTTGCATACAGGGCCCTGTAGGGTTGGATTTCTTTTTCCCTTAATAGTAAAGAAAGTCATTTAAAAACTGTATTTTGTGTTTCCTTGTGTTATCTTTGTCTAATACTTAAATTTGCTTGGTGATCTGAATCATTTGAATGTGAAAAACATGCAAAAAAAATAGGAAATTAGGAAGGGGGCAAACACTTTTCACACAACTGTATGTATCACTATCGGGGACAGTATGAGAACATGGTTCCTGTGGGGGCAGAGACAATGCTTCCAATAAAGTATAAAGGAGGCAGTGAGGGTCTGTCTATTAACTAACATTACTGCCATTATTAATCTTACTGGGGTGAAAGGAGATAGTTGTGGGTTGGACCAGCCACAAACAATGTGACAGAAGCACTGGCTGAGCTCACTAAGAAGAGGTCACAGATGCACTGCTGACCCATCACTGCCAACATATGTGTTACAAAGAAGTACCGTACATTCTGATATCAGTGCAGCTGAAAATAGACAAATAGTCTAGGAAGCACAAAGGTTTGAAAGCCACTAAATGCATTTTTATTACATAAATTAAGACAAATCCTTTAATAAGGTGCAAAGTTTCATAACTTTTTATCCTGGACAAAATTATTAAAAGAAATGAAAGCTTTGTATTTATTCTTTAAAATTAAGATAAAACTTTTTTTAGGACGATAATGATAATACAACGTGGCCTATACTTATTTTAGGAATAGTTGGTTACACAACATGGCCTATACCTACTTTAGAAGGAGCTGGTGACACAACATGGCCTATACCTAGTTCAGGAGGAGCTGGTTACACAACATGGCCTATGCCTACTTTAGTAGGAGCTGGTGACACAACCTATACCCACTTTAGGAGGAGCTGGTTACACAACATGGCCTATACCCACTTTAGGAGGAGCTGGTTACACAACATGGGCTATACCTACTATAGGAGGAGCTGGTGACACAACATGGGATATACCTAGTTTAGGAGTTGGTTACACAACATGGCCTATACCTACTATTATAGCAGGAGCTGGATACACAACATGGTCTATACCTACTTTAGAAGGAGCTAGTGACACAACATGGCCTATACCTACTTTAGGAGGAGCTGGTGACACAACCTATACCCACTTTAGGAGGAGCTGGTTACACAACATGGCCTATACCCACTTTAGGAGGAGCTGGTGACACAACATGGCCTATACCCACTTTAGGAGGAGCTGGTGACACAACATGGCCTATACCCACTTTAGGAGGAGCTGGTTACACAACATGGGCTATACCTACAATAGGAAGAGCTTGTGACACAACATGGCCTACACCTACTTTAGGAGGAGCTGGTGACACAACATGGGCTATACCTACAATAGGAGGAGCTGGTGACACAACATGGCCTACACCTACTTTAGGAGGAGCTGGTGACACAACTTGGGCTATACCTACAATAGGAGGAGCTGGTGACACAACATGGCCTACACCTACTTTAGGAGGAGCTGGTGACACAACATGGGCTATACCTACAATAGGAGGAGCTGGTGACACAACATGGCCTACACCTACTTTAGGAGGAGCTGGTGACACAACATGGGATATACCTAGTTTAGGAGTTGGTTACACAACATGGCCTATACCTACTTTAGGAGGAGCTGGTGACACAACATGGCCTACACCTATTTTAGGAGAAGCTGATGACACATGGCCTATACCTACTTAAAATAAAAAAATAACTGAATGAAGTATCATTATAAATAAGTTTCTGAATATCTTTATTTAGAAATGTATTTATGAAGAGAAGTTTACTCCTGGTCCTATTAACATCCTACGACAGGTTTCTGCGATTACCTCCATAGACAAAACAAGTATAATTTGCTAATTAAAAGACTTTAGGAATTTATTCATAATTACCTTTCCTTTAGTTATTTATTATCAGAAGACCTCTTTAAGGAGATTACACTTGAGTAACAGTCTAATGTACAAGTGTATTCTAATATATAAGCGGCTATACGCACACAACTGACCGTGCCGGTATATTTAGCGCACACACCATCACGGCTTTGTACTGGCAGCTTCCTATGATACCGAAAAATGTCCTTAGAAAACACATTTGTGCTTCTATAGGGAAGCAAAAGACAAGGACATATTATGTCCTCGCTCTATTAATGGTACCAATTTACTCCAGACCATGCTCTTCGAAGAAATCAATAATTTACACCAAGTTATATCATCTAGAAGCATTTGTGATTCTCTTTTCTTTTTCTTTTTTTGTGTATGTGTTGTAAATGGATGTTCTACCTATACAGCCACCATAAGAGTCAAAACTGCTGAGGTTCTTATTTTGTTTGTTTTTTTCCAAAATTGTATTTGTGCATTAGACTCAGAGAACTTTTCATATAGATTTTTCCACATCTATAGAAAATTCATAGCTCTTGTGGAACAGAGGGCAATTTAAAGTGATTATCCAGGAGTAGAGATGAGCGAGTATACTCGTTGTTCGGGCTTTCCTGAGCATGCTCGGGTGCCCTCCAAGTATTTTGGAGTGCTCGGGGATTTAGTTTGTGTCACCGCAGCTGTATGATTTGCAGCTTCTAGAAAGCCTGAATACATGTGGGGATGGCCTGTTTTGTTGTTGTAGATCTGAAGCCTCTGTCACTCCAGCTCTTTTGCCCACCTAGAGCTGCCTCCTCTTGCTTGACTGACAGCTCCTTTGCTTAAAGTCTCATGGCATGAAGGCTGTCAGTCAAGCAGGAGGCGGAGCTGGAGTGACAGACGCTTCAGATCTACTATAGTGTTTTAGCCTCATTTGCATATCAGTTCCAGCAATGATGCCTCAGTGATGGAGAAATGCACTAGCTAAGTAAAGATAATGTTGGACATATAAATAGTTTGGGGGTTGAAATCCCACTGACCAATTCCTTTAAGAGCATATTACCATAAGCAAGTCATTGTAATTTATAATATAACGCTAAAAAAACACATTTAAAGGGCTAGACAAGCTTTTTCTAAACGTTTCCTGGTTGTGTCTTGCATTTCACTTTAGACTTGGTCAAGGAAACTTCAACTTCATTTACATGAGCCTTCTAATCATCCAAAGAAGCCACCAGAGGTAGACCTCTATGCAAATACAGCATTTTCTATTCTTCCGATCAGCACTTAACCTAAATTAAAGTGGTCTGCCCTCGTGACAGATGCCCTTTAATATGCTAAATATTGATCCAACCTTTGCATACAATGTACTGGCAATATACGTAATGATTTTACTTACAAATGATGAATAATATGTTCTTGATTTGCAAAGGAACATTCAAAAGAATTGTGTCCCATAAATGAACAGATGAATCATCCCCATGTCCCCTTGGTAATGACACTCTGCATGCCTGATCATCTAGTGATAATCAATGACCAGCTTGCCGATCTGTCTCACAAGGATTCATGACTCATTAGATCAAATCTATGATGGGGTCACAATGCAAAGACCAAGAATATGATTTCAGTAGTCAGATCTAGTCATATTGCAGCCACTGACTGATCTCAAACCAGTCTCAGTAATTTCAGAGACTCATGCACATGACAAAGCCAAGTGCACTGAGACTGGATGGCTATGTATGGAGCCATATAGTCTCCATGCACTCTGTATGAAACGGTACAAAGTGGAGCCACAACACAGCTGGAGTCCAAATGGAGTCAGATATATTTACATTATTAGTCATATTGATAATTTATTAACAGATTTTGTATGTCTAGGAGAACTACACTAAGGTGCAGTCAGAATGCCGTATTACTTGTGTGAGGATTGCATTTCACTCCTCAGACTGGCAGGTGACTCTCCTGACCTGAACGTGACAGTTCCATAGAAATACACGCTGTCACGCTCAGGTCAGGAGAGACGACTGCCAGTCCGAGCACTACGATCCTCCCACCAGTAATACAACCATCTGACTGCGCCCTAAAGCTGACTATAGACATTAGATTAAAATTGTAAGAGTTCATTGTGCTTGAATGACCCATCAAAGATCTAATGTGCAGTGGGGTGCTCCAACTATTGGAAAACAAGGACTGGGCATTCTGAACTATTACATGCCCATATGCCCAATCCTTTAGGCTATGTTCACACGTAGCATTATTGCAGTGTTTTTTTTCTGCTGCCAAAAAATGCTGCCTTGATAATAAAAATGCTGCACCTAAAACACAGGTTTAGCTGCGCTTGTGTTACTTTTTTGGGGAGCAGATTATATTTGCTTTGTCTACAGTACATGTTTAATAAAGTTAGTTTTATTCACCAAAAATGCAGCAAAAACCTGTTTTCTGGTTCTTTGCACTTTATAATTGCTTCCTCTTGGTTGAAAAACCCTGCTAAAATGCTGAAAGAATTGACATGCTTCAGATTTAAAAAACGCTGCACTTCTTAAATTTAGTCAAAGAAAAAAACAAGTGTGTGCATATGTGGACGATGCTCACAAGGTAAGGGCGCCATGCTCTCAAGGTAAGAGCGTGATGCTCACAAGGTAATGGTGCGATGCTCACAAGGAAAAAGGGGTGATGCTCTCAAGGTAAAGGTGCGATGCTCACAAGGTAAGGTGGTGATGTTCACAAGTAAAGGGTGCGATGCTCACAAGGCAAAGAGGTGATGCTCTCAAGGTAAGAGTGCGATGGTCACAAGGTAAAGGGGTGATGCTCTCAAGGAAAGGGTGCAATGCTCACAAGGTAAGGGGGCGATGCTCACAAAGTAAGGGTACGATGGTCACAAGGTAAGGGGATGATGCTGACAAGGTAAGGGGGCGATGCTCACATGGTAAGGGTACGATGGTCACAAGGTAAGGGGATGATGCTGACAAGATAAGGGGACGATGCTCACAAGGTAAGGGGATGATGCTGACAAGATAAGGGGACGATGCTCACAAGGTAAGGGGATGATGCTGACAAGATAAGGGGACGATGCTCACAAGGTAAGGGGATGATGCTCACAAGGTAATGGGACGATGCTCACAAGGTAATGAGACGATGCTCACAAGGTAAGGGGGCGATGCTCACAAGGTAAGGGTACGATGGTCACAAGGTAAGGGGATGATGCTGACAAGGTAAGGGGACGATGCTAACAAGGTAAGGGGATGATGCTCACAAGGTAATGGGACGATGCTCACAAGGTAAGGTGGCAACGCTCATAATTTAAAGAGACGCAAGGTAAGGGGGCGATTCTCACAAGGTAAGGGTACAATGGTCACAAGGTATGGGGACAATGCTCACAAGGTAATGGGACGATGCTCACAAGGTATGGGGGCAATGCTCATAATTTAAAGAGACGATATCACAATGTAAGGGGGCAATGCTCACAAGGTAAGGGGGCAATGCTCACGGGGTAAGGGAGAGAGGCTCACAAGGTAAGGGGTGATGCTCAGAAGGTAAGGGGCAGTGCTTGCAAGGTGAGGGGCCATGTTCACAAGGTAATGGGACGATGCTCACAAGGTATGGGGGCAATGCTCATAATTTAAAGAGATTATATCACAATGCAAGGGGGAAATACTCACAAGGTAAGGGGGCAATGCTCACAAAGTAAGGCGGCAATGCTCACGGGGTAAGGGAGAGATGTACATAAGGTAAGGGGTGATGCTCAGAAGCTAAGGGACAGTGCTTGCAAGGTGAGGGGCCATGTTCACAAGGTAAAGGGACAATGCTCCCAGGGTGACAATATAAAGCTGCCTAAAGACACACCCCTAGAGAATCCTGTGAGCTCCACCCACTTAGTAAAGACTATAAACAAATACCACAAAATTAAAAAAGCCATATTCCCGAAACCGTATGGAAGATTAAAAAAAAAAACATAACTTCATGCTCATGGGAGCATCAAGAATAATTTAGGAGCAAAAACGTGTCAGTTTTGACTTTGGGGCGGGAAGTCTTATTCTCCGTCTCCCTCTAGGCCGCGTTCGCCTCTGAAATGTTATATGTGAACCTTGATACTAATCCTGAGCACAACGACAGAGCCAAGTATTAGTAATTAATTCTGAGAATAATACACACACGCAATACCGAGCCACAGTTACCTGCCTGGGCATATTTCCCGGGGTGCACGAGCTGTTAATAAGGCAGAGTCCCTGAGGGGCAACGAACGGAGCAGAGACAATTGTTTTGAGTCTATCAACATAAACAGAAAACAGAGCTGCTTTTAATAGCTCATCAATCAATTAAGGGCACACTGCTATCTGTAATTAAGCATGCGTGTGCAGCCATAGAAAGAGATCCATCACACGCGCCCATTTATACAAGTATACGAGGGCGATCACTTTCCTTAACGAGAGTATCTCAGTGCTGTAATAACATAAGCTGAGCTAACGATATGAGTGATTTAACCTACAGACGTGTTCTTGGTAATTTCACATAGACTTTTCCCGATTCAAGTTATTTCAATCTAATCTGCAATTATATGGAAAAACTCAACTATATGTCAACTACAGTAAAGGAAGGGCAGAAATAAAAATGACCAGGCCTTTATCTGATACTTAATAGAATAATGGCGGAAGCATCTGGATAAGTAAAAAATCAGGAATTCTGGAACACCAAGACGTAGACCTAGTGAATAATTCCATGGGTCAAAGTGGCTGTTCCAATTTATCAACATAATCGGTGATTAATTGCTGATCTCTGGGGGTCCCACCATTGGCACTAAAGCTGAAGACAGGTCTGTAGAGTGCCCCATTTAAATGGGTAGATCGGCATGCCATTCACTGTCTATGAGACGGCCGGAGATAGCCAAGTACGGCCCTCCGCCATCTCAGCCAGTCCCAAAGACAATGAACAGAGTGATGTCACACACGCAAAGTCAAACAGGAGATGTCAGAGCCCCATTCTCAGGATTAGTGAGGTCCCAACAATCAGCACTTTATTAACTACACTGTACATAGGTGAGAACTTGCCATTTTGAGACAAACCCTGTAAAGGACAAATAGATGAACACTAAACAGGAAAAATGCTGAAAAAAAAATTATCCCAGCTCTTACTCTATAAGTTTTAAATGCTATTTTGAATCAAATTATCATGAAAAATATATAAATAAACCCCTGCTTCCATAAAAAGGTGGCTTATTATTCACACCTGCCATTGATCTCCTGGTGCAGTCCCTGCATTATTGGGATTCTTCAAGAAAAACAGCACCTCTCTAAATCAAAGGCCGTGTCTGGTATTACATCCCAGTATTACTGATTTCTCCCACACAAAACCTTTCAGGTCAGCGTGGGGTAATGTTGGATAATAAACATTTTATAGTAAGGTTATGGTAGAGCTAATATTGAAACTTTATCAGCCAATTACTGTGGATAAAAGACTTTAATAAAATGGATGTCTGGTCACAAGATATTGGGATAGGTCATTAATAGAGATGAGCGACTTTGCCTTTTTTAGGGTCAAGTCGGGTTTCATGAAACCCGACTTTCTCAAAAGTCGAGTCGAACGAAATCGGCCGACTATAGGGAAAAGTCGTGAAACATGAAACCCAATGCAAGTCAATGGGGAGAAAAGTCGGCAGTGAGTGGAGGACTGTAAACACACCTGACATGAATTTTAACGCCAGAGGCAGCAAAATCTCTCTCTCTTCTCTCTTCTCCCTCTCCCTCTCTCTCCCACTCCAGCTACGCTCCGCTTCTCTCATTGGCTGAAAAAAGTCACGTGCAAGCATTCGGCGAAACCCGACTTTGACGCTTGGGTCGCCGACCGCATGGCCAACTTCACACTGTGATCGGGTTTCGTTTCATGAAACCCGACTTTGGCGAAAGTCGGTGACTTTTGAATCTGGCCGACCTGTTTCGCTCAACTCTCGTCTATAATATTAGATCAGTGGTGAGCAATACCCGGCAGCCTTCTTGAATAGGAGATATTCAGCAGTGCCTGTCCGCAGTCAATACGCGTTGTCTGGAATCAGGGTACAGATCTGCAGTCAATCTATGTGACTGCAGACTTGTGAATCTTTACATTGTGCACACTGCGCACTGTGAGGATTATCCGGGCGCCGGGAGCAGCGGTTGCGTAACTGCTAGTATGTGATCTGCAAACATGTGGTCATGTGTCGACTAGACGTGTGCGGCCTCGCTCAGTGCAAGCGTATTAAGCAAGACCAGGCACTTCCAGTGTGAAGTATGAAAATCGCATGCCTGCCAGCACAGGAGAACCCCGGCAGTGCGCACTGTGTGCACTGTGAGGATTCATAAGTCTGCAGTCACATAAAGTGACTGCAAACTTGTAACATAAGACCGGACAACCCCTTTAAGTGGACTTGTGCACTGCAGCTCCATCAATGTGTTTACATCCGACCGCCCTTAGATCTTATAACAGCTGATCAACCGGGATGCAGGGTGTTGGACCCCACCAGTCTGATATAGGCTATTGAAAGTCCAACAACTGGCCTCCCTCTTAGTGAATGTTCAGCATCCATCAGCGGCAGCCGCACATAAGATGAAGATGTGCAACTCTGATAAACTCATTTTGGTGGAGTCGGAGTCGGTATAAAATGGTCCGACTCCTAAAATATATAATAAATTGGGTACAGTAGTTCGATGCAGAATGTGCTGAATATTTTTTCATAGGAATTTGGGAAAGTTATGAAATGTCCTATAAATGGCTGTTCTATTCCTGATCTAAGGCTACATTCACACACAGCGTTTTTGCTGCGTTTTTTGAGGATACGTTTTTCAGCTGCAAAAGCAGATCAGCTTTTTAAAAAACCGCATCACCTGAAAGGTTTTTGAGCTCATACATAATGTTTTCAATAGCAAAAGCAGATTAGAAATCTGCTCTATCTATCCATTTATCCATATCTGTCTATCCATATCTTATCTGTACCAAAAAGAATGAAAGCCGGGTAGCACACAGACTAACACTCCTTTTTTTTTTTTTAGCACCAGTCAGGTACACCTCATAGCTGCCCAAAAGGATGCCCAGGACAGGCATTGCTCGTCTTCAGTAACACATCAACATCAATTGATAGTTGGAATAAATAGACTGCATTCACCACATCTTAAGGTGCAGGCTTTATTTTCAAGTGTAGGGGTGTGCAGTATAAGGTTCTGCAGCAGCTGACGTGTGCAGTATGAGATTCTGCGGAACAGTATGAGGTTCTGCCCCCCCCCCTAGTTTTGATCCTGGCTAAAACCGTTTTTTATAGATATGGCGAACCCTCAGGTAACCCTAAATGAAGGTCAATGGACACGGGTGGCTGAATTGAAGGAATTGCTTAATCACCTATTTACCGTGACTAAAAAATTACAAGCTGAGGATTTAACTCCTGGCATTTTCATAAGGGAGTGGAAGAACTTGCTATTTTGCCTGTCCCAAAGAGGAGATTTAATCGCAGATGGCATTTCTGCTTCAATGAAACGGAGTGAGACACAGCTATTGGAAAATAAAATTTTTCTGGCAGCTGTTTATGTGGACCCAAGTCATCGTATATTGCTTGATGATCAACAGCTTACTAAAGGAAAAGAAGCTCTGACCGAGGTAGCAGTTTGGATGAGTGGCCTACAGGAGGACTGCCAGGCGCAAGAAGACTTGGGTCCTGACAGTGCTACTGCTGCCATATCTTCATCCTCATCAGATGTGGAGTTTGACTTTGACAAGTATTTGGATGACATGGAGCAGGCAAAGCGTTGCTGCAAGGAAAAAGATTTCACTCCGTCTCCTATAGCAAGCAGATTGACCATATTTCAGCAAAATGCTTCACTTGCTCTCAAAGAAAAAGAAAAATTCAACCGTTCATCAAAACTGACTGTGCACGAGACAATTCCTTTATACCCGGAAATTGTTAGAGATGTCCCCATGTGGTTACGGCTTTGCCTCTAACCCAAGTTAGTGTAGAGAGGTTGTTCTCTGGCCTTAAAATGATTAGGTCAGATGTGAGGTCATCTATGAAGGAGGATCTGATGGAGGCAATTCTATTTCTTAGAACAAATTCATAGACTGCACAAATGTTTTTTAGTATGTTTTTGTTGAAAACTGTTTTTTAACACTTACATAGTTTATTACATAGTGTTATATATATATATATATACATATATATATTATAAAAAAAAGAGAAGAGCCAGCACTGCCAGTGGTCAGAACGCATAACATGAGGTGCATATGCACATATCTTACTGCATTCAAAATGAGACATTTAGCAAAATATTGATCAATATATTGAGCCACCCCGCCACGCCATTGGTTTTGTGGCTGACCACCACTGTTGCCGGGCACGCTGGGTCATGTTCGCCATCTTTTCTGTGTTTATTGTGATTGATCTAGGCTGCTGTGTACACTCACGGCAGCCCCACCCTGCCCCAGGCTTTATTTATTTTTGCATCCATGTCTGAGCCTGTATTGCCCTTCATCTGTGTTTGCTGGTCAGGCAGTGTGTGGAGGTCAAACTTGAAATGTCTATGTTCAGACCTGGTTGGCCTTCATCTGCACCTGCTCCATCTGGCTGCACGGGAGTGATGCAGATATGCTTCAGGTATGGATTGCATTTGATATGGTCTTGCTTTTAAAACATTTAGGAGGCCGCAATTGCACAGTGAATAAATATAAATGTAGAGTAGGACCCCCCATATGAGATTGCCTTGGCGTGGCGGGGTGGCTCAATATATTGATCAATATTTTGCTAAATGTCTCATTTTGAATACAGTAAGATATGTGCATATGCACCTCATGTTATGCGTTCTGACCACTGGCAGTGCTGGCTCTTCTCTTTTTTTATTGCAAATATATATATATATATATATATATATATATATATATATATATATATATATATACCTGTGTGTGTGTGTGTGTGTGTGTATATATATATATATATATATATATACACACATATATGTGTGTAATCGATATTACATAGTGTATTACATATTTACAATTTATTACATTTTTTGTGTTTTAAAGTTGTATTCCAATAAATAGATATTATGTTCTATCTAAATGTCTTGATTATTGTATCAGAAATGATTAATTGTCTGATGTTCACATTGTACTACAATAAATTTTTCACTTAAATATTAGCAATATATGTTGGAGTCGGAGTCGGTGGAAGGGAAATTGAGGAGTCGGAGTCGCAGGTTTGGCTTACCGACTCCACAGCCCTGGTTTATACCATTTGATGTGTGGGAGCGCCAGGTGTCGGACCCCACAGATCTGCTATTGATAAGCAGAATTGGTCAATCATATCTTGTGATCAGACAAGGTGAAACTCAAACGCCCGAAGTGCTGGTTCTCATTAACAGAGTATGGAGTCTTCAACGCCCATGGGGAAATGTGCAAATTAGCTCTCCTCCAGGAGGACGACAACAGTCTTTTCTAACGCCATCTGTTACAAAGTGTGTAATAGTGACTTATGCTATTGATTTATTCACAGTTGTTGAAATGGTAGTGATCACTGAAATCATAACTGCATCCAACTCTATCTCTAAGGTGATATTCTCCTCCTGCACGTTCCTGGAAAAATTTAATGTTCATCATGGATTTCGCACATCATTAGTATTGCACTAAATACTCCTGTATTATAAGCTTTTTACCACCTAATTTGAGATCAGCATAATGTAGAGACAGAGACCCTGATTCCTGTAATGTGTCACTTACTGGGCTGCTTGCTATAGTCTTGATAAAATCACTTTTAGCTGCAGATTATCACTAGACAACTAGAAAATGTGCTGCCATGTACAGTAGTCCTCAATATTCATGAGTTCTGTATAACCCCGCCCTCACCACTGATTGGCAGCTTTCTACCTATGCACAGAGTAAACAGAAAGCGACCAATCAGTGGCGAGGGCATGGTAAAACACAGCTCAGCATTCAGAGAACTGCTAGATCTGATAAAATTGTAAGTGGCACGCAGGAATCAGCGTCTGTCCCTACATCATGCTTTTCTCAGATGGAGCCACAGACACTCAGTGACAGATTCCCTTTGGCAGGGCTGTAGGCTGAGCATGAGGGACCAAGCCGCAATAGCACGAGATGGCACTGACTTGTATACCTGCAGTAAATTATATTCCTTGTATACTGAGATAAGTTTACATACAGATTGTGTTACTGTGATATGCCCATTACACCTCTGAACTGCCCATTTTTATGACTCCTGTTCATTTAGGGGCCAGTGGAGCCTTTGGGCCCCTTAGGCACCAGGGCTCTGCTTTGGTCTTGACACTGCTCATAAAATATCTCCCCGTGGTTTCGCCAGCATTCTAGAATCCCCGGTATAATGAAAAATTAAGCCTCTACAAAGCGTATTAAACCAGTCTAAAGTCACAAAAAAAATGAAGAACTCTCAAGAAGGATAGTGGAGCCTGGCTCCCTGCCATACTTATATAACGCGCTCCTGGGAGTGTGCTCGAGACTCACAAAATCCTGGAATTAGACTGTTTATGACTCTTTATACGAGGCAGAAGAAATGCATGAGGCCAACCCAAACTAAGGCAGATTGACATGGGAAGAGGAGCGAGCACATGAAAAGCACTTGTGAACAATGCGCACGTTGTCTGTTTGTATTGTATACTGTAATTAATCAAGCAATCATTGCTGACCATGGTGAATTAGGAAGGGGGAAAAGCTGTCTCGCCGATTGACCCCAAAGTGCAGTCACTTGCCTGCAGTCAGTACAGAAATCTATCATTATTTCAGTGGAATTCATCCCCGACATCAATAGCCCAAAAGAGGAGTAATCACACACATCCACTTACAGGCAAGAACCAAGAAAATCAAGGGAAATTCAATATTGAAAACTTGGGTAACTTTTAGACAAGCGTAATATACGGTAAGCGCGTTTTTGCTTTCTTGGGTCTCGCATCTGGATAAGAGGCATAAAAACGCTTCATAGACTACTGGACAGTCTGATAATTTGGCTGATGTAAGGTTTGGTGGGGTGCAGCAATAAGTCAGTTTCCAAAGCTAGAAAATCTGCATTGAATGAGCAATAACCAATTGTAAATCCAAAACAAGGGTCATTGTATTGTGGAAACACCAATTGACGAACCAAGACACGATAAAAAAAGCATGTAAAAGACAAGGATAAAAACTCACATTAAAAAAGAGGCGGAGGACAGTGGCCACCATGAACCAGGAATCATAGAATAAATGAAAACAATTAAGAATAAAAAGAAAATGTGTAATAAAGGGTGAATCATAGAGAATAAGAATACCACAGAGAAAAACACAACTATCTAAGTATAAGTAACATGTATAAAATGTCCCAAAAGAACTATGTATAAGCAAAATGTACAGGATGTCCCAAAAGAGAAGTAGTGTTAATGGGCAGAAAATAGTAGATCAAATGCATGTGTCACACGAAAAATTATAGAGTGATATAAAGAGGGTGATATAAGGTAATAACAAAATCTAGACCGGAAGCAATGAGTATAATCACAGGGAAGGATACTGACCCAGGCTCTGCCGCTGCCCACACTCACACACGCGTTTCACACAAGCTTCCACAGAGAGTGGACTACTAAAGGCATTTAAAGAGAACCTATCATATACAAAAATGCTATCAATGCTATCATCCTGTACATTGAGTTAATCTGCAGGTTAATAGTATTTTGAAGCAGTACATCCGCCACACTGGGAGGCCGATGCTGGGAGAAAATGGACTCTAATCCTCCCAGTAGCCTTGGGCTTTCAAATCATAGGAGGGGCCGGCACGGCTTCAGTTACCGCTCAGTGCATAGTGAGCAGCGGCTGTAACCACAAGGGATGGACAGGCGGCTCTAATGCTGAGCTGGATGTCAGTCAGTACCGGTGACACAGCTACTATGCACTGAGCAGTGAATGAAGCTGCGCCTCTGTGACTGAAAGCCAAGGTCTGGCGGGAGGAATAAAGTTCAATTCCTACAAGCAGCGGGGCTCTCAGTGCGTCAGCCACACATCTTTATAACACTATTAGCTTACAGATTAACCAAATTTTTACATGACTGGTTCCCATTAAATGGTCTTTTTATTTTCACACAACTTGATCTAATTTGATAGATGTGATAAAATCTGTAATTCATTTTATTTTAAAATTATGTTGTTTTACTCTTGAAAAAATTACTCCAACGTGGCGTCACTCACTAGTTGTCTGGCTTCTAACTTGCCTGTTGTCAGGTGTAATCCATCTCAAGCAGCAGGGCTGTCGAGGCAGATTACAGAGAGTAGAGGAGGGTGTCTCTCTGCTCCTGCTTCCCTCTTTGATATGATTGCTGTCACTCAGGGTTTGAGTATTTTCTTTTTCCTCCCCAAATTTGTGGCAGGGTAACGTTGATTGTATTTGCTTCAGGATGTTTATAACTAATATGTATTCTCCTTCACAACCAGCCATGCTCAGAGAAGGCATAGGCCCTGGTTGTTCAATCAAAAACTAAGAGAACATGGATTATTTATTATTCAATATTCTCAACAGGTCGTAAAAAGGAAGGTATATAAAATACTCTAAAGGCCCACAATAACATGTCAAGACACAATCTCTTATCATAGCTTTGCAATAAAGCAGCTTCTCTTGTTTCTTTCCGCTCAGTCTGCTGCTTCTGCACTTGTGATATTCCACATAATATAGTGATGGATTGTGAGACTTTCTAGATTATGAAATCTCAGCTTAAAAGAATTTCACAGTACAAACAAGAGTTAAAAATGTTCTTACAGTTCCTGACTTTGATCTTCACCGCAGGATTAGGAGACGCTTGTTATATTTTAGAGGTTCCATTAAAAAAAATTTAATTCACAGCAGTAATTTTTAAATTTGCATGTATGTGCGTCTACTAAAGAAGCCGCTAATTGGAATGATGCGATAAATGTTAATGAATTGATAGTGGCCTGAAATCACCAGACACCAGACATCTCGCCATAAGCATATAGACGAAGCCAAACCTTTTATCTTCAGACGTTTTTCAGAATTTTTAGATAAAACCATAGTGATGTGAAAAAGGATAGATTGTTAGCATCAAAGCCGCCCAGTGCTGTCCTGTACAGGTAATGAAAATATTCCCTCCTTGTACTAAAGAAGTGTGATACCCTCGGTTAGATCAGTGATTAGCGCCACTGGTAATTGCCATTATAAATTTTCTGAACAATTAAGATGTCAATAAGACCTGGAACCCGCTTCTCCTTAAATGAGTACCGTATATTCACAGCTTCAGTGGCCATGAGTGAAGATGTATCAGTGAGACCTCAACAACTGCACGGTCAGGAGCACATCTCTACCTTAAAATCAAGAGCGTAGAGCTTCTCTCAATGTGCCAAGACCACCTACCTCCTGGAATCACCAGAAAGTAAAAAGCGGTCTCCATGATATACTGTACGGCCAATCATCCAACCTTCATGGTTTCACCATACCAGGTTTCCTGGAAATGTCCACATGGAAACATAGTTCTGTATCTTCATTGTCTGTCTTGTAATTAACTGGGCCTTCCAAAGGGTTTTCCAGGACTTTACTACATTATAAGTGTGTAGTGCCCGTGAATAGTAATGCAAGATCTTTCCTACACAAGTGAATGGGATTGTGCTTGTAGAACCATTCATGGCCATTATACCATGTACAGAGCTGTGCCTCTTCTATTGCATGACAACCCTTAAATCAGCTGATCGCTGAGGGTTACAGGAGTCAAAATCCCACTGAAGACCTCAGCGTGGATCATAAGTATTGTAATCTCAGAAAACCGCTTTAATGTGAGACAAAATAAAATAAATACCTTAAATATAAACCTTCTCCAAAATGTTTCATTAGTATACTTCGTCTTGTAAACGGTTTCTTGGAATTGTCCTCTAAATTGGATTTCTGTCTTAGACCGTTACATTATTATTTCGAGCTGTATTTTTGGTTCCGTTGACATTTCCTCACGTATGATGGATGACTTCTAAAAATTTGCCATTGTCAACAAGTACATCCAAGAGCGGCCTGAGGTTTGTTTAGCAATTTATGTCAACTCTACTACACACAGGCCACACAGTCAACCCTTCTGAATTATACAGGAGGTGGCCAAATTAAACAATATTCAACTAAAAGACGGGCAAAACCAAACTTCATGTCAAACTGCAACAAGTATCCCAAAACGATCAAGTCAACTTCCGTGGAAAAATACTGTATTCAATGTGATAAAATGGGAGAAAATAGTCCATCCATTTTTTCAAAACTCATATAGATGAAGTAAGTTGTTTATAGACTGTAATGATGAGAACATTAGTTTTACTAATATTCTCTATTTATTTCCAAATGCTAAATTTACTGGAGTGAAAAGAACTCTGTATCTGCACCAGCCAACAAAATGTTATTGGGTGACCTAATAAGACTTGTCATCGGCCACTCCTAGATGGACACCAAGACTGGGAAGACTGTCTGACACACGAGGGTTTGATTGTGAGTGGCGACAAACTGTTCACTCCCAGAATTAGCTGCAATTTCAAATCATGTTGTTCCAGTTATAGAAATGGAAATTATTATATTTAATTCCTTATTTTTTAAACCTTATATATATGATGTATTTACAGTATGTATTAGTCTTCTGTCATGTGCCACAACGGTAGTGACTTCCGCATGCAATGTACTTGTCCCCAGCTGCTTGGTACATCACCCAATGATCTTCTCCTCAAAGAGTTCGTCACTTCTCACCAAACAAATCTACATATAGGGATTGTCCCACAAACAACGTACATTTTAATCTGTAGATCTTGGAATAAAAATAAGTTCTACAATTGGATGTGCATAAAAAAATGTTCCTGTGTGGAGATAATGTTATAAATGTCCTCATGCTATGTACTGTGTAATGGCTGTGTCTGACCATGCAGAGCTGCTCCAGTACATGGTCTAAGCATATCACAGCTCCTGGCAGAGGAGGAAGCACAGTATTCAGAGAGGACAGAATGGGATCACAGATCCTGCTTTCTGTGAGGTAAAACATGTTTAACAACAAGAAGAAAAAGCTTTACCTCACAGAAAGAATCAGCTGTGATCCCATGCTGTCCTGCCTCTATACTCTCTCTTACATTCTCCCCTAGCCAGGAATTGTGGTATAAGCCATGTTCCTGCACGATGAAGCACATCTCACATGTGTGAGATTACCGTTTCTCAGCAGAGCAACATTTTTTTAACACATCCAATTGTGGAACTTATTTTCATTTGAAGATCTACAGATTACAATGTACTTTGTTAGTGAGAAAACCTCGTTAAGGCCATGTTCACAAGTTCAGTATGTGGTCAGTATTTTGCATCAGTATTTGTAGCCAAAACCAGGAGTGGAACCATCAGAGGAAAAGTATAATAGAAACAAATCACCACTTCTGTATTTATCACCCACTCCTGGTTTTGGCTTACAAATACTCATGTAAAATACTGAACATCTGAACATGGCCTAAGACTAGAATCACTTAGCAGGATCCAGTCCATTGCTCATGTAAGGAATCTGTGACCACTGGATGGGAGGCCTTAGTACCGTCTCTTACTTATCATCATCTGGATTTCCTATTTTGATTTGCTAGCCTGGGACGATGTCACATGTGCAACAGGTCGCAATGATAGCCTAGAAATTTGCCAATTAATCAAAAGAAGACTTGGGAGACAGGAGGCGATGCCCATTACTGACGTGGCAGATCGATTGGGATTTACCAGTGGATTTACATAAACTCTACTTAAAGTGGATATCTGGGACTTAAAAAAGGCATGTAGCTGCTAACAGAGGCAAATACCTGTCTGCTGTACCCTGCGCTAGTTATTGACCGCTCCTGCCAGAGATTCAGCTACTCTTTGTCAACAGAGCAGCAGTTAATCTTTCTGATGACAGGGCGGGACTACTGGTGTTATGCTGATTGACAGCCGGCTTCCCTCAATTAGGTAGTGGAATGCTGTTGTTAATCAGCATGACGCCAGTAGTCCCGCCTGTCAACAGGAAGAGATACTGCTGCTCTATTGACAGGGAGCAGCTGAATTCCTGGCGGGAGTGGTTAATGACCGCGCCGAGCACAACAGGCAGGTAGCTGGCTCTGTTAAAAACTACATTTTTTTTAAGTCACGGATATCCCCTTTATAACTATAAAAATTATAGTTTCCCCCCTTCATTGATCTTATAAAATTATCTGTGCTATATTTTCATATAATATTGTAGTAGACACCACAGACAATACTCTGTCTTTAGATCCTCCGATCCTCAAAGATGGCTAATGTAACTCCGATCCTTGCTGTCTTTTCAGCCCTGGTGGCGACAGGGCAGGTACAGTGTTCTGCGGTCCGCCTTTATATCTCTTTTCACTAGTAATTATCATGTGTGACTTGCTCTACTTTTATTGCCGTTCGCACTGAACTTGACTGCTGACCTCTAGTTTCCACTAATCTTTTCTTCTGAAGTACACTTCACTTCTCTAATTCAATGGATAACCTAACACATTTCACTTTGGGGATAGATAAGTGTCCAAAGTGAAAAGTAAATGCCTTCCAATTACCTGCAAAAAAACAGTATTTCAGCAGTTGTAGAAAGCTCCCTCATGGGATCTGGAACACGACGCTATTTTCTGTAGCTCATCCCCATCAGCTATGTACTGCGATGCCACCGGTCAAATGTGATAGATTCCATGTTTCTTGCATGTATCTTATGTATCACATATAGGGCGTCTTTTGAATCTAAATCTTGATATTTGTATTTAAAAGGGTTGTCCAAGATTTGACAAAATTAAGGCCCCGATACATCATTTGTGGTAGGATGGGGGGGTTTAAGTTACTTTTTTTAATGAGGTATTAGTTGCCATTTTTTGTGCCAAGTTCTTTAAAATGGCACACACTGTTCAAGAATTTATCACACAATCAAAAATGGTCTTTATTTTTGTCTTTAACCTCTTTTGGGACTGTTTAGTGCAAAAAATTGCACAAAATTTGCACACAAATATCTGGCATACAGAAAATCACTCCATGGGGGAACTGGAGTACACTTGTTGCAAATGATGAATCAAAGGAAAACATCTGGAAAACCACACAGCCCACAGTAACAAACTGAAAAAAAAAACAAACAAAACAGGTGAGCACATTTAAAATAGACTTCAAAAAAGGCTCGAATGGAAAAATAAGTAAGGCACGAACAAAAAAAAGGCGCAGTTATTAAAATAAAAACAAAACAAACAACAAAATAAGAAATGTACTGAATTGATGTAAACTTAGGTTTTCATAACAGAATTTAGAAAAAAATGCACATTTTTTTTTTTACTTTATTTAAACTGAAGGGCTTTATCCAGAGTAGTAAATGGGGTAAATAAAAAAGAAAGCCGATGCTCAACTCTTCAATCCCTGCTGCTCTGGTGCTACTGTTTCGGTAGTCCGCCTTGTTTTCTGTTTAAAGGGCCTTTTACACATACCGATATCGCTAAAACGTCACCGATTTTGTACATTATTCTTGCAATTGGTCCCTTTATTCTAATTTTCAACCAACCTCTCCTGGAACAAAAACTCCTCACATTGTGGAAGTGAGAATCAGCTGCGTAAAACACCATTATTTTTGGGCAACGTTTTTGCCATGCTTTTGTTACATATTTTCCCCATTAGTACAGGTGAAATATGCTGCAAAAATTGACATTATGCAGATTTTTAATCTGCTGCAAATCTGAAAGGAAAAAATAAGCAGCGTGTGCATGAGACTTCAGGGATCTCATTCACTTCACTTGTACTGTAAAACCTTGCATATATTCTGTGTGCACATAGACTTACAGGTAATTGTGGAGAGTCAAAGACTGAATAATTTATATTATTGGGCGGCAGAGATTATAGTTAATGGGGGACACAGTGCTGTTTATAACGTTATAGTTTTAATGATGTGTGGCCAATAGTGTATTAAAGGTGGATACATATCTGTATTCAGGGAGGAGGCACATGTATGTATACAGTGGGGAAAAAAAGTATTTAGTCAGCCCCAAATTGTGCAAGTTCTCCCACTTAAAAAGATGAGAGAGGCCTGTAATTGACATCATAGGTAGACCACAATTATGAGAGTCAAAATGAGAAAACAAATCCAGAAAATCACCTTGTCTGATTTGGCAAGGTTTATTTAGCAAATTATTGTGGAAAATAAGTATTTGGCCACCTACAAACATGCAAGATTTCTGGCTCTCACAGACCTGTAACTTCTTTAAGAGGCTCCTCTGTGCTCCACTCATTACCTGTAGTAATGACACCTGTTTGAACTTGCTATCAGTATATAAGACATCTGTCCACAACCTCAAACAGTCACACTCCAAACTCCACTATGGTGAAGACCAAAGAGCTGTCGAAGAACACCAGAAACAAATTATAACCCTGCACCAGGCTGAAAAGACTAAATCTGCAATAGGCAAGCAGATTGGTATGATAAAATCAACTGTGGGAGCAATAATAAGAAAATGGAAGACATACAAGACCAGTGATAACCTCCCTCGATCTGGAGCTCCACATAAGATCTCACCCCATGGGGTCAAAATGATCACAAGAACGGTGAGCAAAAATCCCAGAACCACACGGAGGGACCTAGTGAATGACCTGCATAGAGCTGGGACCACCATAACAAAGGCTACCATCAGTAACACACTATGCTGCCAGGGACTCAGATCCTGCAATGCCAGACGTGTCCCCCTGCTTAAGCCAGTACATGTTTGGGCCCGTCTGAAGTTTGCTAGAGAGCATTTGGATTATCCAGAAGAATATTGGGAGAATGTAATAAGGTCTGACGAAACCAAAGTAGAACTGTTTGGTAGAAACAAAACTTGTCGTGTTTGGAGGAGACAGAATGCTGAGTTGCATCCAAAGAACACCATACCTACTGTGAAGGATGGGGATGGCAACATCATGCTTTGGGGCTTTTTCTCTGCAAAGGGACCAGGATGACTGATCCATGTACATGAAAGAATGAATGATGCCATGTATCGTGAGATTTTGAGTGCAAACCTCTTTCCATCAGCAAGGGCATTGAAGATGAAACGTGGATGGGTCTTTCAGCATGATAATGATCCCAAGCACACCACCAGGGCAACAAAGGAGTGGCTTCGTAAGAAACATATGAAGGTCCTGGAGTGGCCTAGCCAGTCTCCAGATCTCAACCCCATAGAAAACCTTTGGAAGGATTTAAAAGTTCGTGTTGCCCAGCGACAGGCCCAAAACATCACTGATCTAGAGGAGATCTGTATGGAGGAATGGACCAACACACCACCAACAGTGTGTGCCAACCTTGTGAATACTTACAGAAAACGCTTGACCTCTGTCATTGCCAACAAAAGATATATAACGAAATATTGAGATGAACTTTTGTTAATGACCAAATACTTATTTTCTACCATAATTTGCAAAATAAATGTTTCCAAATCAGACAAGGTAAGTTTCTGGATTTGTTTTCTCATTTTGACTATCACAGTTGTGGTCTACCTATGATGTCAATTACAGGCCTCTCATCTTTTTAAGTGGGGGAACTTGCACAATTGGTGGCTGACTAAATACTTTTTTTCCCCACTGTATGTGACCTTGTTATTTTCAGGGCTGCGAAAATCATCGTGACAAGACGAGTCATGGTTGGGAAATGTTCTTTGTAAAATCCCTTATTCTACATTCTCACATATGTGTGAATTGTCGGTGTGCTTCCAGCTTTTTTTATCGGATGGCACATGAGCTCATAAAGTTTAATAGGTCCATTCACAAATCATGAATCTGAATGATATCCGTGAGGGTAAGAGAATGTTCTGTTCCAATTTTGAGGATCAGAATAGGACATGCTCAATGCGTCTGTAAAAGCGCGCAGCATACCAACAAAGTACAGATACAGGGATGTAGCTTTTTATGTATAGTACAGTCCCTTCGTATATAGTGTACTCACTTATTATGTATAGCACAGTCCCCCTAGTATATAATGTACTCAATTATTATGTATAGCACAGTCCCTTATTACGTACCATCCTCTTTAGTTATATATGGTGCTGTCTCTTATTAGATAGCTTTCTTTGCTGTCATGTACAGTGCTGTCTATTACATATTGCATTCTTGTTATTTTTGTTATTTACAGTGCCCGCTTTTATTACATAGCCCCCTCTCTTGTTAGATATAGAATGACTGCTGATGGAGCAGCCTGTGACCAACTTCAAAATGGCCACCATGGTCACCACCCATCTTGAAAAGTTTTTCCCTCCCATATACTAATGTGCCAAATACAGGATGTTGATATCACCAACCATTCCCATTTTATTTAGGTGCATCCATATAAATGGCCCACCCTGTATATATACAGGGAACTTGTCAAAGAGAAGAAAAACAAGTTTTATTATACTCACCCAGGGGCGGTCTGGTCCGATGTGCGTCGCAGGTCTGGGTCCGGCACCTCCCATCTTCTTGCGACGACGCCTCCCTGTTGCTTCATCACTCTGGGGCCATAGCGCTTCTGCGGAGGCGTGCTTGTCTGTCCTGTTGAGGGCAGAGCAAAGTACTGCAGTGCGCAGGTGCTGGGCCTCTCTGACCTTTCCCGGCGCCTGCGGACTGCAGTACTTTGCTCTACCCTCAACAGGGCAGAGAAGTACGCATGCGCAGAAGCGCTATGGCTCCAGAGCGATGAAGCAAGCAGGAAGGCGGCGTTGCAAGAAGATGGAAGGCGCCGGACCCAGACCTGCGACACCCATCAGACCGGACCGCCCCTGGGTGAGTATAATAAAACTTATTTTTCTTCTCTCTCACGTTAGATCGGGAGCTTATCTACAGCATTCTAGAACGCTGTGGATAAGCCCCGAAAGGCAGTGGACGCAGCTTATAGGAGAAAAATGAGCTGACAGGTTTCCTTTAAGTAAATAAGTAAGTTTTATTTTGCTTTTCAAGAACACATTTTTTTTTGCCAGAAGGGGCAAGAGAGCACCCCTTTGTTCTAAAAAGAAAAATGATTAAATGTTCTGAAAGCTATGACTCCGATTCACCATTGCCTTTGCGCCTGTTTTTTGTCTAGTTTTGTGTGTTTTGAACCTTTTCTTTTCATTGCAAGCAATTCATTATTCTATTTGCGCTTTTTTTAAGTCTATTTTATATGAGCTCATCTGTTTTTATATTGTTTTCCACTTTGTGGGCAGAGTCCAGCAATTCCGGAAGTTTTTGGCTGATTTGATCAATTGCAACCTTTTAAAAAGTCGCAAAATTTGGTGCAATTTTACTTCAGTCTCCCCTTGTGTATTTTGAAGTGGCACAAAAAGTTGCAAAAATCAAGGCAGGAATAAAGCTCATTTGGGATTTTGCGCCAAATTCATGAACTGAGAGCACCATTTTTATTAATCTGGTGCTAAAATGACAACTAATACCGCAAGACTAAAAATGGAAAATGACTTGAAAAAAACCCTGCAAGTGATGAATCAGGGCCTATGTGCTTTCTTGTTGCAAGAACTGCATTCTTCTGCGATTTACATCCCTAGATACAGTAAGTTATGCCGACATGGTTGATTTACTGGCATAATGAAATATCGCACACTATTTTTTTTGGGGTGGGGCGGGTTGGGCAAAAGTTGTAGAGCGCCGATGGTAGAGATCTTCATTGGTATCCACTGCTGCCCTTCAACATTGAAGTAGATAAAGGCTCCTAGACTGATGCGGAGTCTACCAGCAACATAAGGGATGCCATATATGGGATCTTTTACAAAAATATAACTTTCAGCTACAGTGGATTGCTTTAGGCTTGTGTTGCCAGTTAGACCACAAAATTGCCAGTGTTCAATGTCTGCTGGCTCAGAGCTGTCATAGACTTCTCCTGCTGGCGATTCAGTGGCTTCCGCTGACTTCACGTCGACAGAGCAGCGGCTTATGTTTCACTTTGATTTATTGACTGGGCGTAACTGCTGACTTCATTCTGATTGACAGCCGGTTCCCCGCTGCCTAACTGAGGGGAGCCAGCTGTCGATCAGCATGTTGTCAAAAGTCATGCCACTTCGACAGAGTGGAAGAGGAAGATCTGCTTTGTTGACGGTGATCAGTTTAATCGCTGGCATTATTTTAACAAGTCACATGGCAAAACTCTCAAGTTTCCAAATTATTCACAATCTCTCTTTACATCGTATTGAACAAACTGAACAACCAGATAAAAAAAGAGCCATAAAGGAGGACAAAATATCTTATGTATGTTTTTGTTGCCAATGGAAAATGACTTTTATGCCCCAGCTTCCTGTGACACACAGGTGGATGTCTGGGTAAGTGTCACCAGTTCTTCTGTACATTGTCTCTTCAGAGAGGAAAAAGACTAAAACTCTAGTGCCAAGCTATAGGAAGTAGCAATCCTAAAAGTCAATATCGACCCTCTAATGAGCCTTGTCACATGACTTAGGATAAAGCCAAAATCTCAATTTGCAGACACTGTTTCAGGTTACTGCCCCTCATCAGTGCAAAGTATTAGATGTGGATTGGCTCGGTGAGAGGAGTGTCATGTCAAGCCTGACATGCTAAGGTGAGGAGACTTTTAAGCTGTCAAGCTTGACATACAGCTCTTCTGTGTCACATCTAGATATCCACAGTCCTTTTGGGCATTAGGAGACAACGCTGTGGAGATGTTGCATCCTTCTCTCCTGAAAGAGGTCACAGAGAAAGTGGCCATACATTGCTCATGTGTGATAGAGATGCTCATGTGAAAAGTCATAAGGTAAGGAGGCCACGTGCACACGTTCAGTATTTGGTCAGTATTTTACCTCAGTATTTGAAAGCCAAAGTCAGGAGTGGAACAATCAGGAAAAGTGTAATAGAAACACGTCACCACTTCTGTATTTATCACCCACTCCTGGTTTTGGCTAACAAATACTGAGGTAAAATACTGACAAAATACTGAAGGTGCGAACGTGGCCTATTAGATGCAGTAGTGTATGTAAGAAGTTCATTCACTGGGTGGCATTTTTTCTGGGAGCTGAAGTGTTAAGAATGTTATGTGGAAGACTGATTTGAATGCAAATGGATGTGATATCTACTGAGCTGACAGCCCTGAGAAATCTGTGTAATGCTCTTTTTTTCCAGCTATTTGTGTTTGAACGAGCAGCAACGTGTTTCGCACAGATGGAATGTCCTCCCGCTCTCAGATCTACATCAGCACAGGGAGAACGCTCAGATACAAGGCAAAGTACAGCAGAAGTAGATGGCGGAAAAACAAAACGTGATATAACATTTTGAAATCAGGTAATGAAATCTAAGCGCCTCGAAAAAAGCGTATGCAGCTAGTGAATCAGTGCATATGTAGTGAGCAGCAGTGAGTACGGTACTTAGATGCCAAGTGATTATCTCTGTTGCGGGGGCTACCTTGCCCCTTTAGCATAGTCAATACTTGTTATAGATTGTGAAGATTAAAGCCAAGTTCACATTTAGGGCTCATACTCACTTGCGAGAGACTTGCACGATTCTCTACATCGTTTCAGCTCTACATCTCGAGCTTTCATCAGGGATATGACTAGATCCTTGGTTTTGAGGTGTGTGTATAAGTGGTTTAGGTTTGCCTTTGTAATCCAGCTGCTGGAACGGTACCTATAGTAACCACGATGTGTAGGGTCAGCACGTGACTCCCGTCCTTGTGTCCTAAATCTAGTCAGGTGTGGAGGAGGCCTCCAGCAGCTGGATTACAAAGGCAAACCTATACCACTTATACACACACCTCAAAACCAAGGATCTAGTCATATCCCTGATGAAAGCTCGAGATGTAGAGCTGAAACGTTGGATTGTAACACCACCCTTTTTTGGATTGTAACACCACCCTTTTTTTTCACAATCAATAAAATCACAACAATTAAAGACTGTCGTTGAGAAGACTCTGCTGTGCTGGTTGTCATGGTGCTGGATGAGGTGAAGTCTATGTGTGGGGTCAGGAGGGGTTTACAGGGTGGATGTAGCAGAGCTGTGTGTACGGAGCGTATCCGTGTGTGTACAAGGTGTGCAGAGCGGAGCTGTGTGTACGAAGTGTACGGAGTGGAGCCGTGTGTGTACGAGGTGTACGGAGCGGAGCCGTGTGTACGAGGTGTACGGAGTGGAGCCGCGTGTGTACGAGGTGTGCGGAGTGGAGCTGTGTGTGTACGGAGCGGAGCCGCGTGTGTATGAGGTGTATGGAGCGGAGCCATGTGTGCGAGGTGTGCGAAGTGGAGCCGTGTGTGTACAAGGTGTACGGCACGGAGTCACCTGTGTACAAGTTGAGCGGAGCGGAGCCGTGTGTGTACGAGGTGTACGGAGCAGAGCCGCTTGTGTACGGGGTGTACGGAGTGGAGCTGCATGTGTACGAGATGTACGGAGCGGAGCTGCATGTGTACAGGGTGTGCGGAGCGGAGCCACGTGTCTACGAGGTGTACGGAGTGAAGCCGCGTGTGTACGAGGTGTACGGAGCGGAACCGCGTGTGTACGAGGTGTATGGAGCGGAACCACGTGTGTATGAGGTGTACGGAGCGGAGTCGCGTGTGTACAAGGTGTACAGAGCGGAGTCGTATGTGTGTATGATGTATGCGGAGCAGAGCCATGTGTGTATGGGGTGGGTGGAGCGGAGCTGTATGAATACGGAGTGTACGGAGTGGAGCCGTGTGTGTACGGGATGTACGGAGCGGAGCCAAGTTTGTACGAGGCATACAAAGCGGAACCGTGTGTGTATGAGGTGTGTGGAGCCGTGCGTGTACAAGGTGTATGGTGAGGAGCATTCATACCTCCCAACTGTCCCGGATCCAGCAGGACAGTCCCAATTTTGAGAGTCTGCCCCACTGTCCCGGCCGCAAGCTTACTTTTCCCGCGGACACAGGAGTACACGGCGGAGCCCTGAGGAGCACTTTAAAACTCGCACATGACGGTCCACCGGAAGTGATGTGCTGGAAGCTGACCGGAAATGAGGTAATTTCATGAGGAGATTGTGACGGAACCATGGAGGCACTTCAGGGAATGCTTCAAATCCATCACCATGTCCTCCTCCGACAGCGCGGACAGCGGGATCGCCTTGGAATCGGGAATGCCGGCCATGTGAGTGGCTCATGATATGCCCTGCACCGGGAGGCTCAGGTGGGCATTACAATGGGAGCCGGACTGCTAGAGTTTCATTATAGAATCTTTCTTTCTTTCTCTCTCTGTTTCTTTCTTTCTCTGTTCTTTCTCTCTCTCTCTGTTCCTTCTTTCCCTCTCTTTCTCTTTCTTCTTTCTTTCTCTCTAATCTTTCTTTTTTCTTTCTCTCTATCTGTTCTTTCTTTCTCTCTCTGTTCCTTCTTTCCCCTCTTTCTTTCTTTTTCTGTTATTTCTCTTTCTTTCTTTACTTCTTTCTTTTTTCTCTCTCTCTCTGTTCTCTCTCTGTCTCTCAATGTTCTTTCTTTCCCCTCTTTCTTTCTCTCTCTGTTCTTTCTTTTTTCTCATTCTTTCTCTCTCTGTTCTTTCTTTTTTTCCTTTCTTTCTCTCTCTGTTCTTTCTTTCTTTCCCCTCTTTCTTTCACTCTCCCTCTGTTCTTTTTTTCTGTCCCCTCTTTCTTTCTCTGCTCTTTCTTTATTTCCCCTCTTTCTTTCTCTGTTCTTTCTTTCGCTCTCTGTTCTTTTTTTCTTTCCCCTCTTTCTTTCTCTCTCTGTTTTTCTTTCTTTCCCCTCTTTCTTTCGCTCTCCCTCTGTTCTTTTTTTCTGTCCCCTCTTTCTTTCTCTGTTCTTTCTTTATTTCCCCTCTGTTTTCTCTCTATTATTTCTTTCGCTCTCTGTTCTTTCCTTCTTTCCCCTCTTTCTTTCTCTCTGTTTTTTATTTCTTTCCCCTCTTTCTTTCCCCTCTTTCTTTCTTTCACTCTCCCTCTGTTCTTTTTTTCTGTCCCCTCTTTCTTTCTCTGTTCTTTCTTTATTTCCCCTCTTTTTTCTCTCTATTATTTCTTTCGCTCTCTGTTCTTTCCTTCTTTCCCCTCTTTCTTTCTCTCTGTTTTTTATTTCTTTCCCCTCTTTCTTTCTTTCTTTCTCTCAGTTCTTTCTTTCCCCTTTCTCTCTGTTCTTTCTTTCTCTCTGTTCTTCCTTTCTCTTTCTCTCTATGTTCTTTCTTTCTATCTGTTCTCTCTCTGTTCTTTCTTTCTCTCTCTGTTCTTTCTTTCTCTCTGTTCTTTCTTTCCCCTCTTTCTTTCTCTCTCTGTTCTTTCTTCTTTCTCTCTCTGTTCTTTCTTTCTCTGTTCTTTCTTTCTTACTCTTCTTTTTTTCTTTCTCTCTCTCTCCCTTTCTGTTTTCTTTCTTTCTTTTCCTCAGTACCAGTCAGTGTGCCCAGAGTACCAACCTCTGTGCCCATAATGCTAGCCACTGTGCCCTCTCTACCAGTCAGTGTGATCAGCAGTGCTAAATGGGTGTGGTTGGGTATGGACAGGGGTGTGACTAGTTGTTAAATGGGTGTGGTCGGGGCGTGGCCTAAAATTGTCCCTCTTTTACTTCTTCAAAAGTTGGGAGGTATGGTATAGTGGATGTGATTTCATGAAAACTGCAAACCATTGCCAAGTTCACACATTCAGTATTTGGTCAGTATTTTACCTCAGTATTTGTAAGCCAAAACCAGGAGTGGAACAATCAGAGGAATGGTATAATAGAAACACATCACCACTTCTGGATTTATCACCCACTCCTGGTTTTGGCTTACAAATACTGAGGTAAAATGGTAAAATACTGACCAAATACTGAACGTGTGAAGGCTTCTATAGGGAGCGTGAAAAAATGCATGTGAAAAGATTAATTTGCATTTTCAACTACAGAATCTCAGCACTTAAATGCATAAAAAAATAATCTGCATCAAATATGCTCCAAAAAGCATCAAAGAAAGGAAAAAATAAATAAAAAAACAGCAAAAATGCAAAAATCAGATCAGATTATTTTGTTAGTGTATATTTTGATTTTGAAAAATTGAAGTGTTTGGGAAAATAGCTTTAGGTTGAACAACGAATGTGTAGGTCTTTGGTTAACAAAAAGATTAAAGGGGGTCGCAAACATTTTATCATATGTCATCCAGTCACAACAGTAAAATACAGACATGGGTGTCGAGCTCCCATCAGTAACAATGACAAAGAGGTTCTGACATTCCGGATTGAATTAACTTCCACTCAACACTCACATATATGTTTTAAAAAGCTCCACTAATTTTAATAGAGTGACAACCACGTACGACGGTCGGAGAGATGGATTACGGTCAATCTTGGTGGTAACTTACTTGATTCCTTTGTGCTATGTCTAGAAACCGATACAGAAGAAAATAAAGATAGAGGTTGAATGACTCTGTGGTCATAAAATTATTAGTTCGGATGGACGCAATACCTAAAAGGGTCATAGTCAAGTGTCTTGCCATAGGGACCACCTCTGATCCCAATGCTTGTGTCTAACAAAAGAAGTGGCTGCTCCAGTCTGATTCTCCATTCAAGAAAATGAAAGATGGTGAGAGCCAAGTAAGCACCTGTAGAGCTAATATAATTGGGTACGATCAATATGCGACCAATAATTCATTTAAGACACAGTAGACAAATAAAAGAGCCATGTATTCTGCAAGGTTTCTGGATAACCACCAATGTGGGACCATACGGAAAGTCATCCTATGAGAACTCAGCGCTAACCGCTAATGCGCCAAGTGACCTCTTCAATGATTACTTTAATATCTGACTATTCTGCTAAATCCAAGTGCCATTTTGAAGACTTGAACTCTTATCCACAGTTTGACACCAAATTATAGGCCACTAAATTGAAAGCCATCATCTGGGAATTCCCACTCGTGCACTTCCCAGAGTGGCAGCTCTCTACACGCCTGTCCCTCATATTATAGATCGAACACTTAGACCTTCATTTCATTAGAAAAAGCGCTGAGGAATTATAGAACCACCAATAATTAGCCGCTCCTGAGATCCATAAATATGACCCATAACTCAGCCCTCGGCTTTCCTATTATATCACAAATTGCATTTCAAATTGATTTCCATGACCTCATCCAGCGGCCTACAGCTCCCTGCCATGCAGACACCATTAGCTCACACTGGAAGACTTCAAAAGCCATTCTGCTCGCCTTTCATCGCTTCATTCTTTAAGAAAACCTCCCAGACAGGTCTCGAAATACAGAATAATTGTCATAAAAGTGTTTGAAATAGGAGTGAAAGGAAAGCAGCTCCGTACCCCGCAGCCAGTGACATGAAAGGGTCAAGACTAGCTAGAAGAACCCGCCCAGGTATATAAAATAGAGAATTAAGCCCACCAGTCCTGTCACATATGGCATTAACATTACAGACTAGACGTGTGCCCACTTCCATTCGATTCAGGAGGCAGTGTGCGTCCATTAATCTTAGCTCCGGAGTCTGGTCATAGCTCCAGAGGTGGTCTCACTTTTCCTGTAAACACCCGGGGTCCAGTAAGCTTTCAACCTGCTATTTGCTCTAAGTGGTCTTATATAATCTCAGACTACTGCGTTTTCAGTGCACATTTCATTGAGGTAATGGAGGGATAAGTCCACCGGCAACATACAGTATATATCAGAAAAAATCCGCTATGGATTTCACCATAAACCCGTGATGAATTTGCAGCAAAGTCTGCAGGAAGATTACACTGTGGTTTTCATAATTCAGATTCTCAGCAGATTCCATCCCTGCTACATGGCAAAGGTGAGGAAATCAGAGGTGTTCATGCCCGACCTCCGCTCATCCACATGGGGCTTCATTATATATAGGATAGGGGATAATCTACTGAAAGCTGGGGCCCATCTGATCCACAGAATTAACCAATTGCAAGGCCTCTGCTTCATGTTAGTGAATGAGACCTTTCTTGAGTGCACCAACACAGTTGTGTCCAGGCTAAATAATCCTCTGTGAGATAAAAAGCCTGTCCTGGAGATTGCACTTACTACTACATGAAATACGCAGAATATAACAGTCAGGACAGGGCAGAGACTTGTGCCGCTTCTTATGTATTTAGCTCACAGAGGATTGTTTAGCTTGATGTTTTCTACCAATTCAACTCTACGTGATTGACAGAGATAATTGGGCGCTACATGGGCAGCACGGTGGCTCAGTGGTTAGCACTTTTGCTTTGCAGCGCTGGGATCCTGGGTTCAAATCCCACCAAGGACAACATCTGCAAGAAGGATATATGTTCTCCCCGTGCTTGTGTGGGTTTCCTCCGGGTTCTCCGGTTTCCTCCTACATTCCAAAGACATACTGATGGGGAATGTAGATTGTGAGCCCCAATGCGGACAGTGATGACAATGTGTGCAAACTGTAAAGTGCTGCGGAATCTGATAGCGCTATATAAGCAGTTCATAATAATAATCTTCTATCCTATTCCAGCCCAGTTCTTGTCTATTTCTGACACACCCATACAAATTAAGTGGAGTTGTGGGTGCTTGACCTCTGCCTAAGTCATACAGAGCTTTGTAGAGTGAGGGTGTGGGGGGTCGGACTCAAGTGATGAGTAAGTGTTCTCCGTCCTATGGAGCATAGATCTTAATGTCTGATTAGAGAGTAGACGAGCATGAAGCAGAGTGGTGAACTCCACTGTCTACAGCAATACTGTAGAGAATGAACATATCAAGCTTGGCCATCCTTTGAGCTGAATACATAAGAATCCACTCAAAACTCTGTCTATTAAATACTGTACTTTACATCCAATGTAGATAGTATGTATCAATTCCAGTCCTGACTCTTTAGTTCATAGAGGGTTGTCTGGACTGGGCACTACTGGGTCCTTGTTGGTGTACCCAAGAATATTCTCTTTTCACTGACAGTAAGCAGAAATCTAGAAAATGTTTAGGAATTAGTACACTGCGACCCTTCAGCGGTACTTTTTTATTCAAATTACAAAATAGAATTCTGTTAATGTGAATTAGATGTGATCCTCTCTCTCTGCCCTGATAAACTGCTCGTTATAGCATTTTATTGCAAAGTAGCGGCGACAAAAAAAAAAAAAAAATTTTGGCGTTTTGAGCTTTTTCTCGTTACGCCGTTTAGCGATTGGGTTGTTTTTTATGTTGATAGATTGGGCGATTCTGAACGTGGTGCTACCATATACTGTATGTGTATATCTGGGTTTTTTTTTACTGTTTTATTTTGAATGGGGCGAAAGGGGGGGTGATTTGAACTTTTATTTTTTAAATATTTTTTAAATTTTTTTTTTTACTTTTTGTACGCTTCAATAGTCTCCATGGGAGACTAGGAGCTGCAGTTGTCTGATTGGATCTGCTACACACAGGTGATGATCAGATCGCCTGTATGTAGCAGAAATGCTCACTTACGATGAGCGCCGACCACCGGGCAGCGCTCATAGCAATCTGGCTATGACAACCATAGAGGTCTGCTGGAAATCTCTGGTCGTCATGTCAACCCATTGGTGACCTGCGATCATGTGACAGGGTCACCGATGGGCGGGATTTCCGGAGTGCTTACCAAAAGCACGAGTTAAATGCTGCTGTCAGATATTGACAGCATCATTTAACAGGTTAACAGCCGCGGGTGGATTGTGATTCCACCCGTGGCTGTTAGAGGCACATGTCAGATGTTCAAAACATGTGCCGGGAAAGATGTGAGCTCAGTGCCGGCACACACATCAAAGGGAGGGATCCCGACGTGGACATACTATTACACCCAACATTGGAAAGGCGTTAAACAGTGAAATACGGTTACGTGCGATATCACATTTTTCACAGGGTTATTGAGCTGCATTGGTGAGTTTTATCCACAAAAAGGACAGAGGATAAGGCACATCGTAATGGGTCTGTGACCTATCTGCAATGAAATAGTTGGCGGACTGCAGAGTATGTCCTACGAGGAACGGTTAAAAGATCTGTGAAGGGTTAGCTTGCAAAAAAGAAGGCTAAGAGGAGACTTAATTGCGGTCTACACATATCTGAAGGGATGTCACCGTGTAGAGGGATCATCATTATTTTCATTTGCACATGGAAACTGGAGGACCAATGGAATGAAACTGAAAGGGAGAAGATACTGATTAGATATTAGAAAACAACTTTTTGACAGTGAGGGTGATCAATGAGTGGAACAAGCAGCCATGGAAGTCTTCAAACAGAGGCTGGACAGACATCTGTCTGGGATGATTTAGTGAATCCTGCATTGAGCAGGGGGTTGGACACGATGACCCTGGAGTTCCCTTCCAACGCTAACATTCTATGATTCTATCTAACAGGTCCTCCAAAAAAATTGATGTGCGGAACCAGACTGAATTATAAATAAAATTTCGAAGGCTCATCCATGATATATATAAAGAATAATCATACAAGACCCCTCCAGTGACTGCATCTGCATAACATTACTTCACTCCATAGGGTCAACAAGGTACACTGTGATACACATGGTGTATTGTGTCGTGTCATCTCACCTCTATATGGTACACTCGGTATAACTATACTATTTGCTTGTTTTTTAGACGGAAGAAATATTGATGAGTTAGTTGTTTGTAAGGCAGATGTCATCGAGGGCTACTAAATAAATAATTCAATGGGACGTCTCAGTCTGACTGTATTCCAAAAACTAATATGGTGCGAAAGAGACACAAGAACTAATTAAAATCACACTCCATAAGGAGGCGACTACTCCTTTGATACTTACAATTTTATCCGCAATTGACTGTGCCGAGGTACAATGATGCATTGTTTATAGTAGGTTACATCACGCCAATGGCATATGCCATGCACCTGATCATCAAAGCAGTCATGGCGACCTATCTCAGGACATGTGTCTTCTATCACATTCCGCAGATAAGATCTGAGCGTCTGTCCAAACATACGTCTCAAAGGTATGCAAACTTATTAGGGAACGATCCGATAGCATGGTGTTACACTGAAGTATCACATGAGAGCTCATAGTCCCCATCCCAATGCCCAATTCACATACACTTTACCGCACCATTAGTGACCTTTATTGCACACAACACATGTGATCTCATAGATTATTCATCAAATGTCGGCTATTACGCAATATTCCCCTAGAGAATACAATGAGGCTTTTATCTTCAGGCCGTACTCTGCAGATATTTTGAGGACCTACCAACCTCATATAAGCCAATTTGAGTAACAAGAACCTAAAATAATGTATTTTAACCCCTTTAACTCAAGAGAAAAATGAATGTTGTGTCAGGTCTTGGATTGTCCAAAGTATCTGGTGTACTTTGGATGTTTTATGATCTTCTGCCTAGATTTTTTTGTAAGTGCATACCACTTGTGGTTAGCCGAAAGAGCTTCAATCATAGAAGCATTAAGACACATGCCACAGCAGGGTTTTTTTAACCCGTTCAAAACCAACTCTTATTATAACTTCAAGACAATTCTCAGAGTTCTCAGCCCTAGCACCCGAAGCTAGTAAATACTTGTCCACTCTCCCAAAATCTCCGGGAAGCTGTTGAGCTCCCTCATGTGTCGGCAAATCTTCACGTGAGTAGTCTTGGGGATGTGTGACCTTGAAAATGGCTACATCTAAAAATGTTTAACTAATTCTCACATGCTAAACAAAAAGTCAGCAAGGATGACCTCGTAATGTCCCTGAATTGTTCTATTAATCAATTTGCATGACCAGGTTCAGTGATCTTGCTGGACGGGAGCCATGAGAACCGCCTTTTAATTAACGGAATCTGATGTTCTTCTTTTGATTAGCCGGCCTGACCAACTAACCAAAAGAGTGGATTTTGTCAAGTAAGAGCTCTCATATAGTGGCAAATGATCACCAACATGGTTGATGGGCTGGGTCACGCAAACTATTTCGTACCAACTCTAGTAGCAATAATAAAACACTGTTCTCACACTACAATGTTATAGAGTCTATACCTTGCAGATATTCCCCTTTGTTGTAACTGCTCACGCGTCCAAGATTTATTGAGAAGATAGGTGTACAGTAACTACAGGATAACTATGGAATATTAACCATGATGCAGATCTTCTATATTCCATGTGCTGCAGAATATATCTGTCTAATGACAATAAAGATAATTGTTACACAGCGCTGCCAGATTTGAAATGGACTTTCCTAAGAAAATCATGGATGTGTCAAAATACCCTAAATCAAACCATAGGGCCAGGACAGAAATAAAATCAATACAGAATTGATCAGATCATTGTGCCAGGCACCCAGAAATACCTTGAACATGGTGCCAATGCACTTAAGTGTTCTGCTTTCAGAATGGAAAATAAAGTTGACAATGCAGCAACACTTTTTCTTCTGTTCCAAAAATTAGAAAAATTAGAATCCCGATGGAGCACATAATAATTAATAGGGCATCTATGCTGTCATGTGTCTAACTGATGCAACGGGTCACATATTCTGTTAGACTGGTTCCTAAGACGGAACAGGCACATTGAGCGCCAGAGCAGACAGGTTACCAGATCCTAATAATGGGGCAGCCAATCAGTAGCCACTTAAAAAAAGTTCTCCAACTCTTTCAAAAAATAACGTAAAAGACGAATAGCAAAAGATCAAAAATATGATCTTGGAAAAAAGTAAAGTGGCACTCAATAGTAGAAAAATGTGCTTATTTTATAAGAACTATGCCGGACAAACACCACCCCCATCGGCCAACGCTGTTTCGCGTGAACACACACTTACTCAAGGCCTGGAAATAACATTGGCTGCTGGTTGTGGTGTTTGCTCGACATAGTTTGTCTATTTGCTATTAAAATATTCACGTTTTTCTACTATCAGGTGCCGCTTTACTTTTTTCCAAAATTATAGACTGTATCTACTTTTGAGCAGAGCACCAATATTGTGTTGGATATCTAGTCTGGGAGCTATTCATGGATTTTCCTGGCTGCTTCAGCGGTCCTATGGAGATAACTGTGTCTGGACCTTGAGAATTTTCCTTTTTTTTTTATGTCTTAACGGTCTAAAATAACAACAAAAAAACTGTACACATCTCTTTAACCCCCCACCAAATTGGGTCAGAGGCCCTTGTGATTACCTGCCCAACTTTGTTTACCTGTTTCCCATTGCATGTGACCTCTGCAGCCAGTCAGTAGCTTCAGAGGTCATGCGCCATAGTTCTTGGCATCAGTGAGCAGATATCCATTTAAGAGGACTCCTTCTCTACCTTACTCGACTTCTTTAATTTTCACCCTAAGAACGGTTTGTAGGCCACGTTTACGCCTTCAGTATTTGATTAGTATTTTACCTCAGTATTTGTAAGCCAAAACCAGGAGTGGGTGATAAATCCAGGAGTGGTGACGTGTTTCTATACTTTCCTCTAATTGTTCCACTCCTGATTAAATGTGTGAATGTGGCCGAACACTACCAACATTCAGGTCTCATAGACATATATAAGAATCCTACGGCCAGATCATACGCAGACCCTGAATGTCAGATGTGTGAGATAGAAAAACTCTTTGAGAAAGAAATTATCTCTACTTAAGAAGAATTGACCGGTCCTAAAACGGAGTCCGGCTTTTGATGTGTCACTTTTATTGTTCCCAATTTCTATGGAACCTTCTCTGTAGATCAGGACACAAGATGCTTTTGTAGGGGTGTTTGCAAAGACTAAAAAAAATTGTGTGCGCCCTTCGAAATGCATTTGCCAGACCGGCAGGTGCGCACGTTTCTGAGTGGGATGTTTTTTTGGCTAATAATTAATCCTTTTTACAATTATTCTGTACCACGGTCTCTAGAATTGATGGCTGTCTTGTCATAAGAACATCTGATGCTTCAGCTGCAGATTAATGTACTGCGGATTATGGATATTTCTTCGAGATACAATTAAAGTGATGATATTATATTCCATATATAAGGCACAATGGGGGGGCTTTTCACTTTCCCGCTCAGACGGCTAACTAGTTCGGCTTGCCCTGTCTCCCTTTTCTCTTCGAGGGACTAGAAATTCAGTATATGCGCTAATCAATTCCTAAAAAGGCCTGTGTCTGACATTCAGCACTCGTCTTTTTCTACTGCTAATACCTCTTGCTATTGAGTTTCCACCCGGCATTGTTACTTTTTGTGTCTGCTCGCTACTACAATAGCTGACAGGTCCCTTTGTTTCCGAGTGGCTTAGCGCCATTAATCTTACATTCTGCTCCAGGGGTGAAAAGACCAGTTAAAGGCTTTCTATGAAATACCTGATCCAGAGCACACCAGTACTGAATGTCCCAGGAAGAATAGAGGGAGCATATGGTATGTTTCATGTGAAATCATCAGATGGCTGCTGACAGCTCCCGTGTCTGAGGTAACACCACGTCCCTTGTGTCTTGCCACTATGTCCCAGGAGAGGACCATTCGTTGACTATGCTGCTCAATACAAGGTGCTGAATTTCACCAGCAACTGTATCACTTCTGTCAGATAATTCAGGACTGTCCGTGATCCTGAATATAATTGGTGAAGGTTATCAGATCACCAGGAACCTCAGAATATCATTGCGTGTGACGGTCACGGATGTGACAGCAGGTAATGGTCAGTTCTTACAACAGACAGAATAGTCACATGCAATCATAAAGTGTGGAAATGACAGGGTGAGGGCTCTGTCCATTTCTCATTTTGTCCCTTTATTTGGCATATGCACTTTTATGCCAAAGGTATCCTGTGCTTGCCAAAAATTCCCTACTCCATGTAGGACAGACCAGTATGCATCGGCAGACGTTTTAATTTTGCTGCATGGAATAGTGTAGTAGACACACACACTATATATATATATATATATATATATATATATATATATATTGTGGTAGTTTGACTACTCTTACAACATTTCTTATGCTGGTTTATTTATTTAAACATGGCATAACCCACTGCACGGTTCCACAAAATAAACATGGCCTTTCTGGCATAACGGCAAACAAAAGATAAGTTGTAGCACAGTCCATATGTCTGCCAGATTCGCCAGCTCTGGATGCAACAAACTTCATCTCCCACTGGAGCTCCAGGCTGGAGACTTCTTTGTCTCCGAAAACACAGGTACAGAAAAAAAACTCAGTGGCTGGGCATTTAATTAGCCGAACCACACCCTTGGGGTGGAGATATGGTTAGTGTCCGTCCCACCCATCTCTTACAGCTAGTCACAAAAAACCCAACCCTGTCATGACTGATTAACCCCTCTCAGCACATAACATGCTGGAGAGTTACTTTTGGATTTGACATCATGGAAGATAGCAATCTTCGTGATACATATCTCACAAACATTTCCAGTGACCCTCTAACAATATATATAATACATATTGTAAGGTTTTACTCACTTGGCTGTGGGTTGAAGTAAGCACAGTAAGTGGTTTTCCGCCGGCTCAGGTCAGTTTCTCAGCAAAAACACACACTGGAAGCCTCCATGCCTCCAGTCAGAGCATGTGACAAAGAACAGCCTCTATTAAATAGGCTTTAATCACATCCAGAATGAGGTATGTGGGTAGCCAGACTCGCCCATCTCTCATAGCTACCCACAACCCAGATCCAGGTGAAACTAACGAACCTCTTTCATGCACTAGAGAAAAAATACTCCTGGTTACATCGCAGAGACAAGCCATCTCATTGACACATACCTACCATCGACTATGCAACCATTAGCCACACTACAATATATATACACAGTTGTGTGAAAAAGTGTTTGCCCCCTTCCTGATATCCTGTTCTTTTGCATGTTCGCCAGACTTAAAAGTTTCTGATTGCCAAATAAATTTAATTATTAGGCAAAGATAACACAAGGAAACACAAAATGCGTTTAAAAGAAAGTCTTTATTATTAAGGGAAAATTAAATTCAAATCTACTGGGCCCTGTGTGAAAAAGTGACTGCCTTCCCATTAAAACACAAATTAACAGTGGTTTATCACATCTCTGACAAGCTGAGTTCAAATTCCCTAGCCAAAGGCAGGCCTGATTATTGCCACACCTGTTCTCAAACAAGAAATCACTTAAACAGGACCTGCCTGACAGAGTGAATTAGACCAAAAGATCCTCAAAAGGTAGACATCATGCCACGACCCAAAGAAATTCTGACACAAATGAGAAACAAAGTAATTGAGATCTATCAGTCTAGAAAAGCCTATAAAGCCATTTCTAAAGCTTTGTGACTCCAGAAAACCACAATGAGAGCCTTTATCCACAAATGGCAAAAACATGAAATAGTGGTGAACCTTCCCAGGAGTGGCCGGCCGACCAAAACTTCCCCAAGAGCGCAGTGACGACTCATGAAAGAGGTCACAAAAGACCCCACAACAACATCCAAAGAACTGCAGGCCTCACTTGCCTCAGTTATGGTCAGTGTTCATGACTCCATCATAAGAAAGAGACTGAGCAAAAATGGCCTGCATGCCAGAGTTTGATGATGAAAACCACTGCTGAGCAATAAGAACATAAAGGCTCATCTCAGTTTTGCCAGAAAACATATTGATGATCCCCAAGATTTTGAGAGAATACTCTGTGGACTGACAAGACAAAAGTTAAACATTTTGGAAGGTGTATGTCACATTAAAAGTAACACAGCATTTCAGAAAAGGAATATGATTCCAACAGTAAAATAGGGCATTGGTAGTGTTAGGGTCAGGGGGATGTTTTGCTGCTTCAGGACCTTGAAGACTTGCTGTGGTAAATGGAACCATGAATTCTGCTGTCTATCAAAAAATCCTGAAGGAGAATGTCCGGTCATCTGTTCATTACCTCAAATTGAAGCGCACTTGGGTTATACAGCAGGACAATGATCCAAAACACACCAGCAAGTTCACCGCTGAATGGCTTAAGAAAAATAAAATTAAGACTTTGGAGCGGCCTAGTCAAAGTCCTGACCTTAATCTGATTGAGATGCTGTGGCGTGACCTTAAAAAGGTGGTTCATGCTCTGAAACCCTCCAACGTGGCTGAATTACAACAATTCTGCAAAGATTAGTGGGCCAAAATTCCTCCAGAGCAATGTAATAGACTCATTGCCAGTTATCGCAAACGCTTGATTGCAGTTGTTGGTGCTAAGGTTGGCCCAACCATTATTAGGTTTAGGAGGCGATCATTTTTTCACACAGGGCCCTGTAGGTTTGGATTTCTTTTTTCTTTAATAACAGAGCCCTTCATTTAAAAACAGCATTTTGTGTTTACTTGTGTTATATTTGTCTAATATTTGTTTGGTGATTTGAAACATTTAAGTGTGACAACCATGCAAAAGAATAGGAAATCAGGAAGCGGGCACTTTTTCACACAAACTACACAGTATTTGTATTTAAAAACATATGTGACATGCACAAGTGTGAACAAGTCGGTAAGACAATGCTCACACCACCCAATGGCTGAAACACAACAAGAAAGCACAAAATGACAAATTTGCAAAAATACTCTGCAGTAAAAAATATGACATGTTTTTAATACGTTTTTTCCGTGCTCAGCATGGTTTGGGAGACCCCACCCCTCTCCTGTGTGACATGCACATATACTAGGAGGCGCCTGTCTGTATCCTGTTCATTTAGACACTGTTCACATGTTCAGGTTTTAAATACAGTAGATAGGGACTGCTTCGTGAAGGGTTACCGTGACGTGGTGAAGTGGCTTGGTATACATTTTTTGCAAAAAACGTATCGACTAAATACCCTGTATTTGTTATACAGCACTTGCTGATTACTGTCATGTTTTTTACTGCAGAGTATTTTTGCAAATTTGTCATTTTGTGCTTTCTTGTTGTGTTTCAGCCATTGGGTGGTGTGAGTGAGCATTGTCTTACCGACTTGTTCACACTTGTGCATGTCACATATGTTTTTAATCCATTTTTTCCGTGCTCAGCATGGTTTGGGAGACCCCACCCCTCTCCTGTGTGACATGCACATAAATGAGCTGTCTTACACCACAAGCCCATATACTAGGAGGCGCCTGTCTGTATCCTGCTCATTTAGACACTGTTCACATGTTCAGGTTTTAAATACATTAGATAAGGACTGCTTCGTGAAGGGTTACCGTGACATGGTGAAGCGGATTGGTATACATTTTTTGCAAAAAACGTATCGACTAAATACCCTGTATTTGTTATACAGCACTTGCTGATTACAGTCATGGTTTTTTACTGCAGAGTATTTTTGCAAATTTGTCATTTTGTGCTTTCTTGTTGTGTTACAGTATTTGTATTTGTATTATGGGACTTTTCACTAGAACATGTCTCAATGACTCAAATTTTTCATTGGGATTATTGGTCAAAAAGATTGTCCCAAAGTGTATTCCTGGCGGAAGGCTCTTAGAGAAGAGAGCACAAATAGACAGCTTTTTAAATGCAATAAAAAAGTTCAATCTGAGTGACGTTCGTGCTATTTCCACACTCCGATCCATACTGTATTTTGTTACTGCAGATTTAACTGTAGCTACATCTCATGAACACATACACTTAAAGGGTTTGACCCACAAACATAGTACACTTTAAGAAAAAGCTCAGCTTTTGCGTGAGAACACCATAGAGTGTTTGAAACGCGTCGCTCTCAGATAAGATCACACCACGTAATCTTGCCATTGAGCTTTTTATTATTTTTACTAAATAAACTTTGGAAATTTTAGAAGCTGGATTCTTTTACTTTTTTCCTGGATTTTTCACGTGTGGCCACAAATTTCCCTGCTTCTAGACACCATAAGTTGTCCAGGTGAGCTGGTCTTCTCTCTCTACTAGAAAGTACATTTTAACGTATAGCTCTTAGAATAAAAATAAGTTCCAAAATTGAATGTAAAAAAAAATGATAATCTTATATAGTGTATTCCCTCCTGACATATACTGTGTAATAACAGTGTCACCGTACAGAGACAAGGTCTGATCATACCACATCTCCTGGGCAGGGGAGGAGAAAAGAGTGGATACAAATAGGACACCATGGGATCACAGCTGATTCTTTTTATGAGGTAAAACATTTACTGGCCTGTTTAAAAACATGTTTTACCTCAAAGAAAGAATCAGCTGTGATCCTCTGCTGTCCTGTCTGTATATTCTTTTGCTTCCTCCCCTGCCCAGGAGCTGTGGTATGATCAGACCATGTCCCTGTACGGTCAGACACAGACATTACACAGTACACAGCAAGGGCACATGTATAAGATTATCTCAGCACAGGAACATTTTATGTAAACACATCCAATTGTGGAAATTATTATTATTCCAAGATCTAATGATTAAGATGTACTTTGTTCGTGAGGAATACCCCTTTGAAATTGAAATTAAAGACATTGTCCACTACTTTTACATTGATGGCCCATACTTAGGATAGGTCATCAAGGTCTCATTGGATGGGGTCAGTCACCCGGCACCCACGCTGATCAGCTGTTATTGGCTGCGTGGGCAGCAAGCAGGAAGTGCTCACTTGGTATTGTCCGGGGCTTGGTACCGCAGCCGCCACCACCGATGACAGTTGATCAGCGTGGCTTATAGATGTTGGACTCTGGCCGATCAAACGTTGATGAGCTATCATAAAGATAGGTCATCAATGCATTAGTGGACAACCTCTTTAAATTGCGGCAATCAAATAGACAAATGGCTCCTGGTGAATATAATACAATACGATCATTGAAAGACCTAAGGCCAAGAATACTGACAGCCATGTGACTGCTAGGACTGCACCTGTCAGGATAAGGGCATAGACCACATATTTCTTCCTGTACAGCTGTAAATGCTGTCTAACCATAACATGACAACTGGAAGGCAAGTTCCCATGTGTGCCTATGTATGTCAATGCTGAGTACATCCGAGAGGCCATTTATATACTGTATACCCATCTAGATAATGTACATCAGCTTACTATGGTAACGTAATATTCCATAGCTCCTAAATAGATAATGTTGGCATACAGGCTTACTGGAATAATCTTTAAAGGGGTATTCCAGCAATCACCAATCGAAAGAACTGGATGCAGCCAAGGCCATGTTTTCTTTAAAAAATAAAAAGCATTTCCCGTATAGGTGCTGTATGTGGCATGTAGGCACCATGGAGGGGGTTCTCTGCTCCTTCTCCTTTCTATGAGTCACAAATGAGTAACGCCATGTCCTCTGCTTTAATGAAGGGTTTTGGTTATATCGACCAATATACACCCCTGGCTTTTGGCCTCTGACTAATGGGTATAGGTCATTATACCAGAAAAAGCTATGAAACGGGTAGCAGAGTCTCCTATTGATTCCCACTAAAAGTCCAGTAAAATAAAAAATACCGCACCGTATACATGGCAGCTTCTGGTTGAAGTACAGTAAGCCAATATATGGCCTCCTTCGCAGGCATTTGCTAAGCTTTTCATTAGTTTTCATGATGTATCAGTGAAAAGAATACCATTATAGTCCATCATTGACTGACGCCATGTCCAAGCACCCATCACAGCCACTAACGTAAAGGTTTGGGACCTTTCCATGATATGTGTTGAGAAAATGGAAAACGGTCTTAGGAGCGCAGGAAAGAGACTCAGACAAGAGATGGGTTTAAACCACAACACGTTTCGATGGAGGATCCGTCTTCATCAAGTGGAAGTTTGAAACTTTTTGCTCCTTGCTACTATCCTCCATTGGAGGTTTTCGGCTGGAGCTGCAGTGGAGACCTGACATCCTTGTCTGCTCCTGGGTTGCTTCCTAAGCGCTCCTTCATGACCGCTTATCACTGACTCTTTTTCCATGATATGTGGCTTATACATTAAATGGAGGCCAAAAAAACAACGTAAACATATCATAAGACTGTTTCCCACTCTAAGGCTACTTTTACACATGCTGGGTTTTTTTGCGGCCCATTTTTATGGGCCAGATCGCCGTTTTTCCCTGTTGTAACAAATTGCTTGGTAAAAACGGCGATCCGCAAATACGGTGTACCGCAAAAACAAGCTACCGTTGTTATTGTGGTACCATTGATTTAAGGCCGTGTCCATACGAGACATGGCGCTCCGATGTATTTTTGTGGGCCATTTTTGTGGCCCCATGGAAATCTATTGGGGCCGCAAAAACGGCCCGCACAAACATGGCAAGTGTAAAAGTAGCCTTACAGATCAAGCAAATCCATGTGTACCATGTGTTTAATGGCAGCCATATAATGTGACATTCCCCTTGTAGCAGCCTAATGATAGGTTTAGAGGAGGATATTCATAAAAGGCTTTAATTCAGTTTTAAGGTAAGAAAAAATAGCAAATTATGGTAGAAGTGATATTTGTACCATAATTTGACTTTTTACTGTTTACCGACGCTCTTGACAACTTTTTTGAAAAGTGCGGACTGAGACCTGAAACGGCCTGGGAAATTTATTATACAGAGAAAGCTTAAACTGAGGTATGTCCATGATTACTGTAGTTTTCCCTTTCGACACATGGACACCCAGATATGTGACTAATCTAATTTAGGAAATGTGCGTCTCTTAATACATTAGGTGCACCTTGTCCTAGCTTGATATTTGGTCTGGTCTATGAAATGGCAGTCTTATTATATTCCCCCTTCACTGGGTCCTGTAAAAGTAATTTAAAGGGAATCTGTCAGATTTTTCCTGTGTAATCTGAAGACAGCATGACGTAGGGGCTGAGACACAGATTTCAGCGATGTGTCACTTATTAGGCTGCGTGCCGTTGTTTCAATTCAATGAATGTTTTACCACCAGGAGATTATCACTGCCTGGGCTACAGCTAGGATGAACCCTAGTCTGACCACGTCCCTTTCTGTGATAAGCAGCTCACTGTCACGATACAATGTATAGCGGCATGCTACTTTTTGCAATTTTTATAATGTAAAAGATGGAAAAAATAATATATATATATATATATATATATATATATATATATTATTTCATTTATTTTTTTTTGCCTAAAATGCAAAGGGAATGTGTCATCTTTAACTTTAGGCCTTTTAGAGATCATTTCATCCTGAACTCGTTTAACTGTTCACAATAACAGTAATTTTGACCAGCGGTGCCCAAACTTTTACATGCCACTGTAGGTAGAGCGCTTACTGTGGGCAGGGGCGGCTTTCTGAGATTTGCTGCATGCTGCATTGTGCCACAACTGCTGCCCCCAGTAAACTAAGCAATACATCGTTGGACTCAGGGTCTCATTTCCTACATTATGCTGCTCCCAGATGAAGATGATGGTGACAGATTCCCTTTAAGAGAACGGCTCTTCCCTCTGCACATTCCATGATATGTTCTATACTTGTCTCATTGCACAGATGTTATACCGAGGTCATTCGCTTACGATTTGGCTGTAATGTAACTTGGAACATAAATTTGTACTGGGCTTTACGGCCGGGATGTTTATTCATATTGTGGTTGGATGGAATAAAACATGGAGCTTCCTGAAGGAGCGGCGTCCGTGCCCTCTGTTTACTAGCACGGCTTAGTTCGCTGCCGCCACAGAGAGCGACATGGACAGACGAGATTATTTATTACGTGCTCTGTTACGGCATTAGAACAATCCGCATCATTCCCATTTTTTACGAGTTTAATGGATAAAATGGAAAATGTCTCTAATGGTGACACTAATGGAAAAGAAACTGCGAGCATTATTTGTCACCCATTTTAGAAAACCCTGTGCACACGGAGATCTGCTTATTATGGAAATTCCAATTTCATGATTCCAGAATGTTCTGTTAACCGCATTGCCAACTTGTCTGTGTGTATATAAACCCCTGCTCACGATCATTGCTCCCGCTATGGGATGACTAATGCAATGAAACATATTAACCCATAGCAACAAACCAAACATTCGTATGGTGGAAGTAAAGAGGCAAACATCTGATCGGCTAAACTGGACAGAGTGGAATCCCCGGTAAATGTTGTTGGAGAAGATGTGGCCGGTTTGGGGGACCTTCCATGTGGAGCAAGTAGGCACAATGACTGCCGCTGCTCTTTTACTGTCACTACACTCTGGCTCATGGAGGTATAGGGACAATATGGTTTTCTACAGAACTTTTATGCTAAATTCTACTTTTGCTTTCTTTTCCGTTTTCTTTGTTTTTCTAAACTGCCATTAATTCATCAAAGCAATTACGCGTAAATTACTTTGAAAATTTCCAAAATTTTTCAACCTTTGACATTTTTGCACCAGTTTTACTGAGCTCCTCCAAAATGGATGGAATAGAGCTTGGGCGGAACGACAGAATGACACCACAGCTCCTACTATTCATGACGAGTCCCCGACGGGAGTAAGATTTGTGGCAAGGTGCACACCACATGTCAGACACTTCCATATTCATTGTCTCTTCATTAATCAGGAGTGCCCAACTCCAACACGGACCTTCATCAACACTGGTGTGAACATTGCTGCCGGCCTTGATGAATCGGCCCGTGGTGTCTTGTTTTTTTTCTGCTGTCATTTTACTCTATTTTTCTTGCTTCCTTTAGTTCTCAGGGAAAATAAGCAACCACCAGAGATGTCGGGAAGCAACTTATTTCCCACTCTCCCATTGAAAGCACATGAGGTGAGTGTTCATATTTATGAGGGAGTTGAGAGAGGTGGCTATTCACTGAATATTTATATCATGGATATGGGCAGCTGACTCATACCGCCCGAACCACAGAAAGGATTTGACACCGTTGTCTACGTTTCCTTCTAAATCATTACATACTTTGAAAGCCAGCTGGGCTATGCGACTCAGTTGACCAGTTTCAGGTCAACCCCATTGGGTTCTTCTCCTCCTGCTCACCTAGACTAACTGGGAGGGGAGTAAACAGAAGCCACCGGGGAACCTGCCTCAGACTAGTCATCGGAGACAGATTGAGCCCAATTCATCAAAGCTTCCGTGCCAAAATTCTGATGTAAAGGCTTTGAAAAACTGAAAAATTTAGGTGCAACTCAAATTGTGAACAATGCCGTTCTAGACGGATTGGGGCCATAGTGTTTTCTTTGAAATACTTCAGTGTAAAACAATTAGTTACGCAGCGAGTATCTGCTTCATGCTGCCAGTCGTGCGGGCAGTATGGGTCTCCGGTCAGGTTGACGTTAGGATGGCAGCCGGAATAGTTGGCTCTCCATACACCTTCATCAGGTCTTTGTTTTCTTGGTTCTTGGAGAATATGTTAGGTCTTTGGTTCCCTATTCCAAGCAGCACAAGTCTTACCTCTTGTCTCCATTCCTCAGGCGCTCGGCAGCTCAATGATTCACACATTCCCCACTCCTGTACTCACTCCTCTCATAACCTCAGGGGGAAATCTCATACCCTTGATTACTTCCTCGATTACAGATTTATTTGCTTGTTTCATCTCAATTTTTCCCCCACGGCTATTTTTCCTCATTAATCAAGACACAGAAATCAATCTGAAGTTATGTCTTGTTTGTGACAAAGTCGTCCAGTCTTCACGTGACTGAGTTTTCCCGAACACGATAGTTTTCTCCATCATATAGTAAAACGGAGGAAAAGAGCTCGCATTTCTCCTAGATCCTGAATAATAAAGCACTGGGCTGACTGAGCTTAAACAACACTGCCTTGAAAATGTCAGCAACTCTCAGGAGCAACACATAGAGGGGAAAAGATTACCGGCAGCAACAACTTTCATCTCCAGCAGATCATTGCTCGATGGTGATCACCGACCTTTGTATTCACGACCTACTGGAGTCCGCAAGACGGAAAACTGGGCAGAGGACGCGTGAAAACAAGGCTACCGTTCGGACATTCCCTTTGTCTAATACGTTTTTAGGAACAGTCAAACGGAATTCATGTCCAAACCTAGCCAAATCAGTTCTCATACTCTGCACTGACGAGAGCCAATAGCTCGAAACACCGTGTCTGCAAATTGAAATTCTGATTTGGCTTTTATTCTAAGTCATATTACAAGACTCGTTAAAGGGTTGATTGTGACTTGTAGGATCGCTACTACCAACAGGTGGCGCTATAGAGTTCAAGTCCTCTTTTTCACTGAAGAGGCAATTTGCATGTACAAAATGTGTAACTGATGGAAACAGAAACAGAGGGGCCACTTGATTCTTTTGGGATCCATTTGGGATTCCTTTTGTGTTACTTTTTAGAACAAAAAAAAAAAGCTGAGCAGCTGCGCATTTCCTCACGATCTACAAACGGAAAAGTAGCAGAATCCAGACCCCTTAAATCATCAATGAGGTCACCCTGCTTCCGCTTCCGTCAGTTATGCAACGGATCAACTTTACACATTAATTCTGAGTGTTCCTAAGGGTGCAACAGACAAACTGAGATGTCAGAACGAAAGTGAGAACATCGCCTTAAGGAACAAGCACAATGCAGTAATCCTGCAGCCCCATCAGGACAGTAAAAAATATACAAGGTCAGAAGACCCAAAAGGACCAGACCTTAGTGATTGAGCCTCAAATGCACGTCTAATCGTATTTACAAGGAAAATCAAACGCACTGTGCCGAAACTTAAAGGGATCTTCCAAATCCGGCAAAAAAAGTGTCCAAATCGGGGAGAGGATGTAAAGGTGATAAAATAAAATAACGTTGAAAATTTCCCAGTGATCATTTACAGCAGTCACATGCATTACCGTGATGTAATTGCTGCAGTCAAGTCATCAAAGGTTGTTAGGAAGAGCTGGAGCGACTGCACTGGAACAGCAAAGGTTTTATCAGGAATCAGTCACCATGTTTTTACTACCCCGTCTGAGAGCAGAATGAATCCTAGAATCCTAGAATCGTAGAGTTGGAAGGGACCTCCTGGGCCATCTAGACCAACCCCCTGCTCAAAGCAGGATTCGCTAAATCATCCCAGACAGATGTCTGTCCAGCCACTGTTTGAAGACTTCTATTGAAGGAGAACTCACCACCTCTCGTGGCAGCCTGTTCCACTCATTGATCACTCTAACTTTCAAAAACTTTTCTAATATCTAATCTGTGTCTCCTCCCATACAGTTTCATCCCATTGCTTCTAGTCTTTCCTGGTGCAAATGAGAATAAAGATGATCCTTCTGCAATGTGACAGCCCTTGAGATATTTGTAGACAGCTATTAAGTCTCCTCTCAGTCTTCTCTTTTGCAAGCTAAACATTCCCAAATCCTGCAACCTTTCCTCTTAAGACAGGGATGGCAGACCGGTCACCATTCTGGTCGCTCTTTTCTGAACTTGCTCCAGTTTGTTGTCTTTTTTAATATGTGGTGCCCAAAACTGGACACAATATTCCAGATGAGGTCTGACCAAAGAGGAGTAGAGGGCAATAATGACTTCACGTGATCTAGACTGTATGCTTCTGTTAATACATCCTAGAATTGCATTTGCCTTTTTTGCTGCTGCATCACACTGCTCACTCATATTCAGTCTGTGATCTATTAGTATATCCAAGTCTTTTTCACATGAGCTGTTGCTTAGCCCTATTCCTCCCATTCTGTATATGCTTTTTTCATTTTTATTGCCCAGATGTAGTACTTTGCATTTTTCCCTGTTAAAAACCATTATGTTAGTTGCTGCCCACTACTCTAATTTATTTATATCTTTTTGAATCCTCTCTCTTCTCTAGTATTAGCTATCCCTCCTAGCTTTGTGTCATCAGCAAATTTAATCAGTTTACCCTCAATTCCTTCATCTAAATCGTTGATAAAGATGTTGAATACAGGGCCCAAGACAGAGCCCTGTGGTACCCCACTTGAGACATTCTTCCAAATGGATTTGCAGCCATTTACAACCACTCTTTGGGTCCGATCACTAAGCCAGTTATGAATCCACCTAACAGTTGCCTTGTCCATTCCATACTTAGTCATTTTTTCTATAAGGATTGTGTGAGATACTTTGTCAAATGCTTTGCTGAAGTCAAGATATACTATATCTACAGCATTTCCCTGATCCACCCAATCAGTGATTCTGTCATAGAAGGAAATTAAGTTAGTCTGACATGACTTATTAGTTACAAACCCATGCTGACTCTGTTTAATCACTTTGTTCTTATCCAGGTACTGACATACATGTTGTTTAATAATTTGTTCAAAGATCTTTCCTGGTATAGAAGTCAGACTCACCGGCCTATAGTTGCCTGGGTCCACCTTCTTCCCCTTTTTGAAGATAGGAACAACATTTGCTCTTCTCCAGTCTTCTGGGACTTCTCCTGTTCTCCAAGAATTTTCAAAGATTATGGAGAGGGGTTCAAAAATTTCTTCTGCTATCTCCTTCAGTACTCTGGGGTGTAATTCATCTGGACCTGGAGACTTGAATTCATTTAGATTAGCTAAGTGTTTCCTCACTATATTTCTGTCTATAGATATCCTGGATTCTTCTATTCCCTTAATAGGACAGTGAAGAACAGTTGATGTTACATTTCCTTTCTGAGAGAAAACAGATGCAAAATAGGAATTTAAAAGTTCGGCCTTCTCAATATCCTGTCTTACCATTTCATCATTTTCATCCTGTAAAAATCCTATAGCATCTTTGACTTTTCTTTTACTTTTGACATATCCCCAAAATCCTTTATTACTGCTTTTGACGTCTCTTGCAAGCCTCAATTCATTGTCAGCTTTAGATAATCTGATTTGTGCCCTGCAGGTTCTGCAGATAGCATTATATTCTTCTTTAGATATGCCTCCCTCTTTCCATTTTATAAACATTTATTTCTTCCTTTTTAGCATGTGTTTAAGTTCTGTGTTCATCCATCCTGGTTTCCTTAAATGCTTCCTATTCTTCCCTCTTTTCGGAATTGTTAACAATTGTGCTTTGAGAATTTCATTTTTCAAGATTTCCCATCCTTCCTGGACATTTTTGTCTTTAAGGATATCCAGCCATTGGATCCCTCCAATTCTCTTTCTGAATCCCTTAAAATCTGCCTTTCTGAAATCTAACCTTGACGTCTGAGTCTTCACAGGTCTTCCTCCTCTAGTTATCCAAAACTCTAAAATAGCATGGTCGCTACCTCCTAGGGTCCCAGCCACTTTTACCTCCTCAACCATTTCCTCCCTGTTTATAAGGATTAGATCCAAGGTAGCAGATCCCCTTGTTTTCTCCCCTACCTTTTGGAAGATAAAGTTGTCAGCAAGAGAGGATAAGAATTTCCTTGACCTGATAGTTTTGCCTGAGAGAGATTCCCAACAAATGTCAGGATAGTTGAAATCTCCCATGACAGAAGTAGGGGCGCAGACCCTAATTCTAGCAATATACCCCGTATCTTCAGTTCAACCCAGTTCTCTCAATGCTGAGCTGTGTAGAACCTCATCCACACCACTGCTTTTCTTTGTTGTGCACACTGTGCATAGGCAGAAAGCTGCCAATTAGTGCTGGAGGCGGGGTTATACAGGGCTTATGAATATGGTGGCAGCAGATTTACCAGTCTTCTAATGATAATCTCCTGCTCATAAAACAATTATTTGATAAAAACTACAGCAAGCATTACAGTAAGTGACACATCGCTGGTATCAGGGTCTCTGCTCCTACATTATGCTGCTCTCAGATTCAATGGCAAAAATAGGGTGCCAGATTCCCTCTAAAGGATAAGCAAAGGTTATTTTATTATTTTATCACATTTCCTCCATTGGTCACTTTTCACTTCACTTGGACAGAGTCTTCACTGTAAAGAATGTACAGACATGGACCCTCCACGTCTTCCGAGGGCGTAGTTACATAGTGCAGCAGCTTATTGGCATAGTAGTAAATAATATTGCCATGCTGCCTTGGTTCCGTTCCAACTAGGAGCAATATCATGGAGTTTGTATGTTCGGTCTCCTGCCATGCCGATAGGATAACTGGCTTCTTAGGGAATTGGCCCTAGATTGTGACCTCCATTAGGGGCAAGGAATGATAATTTCCCAAAGCGCATTTCGCATCAATGTCGCTTCCTCAGGGGGCGTGGGGAAGCGATGTTGATGCGAAACGCGCGTCGGGGAACATGGCCGTGCAGCAGACAGGACTATCTAACACAATGGGTAAATAACCTCTTCTAACTATACATAATATATCCAGAATGAACCTGCTGTTACTTTTTAACAGACATTGAGCTACTGTTTCACTATCTAGACCTCTTCCTATCTATGGATTATTTGAATTACTGACATCAGAATACTCATATTTCTCTTTTTGAACCTACAGGGTTTTTCATTGTACGCACTTTACCTATCATGTCCTGTCCTGATCTGTTCCTTTCATCTCAATTGTACCTGTAATTATTTATTGATATATTTTATGAGATTTTTTCTTTTGTAACCAATAAACTTTGATATTCTTTTATCCTATTAGACCTCCTTTTAACAACCATTTAGTACCGGTATATTATTCATGTACACATTTTAGTGGTGACAAGGTAATAATTCACGTCTAGTGTGCTTTTTTATTTCTATGCATAACAGCTGGTACCAATTGCCTTGATTATCCAAGTTTATCTGTGTCACAGTGTAAACGCTCACCAATACCATTAATGTGCACAATCTTGCAGCTTTTTCACACAGGTTTTTCCTTATAATACCTTGAAAGTGGGAATAAGCGCAGGTATTCATATTTGTTTTTAACACTGACCATTGTCGGACTCAGCTTCTATTAGTTGGATCTGATATTAGTCTTTTGTGTATGGCCATAACAGACACTGGTCTGCAGATAAATATCTCATGCCTATGGCCAGCGAGCGGCTTTTTTCCTTGTCATAAATACATAACAAAACTTAATGACTTGATAAAATCATACAATCTCCACCTTATTCTTCCATAAGAATAATATCCAGCAAGTAGGAGTACAGAAGATGAGGGAGATCAATGCAGCTGTCCCGGGGTAATACCCCAACACACATTAGACTGAGGTTGGTCAATATCGATGGAATCGGCCAACTGTCCTACACGTACGGGCGTCCGACGGATGATTGGTAAGGATCTGACATGTCCAATTTTAGACTTCAGGTGCTTTTGTTCTCTAGAGATGAGCTGCCGCCAGAGACATCTGGCAGAGGCCTTCTCAGGATTGCTAGGCCAAGCGAACACTCCTGTGTATGGGAGAGCTGAGCGAGCTAGCTGCCAACGATGTGCTAAATGATGGTTCAGCCAGCAGCTATCAAAGGTGTATGGGAATAGAGGACAAAGATTAAAGGGATCACACCCACAGCTATCTAATGTATATGTGAGGCCTAAAGGGGTATTCCCATCGCCAAGATCCTAGCCCAATGTGAAGTAGGTGTAATAATAATAATATCAGCAAATGCCTCCAATTAGAAATGTAGTATCATTCTCTTGTTAACCTATGTTGCTATAGTATAGTTCTTCTGATTCACTATGTCATTTGCGCCATGTGCAGGCATTGTAGTGGCTCAAGTATCACTGGTTACAAACATTCATATAGTGACAGTTAGTTAGCTGTAAGTGGTCGTAATCATGGATACCTAAGGTCATGACATGCCTGTACATGGGGTAAGGAACATGGTGAATCAGAAGAACTCTACTACATTTCTAACTGGAGGTATTTGCTAATATTAATAAATAAAGTTACAGGCGTGATCTTAACCAAATGGACGTAAGCAGGGCTATTGTAAATGGAACAGAAATCCACTAAGAGACTGTGTCACCAGATTTTTGCTATCTCATCTGAGAGCAGCATAATGTAGGCGCAAAAGCTCTGATTCCAGAGATATGGCACTTACAGGGCTGCTTGATGTAGTTTTCATAAAATCACAGTTTTATCAGCAGTAGATTATCATTAGAGGACTAGAAAACCTGCTGCCATGTAGTCCTCTATATTCAAGAGTTCTGTATATCCCCGCTCCCACCACTGATTGGCAGCTTTCTGACTATACACATTGTACACAGTAATCTACCAATCAGTGGAATGGGCGGGGTTATACAGAGCTCAGCATTCAGAGAGCTGCTAGATCCACGGCAGATAAAACGGCGATCTTATCAACACTGCAGCAAGAAGGCCAGTAAGTGATACATCACTAGAATCCCGGTGTCTTCCCCTTCATTATGCTTCCTTCAGGAAGGCAGCAAAACCCTGGTGACATATTACCTTTACCTGTTTTCTATATTTGCCATTGTATCAGCTTTTGGCACATAGTTCATATCAAGCATGAGACATTGGGATAAAGTTGATACGTTTCTAGACTTTGGTTTAAGTTTGACTTGTCTAAATATTACACAGGATTAATAAATCTACCCCTTAAGGTGAACGTTTAGCTCCAGGTCCCCAACACACTGAAAAGAAGCCCTTGGATGAAGACTGGTATACTAACCAAGCGTCTGTGTCATCAGACCCATAAATAAGTCACATAAATAAGTCCAATAAAATCAATGACTCCCACATAAAGCTGACCTCACTACCTTATAACACTGCCTAGAAGCCATTGAGCGATGCACATAAAGGCCAAATGATGAACAGTGACAACCTTGTAACATGCAGTGGCCAGCCGTCACTGTGTGCCTTCACTGATGAGCAGGCGAGTATGGATGGGTTTTCTATACCTCGAGAACCTACATCCAGCACAATACCAAGGATGCGTCATTGGCCTGAGATCAACCTAATGCATCCAGCTACATGTCTCGACAGGATCCTGCTCATGACATAACCTTCTCTACACACCTGGAATCTTAGCAGAGAACATAGAGAAAAGCTGTCAGGCTTGGTACACAGATGAAATCTTGCTACAGTACACACCTATAAAATGTCAATCTGGGGCACCAACTTCAAATAGACTGTGAGAACACACCTGAGATGTCAGGCAGGCAGGGTATGCAGGTTAGATCTTTCTGATAAGTCACCAAAGATGTCAAACTAAGGTACGCAAATGTGAAGAAATCAGATGGAGGAGATCTTTGGAGTGTCACGGAAGAATTTTATAACCTCGAAACATTTGTGAGAACATATATAACACGTAACTGAGGAACTTAGGTCACAAAGCATAACTAAACCTCAAGAAGTGTCTGCTACATATCATGGGTAATATACAAGGCATCAGTCTAATTAGGACCTTAGGTAGAACATTATGACATTAGGTAGAACATTAGGACCTTAGGTAGAAAATTAGGACCTTAGGTAGAAAATTAGGACCTTACGTAGAACATTATAAACCTTAGGTAGAACATTAGGAGTTTAGGTAGAACATTACGAGTTTAGGTAGAACATTACGAGTTTAGGTAGAACATTACAAGTCTAGGTAGAACATTACAAGTTTAGGTAGAACATTACGAGTTTAGGTAGAACATTACGAGTTTAGGTAGAACATTACAAGTTTAGGTAGAACATTACGAGTTTAGGTAGAACATTACAAGTTTAGGTAGAACATTACAAGTTTAGGTAGAACATTAGAACCTTAGGTAGAACATTAGGAGCTTAGGCAGAACATTAGGAGCTTAGGTAGAACATTAGAAACCTTGGGTAGAACATTAGGAGTTTAGGTAGAACATTAGGAGTTTAGGTAGAACATTACAAGTTTAGGTAGAACATTGGAACCTTAGGTAGAACATTAGGAGCTTAGGTAGAAAATTAGGACCTTAGGTAGAACATTATAAACCTTAGGTAGAACATTAGGAGTTTAGGTAGAACATTACGAGTTTAGGTAGAACATTACGAGTTTAGGTAGAACATTACGAGTTTAGGTAGAACATTACAAGTTTAGGTAAAACATTACGAGCTTAGGTAGAACATTACAAGTTTAGGTAGAACATTAGAACCTTAGGTAGAACATTAGGAGCTTAGGTAGAAAATTAGGACCTTAGGTAGAACATTATAAACCTTAGGTAGAACATTAGGAGTTTAGGTAGAACATTACGAGTTTAGGTAGAACATTACGAGTTTAGGTAGAACATTACGAGTTTAGGTGGAACATTACAAGTTTAGGTAGAACATTACGAGTTTAGGTAGAACATTACAAGTTTAGGTAGAACATTACGAGTTTAGGTAGAACATTACAAGTTTAGGTAGAACATTAGAACCTTAGGTAGAACATTAGGAGCTTAGGCAGAATATTAGGAACTTAGGTAGAACATTAGAAACCTTGGGTAGAACATTAGGACCTTAGGTAGAACATTCCTTCAATGACCAGAAACTGGAAGAAGACATTTTGAAAAGGCTGCAGGATTAGTCTGAGCTCTAGTTGATTAAATCATTACATTACTCCTTCAATTGGGACACCAACCTGCAAGACACTACAGTATAATAACACTATAGACGAGCACACTAACTCTACTGATGAGCCACTTATGGAAGAACAAGGACAGAGGCCTCATACAACGTAAACTCCATCCATTATGATCTGAGATTAATTCAATCTGAGATTTCTTAGCTGAGTCTATTCTTCATGTTGTCAATATATGAAGTAGTGAAGCCAGGTATCTCCACCACATGTCACATCTCACCATGTCATAGTATGCGGTTGAGCTATCTCAAGTTGTCCATATACACAAGTGACCATTTATATTGGGTATCGTCTTCTGGTCTCATAAAGACACTGTATAGGAGGAGGTAACCCAAAGCTCTTATAGCTTTCCCTACATTAACCATATGTTGTCATTGTGGCAGTGGCATCAACTGGTAAGACTGCACTTACTGGTGGTTTCTGGACCATGTTCTTCTCCCCATGATGACCCCCATTGTGTTTTCTTATTCCATAGATGCATGGACATCCCCAGACCCCCCAGTGCAGCACTCACCTGAGATCTCTGACTGAGGGACCCCGCTGAGGCTGAAGCTTTTGGCACTGTACACCTGTCTCACGGCTTCACAGCTCTTGGCTTTGTTCCCCATCTCTCCAGCTGCCCAATGCACAAAGAAGACAATTCCAAGATGCCACCACGAATGTCCACATGACCACTCCATGTCCTCAGAGGATGAGAGATGCAGAGAGGCCAAAAAAAAATAAACTTGTGGAAGTAAAATATGTTGACCACAGGCAAAGGAGGCAACATGCACAGGTGACCACGGAGAGAGCCCTTGAGAGCTTGTCCTGTGTGGCTCAGGACCCCTGACTGAGAGCACAGGCACCAGCTAGCACATCATTACTGGGGCTGCAGGGCATTCACCTCAGGGGCACTGGGGGGCCCCAGGATATGAGGAGGCACAGGGCATGTCCACAGTGTCTGCAGAGAGGAGGATGCTGCTCAGCCTGTGATGTGGGGTCCTCCAGTATCAGTCCTCCTCTCCCAGGACAGTGACATCCAGCTGCAGGCACCAGAGATGTGTCACCAGCCTCAGCACAGCTGGGTCACTGCAGCCTCTCAGCACATGCTCCCTCTCCAGCACAGCAGTCAGTGTGCAGGAGCCTCCCCCATGGTGTCACAGCAGGTCCCTTCTTGTGAGGCGTCACACAATGTGGTGCTGTCCCCGCTGCTCCTCGCACAGGCTGCGGAGAGGTGAGGCTCCCAGTGCCGGCTGACCGGTGCGGCTCCGGGGACAGGCTGATGCCAGGGACGATGCTGCTGCAGAGGAGGAGGATGATGCTGACAGCCGCGCTCCCTCCACAGACTGAAGCGGCCACTGAGCGCTGCACCGTGCACATTGAGGAGGATCAGCCAATCACAGGCACCATCACAGCAGCCCTGCAGCCGAGTCCTGTGTGTCCTGGTTGGGTGGTTGTGGCCGGACAGGAGGGGAGGGTGGAAGGGTGTGAGAGTGGGGCATTCCGGGGTGTGAGAGTGGGGCATTCCGGGGTGTGAGAGTGGGGCATTCCGGGGCGTGAGAGTGGGGCATTCCGGGGCGTGAGAGTGGGGCATTCCGGGGCGTGAGAGTGGGGCATGCCGGGGCGTGAGAGTGGGGCATGCCAGGGCGTGAGAGTGGGGCATGCCGGGGCGTGACAGTGGGGTATGCCGGGGCGTGAGAGTGGGGCATTCCAGGGCGTGAGAGTGGGGCATTCCGGGGTGTGAGAGTGGGGCATGCCGGGGCGTGAGAGTGGGGCATGCCGGGACGTGAGAGTGGGGCATGCCGGGGCGTGAGAGTGGGGCATGCCGGGGCGTGAGAGTGGGGTATGCCGGGGCGTGAGAGTGGGGCATTCCAGGGCGTGAGAGTGGGGCATGCCGGGGCGTGAGAGTGGGGCATGCCGGGGCGTGAGAGTGGGGCATGCCGGGGCGTGAGAGTGGGGCATGCCGGGGCGTGAGAGTGGGGTATGCCGAGGCGTGAGAGTGGGGTATGCCGGGGCGTGAGAGTGGGATATGCCGGGGCGTGTGAGTGGGGCGTGAGAGTGGAGTATGCCAGGGCGTGAGAGTGCGGCATGCCGGGGCATGAGAGTGGGGTATGCCGGGGCGTGAGAGTGGGGTATGCCGGGGCGTGTGAGTGGGGCGTGAGAGTGGAGTATGCCAGGGCGTGAGAGTGCGGCATGCCGGGGCGTGAGAGTGGGGTATGCCGGGGCGTGAGAGTGGGGTATGCCGGGACGTGAGAGTGGGGTATGCCGGGACGTGAGTGGGGCATGCCGGATTGTGAGAGTGGCGCATGCCGGGGTGTGAGAGTGGGGGATGCTGAGGTGTGAGTGTGGGGCATGTCGAGGTGTGAGAGTGGGGCATGCCGGGGCGTGAGAGTGGGGTATCCCGGGGCGTGAGAGTGGGGTATCCCGGGGCGTGAGAGTGGGGCATACCGAGGCATGTGAGTGGGGTATGCTGGGGCGTGTGAGTGGGGCATGCCGGGGCGTGAGAGTGGGGTATGCCAGAGCATGAGAGTGGGGCATGCCGGGGCGTGAGATGGTGCATGCCGAGGTGTGAGAGTGGCGCATGCCGGGGTGTGAGAGTGGGGCATGTCAAGGTGTGAGAGTGGGGCATGTCGAGGTGTGAGAGTGGGGGTATGCCGGAGTGTGAGAGTGGGGGTATGCCGAGGCGTGTGAGTGGGGTATGCCGGGGTGTGTGAGTGGGGTATGCCGGGGCGTGAGAGTGGGGCATACCGAGGCGTGTGAGTGGGGTATGCTGGGGCGTGTGAGTGGGGCATGCCGGGGCGTGAGAGTGGGGTATGCCGGAGCATGAGAGTGGGGCATGCCGGGGCGTGAGATGGTGCATGCCGAGGTGTGAGAGTGGCGCATGCCGGGGTGTGAGTGTGGGGCATGTCGAGGTGTGAGAGTGGGGCATGTCGAGGTGTGAGAGTGGGGGTATGCCGGAGTGTGAGAGTGGGGGTATGCCGAGGCGTGTGAGTGGGGTATGCCGGGGTGTGTGAGTGGGGTATGCCGGGGGCGTGTGAGTGGGGTATGCTGGGGCGTGAGAGTGGGGTATGCCGGAGCATGAGAGTGGGGCATGCCGGGGCGTGAGATGGTGCATGCCGAGGTGTGAGAGTGGCGCATGCCGGGGTGTGAGTGTGGGGCATGTCGAGGTGTGAGAGTGGGGCATGTCGAGGTGTGAGAGTGGGGGTATGCCGGAGTGTGAGAGTGGGGGTATGCCGAGGCGTGTGAGTGGGGTATGCCGGGGTGTGTGAGTGGGGTATGCCGGGGGCGTGTGAGTGGGGTATGCTGGGGCGTGAGAGTGGGACTATGCTGGGGCGTGCGTAAGAGTGGGGCATGCCAGGGCGTGAGAGTGGGGCATGGACGGCTGCGGCAGATATCGCTCTACATTCATACACTTGGTTATTGTTATTTACTATTGTGTTTTGTCTCAGCAAAATGAAGAAATCTGAATGGAAGAATTATAGCAAACCAGAAAAATACAGAAGGAAACTGGAAGCTCAGAATCTCCCATTCTTTCATGCCATCCTTTTTCCTTCTTCCTTTCCTTCTTCCTTTCCTTCCTTATTTCTCTTGCTCTCCTTCTTCCTATCCTCACATTTCCTTTCATTTCCTTCCTTCCATGTTTCTTATCCTATGGATGCAGTTTAGTGCCCCCCAGGATGGATGCAGCAGGGAGGTAACTCGTTCTACAGAATATACCTTGGATTACCCTAGGATATGACTTTGAACTATGGAGGTCTCTGTATTGTGGCCTCGATGTAGCCTTCTGAAACCTGCCTACATAATGGAGGAGAGGGTTAATAGCACTCATGTGATTAGAGGAAATAGTCAAATCTATCTATCATCTATTATCTGTCTATCTAATATCTATATATCTAGTCGTCCATATCTTTCTATGTCTCATATCTATTATCTTTCTCTCATATCTGTCTATTATCTATCTATAGAGCTATCTGTTATCTATCTATTTTCTATCTATCACATATCTATCTATCTATACAAAAAAATGGAACATCACAATACCAATAAGTGGGTGCACGCCTCCTCAACAAAGCATCCAATACTTACTCCAGTCCAGACAGGGAAACAATGCAGGCAGCACTTCATAGGCTTAGATGAAAAAATGTGGTTTATTTCAAATAAGGGTTACTTTAAAGGAAATCTGTCACCCCTTTTTTCGACTATGAGCTGCCGGCACCGACAGATAAGAAAAAAGAGTTAGATTATACTCACCCGGGGGTCCGGTCCGATGGGTGTTGCGGTCCGGCGCCTCCCTTCTTCTCACGGTGACGTCCTCTACTTTGCTGCCTGTCGGCAGCAAAGAAGAGGACGTCACCGTGAGAAGAAGGGAGGCGCCGGACCGCAACACCCATCGGACCAGGTCAGTGAGGGATCTGTGACATGTCAGAAGCCATACACATGAATACCTAATCAGACCCCCACAGGCCGCCCCGGAGCACTGATATATCATTAACACAAAACTGAAAATAAAGATTACACAAGAACCACAAGACGGATTTCATCAGCCAAGGTATCATTGTAATCAGTATAACGGCGCCGACATGACACTGCCTGTAGGTTACTGAGCATATTCCTGCTGACAGGTTCCCTTTAAACATTTAGTTATTGTGTGATCAGTATTTCTAGTTATGGTCCAAGAAACCACTGCTGTCACAAGCACCTACATTCTGCTGACCTTCATCCCCACGCAGTCACTATCCATCACTGGCGAGATATAAATATATGTGGACACAGACACTTGACCTGTCCAGTCTGACTATGACCTTGTCAAATCCTCTGATGACCTCTGCACTCTGACCTCCTTTATCTGTGGGGGGTTAAATATTACAGATTGCCAGACATATTACCGTGAAGGTAAATGGTGATGGGATGTGAAAGAAAACATAAACATCCATGAATATTTATCACCGAATATCGGTGTCAGGAGGGTAAACATTTGTTTCACAAACTGATAAATCATCATATTTCCATGGCAGTGTTGTTTGCAGAGTTGTAGAAGAGAATTAAATGTTGTATTATTTGCCATTTTGGAAGAATTTAGACACAAGCAGAACACTTAGGCCGGAGTCACACCAGCAAGAAATACGGACGAGTGCTATGCGCAGAAAAAACGCACTGCACTCGTCCCAATGTTAATCTATGGGGCAGCTGCCATCAGCCGATTTCTTCTCGGCCGTATTATACGTGCTGAGAAAATCGCAGCATGCTGTGATTGTCACCTTATTACGCCCGTGATACGCCAATGCAAGTCTATTGGGGCGAGACAAAAACAGATTACACACAGACCAGACGTGTGACTTGCGAGAAATACGCATTGGTGTCAACAAAAGCCGGCAATTCAGTGTGCGATACAGTAAAATCACAAAGACATGTTTAATAAAGAACGGAAAGAATAGACATATACACATAGTACATGTCATTGAGACACATATATATATATTTTTTTTTCATAGAGTTCTACATAGCATAATAGCCGCTAAATCAATTGCCGGCTTCTGTAAAATCATTCCAAAACCCGACATGAAATGACACATGGTTTACATACAGTAAACAATTTTATTTCATTTTTTTTTATGTCTTTGACTAATAATTAGATTAGGGTGTGTGTGTAAAATTTGGAACATGTAGGTGTTGAAGTAAGGGGTAAATTCGTTGAAAAAAATTGCGTGAGCTCCCGCGGTAATTTCTCCGCCAGAGAGGGAATGCCAGTTGAGTGAGGGCAGATATTAATAGCCTTGAGAGGGACCATTGTTATTGCCCCCAGCTACAAAAATCTGCCCCTAGACACCCCAGAAAAGGCGCATCTATAAAATGCGCCTTTTCTGTCACTTAGCTGTTCTACTCCCATTGCCTTTAGCTGTGGCTCATGGGTTAATAATGGGTTAATGTCACCTTGCTATTGAAAGGTGACATTAAGCCGGGTTAATAATGGAGAGGTGTCAGTAAGACACCTCTCCATTATTAATCCTATAGTAGTAAAGGGTTAAAAAAGACACACACATTAATTACAAATTCTTCTAATGAAATAATTACACAAGGTTTTTTGACAAAATGTATTATGCTGCCAATCCAACAGAATCCCTTGTTCTCCTGTAACAAAAAACAAATAAAAAAAAAACAATATCCATACCGCTCCGCAGTACAGTCAGGTCCCCCACTGCAATCCATCAAAAGAGGTTAACTAGTTTATAATCGGCACCAGTGCTAATGCTACCGGTCCCGCTGTAAACCAATGCAGAATGAATGAAATGTCTGCGCAGGTGCCCCGGCTGACCGGAGATGAACTGATAAGCGTGGGAAAGTTTCTGAACTTTTTCCCACGCTCCTGAGTTCACCTCAGTTCAGCCGGGGACTCCGTGCAGCCTCAATGACGTCAGCAGTAGTCACTGAGGCTGCGCAGACTCCCCGCCTGACCCACGGTGATCTAAAAAGTTCCTGATGGGATGATGGGAAAAAGTTGAGAAACTACCCTAATCTAATTATTAGTCAAAGACATAAAAAAATAAATGAAATGAAATGGTTTACTGTATGCAAACCATGTGTCATTTCATGTTGGGTTTTGTAATCATAGAATCGTAGAGTTGGAAGGGACCTCCTGGGCCATCTGGTCCAACCCCCTGCTCAAAGCAGGATTCACTAAATCATCCCAGACAGATGTCTGACTAGCCTCTGTTTGAAGACTTCTATTGAAGGAGTACTCACCACTTCTCGTGGCAGCCTGTTCCACTCATTGATCTCACTAACTGTCAAAAAGTTTTTTCTAATATCTAATCTGTCTCCTCCCATTCAGTTTCATCCCATTGCTTCTAGTCTTTCCTTGTGCAAATGAGAATAAAGTTGATCCTTCTACAATGTGACAGCCCTTGAGATATTTGTAGACAGCTATTAAGTCTCCTCTCAGTCTTCTCTTCTGAAAGCTAAACATTCCCAAATCCTGCAACCTTTCCTCATAAGACAGGGTTTGCAGACCGGTCACCATTCTGGTCGCTCTTTTCTGAACTTGCTCCAGTTTGTTGATGTCTTTTTTAAAATGTGGCGCCCAAAACTGCACACAGTATTCCAAATGAGGTCTGACCAAAGAGGAGGATAGGGCAATAATGACTTCACGTGATCTAGACTGTATGCTTCTGTTAATCCATCCTAGAATTGCATTTGCCTTTTTTGCTGCTGCATCACACTGTTGACTCATATTCAGTCTGTGATCTATTAGTGTACCCAAGTCTTTTTCACATGTGCTGTTGCTTAGCCCTATTCCGCCCATTCTGTATATGCTTTTTTCATTTTTATTGCCCAGATGTAGTACTTTGCATTTTTCCCTGTTAAAAACCATTATGTTAGTTGCTGCCCACTGCTCCAGTTTATTTATATCTTTTTGAATCCTCTCTCTCTCTTCGCTAGTATTAGCTATCCCTCCTAGCTTTGTGTCATCAGCAAATTTAATCAGTTTACCCTCAATTCCTTCATCTAAATCGTTGATAAAGATGTTGAACAATAAAGGGCCCAGGACAGAGCCCTGTGGTACCCCACTTGAGACATTCTTCCAACTGGATGTGCAGCCATTTACGACCACTCTTTGGGTCCGATCACTAAGCCAGTTATGAATCCACCTAACAGTTGCCTTGTCCATTCCATACTTAGCCATTTTTTCAATAAGAATTGTGTGAGATACTTTGTCAAATGCTTTACTGAAGTCAAGGTATACTATATCTACAGCATTTCCCTGATGCACCCAATCAGTGATTCTGTCATAGAAGGAAATTAAGTTAGTCTGACATGACTTATTTTACAGAAGCCGGCAATTGATTTAGCGGCTATTATGCTATGTAGAACTCTCTGAAATATATATATATATGTGTGTGTCTCAATAACGTGTATATATATATGGGTTCTATGTGTCTATATCTATTCTTTCCTTTGTGTTTTAACCTGTCATTGGGCTCCATTATATGTCCATTTTGCAAGTCGGCGAGAAAATCTCGGCATACGGATGCAATCCGGATACTTACATGCGCAAAAAATCGCATCCTAGCATTGCCAACGGATGACATACGGATCACTGTTCAGGGAACATTTCTGCGTTTTTCGACCGTAAAATACGGACTGTATTTTTATACGTTGTGTCTAACTCCTAATTGCCCACATTCCCTGTCATTTGTCTATACAATGTACATTTTAAGGGAATTTCTCACTAGGTTTTTGCTACCTAATCTGATAGCAGTATAATGTACAGAAAGAGACCCTGATTCCCGGGATGTGTCACTTACTGGGCTGTTTGCTGTAGTTTTGATAAAATAACTCATTTATAAGCAGGAGATTATCATTAGAGGACCAGTAAACCTGCTGCCAGGTAGTCCTCCATATTTATGAGCACTGTATAACCCTGCCTCTTCCACTGTTTGGCAGCTTTCTGCCTATGCACAGTGTATACAGAAAGCTGCCAGTCTGTGGTGTGGATAGGGTAATACAGAGCTCTACATTTAGAGAACTGCTAGATCTGCAGCAGATGAACACCGATTTTTATCAAAATGACAGCAAGCCGCCTAGTAAGTGGCACATCACTGAAATCAGGGTCTCTGCCCCTAGATTATGCTGCTCTCACATGGGGCAGCAAAATCTTGGTGACAAAAAGCCTGTACTATAACACAGATAATGAGCTAGCTATCATGTAAATGTAATGGGGAGCTGAGGAAGATGTCATATAGTTCAGAACTCAAAAATACAATACCGCTTCGGCTTATCTTAGGTCTTTCTCTGCCGCAGGCCCCCCAGAAATTCATCCCTTCATAACATGCATTTTTAGTACTTAGTGGAGCTCTGGCTGTTATGACCTGCTGCAAATGTGATGCATAGCCGAACACTGAAGCTTAAGGATATGTGCACACGTTGCGGATTTGTGTGCGGAATGTTCCGCTCAGAATCTGCTTTTTTTCGCAGAATCCACAGGTCAAAATCTGGGCGTTTTAATGCGGATTTCCTGCGAATTTTGTGCATATGTGGCATGCATTTTTACACCTGTGGATTCCTATAATGGAATGGGTGTAAAAATGCTGCAGAATCCGCACAAAGAATTGACATACTGCGGGGAAAAAAACGTAGCATTTCAGCGCGGATTTTTCCGCAGCATGTGCACAGCGGGTTTTTTTTCCATGATAGAATAGCATTGTACTGTAAATCACTTGCGGATCTGCAGCGTATCCGCAGAGACAAATCCTCAATGTGTGCACATACCCTAAGCAGGTATTACTGAGGAATCTTAGCCCATTAACCCATGGAATATTCTTGAGCTTGCAATCTCCTTCTTCAATTCCCACCAAATATTTTCTATGGGATTCAATTCAGAAGACTGTGATGGTCACTAGAATATTGTAGAACTTCTGAATACGAGCCTTGGTAAACTTTGAAGTATGTTTGCAATTATCACTCTTTTGGAAGATCCAGTGATGCCTAGGCTTCAGGTTCCTCACAGAAGGCGCAACGTTTTCTCCTTTACACTACTAATATTTGATTTAATCCTCCTAGCCCTCCATGCACTGCTGGTTTCCAGTGACAGAGGAAGCAAACAGTAGCAGAACATCATCAAGCACCTCCATGCTTCACTGCAGGCATCACTGAGCCACCACTATATTTCACTGTAGGCACGTTGTTTTTTTGTATGCTTCATTCATCCTCCTGAAGACATTTTACTGATGAATGCACCTGATAGTTCCAGTTTTGGTTCATTACTTCACAGAACTGAATCCCTATCTTCTGTGGCTTATTAATATGGTTTTGATCATACAGCAGGTGGGCAGCCACTCATCTCTAAATTGTCATCTATCCTTTGGATTATTGACAAATGTTCTTAAGCAATCAATAACATAATAATAGTATAATTGAAACAGTTACGTTATTTCTATATATTAAGTCTACTTTGGTTCCAGATTATAAATACTGTTACACAGTACTGACCAAAATACTATAATGTGAATGTCCTTTTAGGTTTAAAGGGGTAAGACGGAGGAGAAGGTCCAAATATAAAAGGGAAAAAGCCAGCTCACCAATGCAGCAAGACATCTTCCGGAGCCACGAACATTGCCACTGTGATAGATATCAAATGTTTAAGGACACAGAGGAGATCCAGCTGAAGATGGAGTAAAAAATTTCAGACTTTATTGAAGTGATAACATCAGAAAACATGCACTGATCAGCATATAGCACCTATGCTCACGCCTTTAATGAATTACCGTAGTCAAGGTGCGTAGTGGCGTGTGTTGCTATGTGCGGCTCGCCACAAATCTTACTCCAGCCCCTGTTGAAGTAAGATCTGTGGCATAGCGAACGCCACCATTCATCATGGAATTGACATGCAGGGTTCACTCTTCTGTTCCCACCCCACCTTTGCCCACTTTATTTGAGCTGGGGCGAGAATGGCATGAACACGCCAAAAGTCACCTTTTTTGTGCAACCTTGCATTTGCGCAAAAAGTACAACTTTTCAAAGCTTTTCTTGCTTGAAATCTGATGAAAAGGCATTGATTGGATTTTCCATGAGTCTGTTGGAAAACTGTTAGCAATATCTGTTGTACCCTTCTTCTACACACCCAAACACATTAACCTTCTAATAATGCAGCATCTGTGTGACCAGAAAGGGTAGGGCTGGATCTTCCAATTTTCCAGAATATTACAGTGATATAACTTAGATCAACTTTTTTTTTCCATTTCCAAGTCAGTCCAATCAAAACTAGGAAAAAAGTGTTATTGTTCTTAACTCTTGGTGAACATCTACTTATTTATTTCGTATTGTACAAAATGCTACTGCCTAAAACTAACAGACTATATAATCATAATTGTCATCCTAAAAGCTGGATCTGATGCTAGAACTGGATTGTTGCATTGGAATCAGATTAATCCTCACCTGTGGAGTAACTAGAGTCTGATCTGCTGTATAGTGCTTCCCATCCTGGGCCCTTTCCATGTATAATGCCCCCCATCCAGGGCCCCTTCTTTGTATAACGCTCCCCATACAGGGCCCCTTCCTTGTATAATGCTCCCCATCTGGGGGCCCTTCCTTATATAATGCTCCTCATTCAGGGCCCCTTCCTTGTATAATGCATCCCATCGTGGGCCCTTTTGCTGTATAATGCTCCCCATTCTGGGCCCCTTCCTTGTGTAATGCTCTCCCTCTCGGGCCCCTTTCTTGTATAATGCTTCCCATCCTGGGCCCCTTCTTTGTATAATACTCCCCATCCAGTGCCCCTTTCTTGTATACTGCTCCCGATCCTAGGCCCCTTCCTTGTATAATGTATCCCATCTTGGGCCCTTTCCTTGTATAATGCTCCCCATCCACGGCCCCTTCCTTGTATAATGCTTCCCCTCCTCGGCCCCTTGATTGTATAATGTCTCCCAACCTGGTCCCCTTCTTTGTATGTATAATGCTTCCCATCCTGGGCCCTTTCTTTGTATAATTCTCGACATCCTCGGCCCCTTCCTTGTATAATGCTCCTCATTCTAGGTCCTTTCCTTGTGAAACACTCCCCATCCCATCCCTGGTATAATGTTCTGCTGCTATTTTCCAATATATTAAATAAAAAAAGATAAATAAATAATCCTTCTTACCATCCTTCGCTCCTACAATGTGTGGCGTCCTCTTTTTACCTGACTTCAATGTTCCAGTATGGGCAGCGCATGACGTCTCTGCCGTGGACCCCTCGTGACTTGCACGCCGACGTCAGCTGCTGGCCTCTGATTGGCCAGTGGGGTGTGTTGCAGTGCAGCGACATGGCGGGCTCCCCTCCCACACTGGCCTGGTCGTGGTTGCATCCCCTGCAACCACAAATGTTTTGCCTTTGCTTCCTGCTTCCCGGTCAGTAGACACATGTTATCTAATTCTGCTGTTGTATAGACAATATAGATCTTGTAGATAGATACTGAATATAGTGTCCATATATTAATTTTATCTATTCACAGGGTCAGACATGGACTGAAGAAGACCGCTGTGCAACAAAAGTTGATGGGCCCCCTTGTATTTCAATAGCTCTTCATAATGCACCCCTTTATGTGTCTGTGCCGTTTTGGAGCTGGAGGTGGGACCCTTCTCTCCTGAATCCCTGGTCCCACCAATGGCATGTCCACTTTTAGTCTTTTTCTGATCTCAATAAGTAAATGGCTCCAGCACCCATAATTACTCAGATTTGATCATCTTTCGTGAACGCTGTCATGATTTTCTTTATTTCTGTTTTCATAATGACGTGAAAATTTCTGTTTGTCAGTCAATTGACTGACATTCAGCCGCCGTGCCCCCAGGGTGTCCTAACATAGCAGCTGGAGAGATATCTTAACCCAGAAAATGTGGCGTTCGGAAACAGAGTTGTTTCCCTGGTACAGAATGCAAATGCTGCAGCTGTTGTGGTGCACGGCAATATGAAAGATCTGTGCAGATGTCTGGGATCCTCGCTTTGAAGCCACAAAGTTTCATAAACTAACATACTAGAAGAAACGCAGCGCCCGTGGCTGTCTAAGGGCTTACCATCCCAGGTACGCCTCCATGCTGCGATCCCCATATGTCCATCACAACCAGAGCTCTCAAAGATTACAGAACGTACAAGACAATATCCACTCAGCCCAGTCACAAAGGACACGATGTACACGGGACTCGATTCATGCAAATACGCTTATTGGTCCCATGTAACAAGATGCAGACCTACTTCACATTACCACATGAGTGAATGTGGGCCAAGAGAGATTTAGAGAAGGAAAGAAAGTAAAAAAAATAAGTTAATAAAACTACTTCAAAGCGCGGCTTATGGCAGCTTACTGACACTAATTCATGTCATATTGTGCATCTTACTACTAAGACTGGCTTGTATGGGCCTTATGTATCTGCGTGTGGGGACCGCTCTTACAACCTGCATTGTATCAACTTACTATTTATACATAAATATTGCAAAATTTAGGCCTCATGTACAGAGTAGCGCCATAGGCATGAAGGCAGCTCGCGGAACCTCAATGGTTCCTTACGGTGGAGTAGCAGGTGCGCCACGTACTTCCTCCGAAACAATAGAACTGATCAAGACTGAAATTTCCAATGCCAACAAGCCAAAAGCCTGCGGTTATGTGGTGTGCCCACTTTACTAAAAGGCACAAGGCTTAATATATTTGGCGCATCACTTTCTGTGCGCTCATACTTGTCGTAGATTTCATCTGCAAACTTTTCCTGTTGTCTAGTGTACATTACAGAAAATTTGCCATGGTGTGGCTCCCTGCGCTAAGCCCCTTTATTGTACTTTTTAGAAAAGATACGGGGGCAGCACAAAGTGGCATAGAGCCAAAATGTGTGACTTAACTCATGTGCAATAACCCTCAGGCTGGGTTGATACTGCGTTCGGGTGCAGCGTTTAACCCATTTGTTACATAGCGGCATTAACGCACCCATAGACGAGCACATCGCTAACGCATGTCATAATCAGCATGCATTAGCGATGTGCCGTCCTTCTGTGACGGACCCTCGGACACAGTCTGCAGCGTCCGAGGGTCCGTCACTGCTAGCGCAGATGAAGCATCTGTGTTAGAGTGATCGCATAGCGCGAGTCAAAGAAGGTAGTTGCGCTAGAGCAGTCCGTTTAACACATACGTTGAACGGACTGCCCTAACGCAATCTGAACCTGGCCTTAGGCCATGTTCCCACATGCAGAATCTCTACATGCTTTGCATTGAGCTTTTTCTGCATGTTTTTCGCAGGTGTCCGGAGCAAAAGACGCAATAGTAATTTGCTGTGAATTTTGTGTTTTTATTGCCTTTTTATGTGTTTTTCTTTATGTGTTTTTAATGTGGTTTTGAAGCAGTATTTTAACCATTTTGAGACCAAGCCATTTACCCCCGTTCCTGACTAGGCACAATTTCAGGTGTTTTTCCCATACATGCGGTTTAAAGAGTTGTAAAAAATGTATATATATATTTTCCTTCACATATTCAAATAATTTTTGCATTTTTTTCATGATACGTAATTTTATTTGTTTTCACACTTTCTTTTCTTATTTCTTTATCGATATCAGGCGATATCAGTGGGAAAATAAAGGAAATACTTATCTGTTTCACATTTTTTAAACTTTTTTTTATTATGGTCAAAGATTCTTGAAAACATTTTAACATTTTATTCCCTTTTTATACCAATTATTTTTTATATATCTGATGTGTTTTTTTCTTTTGACGGTGATTTTGATTGGTAGTGACTTTCATTTTCCCTGATTTTTATTTATTTCTTTTTATTTATTTTACATACTGTGCCCCACATAAGTTAATAAAAAGATATTTGGGGGTATTTCCACATCACTTTTTTTTTTTCAATCCGATTTCCCATGTAACTGTGATTAGTATATTAGCCCCAGTTATAGTGGAAACACAACTTCCTGTCTGCATTACAGAGCTGATCAGGGTCTCCTAAGATTCTGCAGCTCCTGCTCTTTGCCTGCAAGTGATAACATGACTATTGGGTGCGGACGAGGAAGGGGCGTTACTGCTTCCTATTAATGAATACACAGTGATTGTTAAGCGGTGTGTTATACAGTGATAGAGAAGGTAAAGATGGTAATAACCCAGATCTGCTTTCTCTATGGGAAGTCTGGCTGTGTCTGCTTTGGTGCAGCTGCTCTACTAGGTAGTGACATTCTAGAACACCACTGTAGAGTACAATGCAGACCATACAGACTTTTATAGTCTATGGGCGGTCTGGAAGTGGTTAATGCTTTTGATTTGTGCAGGATCTCTGTGATTCCACAAAGTTTCATATGAGTTTTTCAGGCTATATATAAAGTTATTCCAACTCTCACATACCTATTTGTATGTAACCAAAAGCCTGTGAACGTTTGAGTAATAAGAAGGTAACACGACACACATTAGGATGATTCTTAGTGGAAAAGCTGCCATTACTGGTATTATGGATTGCTTTATATTGACTCACAAGGTTTATCTCCTATTCCACTTTTTTCTTTTCAGTCTGTGTGCGGAGCTGAGTAGATAATATTATCCTTAGGCATCATACTATCCATTTGATGCTCAAAAGATTCTCAGATATTTTGAACCCCTGTTGCACTTTCATGGAGATCGGATAAATATTATACATTGTACGTGCATTTTATTAGTTCTCCTCATTTAAACTCTATTAATTTGCACTTTCACAGCAATTAAATTTTAAGATCATTGCAACATGCCACCATATAGCTCTGGCAAAAATTAAGAGACCACTTCCAAATGTTCAGTTTGTCGTTTCTCTTTATTGGTATATTTTTGAGTAAAATGTAAATTGTTCTTTGAGGCTATGGGCCCACGTAGCGTTTTAAAACGCACACTAAAAACCGGACTCCTTCCCAGAAATCATTAAAAGTTTTAATATTTGCGCTCAGAGATAGACTTTTATATATACTAAACTCACTCCTCAAGTAGAAGTGGAGAACTAAGTAGCCAACCTAGATTGCAACCTTCAATTAGCGATGAGGGTCAGGCACCGCCTACTTGACTCTTTACAAAAAACTTCAAAAATAGAAAATAAAAAAGAATTTTTTTAAAATTCAAATTAAATAAAACGACAACGATAATATTAATGAAGTCCAGAATAATGTCACCATTAATATTATCGTTGTCGTTTTATTGGAACCTTCTATGCACAGGACCTGGACTGCTAAGCACCATCAGATCAAAGAAGCTAATCTCAAGGTATTTCTTATTCTTTTTCTTCGTTATATGGACAATTTTTATTCTCCTTAGCCCTATGGTGAACTTTGCATACGTGGCATAATTTGAATTTTAAAAAAATTCTTTTTTATTTTCTATTTTTGAAGTTTTTTGTAAAGAGTCAAGTAGGCGGTGCCTGACCCTCATCGCTAATTGAAGGTTGCAATCTAGGTTGGCTACTTAGTTCTCCACTTCTACTTGAGGAGTGAGTTTAGTATATATAAAAGTCTATCTCTGAGCGCAAATATTAAAACTTTTAATTATTTATTTATTTGGAGTAATTTTGTGGTATTATCCTAATATTTTGCAGCTGAGTAGACTATAGCGCTAGCGCTGTGGCTGAGATATTTATTATTTATCCTTCCCAGAAATCACGTGTTTTTTTCCGCGCGATTTCACCGTGATTCCGTTCGCAGTTTTGCCGCGATTTTCTAAAGCACTTTCCAAGCGATTTGAAGCATCGCTTGGAAAGTGATTGACAGGTTGGTCACACTCGTCAAACATAGTGTTTGACAAGTGTGACCAGCTTTTTACTATTGAGGCCGCCTATGCGGCATCAATAGTAAAAGATAAAATGATAAAAATGATAAAAAAATTAAAAATCGGGGTATATTTACCTTCCGACGTCCCGCGCTGCATTCCCGGGCCACAGCGTTCCCAGTAATGCCTTGCGAGACCTGTGATGACGTTGGTCTCGCGTTACTATAGCGATCTCGCGAGACCGCTAGAGTCACGTGAGACTACGTCATCACAGGACCTTGCCGCAAGGCATTACTGGGAAAGCTTAGGCCGGGAATGCAGCGCGGGACGTCGGAAGGTAAATATACCCCGATTTTTTATCTTTTATTCTTTTTTTTACAGGGGTATGGTACCCAGGGCCTGGAGGACAGTCTCCTCTCCTCCACCCCGTGGGTACCAACCGCACATGAGACGCTTAACTTCCCGCATGGGGGGCATAGCCACATGCGGGAAGTAAGCAATTCTCATGCATTCCTATGGGTACGGAATCGTGGCAATTCTTTGCGATTCCGCACAAAAGAATGAGCATGCTGCGATTTTTTCCGCGATGCGTTTCCGCAGAGGAAAAAAGCGCAGCATTAGCACAGCATGTGCGGAATGGCATAGGAATGCATGGGGTGCGTTCTGCACACGATTTTTAAACGTTTTCGCTGCGTTTTCGTGCCGAAAATCACGGCAAAAACGCTTAAAAATCGCATCGTGGGCACATAGCCTTTGTCTTTAAACGTCTGACAACATATCTCCCAATTTCCAAGCAATAAATTTTGTATTTTTTTTTTGACAAAGAAAAATGGTCAAAATTTAAAAAAAAGAGTGCTTTCAGACCTCAAATAATGCAAAGAAAGCAAGTTCATAATCATTTAGACACAACAATACTAATGTTTTAACTCAGGAAGAGTTCAGAAATCAATATTTTGTGGAATAACCATGATTTTTAAAAACAGCTTTCATGCGTCTTGGCAGGCTTTCCACCAGTCTTTCACACTGCTTCTGGCGCAAAAATGTAAGCAGTTCTTCTTTGTTTGATGGCTTGTGACTATCCATCATCCTCTTGATTACATTCCAGAGGTTATCAATGGGGTTCAGGTCTGGAGACTGGGCTGCCCATGACAGGGTTTTGATGTGGTGGTCTCTTAATTTTTGCCAGAGCTGTATATATAAATACAAGGAGACAGATGATTTTTTTAGTGCAATATCCATAGTGTTTGACCTAATTTGCATGTGGGCCAGGTCTTTGTACCTGGCTTTTTGGGGTTGACAGTTCCCTTCTATCATTAAAGTATGCTATTGAGACACAAGGGTCAGTGGGTGCTCTCGTCCACTGGCCTGGCTGTCTTTAGAAAGACTGCATGGACCAGGGATAATTCCACTGAACACCCATATTCCTTCTCCATAGGCAGAACACTCAGACAACAGAGGGTGACGGTAACACACTTCCGTAATAATTTATTGGATAAACAACAGTCAATAACATTATAGCACAGTCCCGACAAATATGTGAGATGGTGCAAATAACATAGTCTCACACTTCCGCTGGCTCGCCGGGATTAGGGCAGCTGCGACTTCCGGGCTTCCAAAGCCAACTACCCCAACCAGTGGCACCCGGCTTTTGGCGAGCACCCAGAGCGAGAAGGTAGCAGCAAGCTTAGGAAGCTGACAGTTCATTGAGGTATGTGACCAGGTGACCTGATTGTCCAAACCTGGGTGCTCCAAACATCATGGACTAGGTGATAGGCAATGGATCAAATCTGTATTCCTCCTGTTTGACCCATGGTGCCTGGCTGCTGTTTTGTAAGGTGTCTTTAGGAACAGAGGCAGGTTCCTCTTTTATAGTTCACAACTGTCCTTCGGGCCATTGTGTACAGATCAGGGGGAAGGTGGGATGAGGTAAATCTCTCCTTGTTCAAGTATTTAATCAATCTGCATAGTTTATCCTTCAATGTTTGCAGAACAGCAAGCTACATGGACTGATACAATGGGTAATTAACATATTACCTAACATCGATTGTTCAATTTGTCCTCAAAGCATAGCAGAACAATAAACTGTAGGAGCCGATATAATAGGCAAACACAGTACTTCAACATTTCTACAAACATTAAGTCAAGAGTCAATGTTCAGGCTCATATGAGCAATAGCTTATGTCTCCAGACCTGCTGAATAACATGTCTGGCCTAATTAAGAATAAGCGCAGTGTCACTTACACCAATCGCTGTAGTTTCTCTGATGAAGGTGACTGTTCATACCAAATTGTTGTACCAGAAACATCTAAATGAATAAAAAAGTTGAAAGACATAATCTTCCAATTCTTCTCAGACTAGGATTACACAAATCTTGAGTGCCTCTCTTTATAAATGCATATATGAGCTTCTAAACTAATCCTTACGGTCAATCGGAAAAGAGGTGGCCTCTTAGACACCTGTTTATAGTAGGGTTTTATGGTTGTAGTCCCTAGTGCACATCACGCTCAGGTGAGCATCTAGCTGTACACAGCTAATGATCTCTAACATGTCATATATGCTCATACTGGCGTTATGGTTTTTGCTTATAATGGGAGCAACAAACCTGTGCCAAATGAATCTCATCACCGATGCCACTGGTGGCTGGTAGGCCCTGTTGAATTATATACTTCTGTTATGGGTCAGTTTTGATTTACATCAAGCTGACAGAGAATCCAAATGAATAATTTAACAGCATTGAGAACATAGCCTAAGAATGCAATATTGTGTGAATCAGTATGACATGCTGTAATACTGACTGAAGGGTGTTTTTGGGTGAATTTCGTGCGCATTGCGTGCGCATGCGTTTTTTTGAGACAGGTTGGGCGCACAAAAAATGCAAGAGGATGCATTTTGTGCGCCCGGGCGCACACTACAAAAAAACGCATGCGCATACAAACACGCACCCATGTTAAGCATAGGGAAAAAAACATGCACATTTACGCGCAAAAACGCAGCACAAAAAGACGCTAGTGTGAAACCAGCCTTAGCTTGTATTTTGACCATCTACTTGGATTCTAATTTTGTTTCTGATGTGACATTTTGGCATTGACCCCACAGGCGACACTTCTTGCCTTCAGCTTTCTCCACCGGCCAGCAGCCTGCTCTGCTGGGCACTCCAGGGGCACTTGTATAAGTCCGTTTCCATGTACAGGGGTTAAAGAGTGAAGGTCAAGGAAAACCCTGGGTTCTGGTGAAAAGCAGCACGGTGGCTCAGAGGCTAAAGGCCCTTTTACATTTAGCGATGCACCAGCGATCCGACCCGATATCGCTATAACGTCACAAAACCAGTGACGTTTTAGCGATATTGCTTAGTGTAAAACCCCCTTAACACTGCAGCTTTGCAGCGCTGGAGTCCTGGGTTTGAATCCCACCATGGACAACATCTGCAAGGCGTTTGTTTGTTCTCCCCGTGTTTGTGTGGGTTTCCTCCCACACTCCTAAGACATACTGATAGGGAATTTAGATTGTGAGCCCCATCGGGGACAGTGATGATAATGTGTGCAAACTGTAAAGTGCTGTAGAATATGTTAGCGCTATATGAATAAATTTTGCTAAGCCTGTATGTACTGTAGAAGCTCCTTTAATAGCTGCCAGGCTTTATTTATTTATTTATTTATTATATAGCACTAACATATTCCGCAGCGCTTTACACACATTTTCATCGCTGTCCCCAATGGAGCTCACAATCTAAATTCCCTATCAGTATGTCTTTGGAGTGTGGGAGGAAACCGGAGTACCCGGAGGAAACCCACGCAAACACGGGGAGAACATACAAACTCCTTGCAGATGTTGTCCTTGGTCGGATTCGAACCCAGGACCCCAGCGCTGCAAAGCTGCAGCGCTAACCACTGAGCCACCGTGCTGCCCAGGCTTCCATTAATAGTGTTCCTGTGACATCTATGCTATCGAATTATATAATTTTTTATGTTTATTAACAGTAATTGTAAATCATATGAACTTTTATAATATAGAATTGTAATATTCTATGATGCAGAGTGAAATTGTACAACTGTATAGTATGAAACATAAATGATCCTGTGCATCAGTGTTGTAATACTGACAGCCGATATAGAAGTTATGTCACCGCACTTTTACAATGGGCTTTTTTGTCTCAACATTTTACCCACTGACAGTTTATGTCTTTCGCTGACAGCTGCACGGTCCTCACATTTGCTCTGTGTAAATGAACTATGTCACTGAGAAAACTGATTGATATATTTGATCTATATGACAGGTTTCTTCTTTGCTTTTTTTATTCCTTCTGAGGAAATATATCTGCTTTTAATATTTGGGCTAAATGGGTTTATAGCCACAGATCACATAATAAAACAACAAATATATATATACGGTATATATATTGGAGAAAATAAGTATTTGATAGTTTGATACACTGCCGAATTTGCAAGTTTTCCTACCTACAAAGAATGGAGAGGTCTGTAGTTTTTTTTGTAGGTACACTTCAACTGAGAGACGGAATCGTAAAAATAAAATCCAGAAAATCACATTGTATGACTTTTATGTAATTAATTTGCATTTCAGTGCATGAAATAAGTATATATATAGAAATGCACGTTTCAAATAAATGGCGAAACGTGCTTTGGGGCATCTGGGACACGCTGAGAATCAGTCTACATGCAAGTCTATCTTTTTGGCGGTAACCCCTGTGTAACCTTACTTTTAGTTCTATATTGGGAACATCCTCTTATAGTTTTATTGTGCCTTCTATGACACTCTCAATATGGCACATGCCCGTATTTATTACATGTATTTGACTATGCTTTCCCATGCGATGTCTTCTCTGTGCATGCACAGCACCATGCTTTTTCACCATTTTGTATAATATAGTGTCTAAATGTGTTTAATTAATAAAGTATCATATTCTTGGGCACAATATGCTCTTGTTTTTCTTGGGCTATCCTTTTACACCTGCACTGCTTTGTTGCTTTGCTATCGCACTGCGTTAGTTGCTCGTTAGTTAGTAGCGAATCTGCATTGAGAGCCTTAGGCCGGAGTCACACTGCAGCGAGATACGGCTGAGTCTCGCAGGTTAAAACTAAGCTCTGGCACCGGCACTCCGGAGCGCAGCGTGCAGCTCCATGTATTGCTGTGCGGCTGCACGCTCTGCTCCAGAGTGCCGGCGCCAGAGCTTGGTTTTAACCTGCGAGACTCAGCCGTATCTCGCTGTGTGTGATCCCGGCCTTTTTGTACTACTACATCTAGTATCTTGTATGATCTCCATGATTCTTAAGGACAACACCAAGTTGGCGACATACTGCAACATCTATCTTTTTTCCATTCCTCTCTTTTAGAGCCTGGATGCTGGATGGAGAATGATGACAACTTGTCTCTTCAGAATTTCCATAGGTGTTCCAATGGGTTCAGATCAGGAGACACTTGGCCACTGAATCGCTTTCACCTTGTTCTTCTTCAGTGTTTGTTTCGGATCTTTGTCATGTTGGAAAAGTGCACGCAAAACAGTATACATAAGAACACAATGGCCTGGCAAGAGATGTGTGGCTGTCTACTGACAAATTGGCAATTGCAGAGTTAAAAACAGCACAATAGAGACTATGATGGACAGATAGATGATGTTCTAGCAAAAGCAACATATATAATACAATGCATAGGCAGAAGATGTATGGCTCTCTGCTGGCAGTGTCAGAACAGCACAGTACCAAACAATATGAAAAGGCAGGAGATATATGGCTGTGTATGGGTAGCTTTACATAATGTCCAGTGGATGCTCCATCTGGCCTATGCATTCAAAAGTTCATCTTTCTGCTGATTTTTTGCTACTTGTTATTTTGGAAGCACTAGCAGGGAATGAAAGTGTTGGCTTTGAAGGTATCTGAGAGAGGTCTCCTGCTTAGATTCGATGATCAGGGAACACAGCTTATCCTGGCAATATGTCAATTTTGTCTCCCTTTCGGAAGCCAGAAAAAAATACCACAATTTTGCTTCTGTATAGTGGAGTGTAATTCAAAGTGGGTTTGTTCAAGGGCATATTTTCCTCCCATAAAGCAGCATACCACAAAATATCAGGTGGTCAGCAGTGTTGAAAAGAATGTCCACACCCGAGATGACCACAAGTCAATGCTAATGCAAACACGGCTAGAGCTTTCAGCCACTGTTGAGCATTTTTTACCAACAGCATTGGCAGCAACATCTGCTGCCAAACTGACCACAGAGGAAGCAAATCTGCTCCTGTAAGTTCTTTTGGTCAGCTCAGCTCTTTATCATTGATACTACCTCTGTTGACGTCACCTCTTCGTCACCCCTATCTGGTTGCCAGATCATGTCTACCACACATAATCAAGATCATCACTCTTGAATTGGCTGACATTTGTCTCCTTATGGTAAATGTCTTGAGCTCACCTCCTCCCCATCCCACCACCACTCACATTTTTTCCACCTCTCGCGTTTTACCACCTCTAGTTTTATCCTGACTCTGTGTGCTAGTAACACGTTGGCTGCCCATGCCACTGATACCAACAACACTGCTCGGCGTTTGAGCATGTCCTTTATCTACTCCGCCCCATCTCTGCCAGGTTCAAGCATTGGCTGTTCTCATTCAACAAATAAACTTGAAGAAGTTGTGAAATATCTTCCTTAGCACCTGGAGTGCTGTAGCTTAGTGCACTAGGGGTCAGAAAAGGCAGAGAAATAATTGATGGAATTGTACTGTAAGTCCACAATTGAAAACATTTGTGGCTTTATTCATCATTAGTGTTTTTTTTTGTAAGTCACGTTTCTTTTTTGTCCTGAGTTATTAATTTTTGCATTTTGCTCCAAATTCTTCAAAATGGTGTGCATGGTTTATGAATTTTGTGCAAAGTAAAAAAAAAAATCATGTTTATTTTTGTCTTTAACCTTTTTGACTACTTTTTAAGTTAAGAACGTCGCCCATTTTGCTAAAGGTTATAGAAATTTTGCAAAAGTTTCCTGGAGGACTGGCGTATGATTGAGAAAAAGGTTGAATTTTTTTAAAGAGTAATGATTGATAAATAAAAAAAAATGTGGAAACTTTAAATTCCACCAACAATGGCACACATGTAAAAACAAAAAACAGACAAACACATAAAATAGACTTTAAAAAAGGCGCAAATTTAAAAAAAAGTTGCAACTCTAAAAACTATACAAAAAACAGGCTCAAATGGAATACTGAATCAGGACCTGACTGTTACTGCAGAGGAATACAAGAAATGTGCAACAGACACTCAAAACTGACTCGAACTGATTGTGTCTCTGTCAGTGGTAACATTATCCTTCTGTGAAGGAGATGAGTAATGTGTTATATAGTCCATAAAGTCCAGCACTTGCTATCCACTAATAAACTTGCTAGAGGCTAGGGGTTTAAGTTGAAAGTGCAGGACTTTATAATTGCATAATTGTAACCTGCGTAAGGTAGTGCTGGTGCCTGGAAAGCCAATACCAATGGTGGTAATGCTTGTGGCTCCTTCTGATTAATGTTACCTATATCTCCAGTTTAGTAGTGTTATTGAACATAACAGGTTCCCTTAAAAATGTTTCTCTCTTTTTCAACAATATTGTTGGTTTGCTATTTCATGAATGTAAAAAAATGTGTAATTGAAATGCAGCAGCACTATAACTAATCTGATCATGCGATCAGCTGCTGTCAGCTCTCCTTTATCTTTTTCCTTGGCAATTAAATCTGTATTATTTTCATTTCCTCACAGACTATACACTAGTCTTCTACACTGCTTCACTGGCACACGCACAGTTTGTACAGTGTTTTATGACTTTCTCTCCCTATACTATTGATGAGCTGTTATATCCTCACTATACAGATTCACCACATAATGTATGCTGCATTCCCTGCCTCTGCTTTTATACAGGTTATAATAGTCCATCCTGATTAGCAGTGCTATGCCATGTTATGTGATAGATGCAAGGTATTGTAAGGAAGCCCACCCAGCTGTGCCATATGTTAGCCTTCTCTGGATGATTGAATATTCTGCAATGTTTAAAATGCAATTTAGGTGAAATTTGCAAATTTCCTGTGCTTTGGCAAATTCTTAAAAAATAAAAAATAAACACGAATTTGATATACATAGAATTTGATTTGCATTATATAGTGAATAGTTCATCTCATATATTTATATAAAATACATACCATATATTCAATAAAAATAATAATTATATATATACAGTATATATATATACTGTGTATATATATATATATATATATATAATCAAGGCAGAAAAGTCCAGCAAGCGGAAACTTCAGGTGGTATAATTAAATCCAAGAATTTTTATTGCAGATAATTTAAAAAATCCAGAGTTCAGTAAGAAGATGCAGACATAATGCTGAACAGACTACGCGTTTCGGCGGTAACAGCTGCCGCCTTCTTCACGGTCTCAAACTGCTTCCGGAATACTCCAACATTCTTAAGTAGAAAAAACATTTCTTAACCTCATAATCAAGAAATAGTAACAGGTGTGGAAAACATCCTTCAATGTTAACTCTATAGCTTCTGGAAACAAGTAGAGAAAAAAAGCATCAGTGTGAACAGTACCTGCGCTAACAAAGTTATCTGACCAGGATAAAGAAATAATTAAAAACACACATTATTACATTAATACTACGGTGTTATATAACGGAAACATTATGACTGAGATATAATAGCACTACTTGGAAAAACATGATATCAGAAATTATTTATAATGTATTGCTAGATCCATTCTATTATTGAATCCATGCGGTAACTTTGTATCTAAAAGAAACATCCATTTGCTTTCTCTTGCAAGAATTTTTTTGTGATAATTCCTCCCTCTTTCTGGTTTTTTAACCTGTTCAATGCCTATAAAAGAAAAACCCTTGACATCACCCCCATGTATTTGTGAAAAATGTCGGGAAACTACAGAGGCTCCTGCTGGTGGCAAATTAACTGCATCAGAAAGATGTTTTCTGATCCTTTTTTTTAAAGTATTCATAGTGCAACCTACATACTGTTTGTTGCAAATTTCACAATTAATTAATTAGATAACATTGGCGGTATTACAATTAATATATGAAAGAATATCAAAAGTCTAAGGCCGGGGTCACACTGGCGAGGAATACGGCCGTGAGAGGTGCTAAAAGCACGCATTAGACGCGGACAAATGGTTCTCTATGGGGTCCCTCGCACCAGCCGTATATTTCTCATCCGTATTCTACGGTCCGTGCCAATCGCAGCATGCTGCGATTGTCAGCGTACTACGGCCGTAATACGCCAATGCAAGTCTATGGGTGCGCAAAAAATACGGATTACACACAGACCACACGTGTGACCTGCGAGAAATACGCAGGTCTTTTGGCTGGTGACAGGAAATGGGCCAATCCATCATCAGGAAGCCTAGACATGCTAATGAGCTCAAAAAGCACTCCAGACATCCAGGAAGTACGCATCCACGGAGTACAGCAGCATCATGGCGTCCACTTACATTAATGTGGAAATGTTAATAGTCCTGGTGCAGGAGCATCCCAAACTATGGGACCAACGTGATGCCCATTATGCCAACCGGGCAAGAAAGGAGGCGTCATGGAGGCGTATATGTAGGCAGATGTTCCATGACTTTGGTGATCGGCCACGTGAGGAGCAGCATAAAATTCGTAAGTACAAGCCAAAACATGAGTAACCTTAGCGCACAACAAAAAAGGAATATAGAATCAGCACCCCCCTTCCTGTGCTTGTACTTTTTTCCTCATGAGGCCGTTAGATTTGGATGTGACATGTGGATTCACACAGCCATAATTTGGGTTATTTCCTGTCACATTGCAGTGGAAGATGTCATGAGACGCTGGCGAAGCATCCGGGACCAATACCGCCGGGAATGGCAGCAGCGGTCCAGGAGTGGGGATGCTGGCTACGTGAAACGAAAATATATATATTACGACCGCCTCTCCTTCATCGCCCCAATTCTGGATCTGAGACTGTAAGTAGATACCTCACACCACATTACACAGATACTTTACAGGGCCAAAAATAGGTATTTATTTTTGGCTCTGTTCTATTTCTTCACAGAACTCAGTCCAACCTTACGGACAGAGGCATTGGCTCGGAAACCGACCCCATCATTGATCCTGGGTCTGCAGGGGAAGAGGTGACTGGCCCATCTTCTCCCCCTACTAGGAGCAGGGGTGAGGAATCAAGTCAGGATGTTCCATTGTCTGCGCCCCAAAGCCCATCACCAGGACCATCTGGTGCTGCTGCTACATCAGCACAAGCAGAGGATCAGGGCAATAGCAGCAGCCCAACTGGCCACATCCGGGGCTCCCCTCAGCCTGTTGCCACATCCCGGCGAGGAAGAAGCCGAAGACGGCAAATACCTGCCCCTGATACCCGCACTAATGTGACACTGGGGTCCTGAATTATTTAGCCAGAGTTAACACTGATGATGGGGAGGAGGCATACTCTCGCAGCCTGACCAATTATCTCCGTTCCCTTTCCCGTGAGGTCAGGCTCCATATTAGAGGATGCTTTCAGATCCTGTTTTATGCCTGCACATACCCCAATACGCCCTACGAACTATTTGAATACATTGAGAGGTGGCAGCTTTCACCACGAAATCTCATGCACCTCAGGCACCCCCCACAAATGCAAGCTCAAGCAGGATCTGAGGATCCTCAAATATGTGGGCCTACACCTCACCCCCTTCCTCCCACTACCCAACCTTCTATTCAGCAGCCACAAATGTCAGTCTCTAGCCAACCCCACCAATATGGCCACTTGTACCCACCCAGTGTTGGAGGCTGGTCCCAACCTGGTTGGGGACGATATGGCTATCTTGGTGGTTATGAACCACGTGCCTACCACAGCCAACAAGATGCCCCTCCCCATTATTCCTCTGGCCAGTACCCCCAACATTCCCAGGAGGCAGAACAATTCCCACATCATGGGCATCAGTATGGCCCCACACAGGGCGATGTTGGCCACAGTGTCCAGCAGCACCCACAGGCTGCTCTTCCACGTTCCCCTTCCCCAACCTATGAGGATTTATAAGTCTGATGGCCGGAGATGTCCAGTGCGGTTTCACTGGTGCTCCAAATACAAAGGAAAAAACGTGGTCTCCATCACCAAACTTTGTTTAAAAATTTTACATTCAAATTTTTTCACAATGTTTTCAAATCATATTAAGAATCCATCATGACAGGCAAGGCTACCTCACGCCTTTCAGACAAATATTACATGTCTGTACAAAAGAGAATATTTAAACGAGCTATACTGTAAAGTCAAAGGATGAAAAGACACTACTCACTTGCTAATGCCTAGGAAAGGCGTTCTGGCCTTAGTGAAGTACTCATCTTTTTTGCTAGCAATCTATAGTAACAAATCAAGGCGACCAGCCTTCAGAATATCACGCTCTCTCTACGTCTTAACAAGTGAGTATTGTTTTTTCATCCTTTAACTTCACCAGTATAACATGGTTAAATATTCTCTGTTCTACAGACATGTGATATCTGTCTGAAAGCCGTGAGGTAGCCTTGCCTGTCATGGTGGAATATTTATATGATTGGAAAACATTCTGAAGAAAAGTGAGTGTTATCTTTTAGCATTAATTTTGTTTATGGAGATCAGCATTTTTTCCTTTGTATTGAAATATTCTCATGCAGCAATGTTGTTATTGCCTAATTTTTTTTGGGTTATGTTATATAATGTTACTTTTCAAAAAAGTTTTATAATGCAAAAAGGGCAATTTGGCCCATTGCCAAACTTTTCCTATGGCAATATAATGTTTGCCTTTAAGAAAAAAAAAGCAAAAAGGCAAAACTAAAAACTAGTCTACTACAGTTAACGTCTCTGTGTGATTTCTCAAAAACCCTGTCAACATGCTAACATACGCTAACCAATGCAATGAAACAGTCATAGAATCATAAGGGGTTGAGTAATATATATTTAGACACACGTAAAGAAGCAAATTATAACATAGACACAGCATGCTCTTGCCAAGAAGTTTCCCCCTCAGGTGAGATAAAGTAATTAGTGAAAATATCACGCACTTTGAGGCCAGAGAGTGGCCTACGTTGAGGGTTCATAGGTGGTCTCACCCTGCGCACATTGTCCAGCCTATGCACAACACCAGTAGAGGAGGAACAATCATGTATCCTGGTGAAGTTATGAAGAACCACACAGGCTTTCACAACTTCATTAACATTCTGTTCACTCAACTGAATGGCAGACTGGAGTACTCGCCATTTGGCACAAAGAATGCCAAAGGAACACTCCACCAGTCGCCTAACACGTGATAGGCGCAAGTGAAAAATTCTGCGCCTGTGGTCAAGGTTGCGCCGGGGATATGGCCTCATGACATTGCGTGATAACTGAAACGTCTCATCTGCCACAAGTACATAAGGGACTGATTCTTCAGTGGAGCCTGGCAGCTGGCGTGGTGGTGGTAGATCCAACTGGTTGGTGCGTAGCCGCCGAGCCATTATGGAAGTATTGAAGACTCTAGAGTCTCCCGTCCTTCCATAGGCCCCAATGTCTACAATTATAAACTTGTATTGAGGGTCTACCAGAGCCAACAATACAACAGAAAAGTATTGTTTATAATTGAAGAATTGGGAGCCAGAGTTCGGCGGCTTACGCACCCGAATATGTTTGCCATCCAGGGCCCCAATACAATTAGAAAACTGGCATTCCTCCTCAAAGTCCCTTGATATCCTCAACCAGTCTTCCATCCTGGGCTCGGGCATGACGACTTGATGGAGTCTTGTCCAGATTTCTGTACATGTTGACCTCACTATGCCAGAAATGGTAGATCTTCCAATGAGAAACTCATGGTGGAGGGCGGCATAAGACAGGCCAGTGGACAGGAAGCTGTAGAACAACAGAAATGGATAATTTTAGAATGCAGAAAGTCCAAAAACATCAGTTACATGCCGACCAAACTTGGTAGGAATTGAGATAGAATAACACACACATATTTGGTTGCACAATGACTAAGTGATATGCAGTACATATTAGACCTAACATTCTGGTGTGTAAGTTGAAACATATTTGGAGTAAGATGAGGGCATTAAACAGTCCAAGAAGGCAAAAAAACATACTTTAGCCCACACATTATGAACATAGAGAATGTGGTTGTGTAGTACATACCGTATTGTGAGTAGAAGTCGCTCCTCCGCAGATATAGCTTTGCGCATCCTTGTGTCCTGAAAGGTTATCCCAGGGCGCACTGTCTCCAAGAGTCGATCAAATGTGGAAATGCTCATGCGACAGTATTGGTAAAATTTCACAGGATGCTCCCGCATAGAAGAATAGAGGCGGTGAAAATGACCTCTTGTGAGTCATTGCCTCAAAAGTGGATGGACCCACATGCGTCTCCTCCTCCGCGGATCCACTATCACTGGGTATGGTTGCCCAAAGCGCTGTGACAAAAGCCAGTTGAAGAGAACCTGCTCAGTTGTATTGAAACTCAGACCCTCTGCCATGTTGCACAAAGAACACCAACACACCTCGTGAAAGCAAGGTCACAAATGGACAGAATGGAGGCAGCCACCTGTTCCTGAGTGTATAAATAGGGTGCAGGCTAATGATTTAAATAGTTAGCAGGCCTCAAAACCGTTAAATGTCCATTTTGCAAGGCTGCGAGAAAATCTCAGCATACGGATTGCATACGGATGCCATACGGATTACATACGGATGCAGACATGCGCAAAATACGCGACCGCACCTTGCTTACGGATGACCTACGGAGCACTATTTAGGGGTCATTCATCCGTATTACTTCTGTAATCTACGGACCGTATTTTGCGTCGTTTAGTGTGACCCTGGCCTTATTATTGTGCATAGACATAAATGTTTTAGATTTTTTGGCATGCTTGCAACATTAGCACACATTAGCTCCACACCCATAGAAACCTTTGGTTTTTAACCAGTTGGTATCCTGTGAGTTAAGGGCCTGTCACACTAAGCGATATCGCTAGCAATATCACTATAAAGTCACTGGTTTTGTGCCGTTATAGCGATAACCGCTCCCCCGCTGGTTATCGCTGATCGCGCGAGAACGTCCTGGACCGTTTCTCGTCGTCAGCTTCCTGCTGGTCTTCCTGCTGTGGAGACGAGCGACGCGTGGACGCGGGCGGGAGGACGTCAGGATCGCCTCGTCTGACAGGTAAGTAGCGACCCCCGACCCCTGCGATGTCGCTGGTGAGATTTGCCTGTGTGGAAGCTCACTAGCGACCACTTAGCGATGCACCAGTGATCCTGACCGCGTCATATCGCTGGTCGGGATCGCTGGTGCATCGCTAAGTGTGACAGTACCTTTAAGAGACAAGGGATCCCTGAAAAGGCTAGAAGATAAAAGTGATCTTAGAGTGGGGGCACGTTTAGCAACAAACAAAATAGATTCACTATCTACCAGTGTTTTTAAGATTTTATCTTGACACAGAATGGGCAGATATTTCTTAATAATCGCAACAATATTATGATACTGGGGACTAAAAGATGTAGTAAAAGTAACTTTATTTGAACCATTATCAATATTATTGCATTTTGTCTTTTTATTTTTAGAGTACAACAAATGGGCTCTATCCATATTATCTACCAGTTTTTTTTGCTCTTTCCAGATAATAACTGGGATAACCTCGTTCACTTAATCTGGTGCAGGCTAAGTCCGCTTCTTTTTTATAGATGGATTCTTATGTGCTATTTCTTTTTAGCCGAATCAATTCACCAAGAGGAATGTTTTTAATAGTATGTTTGGGATGATTGGAATTAGCAGTTAGAATACTATTACAATACGTATTTTTTCTGTATGGTGAAATATTAATCTGATGTGTGTTCAAATCACCTGTTAGAGTCAAGTCCAGAAAATTGGCCGAAAAATTATGTACTGAGCTGGTAAATTTAAGGTTGTAGTCATTGGTATCTAGATAGTTAAAAAAAATCACTAATAAAAGTATCTCCCAAAACATTTTTACCCCAAATAAACACCAAATCATCAATATATCTTCCTAGCCAAACAATACCATCTTTATAAGGGTTATCATCAGAGTTGAGCGAAACGGGTCGAAAAAATTCAAAAGTCGCCGACTTTTGGCAAAGTCGGGTTTCATGAAACGAAACCCGACCCTAGGATGAGGTCGGCGACTTACGCGCCAAATTCGCGTTTCAAAAGTTTGTTTTGCGCTCTTTTTCAGCCAATCAGGATCCACGGACACTGTGGGCAACGTGATGACCTAGGCACGGGTCACCACCATCTTTCAGAAGGGCATGCAAGTGATTGGCTTGCTTTGGTGGGCGTCACAGGGGGTATAAAAGGGCGTGCACGCCGACCGCCATCTTACTTCTGCCGATCTTAGTATAGGGAGAGGTTGCTGCTGATTCTGTAGGGAGAGCGTTAGGCAGGGAAGAAGACAAAAAAACTGCTTCTGCTGCTAGCGATTTGGCCTGCACAACACACAAGTCACTGTGTGTGCAGTGCAAGGGGAGGCTATATAGTGGTGTATCAGTGGTGTTGGTTGTTGGGCTGCCTTTTAAGGCTTCCTGACACGCTGGCATTGCTGTTTACCCACTGCTCCGCAAACTGCTTTTTTAAAAGCAATCCAATCTCCCTTATCCTCTAGTCACTTTTTTCACAGCTGTGCCATCGAGCCTGTCACATAGCGCTCAGATATCAGTGGGCCTCACACAATCCACAAGTGTCCAGTGTCCAAAAGTGTGCGCAGAGATTCAAAATCTCCATTATCCTCTCGTCACTTTTGTCACAGGCAGCTGTGCCATCGAGCCTGTCACATAGCGCTCAGATATCAGTGGGCCTCACACAATCCACAAGTGTCCAGTGTCCAAAAGTGTGCGCAGAGATTCAAAATCTCCATTATCCTCTCGTCACTTTTGTCACAGGCAGCTGTGCCATCGAGCCTGTCACATAGCGCTCAGATATCAGTGGGCCTTACACAATCCACAAGTGTCCAGTGTCCAAAAGTGTGCGCAGAGATTCAAAATCTCCCTTATCCTCTCGTCACTTTGGTCACAGCTGTGCCATCGAGCCTGTCACATAGCGCTCAGATATCAGTGGGCCTCACACAATCCAAAAGTGTCCACTGTCCACAAGTGTGTGCAGAAATTCTAAATCTCCCCTGTCCTATAGACACCTTGTACCTTGTTTTACATTACTATATAGTTTGTTGGATTTTGTCTACATTTCTACCAAAAATGAGGAAGGCTGGTGGAAGAGGCCGTGGAATTGGGCGGGGGTTGGCAGCTGGTAATGATGGTGTTGGTGGTGGATCTGATGGTAGTGGCAAGAGCAAAATAGGACAGAATGCAGGAGGTGCTGACCCTGCGTCATCGTCTGGCTACATAAGGCCTCGAACGCTTAGTTTTCTAGGAGTTGGCAAACTGCTTTTAAAGCCAGAGCATCAGGAAAAAGTTTTGTCTTACATTGCTGACTCAGCCTCCAGCTCTATCGCCTCCTCTTCTTCAGTTGTAAAAAGTAAAAGCACTGAGTCGTCATTGGAGGCTCATGTTCATGAACCACACCTTTCCTTGTGTCCTTCACCCCAACCAAGATTGAAGGATGACGCAGGCCATACTACTGATTACTCCATGGAGCTGTTTTCACATACCATGCCTGGATTATCAAGTGAAATGGTGAATTACCCAGGCCAAGATGAATCTGACATGGAGTGCACTGATGCACAGCCGCTGATGGATGATTCTGCTGGTACATTCACTCAGAGCACTACATTGTCCTCGCAGTGTACAGAGCCAGATTCTGACCCTGATGAGACTCAGGTGCCCCTTCCCGCACACTATACCACCATACACGGTGACACAGAGGAAGGTGCACATGACATAGAAGAGGAGGTGATGGATGACCCAGTTGTTGACCCAGATTGGCATCCATTGGGGGAAGAGGGTGCTGCTTCCAATAGCTCAGATGAGGAGCATCCAGAGCAGACATCGACATCGCAACAGCTGTTATCTGGCAGGCCCGGAGCACTCCAAAGACAGGTTCCAAACATCAAAAGAGTTGCTGGACAGCTTGTCCAGAGGGTCAAAAGATCACAGCGTGCTAGGCCGCAAAATGTCTGCCAAAGTAGGAAGAGTGCAGTGTGGCACTTTTTTGAACAAAATCCTCATGATCAGGCCAAGGTTATCTGTAAGAAGTGCGCAAAGACCTTTAGCCGAGGGAAAAATCTGAAAAATTTGAATACCAGTTGCATGCTTAGACATTTAACCAGCATGCACTTGCAAGCGTGGACACAACACCAAACCTCAAGTGCCACATGTGCAACTGATCACAACGAAGGTAGTCAGCAACGCTACATTGTTTCCCCCACTGTAAGCCCACCGGTTAGCACAGCAGCAAATGTTGAGGTGTCGTTGCAAGACCACAGCAGTCAGGGAATCCCACTGTTATATCAACGAAAGACTGATTCTAGGCCATCAGAAAGAACACCAACTCCATCACCATCATCAACCCTCTCTCAGTCCGCCCTGTCCACCGCTACTTCCACCATATGCAGCTCTCAAGTCCAGCTCACCCTCCCAGACACTATGAGTAGGTCAAGAAAGTACTCAGTCTCTCATCCGCGTACACTGGGTTTGAACGCCCACATTGCCAAAGTAATCTCGTTTGAGATGATGCCCTTTCGGTTGGTGGAAAGCACAGCTTTCCGCGAACTCATGGCCTATGCAGTACCACGCTATGACCTACCCAGTCGCCACTTCTTCTCTCGCAAAGCCATCCCAGCCCTCCACCATCATGTGAAAGACCGCATTGTCCATGCACTCAAGCAGTCAGTGAGCGGAAAGGTGCACCTCACAACTGATGCATGGTCCAGTCGGCATGGCCAGGGCCGTTACGTGTCCATCACTGCGCACTGGGTTAATGTGGTGGATGCAGGGTCCACAGGGGACAGCGGTGGTGGGACAGTGCTGCCTAGCCCACGGTATAGGAAACAGTTGGCTGTAGGCGTTCCACCCTCCTCCTCCTCCTCCTCCTCCAGAAGCGAAAGCTCGTCCACAGAGCGCAGTCGTACGAGCACTCCATCTGCAGCTGCCACTGTTGCACACGATGTGTCCCCCTATCGAGCAGCTAGTGGAAAGCGTCAGCAGGCTGTGTTGCAGATGATGTGTTTGGGCGACAGACACACCGCCGAGGTGCTGGCCGAGTACTTGAAGCGACAAACTGAGTCATGGCTGGGCAGTGTACATCTTGAGGCAGGCAAGGTAGTTAGTGATAACGGCCGTAATTTTGTGGCAGCCATAGCCCTTTCAAAACTCAGCCACATACCTTGCTTGGCTCACACCTTGAACCTGGTGGTGCAGTGCTTCCTCAAAAATTATCCGGAGTTAACAGCCCTGCTCCAGAAGGTGCGAAGACTGTGCGCGCACATCCGCCGGTCGCCTGTACACTCCGTTCGTATGCAGAAGCTGCAGCGATTGTTCCACCTTCCCAACCACTGCCTCATTATCGACATTGCAACAAGGTGGAACTCCACCCTGCACATGGTGGAGCGGCTGTGCGAGCAGAGGCAGGCCATAATGCATTTGTGGGAGGATACACGGCCAGGCACTTTGAGAGCAGACATGGAGTTGACAGGCGTGCAGTGGTCGAAGCTGAAAGACCTTTGTAAAGTCCTTCAGTGTTTTGAGGAATGCACACGGCTGGTAAGCGCAGACGACGCCATCCTAAGCATGAGCATCCCACTTATGCGTCTGCTCATGCAAACTTTGACGCACCTTAAGGAGCAGGCGTCTGCAGCCAATGTTGATGAGGAGGAAGAGGAGGAGGGAATCCTTGATGACATTCAGCCATTGTCTGCTCAGGGACCTCTCCTGGACGAGGTGGAGGAAGAAGAGGAGGAGGAGGAGGATGATGGGGATGATTACTTAGGGGAGGAGGATGCATCTCGTGGGGCAAGTGAAAATGTTGGCGTGGCAAGGTCTGGTACAGGGTTTGTGCGTGACTGGAGGGATGTGGATTTGCCAGAAAGTGCTCCTCCACCCAGCACTCGCAGTGCATCATTGACACCGGGAACATTGGCCCACATGTCAGATTATGCCTTGCGGATCCTAAAAAGGGACCCCCGCATTGCCAAAATGATGAACGATGACGACTACTGGTTGGCCAGCATCCTGGATCCACGCTATAAAGGCAAATTACAAAACATCATGGCACAGGAGAACCTTGACCTAATATTGGCTAATAAACAAGCAACTCTGGTAAATCGGTTGCTTGAGGCATTCCCAGCACACAGCAGCGGTGATGGTTCTCACACGAGCCGTACGGGCCGGGGGCAGCTTGGCAGAGGTGTTCGTGGTGCACACAGCAGAAGTGGCGTTGGAGACAGGGGTTTCATGACAATGTTGTGGACTGATTTTTCAAATACCGCTCACACAACTGGTAATACTGCATCGATGGAAAGTGACAGGAGACAGCAGTTGTCAACTATGGTTACAAACTACTTTTCCTCCCATATCGATGTTCTCCCACACAGGTCATTCCCCTTTGACTATTGGGCCGCTAAACTGGACACCTGGCCTGAATTGGCCCAATATGCCTTCCAGGAGCTCGCTTGCCCAGCTGCAAGTGTGCTATCGGAAAGAGTCTTCAGTGCAGCTGGATCAATCCTGACAGAAAAAAGGACCCGTCTGTCAACCCAAAATGTGGATGATCTAACCTTCATTAAAATGAACCACGCATGGGTTTCCAAGGATTTTGTCCCACCTTCCCCTGACAACACATAGGGTGACAGAAAAATGGCTTGCTTTGGTCCACCTCTTCCTGGTACTTCACATATTTCGCCTTTTGCATCAGCTGAATGTCCAACATCAACATATGCCACTTTCTAAAACTCCCTAACTGTGCTGCCTCCCCCCCCATGGCCGGGGTCAACACCTAGCGCACGACACCGTGCGAGTGCCGTTGCCCTGGACAGGTGGGTAGGCCGACTCTTGGGCGCGGGCACTGGCACAGGGTCCCTCATAGTGCAATCAAGTGTCTCTGACGGTGGTGGTGCACACCCGCCGTCAGACACACCGCTGTACTATGAGGGGCCCAGTGCCAGTACCGACGCCCACGAGTGGGTCCCCCTTGCTTGGGCAGGGCCCCAGCATTTGCAATCTTTACCTCTCCCTGCTCCTCCGCTGTGTAATCTGGGCCGTCAAATCCATACTGGGCCTAACACCGTCTGAGCCTGCCTCCTGACACATATATTTTGAATGTGTACGCTATCCATACATGTTATCCAGGGATACGGTACCCTTTCTAACCTTTGTGCAATCACGTGCAATCCATACTGGGCCTAACACCGTCTGAGCCTGCCTCATGCTGTATAGACATATATTTTGAATGTGTACGCTATCCATACATGTTATCCAGGGATACGGTACCCTTTCTAACCTTTGTGCAATCACGTTCAATCCATACTGGGCCTAACACCGTCTGAGCCTGCCTCATGCTGTATAGACATATATTTTGAATGTGTACGCTATCCATACATGTTATCCAGGGATACGGTACCCTTTCTAACCTTTGTGCAATCACGTGCAATCCATACTGGGCCTAACACCGTCTGAGCCTGCCTCATGCTGTACAGACATATATTTTGAATGTGTACGCTATCCATACATGTTATCCAGGGATACGGTACCCTTTCTAACCTTTGTGCAATCACGTGCAATCCATACTGGGCCTAACACCGTCTGAGCCTGCCTCATGCTGTATAGACATATATTTTGAATGTGTACGCTATCCATACATGTTATCCAGGGATACGGTACCCTTTCTAACCTTTGTGCAATCACGTGCAATCCATACTGGGCCTAACACCGTCTGAGCCTGCCTCCTGAGACATATATTTTGAATGTGTACGCTATCCATACATGTTATCCAGGGATACGGTACCCTTTCTAACCTTTGTGCAATCACGTGCAATCCATACTGGGCGTGAGAATGGCTGGCGAGCTGTTAAGCAAGCTACAGCACCTGTCCAGACAAGTACAGGGATTCCCTAGCGAGGAGACTTATTTGATTGTTTTCAATGTTGGGACAGCAATTTTTGGGGAGCACTATACTCTGGAGAATGATAGATGGGGCCCACCATACACTGGAACATTCCAAAGGTGGACATCAGACACTGGAGCAGCATTTACAGGGCCCATTATACACTAGAGCATTAGAAATGGGGCCCATTATGTTTGGAGCATTATTTGGGCCCATAAGACAGTGGAGCTTCATCCATGGGGACCAACATATACTGTAGCATTATGTGGAGCTCATCATATACTGTTTCAAACATTATATGGGACCAATGATTCTGTATGGAGAAATAGATGGGCCTCGTCATGAGATGTAAAAAGTGAGGTATTTTTCATTGTACTATACCGCTATTTATCTGCCGTATCGGAGCATGATGAGTTGTGGTATGTGTTAAAGGGGCGCTCTTTCGCCCAGGGCACATGAAAACCTGCAGCCAGCCCTCCCCCCCCACAACTTTAGCCAAATAACCCCCATTTTTCAGTGCGTAACTTGTATTATGAAGTTAATTAAGGTTGACAAGCTTAAGTAAGAAGAATTGATGCTTTTGGCATTCAAATGGGCACTGTAGGTGTGTTTCCTGTCCTCCTCTCACTGCCGACTTTTATTCCCCATTGACTTACATTGGGTTTCGTGTTTCGGGACGACCCCGACTTTTCCCTATAATCGGACGATCTTGCTCGACCCGACTTTTGGAAAAGTCGGGTTTCACGAAACGAAACGCGACCCTAAAAAACCAAAAGTCGCTCAACTCTAGTTATCATCACAAAAAATGAAATTTTCCTCTCAAGTAGCCATGACTATATTAGCAAGGGACGGGGGAAAGCGTGCTCCCATGCTAACGCCCTGTGTTTGTAAGAAAAATCTATTGTTAAATGAAAAATAGTTGTGTTCAAGGAGAAACTCTATTGCAGAAATAATAAAATTTTGAATGTTTATATCATATGAGCTGTACCAATGTAAATAGTACCTAATGCATCTCAAAGCTATATGATGTGGGATAGAGAGATAAAGTCCCACCGCATCATCTAACAACCAAACATAATTATTCTGCCACTGTATTTTCTCCAAGACTCCAACAACATCCCTGGAATCCCCAAGAAAACTAGGTGTCAATGGGACTAGAGGTTTCAAAAAAATGATTCACCCCTTCTCCAAGCCTTTCACTAAAGGAACCTATACCAGAGACTATAGGTCTCATAGGTGGAGGAAAAATTTCCTTATGAACCTTAGGAAATGAGTGATAAACTGGAATAATGGGATTCTCTACATACAGATACTTCATAATTTTGTTTGTAATGGCACTCGTTCCTAGCCCTTCATGTAACAAGACATTCATTTTTTTATTGAAATCTGATGTAGGATCCTGTCTCAACTCAATTTAAGTACTTATATCCTCCAAATTTTGCCGGTTGAGCTTCTTGTAAAGACCGGCATTCATAGTCACAACAGTGCCTCCTTTATCAGCTTGCAGAATAAGGAGGTTAGCTGGTCTATGTGTTGTTTTGCTATATATATACATATATATATATTTTTTTTGTTTGTTTGTTTCTAAACACCCATCAATACTCATATGCTCCATACAGTCCCACTGATCTTTGATTCTTTGCTTGTTTTTCTGCAGCAGTCATGTGTATTCACACAACCGTTGCAGTGACTCGCTGGTATCAGTGGTTTTGTGCTGTTGTACATGTAGGTATCACATCTGAGGCCCATGGTGCTGGATGGGGCATCTGACAGTCATCTCACCTGGATGTGTCAAATGACCTTTGCCTTCCTTATAGGTGTGGGTTGCAGAAGCCTAAGCCCCCATCATCAGATATTTATGGAAAATCTACTAAAGAAATACATAGAAATAATTTAAAATGATACAAAAAACTTATTTTCTCAAAGCATAGAAGATATACACTCTTATAGTTTATAGTAAACTGCAGTGACGGGAAAATTTCCATTTTTCAAAACATTTTATATGGGTTGGCAAGAGCTGCCATGTATGATCAGATGCTGTTTGATGGCCATGCTTTCTTTTTGGCAGACAACTTGTTTTGCGATCTTCTTTTATTTGCCCTCTGGCTCTTCCTGGCATTTTGTATTCAGATATGAAGAGTTCCTGTTTCCATTTTTATATTTCCTGATTCATCACTGTCTTCAAAAATTATTATTAGCAATGGGTATATTAGAGGGCATTGTATCATATCTGATCGCAATATTGTGTTTTCTTGAGTTTTTTTTCCCTTCATCCTCAATGACAACATATTATCTTGATAGGTCCACTCGGCTTCTATAGCATTTAAAGTGGTTGTCCACTACATGGACAACCCCATCAATCACTATGTTTCACCCAATAAATAACAACACTTATGCTCATGGGACGGAGGTAGTCTCTGCAGAATGAGTAATTGTCTTACAACGCAAACTGACAGTGCACTTTGTTGCGGGCTTTTTGCTTCTGATCATCGTCGGCGAGAGAGTGCACTGTCACTGTCATCTACTGAGCATCCGTTGGAATTGACGCATGCTCATTTGAGCAGGGACTAGCTCAGCCCCTGAAAGGACAGTCATTGATGACGCTTTATTACAGGGAGGGGACAGAGGCTGAGGCAGTGACCACAACCTCTTCCTCCTGATGATGCTTCATTTGAGTATCCTATGCAGTGGGATTCTCAAATGAAGCGTCATAAAAAAACTTAGCAAAACTAAATAAATACAGCAGTAAATGTAGTTGGGGAAGGATATGGACTTCTTAATTTAAGTATATTAGAAAAAAGATTAGATTATGGCATTAAATAGATAGGCATTTAGAATGAAAATTAATTTGTGTTTTGCACCAAAATCTTGTAGGCATGTAATGAAGATATATTGTAGGCATGTAATGAAGATATATTGCAACATCTACTGTATCTTTTTCCATTCTTCAAGAACGATTCTCAGCACCAGGAGGACTCTTGTTTCTCTTTAGGCACCATGCATTTTTTTGTACTCTTCAACTTTGTGACGCCATACAGTTTTGAAGCCATTAGATCCAAAAACATTTATATTTGTCTCATCACTTTACAGTATAAAGTTCCAGTAGTCTTCATATTTATATTCATGGGCCCTGGCAAATTGTAAATGGGCTTTTTTGTGCATGGGCTTTAGGACAGGCGTCCTTCGTGGTCGACACCCATGCATGCTATTCTTCTACAGTGTACACCGTATTGCGTCTCGGGAAACACTAAGCCCAGTTTGACTTTCTACTTCTTTAGCTTATTGTTTCGAACTTGCATGTAGAGTTTCTTCAACCTTTCTAACCAGCAGACACTCCTGATGAAGTCACATAGGTGAAACACCCGTTGAGGCTCTCCTCTCTCCCACTGCTACACGCTAGGCTCCTGCAATATGTCACAAGGTATTTTTACCTACCCTTAATATTGTCATTGATGTACCCTTGTCTATTTTATGCACTTTATTTGCTCTCCCTGACTACCAGTACTCTGGAGCACAGGTTTAACAGTACGATTACCTGAGCTTCCTATTCACTACCATGCCAGTCAGCCTGATGTTTTGATTCCCTCATGGTGATGGACAATTATAGGAGCTCTCTTTTGGCATTGGGCATCATTATTTAGTAAAGATACTAACATTGTTGCAGTACCATATGCAACTGCTTTTCACAGTATCCTTTGCCCCATGCCACTATCTACTGCTCTATATTTTCAGGACATATCTCGGATTTCCATTATTTCTTTTTCATCTCAGGTTTTTTGCTTTCATATCACATAGTAACTGACATTTATGGGCTAAATACCCATCAGCACTTCTCAATATACTGGATAACTATAGACTATTTCAGTCGCATCTGATGCTACCAACAGATTTTGGGCCTTATGACCTTGGACGCACAGCTCAGGGAGTGATATGAGTCTCCATAGGGTTTTTTTTTTTTTTTACTTTCTACTCTTTCCCCCTTACATATTTTTAGTCGTTCCCCTCGCCAATTGTCTATTGTGTTATTATTGTATCTACTGTTTGCTAATAAATTTTGATCCTGTTTTTCTCAATAATAGTTTCTCATTTTGGGTTTTTTATATGGTATAATTCAGCCAATGTATACAATTCATACCTAGTCATTTGTCTATACCCATGTTCGTTTTTGGTCATATACTCCTGTTTAGGTGTTAACGTGTCTGTGAGATGCTTGCAATTCCATCTTTGTTACATTTTTGTATAACTTTTGCTACAGTATTCTGACTGATAAGTAAAGCTTTGATGATCTCCTTATAGCCTTCACCTCTCTTGTGTAAAGACATTTCTCTTCCATGTGATGCCATTGCTGACAGCATGAAATGTGAAGTGGTTTTCTTTGTTGAATCTGTCAGTAGGATCAACCGTCCTAAGCCATCTATATGGACATGTAGGTGATAGGAAGCTTAATAAAATGATACCGAATATACTCGTGTATAAGCCGAGTTTTTTTAGCACATTTTTTTGTGCTAAAAATGCCCCCCTCAGCTTATACACGAGTTATTGTTACAAAAAGGGGGAGGGGGAGCGGTGGAGCAGCGGATCACAGAGGCAGGAGCCGGCGGCTGCGGCTGTAACTGTGCGCGCTGGCAGTGAATATTCATTTCACTTATAATGCGCACAGTTACACATCATACTTACCTTCCATGCGCACCCTCGCTGCATCTCGTTCGTTCTGGCACCAGCAGCTCTTCCAGCCGAGTGATCACATGGCCCAGCTCATTAAGGTGGAGTGATTATTCATTACCTTAATGAGCGGGGCCACATGATCGCTCGGCCGGAAGAGATGCTGGCGCCAAACGAAATGCAGTGCAGGCATACAAGGAAGGTAAGTAGTATGTGTTTTTTTTTTATAGGAACCAAGCATACAAGGGTAGGGGATAAGGAACCATTCATACAAGGACATATAAGAACAGGGAATGAAAAACCATGCAAACAAGGATAGGGGCGGGGAGCCATGCATAGAAGCACAGTGATGCAGGAGCCATGCATACAAGGACAGGGACAGGGAACCATGTATACAAGGACAGGACAGGGAGCCACGAGGATAGGGATGAGGGGACAATGCATACCCGGCTTATACTCTAGTCAAAAAGTTTTCCCAGTTGTTAACGACAAAATTAGGAGCCTCAGCTTATACTAGGATTGACTTATGCTCGAGTATATACGGTACCTTGATATCTGCGATCCGATGTCTAAGGGTACCGTTACACCTAGCGATGCACCAGCGATCCCGACCAGCGATATGACGCAGTCAGTATCGCTGGTGCATCGCTAGGTGGTTGCTAGTGAGCTGCCACACAGGCAGATCTCACCAGCGACATCGCTGGGGACGGGGATCGCTACTTACCTGTCAGACGCGGCGATCCTGCCTCCTCCCACCCGGCTCCACGCCTCGCTCGTCGGCGCCACAGGAAGCGCAGCAGGAAGCGGCCGACGAGGAATGGTCCAGGAGCTTCTCGCGCGATCAGCGATAACCAGCGGGGGAGCCGGTTGGAGGTAAGTATCACATGCAGCGATATCGCTAGCAATATCGCTGCAACGTCACAAAATTGGTGACTTTACAGCGATATTGCTAGCGATATCGCAGTGTGTAACGGGGGATTTATTCCAGGGAAATTCATGTTTTTATTAAATGTAAATGAGCTGTTAAAGACTATGGGGTGGACACTGATCTGCATGAGAATGAAAATTGTGAGGTACAGCCCCTTTGAGTCAATATTTTGTAGGACCATCTTTTGCTGCAATTACTGTTGCAAGTTTTGTTAGTATGTCTCTACTAGCTTTGCACATCCGAAGGCTGAAATTTTTGCCCATCCTTTTTAGAAAACTAGCTCTAGATTGTATGGAGGCATCTGTGAACATCAATTTTAAAGTCACAGATTCTCAATGAGATTTAGGTCTGAATTATGACTGGACCATGCAAACACAAATATGCTTTGTTCTAAATCATTCCATTGTAGCTCTGGCAGTATGTTTAGGGTCGTTGTCCTGCTGGAAGGTGAACCTACACCACAGTCTCAAGTTATTTGCAGACTCTAACAGCTTTTAAACCAGGATTGCCCTGTCCTTAGCTCCATCCATCTATCAATTCTCACCAGCTTCCCTGTCCTTCTGAAGAAAAGCATCCTCGTAGCATAATGCTGCCACCACCATGTTTGACAGTGTGGATCGTATTTTCAGCATGATGTGCAGTGTTATACAGCATGTGGAATTAAGCCCTAAAAGTTCTACCTTGGTCTCATCTGACCATACCACCTTTTTTCACCTGCTAGCTGTGTCCTCAACATGGATTTTTGCAAACATGATTTCTTATGGCTTGTCTTTAAAAATGGTTTATGTTTTGCCACTCTTCCATAAAGGCCAGATTTGTGGAACAAACTACTAATAGTTTTCCTGTGGACAGATTGTCCTACCTGATCTGTGGATCTCTGCCGCTCCTCCAAAGTGACCATGGTTTTCTTAGTTGCTCCTTAAATTAGTGCTCTCCTTGCTTGGGATGTCAGTTTAGGTGAACAGTAGATCTTGGTAGGTTTGCAATTATGTCATAGTCCTATTTGGACTATTTTTTTTAGAATCTAACTATTGTTTACTCTTCTCCTCAACTTTATCCCTGACCTTTTTGGTGTGTCCCTTGGTTTTCATGATGCTGTTTGATCCCTAATGTTCTCAAACACACAGGTGGACCCCATTTCACTTTGTATGTGACTTCTGGAGGCAATTGGTCACTCATCATTTTATTTAGGTTTATTAGATTACAGGGAGTTGAATACAAATGCATGTCACAATTTTCAAATTCATGTTTATAAAATATTTGGAAAATCATTTCATTTACACTTTGCAAATAGTTGTTACTTTGTGTTGGTATAGCACATAAAATCCCAATAAAATGCATTTAAGTTTGTGGGTGTAACTTGAAAAAATGTGGAAAAGTTCACGAGTTAGGAATCCTTTTTCTAAGCACTGTATATATATACAGTGGGGAAAAAAAGTATTTAGTCAGTCAGCAATAGTGCAAGTTCCACCACTTAAAAAGATGAGAGGCGTCTGTAATTTACATCATAGGTAGACCTCAACTATGGGAGACAAACTGAGAAAAAAAAATCCAGAAAATCACATTGTCTGTTTTGTTTTCATTTAATTTGCATATTATGGTGGAAAATAAGTATTTGGTCAGAAACAAAATTTCATCTCAATACTTTGTGATATATCCTTTGTTGGCAATGACAGAGGTCAAACGTTTTCTGTAAGTCTTCACAAGGTTGCCACACACTGTTGTTGGTATGTTGGCCCATTCCTCCATGCAGATCTCCTCTAGAGCAGTGATGTTTTTGGCTTTTCACTTGGCAACACGGACTTTCAACTCCCTCCAAAGGTTTTCTATAGGGTGGAGATCTGGAGACTGGCTAGGCCACTCCAGGACCTTGAAATGCTTCTTACGAAGCCACTCCTTCGTTGCCTTGGCGGTGTGCTTTGGATCATTGTCATGTTGAAAGACCCAGCCACGTTTCATCTTCAATGCCCTTGCTGATGGAAGGAGCTTTGCACTCAAAATCTCACGATACATGGCCCCATTCATTCTTTCATGTACCCGGATCAGTCGTCCTGGCCCCTTTGCAGAGAAACAGCCCCAAAGCATGATGTTTCCACCACCATGCTTTACAGTAGGTATGGTGTTTGATGGATGCAACTCAGTATTCTTTTTCCTCCAAACACGACAAGTTGTGTTTCTACCAAACAGTTCCAGTTTGGTTTCATCAGACCATAGGACATTCTCCCAAAACTCCTCTGGATCATCCAAATGCTCTCTAGCAATCTGAAAACAAAGATTATTCAACATACCGTATATACTCGAGTATAAGCCGACCCGAGTATAAGCCGACCCCCCTAATTTTGCCACAAAAAACTGGGAAAACTTATTGACTCGAGTATAAGCCTAGGGTGGGAAATGCTCCATAGATTATTCCCCCATATGCTGCCCTCATAAGAAGCTCCATAGATTATTCCCCCATATACTGCCCCCATAAGAAGCTCCATAGATTGTTCCCCCATATGCTGCCCCCATTAGAAGCTCCATATTGTTCCCCCAGATACTGCCCCCATTAGAAGCTCCATATACTGCCCCCATTAGAAGCTCCATATTGTTCCCCCATATGCTGCCCCCATTAGAAGCTCCATATTGTGCCCCCATATACTGCCCCCATTAGAAGCTCCATATTGTTCCCCCATATACTGCCCCCATTAGAAGCTCCATATACTGCCCCCATTAGAAGCTCCATATTGTTCCCCCATATACTGCCCCCATTAGAAGCTCCATATTATTCCCCCATATGCTGCCCCCATAAGAAGCTCCTTAGATTATGCCCCCATGTGCTGCTGCTGCTGCATGTAAAAATAAAAAAAATGACATACTCACCTCTCCGTCGCTGGGTGTCAGATACTCACCTGTCCTGCGTCCATGGCTGCTCACCGCTATCTGTCACGTCATCGGTCAGTGACGTTCAGACTGCAGGGGGCGCGGCGCGCACTAATCACGTCACCGCGCCCTCTGCTGTCTGAAGTCACTGACCGATGACAGACAGCAGCAAGCAGCCATGGACGCAGGACAGGTGAGTATCGCTATACTTACCCGTCCTGACGCTGTGTCTTGAGCCCCCAGTTTCTCCGCGCTCTCTCTTCCTGCCTTCAGCGGTCACGTGGTGCCGCTCATTAAAACTCATGAATATGCGCATATTCATGAGTTTTAATGAGCGGCACCACGTGACCGCTGAAGGCAGGAAGAGAGAGCACGGGGAGAAGCTGGGGGCTCAAGACACAGCGTCAGGACGGGTAAGTATGACCTGACACCCCCCCCGCCCCCCTCCCCCTCTGACCCCCGGTGTATATGACTCGAATATAAGCCGAGAGGGGGACTTTCAGCCCAAAAAAACAGGCTGAAAATCTCGGCTTATATTCGAGTATATACGGTAACTTTTCAGGGGAAGGATACAAAAAGTTGTCTCAGAGCTTTAACCTGTCAGTTTCCACTGTGAGGAACATAGTAAGGAAATGGAAGAACACAGGTACAGTTCTTGTTAAGCCCAGAAGTGGCAAGCCAAGAAAAATATCAGAAAGGCAGAGAAGAAGAATGGTGAGAACAGTCAAGGACAATCCACAGACCACCTCCAAAGACCTGCAGCATCATCTTGCTGCAGATGGTGTCACTGTGCATCGGTCAACAATACAGCGCACTTTGCACAAGGAGAAGCTGTATGGGAGAGTGATGCGAAAGAAGCCGTTTCTGCAAGCACGCCACAAATAAAGTCACCTGAGGTATGCAAAAGCACATTTGGACAAGCCAGTTACATTTTGGAAGAAGGTCCTGTGGACTGATGAAACAAAGATTGAGTTGTTTGGTCATACAAAAAGGCGTTATGCATGGAGGCTAAAAAACACAGCATTCCAAGAAAAACACTTGCTACCCACAGTAAAATTTGGTGGAGGTTCCATCATGCTTTGGGGCTGTGTGGCCAATGCCGGCACCGGGAATCTTGTTAAAGTTGAGGGTCGCATGGATTCAACTCAGTATCAGCAGATTCTTGACAATAATGTGCAAGAATCAGTGACGAAGTTGAAGTTATGCAGGGGATGGATATTTCAGCAAGACAATGATCCAAAACACCGCTCCAAATCTACTCAGGCATTCATGCAGAGGAACAATTACAATGTTCTGGAATGGCCATCCCAGTCCCCAGACCGGAATATCATTGAACATCTGTGGGATGATTGAAGCGGGCTGTCCATGCTCGGCGACCATCAAACTTAACTGAACTGGAATTGTTTTGTAAACAGGAGTGGTCACAAATACCTTCATCCAGGATCCAGGAACTCATTAATAGCTACAGGAAGCGACTAGAGGCTGTTATTTTTGCAAAAGGAGGATCTACGAAATATTAATGTCACTTTTATGTTGAGGAGCCCATACTTTTGCACCTGTCAAATTTTGTTTAAATGCAGATTGCACATTTTCTGTTAGTACAATAAACCTCATTTGAATCCAGAAATATAACTGAGTCCATCAGTTATTAGATATATGAAACTGAAATAGCTGTTGCAAAAACCAAAATTGTTATAAAGAAAAAAGGTTAACATTCATAGGGGTGCCCAAACTTTAACATATGACTGTATATATGTGTATATATATATATATATATATATATATATATATATATATATATATGAACACAGCACGGGAACATGCAACAAATATGCACATCATTACATATACATCACACAGATGCCCTTCCTACTCCTCTGCCCCAACTCCAGAGCCATGAGGAGCAGGAGCTCTCGCCTCTGTTACGAGTACTGGAAGGGTCTCTTTCTCTTGCACAGGTGATGAGGAGCATAGCACAGCATTCAGGGAGCACAGCGGTTAGGTGTTGGCATATTTTGCAGCAGGTGACCTCGGCCTACAGCTGATAGGTGTACTGCAGCCCCCCAATGTGAAGCATAAGGCCTAAGAGGTGAATCTAGGCTCATAGTGTACGCAAGCCTCCTGTGGAGCGGCAGCTCTTCAGAGTTGTGTATTGGGCAAACTGTAGACTTCTGCCTGACACAAGATACTTCTCTCGTCTCATAGCAGAAGAAGCCATGCATGGCCCATCTGTTTTCTTTGGCTGTCAGATGATGTTCTTATAAAAGCTTGTTTGCGGCTTATATTTTGCTTTTGTCATGTGTCACAACGTCACTTATTCATCTAAATGAGGACCATGTAATTCTACTTCTGTAGCCAGACAGAATTTCTCCCTGCAATATTGGGTAATCATTTTGGAAACTTTCTCTTTAGAGAAGAGGATGTTTTATCTGGATCTAATATGCAATGTACACGTCGCAGCAAAATTCATGTCTGTATTGTCCAAGAGCAATGTAGAATTGAGTATTGTCTAGAAATGGCGCCAATCTTGCCCACTTGAGATGCAATGCCACATGCATCACAGGATAAGTGTTTGCAGAAGACTGAGATGCAATACCTAACATAACCTTTGGACATGTATGGCACTGTTTCTGGAGGAAATTTACAGTCATATTATGGCTGAGGCTACATAGAGATTCATGTCTGTTGTCAGTGTGGAACTACTTGCAAATAGATACTGTATTTATTGCTTACAGTACAATTGTATTTTCTGAAAAATGAGCTTTTGCATGGACATAAAACACAAAGCTTGACAGTGTAGTCAGTATTATCCACACTGTTTGTTTATTGCAATGGCTTTGAAAATTAATCTGGAGTACACAAGTGCTCTTCAGGCTAATGGCAATGGAAAAGCAATGTATAAAGCACTGCGATCTCGAGGACTAAATTAAATAGTTCAAGATAGTAGAGCAATTGCCTTGGTTGCTCCCTTGATAGTGATTGGATGCTTCTCTATTGCCAACAGTCTGCTTGATGAGAGTCAGTGCCCCCCACCCCCTACATCACACACCTGAGCCAATAGCCCCTAACTGTTATCTGTCAGTAGGGCATACATTATAAGCTACGGCTATAAGGGATGTGCCAGGACCGTGAAAACATCCCTAATGCTCATGTTGGTATAAATGTGTGTTATGCCCTTGTTCACTCCGGTACTGTATGCTGTGCTGTATATAATTATGTGATTAAGATGTTGCTGCTCTTATATATGTTTATGTGCTATAATTTATGTCCATGTACATATGTTGCGCACTGTGGTATTCAGGGAAAGTGAGATACCCTGGGTCAGCCACTAGATGGGGGTATAATGCTAATGGGGAGTATTACATTAGATTGGCCTCTAGATGGGGCATAGTAGAATATGGGAAATAGTTACAGTTCACATAGGAGGGGCACGGGGGGATAAGTTAGGAAGAACTTCCTGATAGCAGTCAGTCGGGGCGAGGGCGCCCATTAGCTCAGGAGGGCTGGCTAGCCCTGGGCAACACCGTGTCACGAAATGTTCTGCACAAGCCAAAGGCCCAGCATATAGTTTTTGTGACCAGGATTGTTACAGAGGGATATAGAGCAGCAGTACTGGCAGTGCAGTATGGGTGGGTCTGCAGTTGCTAGTGAAGACTTAGCAGTATGGGCACATCACTTAACATGTGTCAGCTTATCTCGTGGGCTGATGCCCTCAGAGCCGGGGTGAAACAGCTGAGGGATCACCCAACTGGAGTGCGACTGGGCACTAGAGACCGTTTGGCATGGTCCGTCCTGGAAGCGGGCTTAGTGAGAAAGAGAGAAGGAAAGGGACAGAAGAAAAGCTGAATGTTGTGTACCCTGATGCTGAGGATGCTGGAAAGAATATGAATATGCTGTGTACAAGTCTCAGTTAATTTGCTTTTTTTAGAGTTGAACTGGACTGTGACTCCGTTATTTCTAAAGTGGATCCTGAAGTCATTCATAAAAGTACAGAGGACCCTGATGGAGCTGAGAATGGCGCTGCAGGTATGCTGAGTGATGAGCAGCGTGTTTATGTGATGTGATTGATGTGATGTGATGTGATTCCCTCACACGGCAATAAAGAAGATCTGGTAGGGAGCATCATGGTACTTTGCTTCTGCCTCTACTTAAGTCTCCTCGACCATCAGACATGCAGAAACATCTTGCATGATTTCTTTCACTGATACAGTAATCATAAATCTCCCCTAGGCTCAGCGCTTATATAGCTGATAATAGTAATTTGTCAAATAGTTATTGGTACCTATCCCTTTTGGTTAGAGTTGAGCGAAACGGGTCGAAAAAATTCAAAAGTCGCCGACTTTTGGCAAAGTCGGGTTTCATGAAACAAAACCCGACCCTAGGATGAGGTCGGCCACGAGGTCGGCGACTTACGCGCCAAAGTCGCGTTTCAAAAGTTTGTTTTGCGCTCTTTTTCAGCCAATCAGGATCCACGGACACTGTGGGCAACGTGATGACCTAGGCACGGGTCACCACCATCTTTCAGAAGGGCATGCAAGTGATTGGCTTGCTTTGGTGGGCGTCACAGGGGGTATAAAAGGGCGTGCACGCCGACCGCCATCTTACTTCTGCCGATCTTAGTATAGGGAGAGGTTGCTGCTGATTCTGTACGGAGAGCGTTAGGCAGGGAAGAAGACAAAAAAACTGCTTCTGCTGCTAGCGATTTGGCCTGCACAACACACAAGTCACTGTGTGTGCAGTGCAAGGGGAGGCTATATTGTGGTGTATCAGTGGTGTTGGTTGTTGGGCTGCCTTTTAAGGCTTCCTGACATGCTGGCATTGCTGTTTACCCACTGCTCCGCAAACTGCTTTTTTAAAAGCAATCCAATCTCCCTTATCCTCTAGTCACTTTTGTCACAGCTGTGCCATCGAGCCTGTCACATAGCGCTCAGATATCAGTGGGACTCACACAATCCACAAGTGTCCAGTGTCCAAAAGTGTGCGCAGAGATTCAAAATCTCCATTATCCTCTCGTCACTTTGGTCACAGGCAGCTGTGCCATCGAGCGTGTCACATAGCGCTCAGATATCAGTGGGCCTCACACAATCCACAAGTGTCCAGTGTCCAAAAGTGTGCGCAGAGATTCAAAATCTCCATTATCCTCTCGTCACTTTGGTCACAGGCAGCTGTGCCATCGAGCGTGTCACATAGCGCTCAGATATCAGTGGGCCTCACACAATCCACAAGTGTCCAGTGTCCAAAAGTGTGCGCAGAGATTCAAAATCTCCATTATCCTCTCGTCACTTTGGTCACAGGCAGCTGTGCCATCGAGAGTGTCACATAGCGCTCAGATATCAGTGGGCCTCACACAATCCACAAGTGTCCAGTGTCCAAAAGTGTGCGCAGAGATTCAAAATCTCCATTATCCTCTCGTCACTTTGGTCACAGGCAGCTGTGCCATCGAGCGTGTCACATAGCGCTCAGATATCAGTGGGCCTCACACAATCCACAAGTGTCCAGTGTCCAAAAGTGTGCGCAGAGATTCAAAATCTCCATTATCCTCTCGTCACTTTGGTCACAGGCAGCTATGCCATCGAGCGTGTCACATAGCGCTCAGATATCAGTGGGCCTCACACAATCCACAAGTGTCCAGTGTCCAAAAGTGTGCGCAGAGATTCAAAATCTCCATTATCCTCTCGTCACTTTGGTCACAGGCAGCTGTGCCATCGAGCCTGTCACATAGCGCTCAGATATCAGTGGGCCTCACACAATCCACAAGTGTCCAGTGTCCAAAAGTTTGCGCAGAGATTCAAAATCTCCATTATCCTCTCGTCACTTTGGTCACAGGCAGCTGTGCCATCGAGCCTGTCACATAGCGCTCAGATATCAGTGGGCCTCACACAATCCAAAAGTGTCCACTGTCCACAAGTGTGTGCAGAAATTCTAAATCTCCCCTGTCCTATAGACACCTTGTACCTTGTTTTACATTACTATATAGTTTGTTGGATTTTGTCTACATTTCTACCAAAAATGAGGAAGGCTGGTGGAAGAGGCCGTGGAATTGGGCGGGGGTTGGCAGCTGGTAATGATGGTGTTGGATCTGATGGTAGTGGCAAGAGCAAAATAGGACCGAATGCAGGAGGTGCTGACCCTGCGTCATCGTCTCGCTACATAAGGCCTCGAACGCTTAGTTTTCTAGGAGTTGGCAAACCGCTTTTAAAGGCAGAGCATCAGGAAAAAGTTTTGTCTTACATTGCTGACTCAGCCTCCAGCTCTATCGCCTCCTCTTCTTCAGTTGTAAAAAGTAAAAGCACTGAGTCGTCATTGGAGGCTCATGTTCATGAACCACACCTTTCCTTGTGTCCTTCACCCCAACCAAGATTGAAGGATGACGCAGGCCATACTACTGATTACTCCATGGAGCTGTTTTCACATACCATGCCTGGATTATCAAGTGAAATGGTGAATTACCCAGGCCAAGATGAATCTGACATGGAGTGCACTGATGCACAGCCGCTGATGGATGATTCTGCTGGTACATTCACTCAGAGCACTACATTGTCCTCGCAGTGTACAGAGCCAGATTTTGACCCTGATGAGACTCAGGTGCCCCTTCCCGCACACTATACCACCATACACGGTGACACAGAGGAAGGTGCACATGACATAGAAGAGGAGGTGATGGATGACCCAGTTGTTGACCCAGATTGGCATCCATTGGGGGAAGAGGGTGCTGCTTCCAATAGCTCAGATGAGGAGCATCCACAGCAGACATCGACATCGCAACAGCTGTTATCTGGCAGGCCCGGAGCACTCCAAAGACAGGTTCCAAACATCAAAAGAGTTGCTGGACAGCTTGTCCAGAGGGTCAAAAGATCACAGCGTGCTAGGCCGCAAAATGTCTGCCAAAGTAGGAAGAGTGCAGTGTGGCACTTTTTTGAACAAAATCCTCATGATCAGGCCAAGGTTATCTGTAAGAAGTGCGCAAAGACCTTTAGCCGAGGGAAAAATCTGAAAAATTTGAATACCAGTTGCATGCTTAGACATTTAACCAGCATGCACTTGCAAGCGTGGACACAACACCAAACCTCAAGTGCCACATGTGCAACTGATCACAACGAAGGTAGTCAGCAATGCTACATTGTTTCCCCCACTGTAAGCCCACCGGTTAGCACAGCAGCAAATGTTGAGGTGTCGTTGCAAGACCACAGCAGTCAGGGAATCCCACTGTTATATCAACGAAAGACTGATTCTAGGCCATCAGAAAGAACACCAACTCCATCACCATCATCAACCCTCTCTCAGTCCGCCCTGTCCACCGCTACTTCCACCATATGCAGCTCTCAAGTCCAGCTCACCCTCCCAGACACTATGAGTAGGTCAAGAAAGTACTCAGTCTCTCATCCGCGTACACTGGGTTTGAATGCCCACATTGCCAAAGTAATCTCGTTTGAGATGATGCCCTTTCGGTTGGTGGAAAGCACAGCTTTCCGCGAACTCATGGCCTATGCAGTACCACGCTATGACCTACCCAGTCGCCACTTCTTCTCTCGCAAAGCCATCCCAGCCCTCCACCATCATGTGAAAGACCGCATTGTCCATGCACTCAAGCAGTCAGTGAGCGGAAAGGTGCACCTCACAACTGATGCATGGTCCAGTCGGCATGGCCAGGGCCGTTACGTGTCCATCACTGCGCACTGGGTTAATGTGGTGGATGCAGGGTCCACAGGGGACAGCGGTGGTGGGACAGTGCTGCCTAGCCCACGGTATAGGAAACAGTTGGCTGTAGGCGTTCGATCCTCCTCCTCCTCCTCCAGAAGCGAAAGCTCGTCCACAGAGCGCAGTCGTACGAGCACTCCATCTGCAGCTGCCACTGTTGCACACGATGTGTCCCCCTATCGAGCAGCTAGTGGAAAGCGTCAGCAGGCTGTGTTGCAGATGATGTGTTTGGGCGACAGACACACCGCCGAGGTGCTGGCCGAGTACTTGAAGCGACAAACTGAGTCATGGCTGGGCAGTGTACATCTTGAGGCAGGCAAGGTAGTTAGTGATAACGGCCGTAATTTTGTGGCAGCCATAGCCCTTTGAAAACTCAGCCACATACCTTGCTTGGCTCACACCTTGAACCTGGTGGTGCAGTGCTTCCTCAAAAATTATCCGGAGTTAACAGCCCTGCTCCAGAAGGTGCGAAGACTGTGCGCGCACATCCGTCGGTCGCCTGTACACTCCGTTCGTATGCAGAAGCTGCAGCGATTGCTCCACCTTCCCAACCACCGCCTCATTATCGACATTGCAACAAGGTGGAACTCCACCCTGCACATGGTGGAGCGGCTGTGCGAGCAGAGGCAGGCCATAATGCATTTGTGGGAGGATACACGGCCAGGCACTTTGAGAGCAGACATGGAGTTGACAGGCGTGCAGTGGTCGAAGCTGAAAGACCTTTGTAAAGTCCTTCAGTGTTTTGAGGAATGCACACGGCTGGTAAGCGCAGACGACGCCATCCTAAGCATGAGCATCCCACTTATGCGTCTGCTCATGCAAACTTTGACGCACCTTAAGGAGCAGGCGTCTGCAGCCAATGTTGATGAGGAGGAAGAGGAGGAGGGAATCCTTGATGACATTCAGTCATTGTCTGCTCAGGGACCTCTCCTGGACGAGGTGGAGGAAGAAGAGGAGGAGGAGGAGGATGATGGGGATGATTACTTAGGGGAGGAGGATGCATCTCGTGGGGCAAGTGAAAATGTTGGCGTGGCAAGGTCTGGTACAGGGTTTGTGCGTGACTGGAGGGATGTGGATTTGCCAGAAAGTGCTCCTCCACCCAGCACTCGCAGTGCATCATTGACACCGGGAACATTGGCCCACATGTCAGATTATGCCTTGCGGATCCTAAAAAGGGACCCCCGCATTGCCAAAATGATGAACGATGACGACTACTGGTTGGCCAGCATCCTGGATCCACGCTATAAAGGCAAATTACAAAACATCATGCCACAGGAGAACCTTGACCTAATATTGGCTAATAAACAAGCAACTCTGGTAAATCGGTTGCTTGAGGCATTCCCAGCACACAGCAGCGGTGATGGTTCTCACACGAGCCGTACGGGCCGGGGGCAGCTTGGCAGAGGTGTTCGTGGTGCACACAGCAGAAGTGGCGTTGGAGACAGGGGTTTCATGACAATGTTGTGGACTGATTTTTCAAATACCGCTCACACAACTGGTAATACTGCATCGATGGAAAGTGACAGGAGACAGCAGTTGTCAACTATGGTTACAAACTACTTTTCCTCCCATATCGATGTTCTCCCACACAGGTCATTCCCCTTTGACTATTGGGCCGCTAAACTGGACACCTGGCCTGAATTGGCCCAATATGCCTTCCAGGAGCTCGCTTGCCCAGCTGCAAGTGTGCTATCGGAAAGAGTCTTCAGTGCAGCTGGATCAATCCTGACAGAAAAAAGGACCCGTCTGTCAACCCAAAATGTGGATGATCTAACCTTCATTAAAATGAACCACGCATGGGTTTCCAAGGATTTTGTCCCACCTTCCCCTGATGACACATAGGGTGACAGAAAAATGGCTTGCTTTGGTCCACCTCTTCCTGGTACTTCACCTATTTCGCCTTTTGCATCAGCTGAATGTCCAACATCAACATATGCCACTTTCTAAAACTCCCTAACTGTGCTGCCTCCCCCCCATGGCCGGGGTCACCACCTACCGCACGACACCGTGCGAGTGCCGTTGCCCTGGACAGGTGGGTAGGCCGACTCTTGGGCGCGGGCACTGGCACAGGGTCCCTCATAGTGCTATCAAGTGTCTCTGACGGTGGTGGTGCACACCCGCCGTCAGACACACCGCTGTACTATGAGGGGCCCAGTGCCAGTACCGACGCCCACGAGTGGGCCCCCCTTGCTTGGGCAGGGCCCCAGCATTTGCAATCTTTACCTCTCCCTGCTCCTCCGCTGTGTAATCTGGGCCGTCAAATCCATACTGTGCCTGACACCGTCTGAGCCTGCCTCCTGAGACATATATTTTGAATGTGTACGCTATCCATACATGTTATCCGGGGATACGGTACCCTTTCTAACCTTTGTGCAATCACGTGCAATCCATACTGTGCCTGACACCGTCTGAGCCTGCCTCCTGAGACATATATTTTGAATGTGTACGCTATCCATACATGTTATCCAGGGATACGGTACCCTTTCTAACCTTTGTGCAATCACGTGCAATCCATACTGGGCCTGACACCGTCTGAGCCTGCCTCCTGAGACATATATTTTGAATGTGTACGCTATCCATACATGTTATCCAGGGATACGGTACCCTTTCTAACCTTTGTGCAATCACGTGCAATCCATACTGTGCCTGACACCGTCTGAGCCTGCCTCCTGAGACATATATTTTGAATGTGTACGCTATCCATACATGTTATCCGGGGATACGGTACCCTTTCTAACCTTTGTGCAATCACGTGCAATCCATACTGTGCCTGACACCGTCTGAGCCTGCCTCCTGAGACATATATTTTGAATGTGTACGCTATCCATACATGTTATCCGGGGATACGGTACCCTTTCTAACCTTTGTGCAATCACATGCAATCCATACTGTGCCTGACACCGTCTGAGCCTGCCTCCTGAGACATATATTTTGAATGTGTACGCTATCCATACATGTTATCCAGGGATACGGTACCCTTTCTAACCTTTGTGCAATCACGTGCAATCCATACTGGGCGTGAGAACGGCTGGCGAGCTGTTAAGCAAGCTACAGCACCTGTCCAGACAAGTACAGGGATTCCCTAGCGAGGAGACTTATTTGATTGTTTTCAATGTTGGGACAGCAATTTTTGGGGAGCACTATACTCTGGAGAATGATAGATGGGGCCCACCATACACTGGAACATTCCAGAGGTGGACATCAGACACTGGAGCAGCATTTACAGGGCCCATTATACACTAGAGCATTAGAAATGGAGCCCATTATGTTTGGAGCATTATTTGGGCCCATAAGACAGTGGAGCTTCATCCATGCGGACCAACATATACTGTAGCATTATGTGGAGCTCATCATATACTGTTTCAAACATTATATGGGACCAATGATTCTGTATGGAGAAATAGATGGGCCTCGTCATGAGATGTAAAAAGTGAGGTATTTTTCATTGTACTATACCGCTATTTATCTGCCGTATCGGAGCATGATGAGTTGTGGTATGTGTTAAAGGGGCGCTCTTTCGCCCAGGGCACATGAAAACCTGCAGCCAGCCCTCCCCCCCCCCACAACTTTAGCCAAATAACCCCCATTTTTCAGTGCGTAACTTGTATTATGAAGTTAATTAAGGTTGACAAGCTTAAGTAAGAAGAATTGATGCTTTTGGCATTCAAATGGGCACTGTAGGTGTGTTTCCTGTCCTCCTCTCACTGCCGACTTTTATTCCCCATTGACTTACATTGGGTTTCGTGTTTCGGGACGACCCCGACTTTTCCCTATAATCGGACGATCTTGCTCGACCCGACTTTTGGAAAAGTTGGGTTTCACGAAACGAAACGCGACCCTAAAAAACCAAAAGTCGCTCAACTCTACTTTTGGTTACATTTCTGTCGCTGGGCAGCACTGCACCTTTGTTGTGGTCGACAAAGGGCAGTCCTGTTTAATTCCTGGGACTTTTGGTTCAGTTCATCCAGGGAGCTATAGGGTTGATTCCTGGATAGTTTAGTATTATGCCTTGCTGTGAGCTCTGGGCAGGGCTGTCCTCTATCTAAACTCCTGCAGCTCTAATTCAAGCTGCCAATTATTAGTGCTCTTAATCTGGTCCACACCTCAGTGCTCAGTACCTGCAGTATTTCTTGTTATCCTTGTTTTTGACCTTTGCCTGTTTTATGACTTTTCTACTGCCCAATGATTTTTTTTCTCTTGTGCCCACCTAGTACTGATTAAATGACCTGACTATTCGTGCCAGCCTGGACCACCGGCCAGCGGCTACTCAAAGAACTTAGCCTAGGGTCCCTGTGTAAAGCCCCCATCACACACAGGGAAATCGCTGCTGTGTGGCAGGCGGGAGACCAGCGATCAGCGAGCTGGAGCTGGTAACCAAGGTAAACAGCGGGTTTCTAAGCGCCGCGCGACGCTTAGAAACCCGCTGTGAACCTTAGATACCAGTGCGCTGGTGCAGGGAGCTGGTAACCCGCTGTTTACCTTGGTTACCAGCTTCCTGCACCAGCGCGCTGGTATCTAAGGTACACTGCGGGTAACTAAGCGACGTGCGTCGCTTGTTACCCGCGTCGTCGCTGTCCTGATCGCTGCTGAGATCTGCCTGTTTGGCAGCTCACCAGCGATCATGTAGTGACTCACCAGCGATCCTGACAAGGTCATATCGTCGGGATCGCTGGTGCGTCGCTATATGTGACGGGGCCCTAAGTCTACAACTCTTTAAAGGGGTTAAAGGCTGAAGGCCAGGGTTCTCCTGTGATCTGATAGTCAGAGTAAACAGTGCAAAGCCTGCAGGTAGGAGCCATTTTTAGAGCAGCCAGACAACCAAAGACAGGGCCTCGTCACAGAATAAATAGCCAAATTAATGGATCACCTCTAAGCAGTGGTGAATTAAATGCAATACCTGGCCTAGCTGGCCCAAGCAGCATGATTTCAACATCAGTGAACCACTCAGACCCTAGCCAATGCAACACTTCCCAACCTGTTAGGGACGGCGGAAGGCACTAAATAATAATAAGTGTGTTCGCCTCCCGGGGTCCACCGTGCAGTAGGTGTTACACCGCTGCTAGATAATGGCAGACACGCTATATGGCGGTATATCGCACGTGGGTTGAACGTCACACGGAGTGCGCTGGGCGTGCTCTGTTGATTCACAGAGGCGCCAAAGTAATAAACATAAATACCGAGCCTGTTAGACTCACAGGTCTCAGCGGAATGCACGCACGGTATATGGTAACAGGACTAGGACCCAAGACACAGGGTCAGTGTCCGTCTACCTACCGTGTGTGCGGCGTCCACGGTAGCTGACTGCAACGCGGCGACTGACACAGCCGCTCTGTGACAATGCCCAGGAGGGGGCGCACTGTCGGACGCTAGTTCTGTGGAGATATGCACTGTGGCCTACAGAGAGCCACTGACTGGCGCTGACTCTATGACTAAGTCCCTATCCACACACGTAATATCAGAGGAAGGGGGATCTTATTGAGTCATTCGCAGGTTCATGCATCCGTCATCATTCACACAGGTAGCAACTAGGGTCTATACTAGCGCATGGCCAAGTGGCCATGCGAACCTTTTATAGCCAGGACCTTCCGAAAGCTTCCAGATCCCTGATATGGACCAATAAGATCTGGAGAAGGACCTGGGCATGTGACTCCCGATCTCCAATAGGAGATCGTCTCGTGAGCATGTTCAGTGGAGCGACAGAAGGACTTAGCCTCTGGAGTGGTTTGCTGCTGAACAGCCTGCATTGCTATTGCTGGCCCAAAGGTGGCAGCAACAGCCAGACCCACAGAGCAGGTCTGGGCAGAGCGTCGGGAACGACAGGGCTGCTAAACAAGCTTTTCTGTGGTCGACGGAGCATGGGAGACCGCAGAATGTGAGGTTCTGGATTCCTGCTGTGCCGCTGCAGGAACCCGACGCCTAACACAACCTGCTTGACCAATTTGTAAGGTGACATTAATTTTTTTTTCTATTAGGGAAAGCTATAATCTGTATTTTATGCTCTGTCCACATTTGTCTGGTTTTGAGAGCCAGCATGTGGGATCATCAGTTTCCTGTGCAGGGTGACCCCTAGACTTGGGGCTTTTCCCTAGCTCCTGATGTTTCAGAACCCTCCACAGATGAGTCATTTTTTTGAGGCCTTAGGGCTCCTGTATGAAAACTCTCACCAAGCAGCTTTCACAGAAAGTAAATGTGTACTTTATTCGTAAATTATGCCAGGGGCAATGTACTGCTGAGGAGAACATTATTGAGGTTTTTGACGCTGGACCACAGACTCGCAGTGGAATGACCAAGCCCTTCACTATGTTTTGTACTGTACTTTCTGACCAAATCAAGGACATGTTAGCACAGTTCTTTTCTCCTGACACCATTGACTCACCCACGGTCCCGGCAATCCAGCTCGATAGGTGGTCGCACAAATGTAGACTCTGCAACTCCACCTAAGACTGGTGCTCCACTTTCTGAGGAGCCCATGCAGATTGGGGAGACTCACTGCCATCAACAACTAGGGGTCAAGTGACAAGCATTGGTTATTTTTAGCAACTGTGAAAAGTTTGGATGTTAGATGCATGCTTGCTCAAGACAACTGCTAAAGAACTCACTAAGGTATATCGCGACCAGATTATATCCTGGTGGGATGTACAGAGCCTTGAAAATTATCTAAAGGCTGGTATCGTCCCACGAGGATTAAGAATCAATATTTCTGCAGGGGCACGACATAAGAACCCCAGTTTCATTGCCAAATGGGAAAAAGAGGCTACAAGTAGTTCCCTTCGTCTCATGCAACTTCTTTTAGAGGAAGAAAAGAAAACTTTGAGTCTTTTGAATGACCGTTTGAGAGACCAAATTGAAGTGACCAAAAAATTCTCTACGGAGACTGATTTTTCCTTAAGGGAAAGTAAGTTAGAAACTAATCTTGAGCGTTTCCAATATCATCTCAAGGAGCGTAAACATCGCCAATACTTGAGGGACGCACAAGATTTTAAGGATAATAAGGCCTATTTGGTTATTAGTAATCGTATTAACAATATTGATCTTGAAACTGATTTGTCTTCTACGGATACTGACTTCTCTGACACTGAGGGAAGGGGTAGAAGCAATAGGGGGAGAAATAGAGGTAGAGTTAGAGGCCGTGGTAATCGTGGTCCTCTGGATAGATCCGACACTACTGCGGGATCACATTTTTTAGATCAGAGTTATCCTCTAAGGAACCGTCAACATCCAGTACGGAAATAAGAATCGTTCCTGAGGATTACTACTCTAATATTACCTTACCTTTCAGTCGTGTCCCTAATTCAGCATCTTCATCGGTCGCTAACGGTATACAGGTGGTTAATCTGTCCTCCAGGGTGCTCAACCGTGAAGAACTATTGGTTCTGCAAAAGGGTCTTACATTTGTTCCCAGTACAGACTTTGATCTGTTTCGGTCTATAAAAGATCTTAATCTGTTTTTACGTAAGGTACGTTGGAGAAAGTTTTTTCGTCAACAGGATAACCGTACTTGTATAGATATGGGGATTCCTGTTGATTTGTTGCCAGATGTACGCCTGTTATCTAGTATTGGTGTAGTGAACCCCAACGATCTTGGAAGGGGTCCCTTTACTGATTTAAAAAACAGGAGCACTAAAATGCCCCCTCCCACTGGAGATGTGTCTGCTATAGATATCTTTGAAAACTTGGTTATACAAGATTTGAAATCCTTACAAGGAAAGAAGATCTTTTCCAGGTATAATTGTACGAAAACAGAAATGGCAGTTATCAATAAGCTTGAGCAGGATGACCACATTGTCATTAAACCCTCAGATAAGGGTGGCAATGTGGTCATCCTTGACTCTACACAGTATTCTAAAATGTGTGAGACCCTCCTTGAGGACAGAGTGAGCTATGAGATTTTGGATCATAACCCTACTTCTGACTATTTGTTTGAACTTAAAGGCATCCTGGATGAAGGTCTATCCATGAGAATTATTGATAAATCTGAATTTGATTTCTTAATGCCTAAAGATTCAACAGTTGCTACCTTTTACTGCCTACCGAAATTACACAAGGGTCTTTCCCCTCTAAAGGGGAGACCTATTGTGTCAGGAATGGGCAGTATTAGCCACAACATTGGCATTTATCTAGATCGTGTCCTGAAACCCTTCGTTGCCTCTTTACGATCCTTCATACAGGACACTCCTGATCTTCTTCGGAGAATAGAGGGATTATGTGCTGATCCTGAGGTTAATCTGGGTAGTATTGATGTGGAGGCGCTTTACACTTCCATACCTCACGATAAGGGGCTTGAGGCTGTGTTATATTTCCTGAATACCAGAGGATGTCAATACCGGGCCCACAGCGAGTTTGTCATCAAACTACTTCGTTTCTGTCTCACTAAGAATTTCTTCTTGTTTGATCATAAGATCTACCACCAGCTCAGGGGCACCGCTATGGGGAGTCCATGTGCCCCGGCATATGCAAATTTGTTCCTGTGCTGGTGGGAGGAGACCCAGGTCTTCAGGAGTGGCTTGGATGTTATGGGACGAATCGAGCTGTGGGTTCGGTATATTGATGACATCCTGATTTTGTGGAAGGGTTCTAAGGATAGTTTTTCTGTATTTGTAGATACACTGAATCACAATGAGTGTGGTCTATTTTTTACTTCTGTGATTGACCCGTTTTCATTGTCCTTTCTTGATATATTGATTGAGAGGAAAAGTGATGGTACTATTACCACCTGCACTTACAGGAAACCCACGGCTACTAACTCTTTGTTGAGGTGGGACAGCAGTCACCCTATACATCTTAAACGTGGAGTACCTAAGGGTCAATACCTTAGGATACGTAGAAATTGCTCTACAGATGAATCTTTTGAGAGACAGGCGAGAGAACTCAGAGACAGATTTTTGGATAGGGGTTATCCTCTTGATGTTTTGAAACGTGCTTACAAACATGCTAAGGGTAAAACTAGAATTGAACTCTTAAAACCCAGACCCAGAATTGAAAATAAAGGTGAAATGAGGTTGATTACCACTTTTGATAATGGAGCAAGTGATGTACGTGCTATCCTGGCCAAACATTGGCCTGTGTTATTAATGGATAAGGATGTTGGAGGAGAACTTTCGATACGACCTCTAATCACGTACAAGAAAGGCCGTTCATTGAAGGATCGGCTGGTCAACAGTCATTTCACCAGACCTTCCCGTACAACTTGGTTGCCCACCAATGTGAATGGTTGCTTTAGATGTGGCCTCTGCGTTGCTTGTTCCCACATTTCCCCTGGTGCTGGCTTTGTCAGTAATGTTACAGGACAGGCATATCAAATTAGGGAATTTATTAATTGTAGCAGCAAGGGAGTGATTTATAAGGCCACATGTACATGTGGCAAAGAATATGTGGGTAAAACCATTAGGGAATTCAAACGTAGGATTGGGGAACACATTGGAGACATTATCCATAAGAGAGATACCTCTATTTCACGCCACATTAATCAATGTCAAGGAGGGAATGTTAATTCCATCCAATTTCTGGGGATTGAAAGGGTAAAAAAACCACCAAGGGGTGGTAACTGGGATCGCATCATTCTACAAAAAGAGACTAAATGGATCTTTTGTTTGAACACCATGACCCCAAGAGGGCTTAATGACCAACTCAATTTTGGCTGCTATATTTAGGGTTTGATATGTGTGTTTTTTATTATTTCCTTTGTATATACTGTAAAACACCCTTTTTTATATATATGTGTTTGCTACCTGTATATTCTGGGTTTGTATTTTTGTTATTTTCCACCTTTGTTTTATTTTGATTCTGGTAATGCTCTTTTGAGGCCTTTGGATTTGGACAATATCCATCCCATGATTTTTGTGGTTGAGGCCTTTTAGAGATGCATAATCTGTCTATCCGCTTGTTTAATATCGGCTCACGGACTGATTTAAGCGCGCATGACGATATTGCCTTCTGGCAGTATTGCGACCCTTGTCGCATGTTTTACTTCCGCCCTGCTGGCACTGATGAAACATGAGTGCGCATGACCGGAAGTATGGCGGCCATTTTTCCTGCTGGCGCCGACGAGTGCGCATGACCGGAAGTGTGGCGGCCATCTTGCTTTTGGGCAGTGTGACGCAACCGGAAATAGGGCGGCCTTTGCCGCGGGATGCGCCGGCGTTTACACACCATTGCTTAGATTTGAATGAGGTTTAGGAGGTGGGCGTTTCTTATTAACACACTCATCATGTGCCTGTGTCCCATAAGGGGTAATGGTGGACAGCGTGCGTTCCAAGTCATCTCAGGTGGATGTGTTCTATTTGATTGGCAGTTTATTTAAGTGCCCTCCTCATCAGTCTGCCTCACTCCATTGTCATCTTAGGAGGCAGCCTGTATACTCTGTGATGATGCCCAATTTGTGCTAATAGGTCCCCTGAAGAGTCATTAAGTGACGAAACGCGTCGGGATGCACAGGGACTTTGTAGGGCTATGGTTCATAGGGATTAGATGTGGACTGCCCTTGTTAGGGCGGGAGTCATGGGTGTCAGAATTTGTAGCTCAAACAGGGCTTGTATAGGGTGAACCCCCTTTTCTTCCTGACCTGATATGACTCTGATGGGACATCTGATCCTGGACATCCTCCATCTTCATGTGGTGAGATCTTTCCTTTTCACATTATGTTGATGGCCTTATTATTTTGATGTCTTTGTTATATACATGAGTAGGCATATTCCTTGATAACCTTTACAGGGTAGAGGTCTTTTTAGTTCCTCTGATAAGGAAACTGTTCATTTTTTACTTGGCCTTTTTTTCATTGATTTAGTCCAAGTATCTTTTTGGTCCAATCTCTTCAAATTTCAAATTTTTGGACTTGGAATAGCCATATGTATATATTGGTAGTAATCTGTTACAGAGACTTATACAGTTACCCCCATTATGATCTTTGGCATTTGATCTAGTGATTTACTTGCACTACTATCTTTGGTAGCTTTTACATTAATTATTAAAAGTTATGTTTTATGTTATTTCTCTATTGCTGATTTGCTACTCTGTATCGTGAGAATTCGTGGGTATTGAATCCACTTTTTTGCTGTATTGCTCAAGACAACTGCTGCCAAAAAAAACGGCAGTGCAAAGGAAGGCTTTGGGATCAAGTAATTCGACAATAATGATCGGTCCTTGTTTGTGCATCTTATCTAGAAAAACCTGTGTGGTTTGTATATGTGTAGCTCATATGGATTTCTAGCGGTTATGAGTACTTTTGTACCATATTTTTATATTGGACTAATAAAAATGAGTTTTTATATTTGTACCGCTAGATCTTTTTCTGCTGTCGCTGGAGACCGCCTTCCCCCTTCTTTCATTTGATGATAATGTCCAAGAATGGGACGGCTCCGTGCGAATTGCCTTCATCTGTCAAGGTGCTTCTGAATACGGTGAGCTGACTTTCCATTTTTTCCCCTCCCTTCTTGTGTTTATTGATTGTAGTTACGCTGAGTATTTTGTTGATGCCAAAATGGCAAAAGATCTTGGCTTACTCTTGTTAAAATTATGTTTTCCTATGAAAGTGACTACTATTGATGATCATCACAACCTGGGTGAGAGGTGTAAGTATATCGCTAAGGAGGTGCACTTGTGTGTTGGTACCCTACATTTGGAACCTATGGTCTTGGGCATGCCTTAGTAACGTAGACATAACTCGGTTATTGATGGGCAATATTGTACACTGAAACCCTGAGTTTCACAGCATGTACATGTATGTCTTTATCTGTGACTTTGTAAAAAAAAAAACATAGTGGTTTATCAGAAAAATTAGATTTTTTTTCTGATGTTTTTTCTGTCTGAAAAATTACTCCCACACAAAGTTTATAATTATCTCACTGATCTAGTACCAAATTCCTGTCTCCCCAAGGTAAATTTCATAAGCCTAAGGAAAGATATATCTTTGTACCGTGTTAGCCAGTAGATAGAAGAATATTTAGAATTGAGAGTCCTCAGTGGTTGATACCACTAAGCCTAAGGGTCACTATGAGTATCTTGTAATGTCTTTTGGGCTAAGTATTGCAGCAGCTGTTTTTCAAAGAATTGTTAATGACATCTTTAGAGATATAAGTCGTCAGTATGTGGTTGTCTCTATGAATGACATTACAATTTATTCACCTGAATATAAGTCTGAAATGTAAGCACTGTACTCCAAAGACTCAGAGACAATTATTTATTTGCTAAACCTAATAATGTGACATGCACATATGTGAACAGGTCGGTCGGACAGTGTTCACACCACCCACTGACTGAAACACAAAAAGAAAGCACAGAATGACAAACGTGCAAAAATACTCTGTAGTAAAAAATATAACAGTAGTCAGCTAGTGCTAGTAGAAAGATGATAACAAATACAGGGTATTTAGTCAATACGTTTTTTGCAAAAAATGTATACCAAGCTACTCCACCTCGTCACGGTAACCCTTAACGGAGCAGTCCCTATCTAAAGTATTTAAAACCTGAACATGTGAACAGTACCTAAATGAGCAGGATTCAGACAGGCGCTTCCTGATGTGGGCACGTGGTGTTGTAGTAGGGCCCAGATTGGGGGGTGGTCCACTGCTTGCCGCGCACTGACGAAACAGAGACGAGACAGAGGCAATTTTTCGGGTACAACAGGTCCGAGTTCATTGGCCGTCCTCCTGACGACCGTAGCCATACACCGCAGCACCTTTACAGCTCTCCGTATTCAGGCCCGGGTACCTGCACCACTCTTCTTCGTAGTGACGTTCCTCACGGCTCTTTCGCTGGGGCTGCCCTAGGCCTATCTACCGCCACCGCTTCACCAGTCTGAGGTCGTCGTCAATTTGGTACCCCGGGGCCTCGTCTGTTCTGCGGTTCTTCAAGTAGGGGCCACCCCCCTGACTGTCTTCTCTCCTCAATCCCCTGGTCGAGCTCTCCACTGCTGTCCGTTCTCCTTACTGATGCTTCTCCTCCTGAGCTCCTCCCGGGACTGGAACCCTCTGGAACCCACTCCTGTTCTATTTATCTCCCTCCTTGGGAAATCCCCTCCTGGGTTCCTATCTCCCCGCCCCCCATGACTAAGCGGTTTCTAAAGCCCTAAGCTGCTGTCAAGTCCTGTTCTCATGCTCCCCCTGCCATCTTGTGGTCAAATCTAGGTACTACACTCCTTTTCCATCTTTCCCCAGCTGTTTCCCTTCTGTCATTACAAACATCCGTCTACAGCGCACAAACGGTCCCTTCTCCCTTCAGTCAAGTCCGTCCGTCAAGTCACCTTCCCCACAATGTAAGATAGCTTTTTATGTGCATGCCACACAAGAGAGGGGTGGTGAACTCCCAAGCCATGCACAAGCAAGGAAATAATGGATTAAAACACATGTGACATGCACATATGTGAAAAGGTCGGTCGGACAGTGTTCACACCACCCACTGACTGAAACACAAAAAGAAAGCACAGAATGGCAAATGTGCAAAAATACTCTGTAGTAAAAAATATAACAGTAGTCAGCTAGTGCTAGTAGAAAGATGATAACAAATACAGGGTATTTAGTCGATACGTTTTTTGCAAAAAATGTATACCAAGCTAATCCACCACGTCACGGTAAGCTATCTTACACCATGTGCCCACATCAGGAAGCGCCTGTCTGAATCCTGCTCATTTAGGTACCTCCAAAGAAATGCCACCCCACACCATTACTGACCCACTGCCAAACCGGTCATGCTGAAGGATGTTGCAGGCAGCAGGTTCACACTCAGCACATGTGACAGACGTGACAGAGTCTGGAGACGCCGTGGAGAGTGATCTGCTGCCTGCAACATCCTTTGGCATGACCAGTTTGGCAGTGGGTCAGTAATGGTGTGGGGTGGCATTTCTTTGGAGGATCACACAGCCCTCCATGTGCTCGCCAGAGGCAGCCTGACTGCCATTAGGTACCGAGATGAGATCCTCAGACCCCTTGTGAGACCATATGCTGGTGCGGTTGGCCCTGGGTTCCTCCCAATGCAGTACAATGCCAGACCTCATGTGGCTGGAGTGTGTCAGCAGTTCCTGCAAGATGAAGTCATTGAAGCTATGGACTGGCCTGCCCGTTCCCCAGACCTGAATCCGATTGAGCACATCTGGGACAGCATGTCTTGCTCCATCCACCAACGTCACGTTGCACCACAGACTGTCCAGGAGTTGACGGATGTTATAGTCCGAGTCTGGGAGGAGATCCCTCAGGAGAACATCCGCAACCTCATCAGGAGCATGCCCAGGCATTGTAGGGAGGTCATACAGGCACGTGGAGGCCACACACAATACTGAGCATCATTTTGACTTGTTTCCACTTTCATTTTGGGGGTCTCCCCAAATCCAGGCCTCCATTGGTTCAAAAATTTTATTTCCATTGATGATTTTTGTGTGATTATGTTGACAGCACATTCAACTTTGTACAGAACAAAGTATTCCATGAGAATATTTCATTCATTTAGATCTAGGATGTGTTATTTGAGGGTTCCCTTTATTTTTGAGCAGTGTACATACATCACACATCACAGATAGTTAACACCTTTTTAGATAGTAAATAGCACAGAACCTGCCAGTCATAATGATGTCACAGCTCACCTCCTCCTACCTCCCTTTCACAATGGCTTTTTGCCAAGTTTGGAGCATGCTCAGATTACACAGTCACATTATTGCTTCTAATATTCAGGTTCCTAAAAGGAAGTGAAAGTGTTAAAATAGGTCTAAAGGCCAGTATTTTTATTTTCTTTTTAATATTGGTGATAATATAAAAAACACTATAAAAAAAAATGGAATTCATTTAAGATGAACTCCCGATTTAAAGAATAAGTATGTTTCCGATGACACATTTCCTTTCATGTACCAACCATACACTCCTCCTGCTCCACAACTCTTGGCCATACCACTATCAGACAGCAGTTATGTAATATCTATGGGCATCACTGCAAAAAGGGTTAAAAGAAGTTAAATGTCCTGAAAGTAATTAAGCTATGTGGCTGACAGCTGAAAACCTTCTAATGATGTGCCATGTGTAGAGTGATCTCGCTGACCATGCTACAGTCTGCCCTTTATCTCAGCTCAGGCCTTCTGCTAGTCAGCTGCTAGCCCTGGTGTGCCTGGAAATCAGCTGCTTCTATGGGATTATCAATCAGCAAAAAATTGTGAAAGATGTCTGCGCGCTGGGGGAGGATGCAGACGTGGTCACTGCCCCATCTGCGGAAAACTGAGACCACCTTACCACATGTGTGGGCACAGATGAAGCTGGCAGAAGTCACAAGCAAGCACGCATCGTAAAAAGCATCGGTTCATTAATATATGAACCAGGCTGCTTGGCGTAATATCTCTATATCTAATGGAACTTGTTTGTTCCCTTGGGTCCTGTCCTTACTGACTGTCTAGATTGTGTAAATTCTGCTGATCCTTTTACGCCTTTACATTACTGCTATCATAAGCCTTGTGCAGCTGGAAAACTATAATGCCACTGCTATTTCATCTATAGACAGGGTGACCCAGAACCACTGAGGGCCTTCCTGACAATCCGGCAGTAGGACCTTCCTGACAATCCGGCAGTAGTATCATTTCACCAAGCTGCTAGTATGATAAATGAAAAAAAACACCCACCTGAGAATAAGCTACAATATATAAGGGGAAAAAATACACCAATAAATTCAAGAATACTGATATAGAAATGTGTAAGGCTCAAAATCAATAAAAAATATATTCTTTATTGGATAACAAAATAATTAAACGCATAAAAATAGACATATAAAAGTCAGATATATAAAATACTAAGGGTAGGTAAGTGATAATAAAACTCCCTTGTTTGAATACTACAAAGCAATACAAAAAAAAGGATGCCACACATACCGGAGGCACACACGTACATGTGAAGGGGTCCTTATGCTGTGTGTAATCACAGTATTGAGGACAGATACTCAAAAGGTACAGGTGAAAATAGCCAGTGCTGTATAAGTTAAGGCCCTTTAATCCCTTAATGACCAAGCCCAATTTTACAATTATGACCAGTGTCATTAAAGGGAACCTGTCACCCCCCCCAGGCGATTTTAAGTAAAAGAGCCACCTTGTGCAGCACTAATGCTGCATTCTGTCAAGGTGGCTCTTTTATTTAGGGTGCCTTCCACCGCAGAAATAATCTTTTTTAAAATTGGTCAGACATACCTGATATTTGACAGGGGGGCAGGTCTTTCCCCATCTGACCGCGACGCCTCACATCGGTCACTCATGTCTTCCTGCATTGTTTGCTCCGCCTCTTCATTTTTCTTTTCAAATCCTGGTGCATTCGCTGTAGTATGTATTCTGGGGCATGCGCAGTGACCACTACCTGTCCTCTCTCATGACTTCCTGGCCTTCCTATCGCGCCTGCGTGGACGCGCGGCTAGATATCCTGGGAATCTTGGACATGAGAGCCGCAGATAACTACTGCGCATGCCCAAGATTCCCAGCCCCACAGTGTGAATAAATCATAAGCGACTGCGGGGCAGGATCTCTGGCTGATAGGAAGGCCAGGAAGTCATGAGAGAGGACAGGCAGCGGTCAGTGCCCAAGCGGAAGCAATGTGGAAGGAAAAAATGAACATTTAATTTTTTTCACAAAAAATTATTTTAGCCCCAAACTTTTTTATTTTCACAAGGGTAATAGTAGAAAATGGGCCACAAAATGTGTTGTGTAATTTCTACTGAATACGCCGATACCTTATTTGTAGGGGAAATCTTCTATTTGGGTGCAAGACAGAGCTCAGAAGGGAAGGATCGCCATTTGACTTTTTGAATGTAAAATTTGCAGGAATAATTAGCAGGCATCATGTTGCGTTTGGAGAGCCCCTGATGTGCCTAAACAGTGGAAACCCTCCACAAGTGACCCCATTTTGGAAACCATACCCCTCAAGGATTTTATCCAGGGCTGCAGTGAGCATTTTGAACCCACAGGTACGACACAGAATTTGATAACATAAGTTGTCATGTTGAATACGTTGTCATTAGTGTTGAACACAAGTGCTCTCTACTCCAGTTTGCATCAGGTGCTCAGGTATGCACCAAATATCACAGGTGCTTGAGTTACATGCTCGAGTCCCTGCCCGCCATGTTTCGCAGCTGTTAGGCAACTGAAAAAACATGCGGGGATCCGCAAAACTCTGTGCATACTTGATCACCTGCTGCAAACTTGAGTAACGAGCACTAGCACTCAACACTAGCCATCATATTGTCTTTTTTTTTTTACTTTTGAAAAAAAAACCCACAATTCTAACCCTAACACAACCATAACCCCAACCCTGATACCAACTCTAACCCCAACCCCAACCCTAATCCTGACAAAGGGGATTTGATTCCTTTTTTTTTATTTTGTTCACTGTGATAGCGCCTAGCAGCCCACGATAGTGGAGTTTCAGTTGCAGCACACATGGGTGAGTATCTCTGCGCAACAACACCACTTCAAGACCAACGGGTGGGCCTCCATGCGGGACATGTGTGCCATGTTGCACTGCTTTGAGTACTCCACGAACATGGCTAGCGTTGATGATGCCATCATCACCGTTACCATGACATTTCTATGCTTCCTAGAAAAACAAAGCTTCAGGTGATGATGGATGAGGTGGTGACATTGGAGGAAGAGGAGGAATAGGGACCATTCACACCATGTCCTGGAGAATGGGTTCCTGTGCCAAAAGTGGCCAAGTATACAAATGTCCAGCCAGGGGACAGTTTTGGAAGATGAGTAGGAGTATGAAGAGGAGGATGAGGAACAATCATGTTCACAGCAGGGTGACGCTTAGACCAGCTCACAGGTACCACTGGAGCATGGTGGGGGATACAGACAATACAGAGGACAAATGCTCATTGTTACGTGGCCACCCTGCTTGATTCCCGCTACAAGCACAACGTGAAATCCTTACTTCCAACACTAGAGCGAGATCGTAAAATGCAGGAATACAAGCGTGCGCCTGTAGACACACTACCAACGAAGTCCCCACCTCACAGCGGGAGCTCAGTGGAAGCACAAGGAAGAGAAGGGTGAAGTTGCCAATGCAGCTGGGGCACTGGCAGAACCTTGGAAGGAGAAGGGTTAGCATGACAGAAATGTGGAAAACCTTACTCAGCACGTTGCAAAATCCAGCACCGACATCTGATATGGTCCCTATTTTGGTACAATACAAACAAATGTTTTTTGTTACAGTACAATCGGATGCTTTTTGGCACAGTACTCCCAGAGGCTTTTTGGCCCACAAATTGGAAAGACATGCTGCATACTAGAAATTTTTTTAGACATACCATTCACAAAAAAACGGATGCAGAGTAGAATATTTTTTTTTAAGAAAAAAAACACTACTCGTACAGTAATAAAATAATTTTTTTCTGCCTACAAAAGGGAAAGAGACAGCTGTAAATTAGAATTTTTAAAGGAAACACTACTCCTAAAAACCGAGCTGCAGAGTAGAATTCTTTTTTAGAAACACTGCTCGTATAGACACGGCGGTGCAGAAAATTATTTGTTTGGCCTACAAATGGCAAAGAAAAAGCTTCTGAGATTTACTTATTTACCACACTACTAGAAAAGGTAGCGGTACAGAAAAATTATTTGTTTGGCTTGCAAATGGCAATGAGATGACTGAAGACAATTATTTATATCCCAGACTACTAGAAAACACACACCCAATTGGAAAAATTCTCTCTTTGGCCTGGAAATGGCAACAAGATGGCTAATGTCAATTGTTTATTTCCCAGACTACTAGAAAACATACGCTGGTCCAGAAAAATGACTTCTATGCCCAGTGGGAAGCAGAGCACACACAGCGACTTAAAGACATAGTACTCCCACATGTGGGTGGGGAAGAGTACAAACAGTGGTGTTTTGGCACAGTACTCTCACATTCGGAAGATCCAGAGTACACAAAGCAGCTTTTAGGCACATTACTCCACTGATTTAGGTTGCAGAGTACACTCAGTGTTTTTTTGGCACAGTACTCCTACAGACATGGGTTGCAGAGTAGACACAGCGTTTTTTTGTAGAGTGCATGGTCAGAATCTGTTCCTCAATCCAGCTGCGACTTATCCCTACACCAATGAAATCAGAATGGCGGCGGCACTTGTGATTTGGCCTTTATACAGGCCGGGTCACATGCTGCACTGGCCAATACGAGCTCTGGAATACTGGCTCCGTAAATGCACACAGTCTAAAAGTTCGTTGATTGGCTGTGCTGCAGCCTTTCAACAAGCGTTGTTAGACTGGAGAACCTGAACAGTTAAACAGACATACATTACAAAGTCCATGTTCGGGGTTCGGTAATGGACACTAGGAGTCTGGTACGAACCCTGAACTTTACCATTTGAGTTCGCTCTTCCCTAATTATAAGCATTTCATAAGTTTTAAAACTTTGTTTTAAAAGTACATCCCGTTAATGCAAAGCCTCCATATTTACAGTGTTGTCCCTTATTTCTCGAGACCTCTGCAATTCATGCTAGCAGCTGGATATCAGCTTCTTGGCCAAATCTTGACTGATGACACCCCATTCTTGCCCTATCAGTTCTTGGAGTTTATCACAATTTCTGTGTTATTACTTGTTCACCCAATTTTTGAGAATTGACGAGAGGTTCTCAAATGGATTGAAATCTGGGGATTTTTCTGGCCATGATCTCAAAATGTCAATGCTTTGTTCACCAAGCCACTTCCTTATTACTTTTGCCTTGTGACAAGGTCTCCATCTTGCTTAAAAGAGCACCGTCCATTACCAAATTGCTCTTGTTTCGTTGTGAGAAGTTGCTCTTGAAGGATATGTAGATACCATTCATGGCAGTGATCTAAAGCCCCCGTTACACACTGTGATATCGCTAGCAAAAAAATGTGACAAAATATCGCAATACAGTCTATAGGATTGCAGGCGTGCGCATGAACATACGCACGCCTGCGTTACAAAACGCATGCGTTTTAAGAGTTAACATGGCTAGAAACTGGTTAAAATGCATGCGCCTAAAAAACGCAAACGCATGCAAAACGCATGATGCTTTTTTTGCATGCGTTTCTATTGCGCACGAAACACTGTGCTAAAAAATGCTAATGTGAAAGTAGCCTTATTGACTCAGTGAAGAAAACGTTGACATTTTGGATCCATGGCCAGGAAGCTCCCCAGATCTCAATCCCATTGAGAAGCTGTGGTCAAAAAGCAGGTGGACAAGTAAGAACACAGAAATCGTGATAACAAACTCCAAACACTGATTGGACAAGAATGTGCTGTCATTAGTCGGGGTTTGGCCCAGAAAGCTGATACCCAGCTGCCAGGGCAAAGGGCAGAAATCTTGAATATAACAATCAACACTATAAATAATGAGCCTTTATACACGATTGATGTATCTCTCAGGAAAAGTTAAAAAAAAATCAGGAAACTACTTCAATATGCATGGAAACATGGAAACATCAGACTGAAAAATCTAAAAACACTGAAACAGCAAACTTTGTGAAAAACAAATATTTTTGTCAGTCTTGAAACTTTTGGCCCTGACTGTATCTGACTGTATCTGCTAAGTCCCATTCATGAAGATAGAAATAACTCTTTAATATTTAAACTAAAATATTAAATCTGATGAGAAAATATTTTATTTAATTTGCCATTTTCCATGTGTTCTGCTGGTCAGAGACAGATCGCAAAAGTAACTAGACAAGTAATGTGCAATCCTAACGTAATACTGAATAGTGATGGTGAAAGCAGCCACAAAGTACCCAAGTATGTGCAACATTTCTTGCCTTGTCCACAGCAAAAAATTGCACAATACATTTTATAAATGATTTCCCTTCAACAAAAGCTTAAATAGGTCATAAAGTGAACACACTGGACTTTAGAAGAACCATGTAGCAGGGTAATTTCGAGGCCAAGAATTTTAGTGCCAGCTTTATTTGCCAGTTCTGTAGTTATAAAATGCACTGGAATCATTGGGCATTGGATAAAAATTAACCCCTTTACCACCAAGGGTGGTTTGCACGTTAATGACCGGGCCAATTTTTACAATTCTAACCACTGTCCCTTTATGAGGTAATAACTCTGGAACGCTTCCATGGATCCCGGTGATTCTGACGACATTTTTTCTCGTGACATATTGTACTTCATGATAGTGGTAAAAATTTATTTGAAATGACTTGCATTTATTTGTGAAAAAAACAGAAATTTGGCGAAAATTTTGAAAATTTTCCAATTTTCCAACTTTGAATATTTATGCCCTTAAATCACACAGATATTTCACACAAAATACTTAATAAGTAACATTTCCCATATGTCTACTTTACATCAGCAAATTTTGGAACCAAAATTTTTGGTATGTTAGGAAGTTATAAGGGTTAAAAGTTGACCAGCGATTTCTCATTTTTGCAACAAAATTTCAAAATTTACAAAACCATTTCTTTTAGGGAGCACATCACATTTGAAGTCACTTTGAGGGGTGTACATGACAGAAAATACCCAAAAGTGATACCATTCTAAAAACTGCACCCCTCAAGGTGCTCAAAACCACATTCAAGAAGTTTATTAACCCTTCAGGTGCTTCACAGGAATTTTTTGAATGTTTTTAAAGAAATGAGCATTTAACTTTTTTTTCACAAACATTTTTACCTCAGATCCAATTTGTTTTATTTTACCAAGGGTAACAGGAGAAATTGGACCCCAAAAGTTGTTGTACAATTTGTCCTGAGTACGCTGATACCCCATATATGCAGGTAAACCACTGTTTGGGCGCATGGCAGAGCTCGGAAGGGAAAGAGCGGTGTTTGGCTTTTCAATGCAAAATTGGCTGGAATTGAGATCGGATGCCATGTCGCATTTGGAGAGCCCCTGATGTGCCTAAACAATGGAGACCCCCACAAGTGACACCATTTTAGAAAGTAGACCCCCTAAGGAACTTAGCCCCATGTTTGATCACAGTGTTTCGGGGGTTAAAGTGCCTGCACTCCTGGCACTTAGTGCCGGGTGTCAGCTGTGAGAATCAGCTGACACCCGACCGTGATCAGACAGCCGCACTCCCCCCGTGAGCATGGCTGATCGCGTATGACGTACTATCCCATCCATGGGCATTAAAGCATTAAAACTGCCGGCAGTATTCGGTGATCTCGGCAGTCTTTGGCTTTTTCCGGCAGTGTTCGTGCATTGACGTCTGAGGCTAGACAGCCTGAGTACATGTGGGGGTTGCCTGTTTGTAAGGGAATTCCCACATGTATTCAGCCTGTCTAGCTGTCGCAAATCATACAGCTGCGGTGACAAAAACTAAATCTCTGAGCACGCCAAAATACTCAGAGGACACCCAAGCATGCTCGGGAAAACCCGAGCAACGAGTATACTCGCTCATCTCTAGTCATTGTCCATTTGGAAGACTCATTTAAGCCCAAGCTTTAACTTCCTGGCTAATGTCTTGAGATGTTGCTTCAGTATTGCCACATAATCTTCTTTTCTTGTGATGCTATCTATTTTGGGAAGTGCACCAGTCCCTCCTGCCTCAAAACAACCCCAGAACATGATGATGCCACCATCGTGTTTCACAATTGGGATGGTGTTCTTAGGCTTCCAAGCTTCTCCTTTTTCTTCCAAACATAACAATGGTGATTATGCCCAAAAAGTTCAATTTTAGCTTTATCAGACCACAGTACGTCTCCAAAAATGAAAGTCTTTGTTCCTGTGTACATTTGCAAACATTAAAATGGAATTTTCATGGTTCTTTTGGAATAATGGCTTCTTTCTGTTGGAGTGGCCTTTCAGCCCGTGTTTCACTGTGGATATCAGTGGCGGATTATAATGAGGTCAATCTGGGCGGTAGCTCAGGGCCCGGTGGTGTGGGGGGGCCCACCAGCCCAGCCCAGGGTAAATTGCCCCATTATAAAGTCAGTGTGACAGACAGACTAATCCGGCCACCACTGCCACCTGCCGCACTCTCACAGCGGCGCTACCGCCCCCCCTCTTCCTCCCGCACATCATGACGTAGACGTGCAGGAGGATGTTGCAAGACACCGTGGGTGCGCAGCCCGCCTACTCACACTGCCAAAGAGGAGCGCAGTCCGAGCAGAGCGTCTCGTTCTGCCGCCCGCGGCCTGCTCACTCCTTGGCAGCTGCACCTTCCAGACTCCAGTCCTCCTCCTCATGGGGGCACCGAGCATCCTCCTCGGCGACAACACATAACACATGGCGGGAGGAGGCAGGAGCTGAGCCAAACGCAGCAGCATGGCCGGCACAGCAGACACCGGGGACCGGGAGCCCGAATGGCAGCACACTGTACTGCGGGTGGCCGACGCACTGACCTGGAGGAGGCCGCTGTACAGCCTGGCAGCCTTCCTCTGCTGCAACCTCCTCTTCTGGTAGGTGCAGGCACAACAGGTCGGCAGCTGGCATGGGGGTGCAGCTGGGCGGCAACCGTGATGGGTGGGCAACATGGAGACAGATGCGTATCCACTACAGAGATATACTGAATGGTGGACAGACATTACACAGAGAGAGATGGTATATAATAGATAGATAGATAGAATCCAGGCAGGTGGGCTCCCCTCCATCCTTTCCAACTTTTCACCTGGAAGTGGCTGCCTCCCTCACGTCACAGTGGCACAGCGTTGCTCCACGGGGATGAGGGTGAGGCGCCTGCACTGGCGATGCTAAGTGCTGGTCATGGGCTGCCTGCACCTCACCACATCATCCTTCCCCAGTGCTGCCCCCCAGTCTGTGCCAGGCTGACCACCGAGTCATCTGAGAAATAGGGGCCCAATCATTAACCCTTTATACCCAGGTGCGCTGTAATATAAAGGGCCTTTAGTAGGCACGTTGTTAGAACATCTATCCAGCCATTATAGGGTAAAAGGTGGGTGCCCACCATTGAGGTATGGGAGTTAGTCACAGCGTGCACTCGGTCTTATATAGTAATGAGGTGCTGGTGTAATGGACCTGGTGGTCCCAAAATAAAGTAATTCGTAATTCACCGCACACTCATGTGAATTATTGGTCCCAAAATAAAGTAATTCGTAATTCACCACATACTCATGTGAATTATTATGCAAAACTGATTTAATTTTTATTGACACACAATCTGGGACCGTAATAGAATGATACAGTGCAAGCGACGTAAAATAAACGTTTCGGCTCCACCGGAGCCTTTATCACATAATCACTTGTTCCTGTGCCAAATAAAGGAAGGGTGCAAAGATAAGGGATGAAGATCCCTGTAGAGTCACATAAAGACTAGTTACATGGTAATGTCCTTGTAAAGGTGCCTGATCACCATCAATAGCTGGTGGGGATCTGGAGGGGTGGATGAATACAGCGGCGCTCCCGCGCCGACTCAGCCAGGCTTACCTGACAAAGCGACCCTGGCACAATTGGTAGCACCGGATACAGCGCACAGGGGTCCTGTGTCGGCGGATCTGGCACTGCATACTTATATACAGAAGCCAAAGCACAGTGTGAACAGGGCACGACAGCTCCCTGACATATCCCGTGTCACTCATAGCCTTTTTCTTGTTGATGCTCATTGAATTCTCTTTGGTGGACATTTATATACTTTATGTGATTACTTTAGGAATCAGAAAAAATAGCAATCCTGGCAATGGAGGGGATTTTTTTTTCCAATAATCAGCTTTCTTGACAAAAAATGTATCACGGCCGTTCGACAGCCACGACACATGCAAGGATTGCCTGTTTGTTAGGTAATCCCTGCCTGTGTTGAGGCTTATGCTCAGTGGCGTAACTACAAAGTTATGGGCCCCGGTGCAAACTTTCAAATGGGGCCCCCCAATGCCAAAATACACGCATATCTCTGCTCCGTTCACCTTGTACACGCGCGGCTCCGCTCCGCACACATCGTACACATGCGGCTCCGCTTCATACACACGGCTCCGCTCACATCGTACACACACGGCTGCGCTCCATACACTACGTACACACGGCTCTGCTCCATACACCTTGTACACACACAGCTTTGCTACATCGACCCTGTAAACCCCTCCTGACCTCACACATAAATTTTTTTCTTCCTAACTGAAGGGTAAATTGACTTGATCAATGGATGTTTGACAGGTTATAGTTTGACTCAGCAACTATTTTTCTGGAATAATCTGTTTCAGGTATATGATGACCCCATCGCATGACCCCATCGCATGACCCTGTCGCATGACCCCGTCACATGACCGGGGGGCCCACAGAGTCTGAACAGCCGGGGACCCTGGCTACCCTTAATCCACCCCTGGTGAATATTGACACAATCTTACCAGCTTCTGCCATTATCTTCAGAAGGTCTTTTGCTTTTCTCTTGGGTTGATATGCACATGTAGGGCCAAAGCACTTTCATCTCTGGGGCACAGAACCCGTCTCCTTCCTGAGTGGTATGATGGCTGGATATTCCCATCTTGTTTGTAATTGCGCGTAATTGTTTATACAGATGAACAAGGCACCTTTAGGTATCTTGAAATTGTACCCAAGAATGAGCCTAACCAAGTCCAAAATTCTCTTTGTGATATCTTGGCTGATTTCTGGAGACTTTCCCATGATGCTACACAAAGAAGGAGTGTGTTTCAGTTGTGCATTAAAATACATTAACAGGTGTGTTACTAATTAACACAGATGTTGACAAAAGACCTATCCTAAGCCTCCAAACACATGACATCATCATATGGACAGTCCAGAATTGTTTAACCCCTTTCCAACATTGGGTGTACATTTATACTGATGTCAGACTCCCTCCCTCTGATGTGGGCTCCAGCGGTGAGCCCACATCTTTCCCGGGACATGTCAGCTGTTTTGAACAGCTGACATGTGGCCGGAACAGCCACGGGTGGAATCTTGATCCACCCACGGCTATTAACCCTGACAGCGGCATTTAACAAGCGCTTCTGGCAGTCGCACAGGAAACCCGCCCACCGGTGACCCACGCCACTTGATCTCGGGTCCCTGGTGGGTTGGTATGACAACCGGAGGTTTCCTGGAGCCCCTTATGGTTGCCACTGCTGGCTTGCTGTGAGCGCTGCCCAGTGGTCAGCGCTCATAGCAAGTGAGTAATTCTACTACATAGAGGCGATGTGATCATCGCCTCTATGTAGCAGAGCCGATCGGGATATGGCCAATTCTAGTCTCCCATGGAGACTAATGAAGCATGCCAAAAGTAAATAAAATGTTTTTAAGAATCTAAAAAAAATATATATATATATATATATATATATATATATATATATAAAAGTTCAAATCACCCCCCTTTCTCCCCATTCAAAATAAAACAATAAAAAAAATCAAACATACACATATTTGGTATCGTCGCATTCAGAATCACCCGATTTATCAATATAACAAAAGGATTTACCTGATTGCTAAACGGCGTAGCGAGAAAAAAAGTCAAAACGCCATTTTTTTGGTCACGTCAACATTGCATTAAAATGCAATAATGGGCGATCAAAAGATCGTATCTGCAGTACAATGGTATCATTAAAAACATCAGCTTGGCACACAAAAAATAAGCCCTCACTCAACTCAAGATAACGAAAAATGGAGACGCTAAGGGTATCGGAAAATGGCACTTTTTTTTTTTTTTTTTAACAAAGCATAGATTTTTTTTCACCACTTAGATAAAAAGAATGGTTGGCAGCTTTCTGACTATTTTTAGTGTATACAGAAATCTGCCAATCAGCAGTGTGGGCAGGGTCATACAAAGCTCAACATTCAAAACCTAAGATAAAAACAAAATGAGAATACACCCTGCAGTAGGCAAAGACATGATAGTGCATGTAAACAACATAGCTAGCACTTAACACTATTTTGATCAAAAAACCGCTAAAGCATCCCACTGTGACAAGGTAGTACCCAATCTCGACCCGGTCCTATCCTCTCCTGTTAATTAGAACTGAGAACATTCTCTTACACATTGGACGTATACCAGCTTATGCTCTGGCTCATTTCTTTGGTCTTGCTGTAGTTTCTTAAATTTTGTTCAAACAGGGCCTGGCTCCCCCTTTTCATCTAAGCATTTATATAGCTTCCCATGGCTATGTGTCTGCAGAGTTGGGTCCTGGTCCTTCTCTGCCCTTATCTGCATTGAGGTCGACTCACACAAGGTGATGTTTTAATACTAGAGGTTAGGACTGTCCCGAATGGTTGCACCTTGGCAGGGTGGGATGGCTTTTTTGATTAACAAAGTTAACAGTATGTTATTTACAAGGACTATTTTTAATTACCTGTTTACTTACTACAGGGTACATGCTTATTTTGTTTTAATCTTAGGCTTTGTCTGTTAATGGCCACAATGGGAACATGTTCTTGCACATTGCACGTACTGTATACCAACTTATGCTCTGGTTCATTTCTTTGATGGAGCTCAACATTCAGAGAACTGCTAGACCTGCCACAGATAAAAGAGTGATTTTATTAAAGTGACACTAAGCAGTCCAGTAAATGACACATTGCTTGTAGAGATGGGCAAACCCAAACAGTAAAGTTTGGGGTCCATACCGAACACCTGGTGTTTGTGCACAGACCCTGAACACGGACTTTCTCCAGCAACTCCGTGTTACAGCTTGGGCTCGGAATGCTGAACATCAAATGTTTCCCACGCTGTAATGTGCATGACAGAACGAGAAACACCGGCATCTCAGATCGGCGGTAAGATCATTACAGCTAGTCAGAGCTGCGGTTCTCACTGTCAGATGACAGCATGACTCAGTAGCTGTGACCAGAGGTAAAAAGGTTAAAGTACTATTCTCATCAGTCTATGCCTGCTGTCACTAATAACAATGAAAGCATGCACCGCTGATGGGAGTATTCATCAGCTGGCACCTGTGCTACAAATAAATGAATTTAAAAAATGCATATTATCCCCCATCCTAAAAATAACATCCCGCAGCCGCTCCAGAAAAGGTACATCTATTAGATGCACCAATTCTGGCACTTTACCTGACTCTTCCCATTTGCCCTGGTGCAGTGGCTAGTGGGGTAATTGTTGTGGGGTTGATGTCAGCTGTTTTATGACTGCTGATATAAAACCCGCAGATTAGTGATGGGGAGGTGTCTATAAGACACCCCTATTACTAATCCCATAGTTAGACTCCTTTATTTTAAAAGAAAAATAAAATGCACAGTTATTCTCACCTTTACACCTAATACATTGAAGCCCATGTCACCTGTAAAAGACAGAAAATAACAAGCAACCAGAATACTCACTTTTACGCCTAATCCACCAATGCCCATGTCTCCTGGAAAAGAAGAATAATAAATAACCATATTCCTCAACTGTCTAACTTGAGAAGAATCCATACTGTCCCATGACAATCCGAATTGTACTTTTTTATTTTTTTGTCAAATAAAAGAGTCTGTGTCATTATTTCAATTAAAGGATTTTAGTCTGTATCTTTTTTACAATCTAACTATGGGGTTAGTAATGGGGGAGTCTCTTATAGCCATCTCTCCATTACTAATTTGTGGGCTTGATGTCAGTAGCCATAAAACAGCTGACATCAACTACACAACCATTACCCCATTTGCCACCACACCACGGCAAGTGAGAAGAGCCAGGCAAGGCCGCCAGAATTGGTGCATCTAATAGATGTGCCTTTTCTGGGGCGGCTGTGGGCTGCTATTTTCAGGGGGGCCAATATCCATGGTCCCTTACCAGTCTGAGAATACAAATGATCTTACTGCGGGTCACACCTCATGTTTGCCGCGCTGTCATGTAGATGACAGCATGACAAACAATGGATGTTCAGGCTCGCCATTAATCTGAATGGGTACCAGGTTCAGCTACCATTCTGGTACCTGAACCAAACTTTTTTTCTGGTGTCCAGCCAATCACGCCGGAACCCGAATATGCATGGGTTCGCCCATCACTAATTGCTAACATGAAGGTCTCTGTATCTACATTATGCTGCTGTCAGAAGGGGTAGTAAAAACCAGGTGACAGATTTCCTTTAAAGAATGAAGAGGATAAGTACAAAGGTAGAAATCACAAACACATCGGTTACCTGAAAGACAGAAAATTCCAGTGAAACACTGTACAAAATGGTGTCCAGTGTTTAAAATGCACTTGACAGTACCTAACAATCGTTTTTAATTATGACATTATTAATTGATGATCTGACAAACAAAGCAACCCAGGGACATTCACATGCATGTACCACATGGAGTAGTGAAGAATAGTTGTAGATACTATAAATGCAAAAGGTGGATTTTACAGGGAGGATTTTTTAAGCATCCACATGATTACAGTGCTGTTCACATCCTAGGTCTGTAATAACCAGCGGTGTTTTCCAGATATCAACTTCTGATGACAGTGACAAAATGAGCAGTCGGCGCATACACACAATAGTACTAAGAATCTAAGGATGGGAACACTTGTGAGATATCTTGTCAAGTGACGGGCAGAGCAGACTTTCCATAAAGATTACAATCATTTCTTGAAATATCTTCTGGTTTTTGGAATTGAACCATTTTTCACTTCTGCTGTGAATTATTTTAAGAGAGATTATAACGTGGCACCGTTGGCTAAAATGACTTTAACACTTACTTCATCTGTCATAAGTGGAAATCATTCCATGGCTGGCATTAGAATGATCAATTCTCACGATAGATATGAGTCAGAACTGTAATTCTCTCTGCGCTGCCTGAATCATTGTAAATTAAATTATATCGTATAATTTTCTTTTACAGGGTGTGGCAACAGATTCTGCTAAAATTCTTAGCTCCTTATGATCGTGAAACTTGAGTGGTGTCTATACAGATTAGCTGATGGACTTACCCTTACCGTTATTTAATCAGAGGTTTCTGACTTGGGGCTTTTCAGCTGTTGTGAAATTTTAACTCCCTGCGTGTATGGAAAGACGTGAAACCGTTTTTGACAAAATGGTGACATAAAACTGTTTGAAATGTTGCACAATTTTTTAAAATTATGGTGATTTTGCTCCACTCCAGGCCAACCTCACCAACTTTCCAAAAAGTGAATGGAGCTTAGTCAGGAGGAGGCATGACCAAGTGCCGCCGATAAACTTATTATACTGTAATTTGCGTCACAATTGTTGTAAATTACTACAGAAACATGCTCCAGTCTATGAGTGAAGCATATTTCTTATGATGTTGCAAGGCAGCTGAAGGAGGCGCACATCTCTTAATGAATTTGGTACATGTTACTCCAGCACATCAAGATCGGTATAAAGTCTTGATGAATTGCCAGGGTTAGTAATATGATATCTCATGTTTCATAAAATGGCATTCTGGTTTCAATCATTATCATCCAAAGGCTTGCTCTGTATGAAGATTGAAAAGCCGCCCGTCATTACGTAACCTAGAATCTTTTCTCTTCTGTTAACCGATGGTCTTTGCTGACACATCTGCAGTGTTGATTTCCCCTCTTCCGCCATTGATGGCTATAACATGTTACTGTTATCAACAGCCCCCCTCGATTGCAGTAATCCACCCTCCCTTGGCACCTGCCTGTGTGATGACAGCCTTGAACTTAGAGACAATGTTATCCCTTCCGCAGCCTCCTCTGCTTCCTCCTCTTCTTCTGGGACCACCATCTACTCCCACAGGCTATTCAAAGTCTATTCCAGCATACAGATGACCGTAATACTGAAGCTGATGATGGAGTCATCAGCGCTAACCATCTTAGTAGCCATTCCGAAACTGTGCAGAAGGGTGCAGAGGTCCTTCATCTCTGCTCACTCTGTAAACGTGATATGCGCCATGTCCGTACTGTGTTGGCCCAGGCTATACAACATGACATACTGCGACAGGGCTCTTTGCTGCTGCCGCAGTCGCTACAACATGAGCAAAGTGTAATTCCACCATGCTGGCACATCGCATATCAACCTGTTAACTGGCATGGACAAAGACCTCTGTATCGATGCAAGTCGATGACCAGAGGGTTGCGAACGGCTGAAAGGAGCACAAAGCTTACGTGCTTTCTGGAGAGCTTTCTGGAGCAGCTCACCCAGGCCAGGATAGTGTCGGTGAAAATGCTGTACCACCAGGTTGAGGACGTGAACCATACAAGGCATGTGTGTGAGCTTGCTTCACCGTAGGACCGCCACCAGGTTCGCACCGTTATCGAACACGGCCTTCCCTGGATGCAGGTTCAGTGGAGACAGCCATTGATCAAACTCAGCCTGTAGAGCTGTCCACAACTCTTCAGCTGTATGACTGCGATCTCCAAGGCATCTCAATTTTAATGCTGCCTGATTGCAGTGAGCCCTAGCTGTGCAGTATGGAGGTGGTGGGGGTTCGCTCTGCACTGTTGAACACGTGTTAAGGCAGAACTTGAGGGCCATGCTTACTCGTCCAATTGTCCATGGTGAAATGCACCCTGGCAGACAGAGATTTTGTCAAGGAATGGGTGATGTTGTCTGCGACATGCTGGTGTAGCGCAAGCACAGCTTTCTTAGAAAGTAATGGTGACTAGGTAATTATTTTTATTATTATTATACTTTTTTATAGTGCCATTTATTCCATGGCGATTTACATGTGAAAAGGGACAAATATAGACAAGAACAATAAACATGATCAATACAAGACACATATAAGTACAGAAGGAGAGAGGACCCTGTCCTCAAGGGCTCACAGTCTAATTGGTACTGGAGGACTGCAACAGCCATCAGCTTTCGGAAACCATCCGTATCTACCAGGCGGAAAGGCACCATTTCCGTGGCTAACATATTGGAGATGGTGGAGTTCAACCTCTTAGCTTTGTCATGCATAGGAGGAAACAATCTTTTACGTGACCACAACTGTGGAACCTTGGTCAGGCTGCAGTGCTGAGAGAGGTCGGAGTACTGTAAACCGGACAAACTGCTGGACCGTGAGAGAGGTGCAGATGGAGATGTTACCGTGGATTGAGAAACTTGTGGTGTGCTCATTCTCTGAGATCAGTCAACAACAGCAGGCATGTCTGCTTCTGTTACAGCGGAAGGCGGTCTCTCAGTCAGCGTGACTGGAGCGGGTAAAGAACTCGAGGTTCTGCGGTCGAAGAGTTGCGTCTCAATAGTTATCATGGTAACAGCGGAGGAGGAAGAAGCAGCAGATGCGACTGATGGGGTGGCTGATGGTTGTTGAGGTCTACTGGTCGGCATTTTTGTGCAGTGGGATTCCCACAGTAAAGCATGTTGATTGCGCATGTGAAGGTTCATACATGTAGTAGTCAAATTATTGCACTTTTTACCTCGACCTTTTTTTGCAAAGTTGGCAGATTACGTGATCTGGCTCATTCTTTGCAGTGTCAAAAAATTTCCAGGCTAGACAGCCCTTGCCTCCCCTGCGAGCTGCAGACCCGCAGACACTGCTGGTCACAGGCACAGTTGTGGCTGAGGATGCATTGCTCGTCGTGGCTGCATTACTACGTGTCTGCGATGTACGGTGCAGCGTAACCTCGTGTTCCTCCTCAGATGACCTACTGAGCACTGTGCCTCTGTGTTCACGCCAACTGGGATATAACAACTCATCATCCTCTGTGTTATCACATTCCTTGCTCTTTGGAGTCACCCTCCTCCTCTTCTTGCCCTGACAGCACAGTAGAGTCCGCGTGAGCCTCAGATATCTGAGTCTCATCAGGATCACCTTCCCTAGGATGCTGTTCGGACTGTACTTCGTCCTGCCCTAGATCCAAGCTTAAAAAATTTTGGTCATCGTTGCAGATTTCCTCCTCTTGACTCTGCAAAGCTTTTAAGTACACTTCTGAAGAACATGGCATAGAAAGTGTGAACAGTTCTTCAGACTCATCCATCTGTGGTTCCGTACAGTCAGTTGAATGGTTGGATAGTTGGGACGTGGAGGGAAGCATGGGGAATTTTTGTGTCACCTCTGTGGACTGTACTGGGTGTGATGCTGAGGTGGAGGAAGAGGAGGAGAGGCCAGTTGAAGCTGCACTTGCCATCCACTCGAGTGCATGCTCTTTCTGGGCATCATCATCAAGGAGTAATGCTGTGCATCTGCCAAAGAAAGGTAGTGGTGTCGCCTATCCAGTAACATAAGTTGTCAGTTGTCTTTGCATATCTTCCGATCTTCCTCCAATGTTTGGAGCATCTGAATCAATGTCCGATTGAAACACTCACAAGGTCCATTCCTGTGAGGATGATAGGGCGTAGTCCATGACTTCTCAATCCGGTAGAAACGATGTAACTCCTCCATCAGTCGACCTTTAAAGCAAGCGACTTGGTCATAATAGATCCTTTTTCCTTTTTTACGATGGTCTGCGTCGGGGTTCTCTGCTCTAGAGGTTTAGATAGTTCACAGCTCTGACATCTTTGACAGGCCTCCTCTACTGCAATCCTCAATCAGGGGGTGATACACCAGCTTCTGTATCCACTGGAACGTCTTCTCCTGACCAAAGTGAGCCCCTCTCTCATGGGCCTCCGTAGCCACCACATGGATCAACTTTTCTGGGAGCACTACTTGCCAAGTGACCCCCAATTCCCGCACTAGCTGTACTCTTCTGTATAACAATCCATGTTCCTACTGGAGCCTCTCCCACTGTCTCAGAATCTTCAGAGCCCCTGGGGACAGAGTGTCTTCCCGGCTGGGAAGTTGCTTCAGGGCAACCCACGGCCTCAGCTGGGCAAGTTCTTTATCTGCTTGCTGGAGTTGCACCCAGTCATCCTGAGGTCGTCCCAGCACCCATTCTTCAGACGCCTCTCCGATCTGTCCCTGCTTCGCCACCAATGACCTAGCAAGGTCCCAAAAACCAGGAATCTCTTCTGCCTCCAATTCTTCATCTCGGTCGCGTTCAGGCCGCTCATGAGTCACTCCCGAGAGAGAGCATCAGCATTTGTATTCTCGGCCCCAGCCTGGTAAGCGATCTTTGTTCCAAGGCCCCCAATTTTGCATTGTACAGGTGGGCTAGGGGATAATTATTGGTGCGCACCAGGACTTTGGACCCCGAAAAATACTCTGAACTTTTCGGTCATTGCCCACACCAACGCCAGCAGTTCCAACTTGAAAGAACTGTAATTATCTGGGTTCCTTTCTGAGTCGTGAAGAGACCGGCTCGCATAGGCTGCCACTCATTCCTTTTCTTCCTGCATTTGTGATAGTATGGCCCACAGACCATGTAAACTTCCATCAGTGTGAAGGCTGAAGGGCTATGAGAAATCCACATAGGCGAGTATTGGGGTCTCTGCCATGGCCATTTTCAAGGCTCTGAAGGCTTCTTCCTGGCTGCTTCCCCATTGAATAGCTTGATTCTTCAAACCAGATAATACTCCCTTCAGTAGTTCCAGCAGCGGAATAGAGAGAAGGGTGAAATTCTTTACGAGCTTTCGGTAGTACCTGGTAAGCCCTAAAAAGCCCAAATGTCTTTCACTGTTGTTGGGGTAGGTCATTCTTGCACAGTCGCTATCTTTTCACACGTAGGCCTCACTACTTCAATGGATACGATGTGTCCCAGATACTCAATTTATTTGCGAAAAAGGTGACATTTTTGGGGCTTCACTGTCAGTCCACGATTTTGCAGCTGACTCAACACTTGCTTCAGCCACTAAAGATGTTCTTCAAAGATGGCCGCATAGACAATGATCGTTGAGATAAATGAGTGTTGCTTCGAAATTCAAGTCCCCCAAGTGCCTTTCCATCAACCGTTGAAACGTCCCAGGAGTGTTGGTCAAGCCAAAGGGCATCTTATTAAACTCACCCATGGGCAGTATGAACGCCGTCTTCGGTAGGTCGTGTTCAGCTATGGGCACCTGTCAGTACCCACTGGCCAGATCAAGGGATGAAAATTACTTTGCCTTTCCCAAGGAAGACAGACATTTCTCAATTCTGGGCAATGGATAGAAGTCCTGCACCGTAAAAGCATTCAGTCATCTGTAATCAACACAGAAGTGCATTAGTCCACTGAGGACTCTCAATTCTAAATATTCTTCTATCTACTGGCTAATATGGTACAAAGATACTGTATATATCTTTCCTGTATCACAGAAGCGCAGGGTTCCATCTTTTTTCCTGACTAAAACAATGGGAGACGCCCACAGGCTCTCACTCTCCTGTATGACTCCTTTCTGCAGCATGTGAGCCAGCATCTCCTTTACTTCCTTATACATCTGAGGCGGTATCTGTCGATATCTCTCCCGAACTGGGGCAGCACTTCCTGTAGGACTTTCGTGGGTTATAGCTGTGGTGCACCCGAAGTCATCTTCTTGTCAAGCGAAAACCTCCTGGTAGCGCTCCAGTACAGCTTCCACCTTTTGCGGGGAGAGTCCCGTCAGTTCGGCCTGCATCTGCAACAAAATTGGACGACACTCCTTCAGGCTTCCAGGCAGATGCTCCAGTGTCATTGTAATGGCTAGGGTCCATGGATCTCCGTGCATTACTACCAACTGCATGGCCTCCGATTGCACCAACTCTTCCGGCATTCCCAGTACCTGAGCCACTTCACTCTTAGGCTGGAGGGTGAGATTAGGTTGACGCGCCACACCACAACGTTACCATCATGGACTGTGGCTAATGTCCGAGCGATGAGGAGTCCCGGGAATACTTAATCCACCGATGTCGGCTCTATCTGCCCTTCCACCCTCTCGAGGGGCATACAGGCTCGTACTGGCAACGTGAGCATAGTGTGACCAGGCGGTAGAATGAGTTTAGCAGCTGCAGGAACCATAGAATCATAGAATCATAGAATCGTAGAGTTGGAAGGGACCTCCTGGGCCATCTGGTCCAACCCCCTGCTCAAAGCAGGATTCGCTAAATCATCCCAGTCAGATGTCTGTCCAGCCAAACCATAACCTTTCCCACAACTTTCCCCTCGCTTGACGTTTCCTGGGCCTGGGCAGCCCGTATTAGCTGCTGAAATACCTTTCTTTGGGGGCTCCAATGGTCCAGAAAGGTCTGATTTCTTTCAGTACATTTATCCCGAGAGTCACCGCAGGCCCACTGCTGACATGTCTGACGACCAACACGACTCCTATTCAGCCCACTTTCTTTCCGCACACTTTAATCTCCATCCAGACCACCCTTGTGACTGGGATAAGCAACTGATTGGCCGCCGTCAGTCTGATCACTGGGGCCCACTCTGGCCGCAATACTTCTAGAAAATGACGTCTAAAGTATGCATGGTGGTCACTTGCGATCCGGTATCAATCAAGCAACGGACGGTCGCCCGTTCACTTCAGCCCATATGGTAGGGCTCAAAGAGATTAAACCTTTGGGACTTCCCTCTCTCTTCCTTGGTCTTTCAGGCTATGGGTGGCATCCCCCAGCCATGAAGTCCACTAGTTTGACGGCTGCTGGGGTAGGGACCGTCCACGTCTTGCACACCCTTGGGCGTAATGTCCGGTGTGCCCAACACTTGAAACAAGTCAGATTCCACTCAGCACAGGGCTGGCTTGTTCCCTGATGAGGCTCAACAAATAAGCGGGACTCTGATTCGCTCCTTTCTCTTGACGTATTTTGGGCTGAAGCGGGCACTCTTCTAAGGCTGGACCACTCTTCTCACATTTCTCATATTTCTTTCTGGAATTCTCTGGCCCATTCTGGTTCAGCCACAGGTGGGGTGGGTACCTCATTGCTCCAGACCATTCCTGCCAAGGCTGCCGTCCCCTTTTCCTGCTCTCTCACATTCGCTTCTGCCCCAATTTCTAAGAAGGTCATACGCGGTTTGCCGACACAAAAAGAGGCCTTAGAAATCCTTCAAAATTTTTTCAAAAAACAGCGGAAAAAAGGAAAAGATGCTTACCTGCCCAGACCTCCAAACAAATGCACTATCAGGGTTTCTGCCATCTTTAATCGGGTCCACTGCACCCTGATAGTGCATTTGTTTGGAGGCCTGGGCTTGTAAGCATCTCTGCCTTTTTTCTGGTATTTTTTCATACTCGGGTTGGTACGCAGGCACTCTTTCAAAGCTTGTTTAAGCATTGTGTCCCTGAGGCCTGCCACAATCTGATCCCTCAGTATCACATCAGGGGGTCCCGCTCCTATAGCCCCCACATCATCCCATTTAGCGATATAGGTTTTCACTCCTGCAGTGCATTAATGTACTGAGTTACAGACTCCCCCTCCCTCTAGACGAGGTGCAGCAGTTGCATCCGTAATTCCCCAACATTGGAGGGAACCCTATGCATCTCCTCCAGAATCTGCATCACATTGTCCAAAGTATCCCGTTTGTGGGGGCCAAAACATCACAGAACACCGAGCCTTGCCATCCAGGGCCATCACAGCAATCTCCACTTGCATAGCAGGAGTCATAGGGTGCATCTTCAACATGCTTTGAACCCCCTCGGTCCAGTCCCACAACATTAGATTATCCCCAAGAAAAATTGATAAATATCCCTAGCATAAAGTGATGCCAATCATTTTTCTAAGTGTTAATAACATGCAATTTTACAGAGCAATGCTCAATTAGGTCAATCTAGAAGGCTGTTCTACGCAAGACATGAGAGAACATAAACAACAAAAAGGCATATACTGAACATAAAAAATCCAATATTTTATTGATAGTATATTAAAAACAACAGACATACATAAAAAAGTGTCAATACTACATGTTGATGAACCCAAAGAGAACAAATAAGTTGCACCAACAGATGGCAGGTAGGAAGATGTAAACCAAAAATCATTAGAAATGTGGATTATTGTCCCAGGCATATACTAGTTATGTAATTCTGAAAAGAATATTACATCAATCATGGATTAACTGTAACCCATTATGTTCACTAGCAATGATAGCAGCGACCTTAGTGCAAAACAAATTTCATGCTAAAGTGCTGACAGAATTTGCTGCTATTAACCTAAAGTTGCATCAAATAGACATAATAATAAAACCTACCAGAGCTCATGTGATGGTGCCACTTCCCCTATGTGTGTTTCGGGAGCGTGCCTTCATCCGGGGGAGTCTCTACTCGGCGTGTGCTCTGCTGCGCACCTGCCAATTGCTGGATGCACACCCCACGATGCACACCCCACGATGCTGAATCCTCAGTGCACCCACGCTGTGCTGCTTTGCTTGGCGCCCGTCCCTCTGCACGCTCACTGGTACTCGGGAGCAGGGCCGGTTTTAGGCAAAGTGGGGCCCTAGGCAAAGTTTAAATTGGGGCCCCAAATGATAACATATAGCACATCACAGAAGCATTTCGATTGTATTTACATGTGCTGAGTTCAGTCCGCTAAATGAGTGTGATCGACAATACTAAAGAAGTCATTCAACACTTGTTTCCCGGCCTCTTTCCACCGTCTGAGAAAGAATGATGGGAACAGAACGATCACTAATGGATTGCTAAGGGTGTGTGCACACGTTGCGGTTTTTGCTGCGGATCCGCAGCGGATTTGGTCCTGCGGATCCGCAGCAGTTTCCATGCGGTTTACAGTACCATGTAAACCTATGGAAAACCAAATTCGCCATGCACATGCTGCGGAAAATTCCACACAGATTTGCTGCGGTTTATTTTCCACAGCATGTTACTTCTTTTTTGCGGAACCGCAGCTGCAGTGTACGTTCCGGGACATACAAATCAATCTCTCTCTCTCATCCGCACTGCCAAACCGCACTAGAACCTGCATCAAATCCACTGTACACATGCTAGGAATCCGCAGGAAAAATGCATGTGTTTTACCCTGCGGTTTCGGCCAAGATATATGGATTCTCTGCAGAAAAAGTCACAGACTAATCCGCAACGTGTGCACACACCCTAACAGATCACCATACAGTATCATGTTATCAGCAGCACATCTACAGTTTACACCCCATAGTCCTCCATATAATATAATCTGCCCCATAGTCCTCCATATAGTATAATACACTCCTCAGTCCTCTATATAGTATAATAAACTTCTCATAGCCCTCCATATATTAAAATACACTGCTCAGTCCTCCATATAGTGTAATACACTCGGCATAGTTCTCCATATAGTATAATGCACCGCCATAGTCACCCATAGTTCTTCATATAATGTATTCCCCATAGTCCTCAATACAGTATAACACAGCCCACATATAGTATAATGCAGCCACCCCATAGAGCATAATGCAGCCACCCCACAGAGTATAATGCAGCCCCGGCATAAAATATAATGTAACCCCCATAGAATATAATGCAGCCCACCTCTTATAGTATAATGCAGCCACCCCTTAGAAAATAATGCAGCTACCCCAGAGTATAATGCAGCCACTCCACAGAATATAATGTATCCCCCATAGAAAATAATGCAGCCCCACCCCCATATAGTATAATGCAGCCCCTCCACAGAATATATGGCAACCCCCTCATAGGATATAATGCAGCCCCTTATATAGTATAATGTAGCCCCTCCATAGAATACAATGTAGCCCTCCTCATATAGTATAATGCAGCCTCCATCGAATATAATATAATACAGCCCCCCCATAGAATATAATGTAGCCCCAAATAGAATATAATACAGCCCACCTCCCCATAGAATATAATGTAGCCCCCCCATATTATATAACACAGCCTCCCCCTATAGAATATAATGTAAAATGTACCCCATGGTATATAACACAGCCACATAGTATATAGCCCAGCACCACATGCTATACAGCACAGCCCACCATGGTATACAGCACAGCCCACCATGGTATACAGCCCACCATGGTATAATACAGCCCAGCATGGTATATAGCCCCGCAGAATGGAATAATACAGCCCAGTAGTATAATACAGCCCAGCATGGTGTATAGCCCCCCAGCATGGTATAATACAGTCCAGCATGGTATAATATAGCCCAGCATGGTATATAGCCCCCTCAGAATGGTATAATACAGCCCAGTATGGTATATAGTCCCCCAGAATAGTATAATACAGCCCAACATGGTAGAATACAGCCAAGCATGGTATATAGCCCCCCAGAATGGTATAATACAGCCCAGCACGGTATAATACAGCCCAGCATGGTATATAGCCCCCCAGAATGGTATAATACAGCCCAGCATGGTATAATACAGCACAGCATGGTATATAGCCCCCCCAGAATGGTATAATACAGCCCAGTACAGTATAATACAGCCTAGCATGGTATATAGCCCCCCTAGAATGGTATAATACAGCCCAGCAAGGTATAATACAGCTCAGCATGGTATATAGCCCCCCAGAATGGTATAATACAGCCCAGCACGGTATAATACAGCCCAGCATGGTATATAGCCCCCCCAGAATGGTGTAATACAGCCCAGCATGGTATAATACCGCCCAGCATGGTATATAGCCCCCCCAGCATGGTATGATACAGCCCAGCCTGGTATAATACAGCCCAGCATGGTTTATAGCCCCCCCCAGAATGGTGTAATACAGCCCAGCATGATATAATACAGCCCAGCATGGTATATAGCGCCCCAGAATGGTGTAATACATCCCAGCTTGGTATAATACGGCCCAGCATGGTATATAGCCCCCCCAGCATGATATGATACAGAATGGTGTAATACAGCCCAGCATGGAATATAGCCCCCCCAGCATGGTATGATACAGCCCAGCATGGTATATGGCCCCCCCAGCATGGTATGATACAGCTGAGCATGGTATATAACCCCCCCAGAGTGGCCCCACAGTCCAACACTCACACTGATTTAAAAAAAACAAAAAAACACTCCTCACCTTCTCCTCGTGCCCGCGCTGCTGGCTGCTCCTGTCTCTTCCTGCTCTGTCTGGCACACAGTGAGAGCGCAATGACGTCATCGCGCCCCCGCTGTGTCAGAGGCAGAGCGGGGAATGATGGGAGAGGGAGCGTCAGCTGACGCTCTCTCCTCCATCACTGCCTCCTTCAATGCGGCGGCGGCGGGAGTCGGCGCTGGGGGCAGGCAGGCCCCCCTGCCTCACAGGGGCCCCATAGCGGCTGTGTGATGTGCCGCTGGCTGGGGGCCCCTGGAGGAGCAGGGGCCCCAGGCAGCTGCCTGGTCTGCCTGCCCCTAACGCCGGCCCTGCTCGGGAGCCCTCACTGAACCCCTCCCGGGTCTCTACTCCACGCTTCACCTTATTTCGCAGAGCGCAGTTGGACCTTGCCTTCTCCTTCCTCCGGCGGGAACTCTCTGGCTTTTCCTGCGCTTCACTCTCTTTCATACCCCTGCTTACCACGCCCGTCTCTCTAGGTCATGGGTCCTGTCCAGCTTCCATTTCATACCCCCCTGCAACACTGGATGCAGCCTCGGCTGTTTCGGACCCAGCATTGTACAGGTACACGCAGCCCAGTCTTCCTCCTTACACCAGTCACAGAAAAAAGAATTGTTTGAGTGTGGATGAAGCCTATATGACAAAGAAGTTATGCTACAAACAATTTTAAAGTCAGGTCCCTTACTGTATGACATTAATAACAGAAGAATTTTTTGTGGCCTATGGATGAGGCCTCTATAGCACTGTAACGAATGGAAGTGGAGGCAGAGATGGTGAAGTTCTTTATTTTTAAAATGGAACCCCGGGTACCCGTAATAAAGTCCCTCGGACAGGACCAGAATAGAATACCCGGAGGATACAGGTGCTACCTCCAGTTAGACCCCGGGCACGTGACAGCTGTCCCAGTGGGACCAAAAGGGATAACAGATATAATGGCAGAGTCCGTAGAGAAGTAAAGACAGGTAAGGAAGGTCCTGGTTCCGGGTAGATGGTAGAAAGCAGGCTCCAGTAACCTTGTCACAGTCCACGGACACAGTTGGCTGTTGGCGGAACGGGATGGGACTTGCACAGGTGATTGCAGAGATTGCCAGGGATAGCAGGATACAGATATTCTGTGGAGACAAATAGCATGAGAAGGTGCACAGAGACTGCAAACGCAGCGCATACAGGTCAGGAACACAACCGGATGTAGCAATGATAGATACTCGTTGCTCCGGCGCTTTCCCAATGGAGGAGAGGCCAGAAATAGTACTCAGTGTGCTGCCATTGGATAATTAGCAAATTCAAAAGATGCAAGCTGTCCCTTTAAGAAGCCAGAGGAGCACGCGCTCGCGTTCTAATAGCTCTCCCTGCAGGTCTGCTGACAGCGCACCAGGAGATAGTGAGGGAGCAGAATGCTGAGGAGCGAGAGAGCATGAGACCTTGGACAGGTAGTTCTCTGATGCCCAGGGACAGTGTGACGGGCAGGAGGTGAGTGACCAGGACACAGTGCAGCGGCAGTCCGGCACGCAGAGCCAGCACGGGGACCAGGTGTAACAGTATCCCCCCTCTTTACGCCCCCTCTTTTTCAAGCCTGCGTGAAATCTTTTAAGAAGGAGAGGGGCCTGGATGTTCTCTCTAGGCTCCCAAGACCTCTCCTCAGGACCAAAGTCCTTCCAGTCCACCAGGTAATAGGTCTTACCCCTTACCTTCTTAATGACCAAGATATGTTCTACCACAAAAACATCATCCTCCGAGACAGGATCAGGAGTGGTACCCGGGTCCTTAAATAAGGAGCTCAAAACTACTGGTTTGAGGAGAGAAACATGAAAGGAGTTACGCACACATAAAGAAGTAGGCAACTTCAATTTATAAGAGATCGGGTTGATCTCAGACGAATATGCTTGGAGGAGAGCCATACCTTGTCTACGAGGCGAAAGGTAGGCGCATCCAGACGTCTCTTGTCCGCATGCCTTTTCATACGTTGGGAGGCTTTCTCCAAGGCAGTTTTGGTGTTCTTCCAAACCTTTGAAAAATCTCCAGTGAAAGTAACGCCAGCCGGAACGCCAGATGATCCGAATATGGGAAGAGGTATTCCGGGTTGCAGTCCAAAGACAATCTGAAAGGGAGACTTTCCAGAAGATTCACTTGCTTGGTTGTTGTAGGAAAATTCTGCCCAGGACAGTAAGTCTACCCAGTCGTCATGATGCACATTGACAAAGTGACGCAGGAATCCAGCCAGGATTTGATTAGTCCTCTCCACTTGTCCGTTAGATTGGGGATGGTATGCTGAGGAAAAATCCAGTTCTATTTTTACCAGTTTACAAACTGCTCTCCAGAATTTTGAGGTGAACTCGACTCCTTTGTCGGACACGATGTGGAGAGGAAAACCATGGAGACGGAAGATGTGCCGATTGAATAGATTCGCCAGTTCTGGAGCAGTTGGAAGACCTGGTAGCAGATTGAAGTGAGCCATCTTAGAGAAGCGGTCCACCACTACCCATACCACTGATCATCCGGACGTGATCGGAAGATCTGTGATGAAGTCCATCGCGATGTGCTGCCAGGGAGCGGACGGAATTGGAAGAGGCTGAAGCAGAAATAGTACTCAGTGTGCTGCCATTTGATAATTATCAAATTCAAAAGATGTACGCTGTGCCTTTAAGAAGCCAGAGGAGCGCACGCTTGCGTTCTAATAGCTCTCCCAGCAGGTCTGCTGACAACACGCCAGGAGATGGGGGAGGGAGCAGAACGCTGAGGAGCAGAGAGAGCATGAGACCGTGGACAGGGAGTTCTCTGATGCCCAGGGACAGTGTGACGGGCAGGAGGTGAGTGACCAGGACGGGCTGTAGTGGCAGACTGGGACGCAGAGCCAGCACGGGGACCAGGTGTAACAAGCACACTAGATGCTGCAAACTATTTTAAAGTCAGGTCCCTTTCTGAATGACGTAATGACGTTAATAACATAAGAATTTTTTGTGGCCTATGGATCAGGTCTCTATAACACACTAAATGCTACAAACTATTTTAGAGTCAGGTACCTTACTGTATGATGATAAAACAGAAGAATTTTTTTCGTGGCCTATGGATCAAGCCTCTAAAGCTTAATTTCAACCCAACCAAATGACAACGTGTGATACGGCTGGTTGTCCAACCTTTTGCAATTGAAAAACTATAATTTTTTTATAAGGTGCCTTAGGTCTGCAGACAGGTTCATATCACCGCCACAAAATGACAACGTGGGATATAGCAGGCTGTTTCACAATTAGGAACAGAAAAAATATTAATTGAAATTTTATACTCGTGCATGGAGCACAATAGAAGCAGTGCACAGCACGTGCACTGAAGGCTTTCTTTGTGGACCTCCAAAAAAGAAAAAAAAAATGCTGGAAGGTAAATTTAACAGCCACCCTGGACAGTAGCTCGCTACACTATCTGACTGATATACAGCCGACTAACTAACTAAAATCTTGCTGTTGACAGTGGCAGCATCAGGAGCAACCTCTACGTGCTGTATCAGTGTCAAAATGGCACTAAGACAAGATGTCCGCTATTTATATGGAGAGGGACACGTAATTTGAGCAGCCAATGACACAAGCCGTTGTGTCAGGACATTGTGGGTGTTTCCTGTGCCCTGATTGGCTAGCCGCAATGTGCACACATAAAATTAGGAAATAATAAAAAATGACTGCTTACAAGAATGCTATGCCTCTGAACTCTCCAAACCGCCTCATCTCATCAAACATGTGACAAACACTCATGATACACCACCATTATCGTTGCTAAAGTCCTGAAAATACTTTTGTGGCAACGTAAATATTTTCCTGCACTTTTTATTGAATGTTAGTGATTTTTTTCCGATTTTATAAAATTTTGCTCGTGTTTCCGATTACAAATCCGAATGTGCCATATTCGTGCCAAATTTTTGTTTGGCGATCGTTTTCTGAACATATTCACTCATCATCACTAGTTATGACATCCCCACTACAGCCATATAAGCAAAGACCAGTCAAAGAGTCAGCACTGGGATGGAAGGAGGAAAATAATGATAATTTCATAATTTTCAAATGATTCATGTTTCAAACCAGAACACCTCTTTCAAGTAAATAAAAATGTGAATCAAATTCGAGTTGAATTTCCTAAAATACAGAAGTCCTGTCAAATTACAAAAATAAGCCACTTGAATTGCGCAAATTAGCAAAAAAAGTCTGTCACCATTTCACACATTGCAGAAAATTGCAGGAGTCAAAATCTGTGGGGGCTCCCCCAACAAGAGACTATCATACCCTGTGTCTCTAATAGTGTTAAATTGGCAGTCAGGATCAATGGTTGTGCATGCACCTCAAAATTGGATGCGCTGTTTGCCCTGACGGGCAGTGACGTCACAGCCGGCAGTTTTCACGGTAATCTCTGTGTGGGCCGCCAGCTGTGTCCTGTGGTAACCTTAATGATGTCTCTGCTTCTCACAGTAGCCAAGTTCACATGCTACTCTCAATGTGTTCCAGCAGCCGTGGTGAGTGGTCACATTACTGATGTCACCGTTCATCACTGCCTCAGGATGTAGCAGAGTCGGGGATCAATAGTGACCTCCATATTATGGATTACGCCAGGTGCGGATTACTTTTTTTGGTAATAAATGAGTAAAAGAGGGTAATTGTCATGGAGTGCTTTTTTTTACAATTAAAGGACTTTTATATGTGTGTGCTTATTTCTTTTGACTACGGGGTTAGTAATGGGGGTCTCTGACAGACACATCTAAAATACTAACCCTTGGTCTTGATGTCAGCGGACATTACACAGCTGACATCAACCTCAAGACCATTACCCCGATTGCCACCGCAATCTATGACAAGAAGGTCCCATGACAATCCCTGACTCCGCAGGCAGTGATGAACGGTAATATCAATAATGTAAACAATTAGCACAGCCGCCAGAACACACAGTGTAGCGTGTGAATCTGTCTGCTGTGACAAGCACTGACGTCAGTAAGGTTATCGCAGTTCACAGCTGATGAACTGCGATAACCTTACTGATGTCAGTGCTTGTCACTGCAGCTGGGTACTCTTGCTACTATGTGTGGTCCGGCTGCCATTAAAAGAAATGTCAGCAGACTAAATATGTGTAAAGCAGTATCATTTTACATTGCTATTCATTATGTTCATTTTCTGCAGCATATTTGCGGTGCTTTTACCAGGTGGTTCCAGGTGGAATCCCCCTAAAAAAGACGTTGTGTGCACGTACCCTCAAAGTGTATTCTTATTTAATACATTTCTGGCACATCCACTGGATATACCATAAATGTCCTGCAGATGTGGATCCCACCACTGTCACCTGCAGCTATGTATCTTGAGAAAAGGGTACTGTGACGTGTGGCGCTAGGAGAGGAGAGATGGCTGCACATGGACAGATCTTTGCGTTTAAGTATGAGGGTTGAAAAAATTGCAAAGCATGGTCCCCTTTTCATTCAGCGATGCACATAATGGGGCCCTGTTCTTATGATTCATACAGGGTGAATAATGAGCTAATGATATTGTCATCATGGGTAAAAAGTAAAACGTGATCGTATTGTCGCTAGATTTTAGAAGTAGATGCTGTGCTTTCAGCATTTTACAAATAAACAAGAGAACCTACTTGGATTTTATCTACACGAGTTATAATTCTTGGACCATAGTAAATATAGGGCTATTTGTGTACATAGTAGATTGCAAAGTACAATTAAAATGGAATTAATTTAGGGGTATGTTTAAATGTTGCAGATATACTGCAGAAATTTCTGTGGCCGAAATTCGTTCCGATCCTCTAAATGGGATTATTTCTGCAACATCTGCCTGGGATTTAGTTTACAAAACCTATTTAGATGTGTAGTGTGGATTTTTAAGACAAAATACTCTGCAGTATTATTCTATCATGTATGAACTTTCCTGTAATGCTAGTGGAGAGGAGCAGGTATGTCTGCTAGTAAAATAGAAAATGCCCGCTGTATAACAAATATGCCTGATGTTAGAATAATTGCTGGATTAGATAGTAATTCCCTGCCATATTTGCCATCGTGCCCTCTCTACCCACTTCTCATTCGTGCTGTGCTAAGATTCGACCACTGTAGATTGTCTGCGTTGCTGAGATTAACATGTTTGGAGCTAATACCATGACTAAATGTTAATCTTTCCTGATTATTTGCTGCTCTCTGTCCAACTGTTGAGGTCACATTCTGTCTAACAGCATCAGTATGTGCAGTTCCTCTGTAGAGCCGCACAGATTACTCCGCCGATGTCCTTTGCTGTCTGCGTTTGGCCCATAGGAGAGAACAGTAGACTAAGAATCCCACGAGCGGCCTGGAAATAGCTGAGGCAGCTGGCCTTGTGGGCAGCTCTAAGTTACTGTATAATTGGCTGTATGTGAAGCGGGATGTGGCCACTTCTTGTGTTTCCAGATGGCAAGAAGCACAAGTCAGCATTTCTTCTTGGGAATGAAGTATGTCAGGTATGTTGTGAGGAAGAAATAGGCTCTCATGTAGCACAGTTTGGTCAAGGAGAATGGCCTCCGCACCCACATCGTCATAAAAACTAAAATATGCACCGTCCATCTGAAGCAAATTATGATTGACATACCTCCTCCATATACCTTTTTCTCATTGAGTTTGTCCTTCTCTCCCACACGCCTATATCTTTATATCCTTAATCTATTACGCCATAATATGTTAGGGCTGTGTTACCAACCATATTGCCTGGTAGTGATGTTTCAGATTTAGAAAACGAATGTTAAGAACAAAAGATGTGCGCTTTACTATGAGGTTTATTTAGAAGGAGATCACAATTAAGTTGGTCCAGTCCACCATGGCAGCCTCAGGGTAGAAGAAGTGAGCAGCTGCCTATGGAGTCATTAGGGGATACAGTTGGGTTTCAATTTCATTTCAGCTAATAAAACACTGTCTGATATATACCTGTATATACATATAAATGTTACATGCAGTGTCAGACTGGGTGTCAAGAGCCCACCGGTAACATTGATGTTGATGGTGTCCACTGTTCAGCTACATGCAAATATTACATATCCCTCATTCTCATAGTTACCTATGTGTCCATATAATAATAAACTGATAATTTGTTAAATGAATGGTTAGATTTTGTCTGTATATAGTGAATCAGGTGTATTGTGCCAACTACTGCTCATATTTTGGGGTGGCGGGCCCAGTGGGGGATTCACCGGTTCCCCCATGAGTCAGTTCAAGTCTGGTTACACGTCCAGAAAAATTATTTATCTGCAGAAAAGTGAAAATTGATAGATGTAAGTTGAATGAGGGTCAGTCCATCACTTTCATGCTAAAGTTTAGGCATCTGTGGTGGTGGTGGTGGTGAACTTTTCGAAACCCTTGCACTGAGTACCAATACATTTTACCAAATATCCACCACCAACAAGGAAGCAGGAAACTAACCCTGTAAATTATGTAAAGAGTAAGATGGAAAGTTCAGGACACCCCTGTCAGAGGATGGAAGGGTTTGGTGCTTAAAACATGTGCTATGATGATGACATTTTGATTTTTGTTATGGGGTCAATTTTGTCAAATAGATACCCATGACTACCATAGGTGCATAGCAAAGATTTTGAATTAAACCAGTTGGCAACTTATGTTGTGGGGGACGATGATCAAAAGATGGTAGCCTGATGGTGACTACTATATTATTTCCAGATGTTAGGACCTCGGCCTATGCTTTCTTACAGGAGAGCCACTTTCACAAACGTTAGAAATGAGCTGATGTCTGCTTTGGAAATCACTGTGTTTCAGTCATAAGACTTCATTAAATGTCTGTCTGATTCCAGAATGTTTTTCCAGCTATCATATAATTGTCATTTCTTACAAAAGCTGTGATTTTAACAGCTATGACACAACGTCGACACTCGGGGCCAGACAGCACTGACTGCAGGTTCAGACAACGAAAAGCCACATCCTGTCTAAGATACCAGACCGTGTGTCCACATAGAAAATTACGTATCATCTATTGTGAAGATATGAATTACATATTGCATGTTCTCCAACATGGAGCAACTCATCTCTCAAGTCCCTCTGTAATTTAAAGCTTCAACAGCTATTTCTAATTTTACCAAGTCAACCCTTTTCCCTGGCAGATTTTGTTGCTGAAATCCATGGAATTTAAGAAACCCTCAATCTTTAAAAATGACAATTTGTATTCATCTAACCCTTCTATTTCTGTATGCCACCGTTTCAAAACAATAATTACCAGGAAATTACAGGGTTCTGTATAAAAAAAAAATGAATTAAGTGCTGTTCTTTCATACCTTAAATATTTCATTGGTTCCCAGCTTGGAAAACACTGGCTGTGTGCTTTCATCTAGGATTCAGCCGAGAGAAGTGGTTTCACAGTGATGTGTATTTTCCATCTTTCCATTTTGTATATTTAAACTATGTCCATGTGGAAACTTGTGGAAGCTTTTTCTTTGCTAGATGAATTCTGTAAAAGATGTTGATAAAAAAAGAAAAGCAATCAGATGGCATCTTGCTTGCAGCAGAGCAGAGGTTAAAAATGCACCAGGCGAAAAGGATTTGTTAAAACTGAATGATTAAAGATGATTTGTCACCAGGTCATAAGTGGCAAGTTTTTGCTTTAGTTTATTTTAGTTTATTCCCGATGCTCCTCTGAATATGCCATTTTTTTTACATTTAAATTCTACCATTCTGTTCCAGAGATATGGGACTTTATATTTGGTGATAATTTTGGGTCTTTACAAGGAGGCGAGGCTCACATGGTAATAATGTAGAGAAGCCTAAAGACACGCCCCCAGAAAAATTCTGTGTGCACGCCCCTTCAGTAAAGACCATAAAAATAAGTACTATATAAAGAGGCCCATATGTCAGGAACCGTATAGCATATTTAATAAAAAAAACAAAAACAAGATATAGAACACACAGGTCAACAGTAGCATTAAAATAAGAGAAAAAAATGATCCGTTTTGATCGCCTCTTGACTCTCCCAGCATTTTGGGCATAGATTCATAACTTTTTTTTTTTTTTTTAAATCCCTGCCATTTCTATGCTTAGGGGCCAAGTAGGTGGTCAGTGATTGATAGTTATCTCTGCATGCCCAGTCAGTGAACACTGTCAATGATTGATAGAATTGCCTACTGGACTCTAAGTTTAGAAATGGCAGGGATTTAGAAGAATTAAGTATTGTATGCTAAACTTTTCCCATAAAACCACATATCTATTTTCTCCATTTCCCCTGTTCTGTGACATTGTGTCCACAAATAGGTCTGCATGTACAACGTGTCAAGTTTCCTTAAATGTACTAGTCATATTCAGATTTCATTTGTTTTGTTTATTCTGCTTATCAAACTCTGATGTTATGGCCCATGTAGATGAGCCAGGCCATTAAGTCACTCGGTCGGCATTTACCGCAATGTTTATACTGGCTGAGACAATAGTGATGGGGATAGAACGATTGCTAATACCATTATACTATCCCCACACAGTATCCTTAGATTTAAAGGACCCTGGACTCATGGCTGCTGGACCAGAGCACTGTGCACCTCCTTCTATCTGCCAGCAGCCCCGGTGCCTCTTCTGCTATATTATCAATGCAATGCATGCATGAGAATCAGAAGAGGCACCAGGGATGTCGGCAAGTAGAAGGAGATTTGAAGGCTCAGCTCCAGGAATCATGGACTACCGCTGCAGCCACTAGACCTGGTTTCTACTAATCTTTTTGTCAGAACTAATGATATGCAACTAAACATCACACCATATGCTGTATCAGTAAGAGAAGAGAAAATTCTTCCTTTCTGGTGTCACCAGGTCAAAAGTGGGCAGTTTTTTATTTAATCCCATTTTTTACCCGAGGTTATTTGTTGTTGTTGCTTTTTTAAAATCCACCATACGCTACCAAACATATGGACCTCTTAATTTAATACTAATTTCTATTGTCTTTAAGAAAGGGTCATAACTCACAGGATTCTTTGGAGCATGTCTTTAGGTTGCTCTACATAATTACCCTTCGAGTGCCACCTCCTTGGTAAAGACCACAAAATTAGCACCAAATAGAATGCCCCATGTCTCTGGAACCGTATGGTGGATTTAAAAATACAAAAAAAATGTAGACACAGGGTAACTGGGGGAATAAATTAAGCATAAAATCTGCCCACTTTTGACCCGGTGACAGGTCTTTTTTAAGGGTTTTTCTCCCACAGTGGTTGATAAATGTCTGATAACTTAGGATCCCACCAATGATTTCCTCACTAGTCACTAGAACAAGATTTCAGCACTACTCCATTCAGTCAAAGGGACTGACAGATGCCTCCACTGATCAGGCTGAATAATCCACGTGATTATTATATCATGTGGATAGGACATAAATGTCCTTTTATGGGTCCTGAAAGTAGCAAACATTGCTGGACTGGCTCACCAGAGTGCTCAAGGATCAGCACATTTGCCAACACTTTGGTACACTAATGGGGGTGAACAGGATCCTAGTGATCCAACTGAAGTCAGCTGACTCAATCACATGTCATTAGGTTCGTCTAGTAATAAGCTTTTACTTCATACTCTAAAAATCTATTACATCTTATTGATGATATTTGGTTGTGACACAGGTCACACGGAAAAAGATATCTCTATATTGCTGATAAACCGCAGCATAATGCAAGTTAATGGGATCTCACTGCAACTCACAAGGTACCACGACAAGCAAATCGACAAAAAAAAACCAAACATCCAGTTGAATTTATTGTAACTTGATTATCACAGTCAAGACACATCTCAATGCGAGACCACTTTCTGGTGTAGTAGAAGTATAGAACGATCTATGGCTGCACGACATGTGCCATAGTTAAAGGGAATATGTCACCAGGTTTTTGATGCCATACATGTGGTTACTTGCTGACTAGTTGGGCACAGCCTCGCTTAATGCAAGTGTATTGAGCGAGGCTGGACATAGTCTAGTTGGAATATGACCAGAAGTATGCACATCACTTACTAGTGGTCACATGACCGCCCGCTCTTGGCGTCGACAATGGAGAATTCTCACAGCGGGCAGTGAGTGAGTGACACAGAGTGACGGCAGACTTATAGCTTAAGACCAGAAACCCATTTAAAGTCGCCATGCAGCCCCAAACTAAATATTATGATAAAGCTAAAACTTGACAGTCCATGTCCTGTAAAGATGGAGGATGGACCCTCAGAATCCTTTCCTCTGGTTTTCAAGTAGTACTATAAATTGGTAAATTTCAAAAAGTTTACTTGAATGCAATATTATGTATACCCCTCCTTACATGTAAAGCGCCATGGAATAAATGGCGCTATAACAATAAATAATAATAATATAAAAACTTAATACAGAAAGTAAAAGCCGGTGCAGTTACGTGATCCTCTTTTTTGACAATTACTGTGTGACTAGCTCCGTACCCTATACTTATAGGTTACCCACAACCATCCATTGTGTGCGCCAGCTTCTCCTATGAATGCTACAGAGTAAGAGTATTATTAGACTGATGAAAGCAGAGCCTGTATAAGGGATGTGTGCTCGCCGGCCACTACTCACAGCTGTCCTGAATCCCTTCCGCTTTCTGGCTATACTTCCCCTGAGTAATTATTTATCAGGTTATTTCAGGATTGTGGAGTTCAGATGTGTCACAGCTGCCTGTGGTTACCATGTGTAATGCAGACATTATAGAAGGTCCCGCGATAAGCACAAGTCACACCACAAAAAACATCATACATGATGATGCACTCTGTGCCCTGTGTCACGCATTCACCCTCATGGCGGGATGCATCGTGCTCTGTCTGCACTAATAATGTGTACTCTGTGCAGTTAATCATGTTCGAACCGCAGGACATTAAGACATTAGGGAGCCTTGGGGTATAAAGAAAGCATTTGTTTGTCTTCTTACGGCATATCAACATACTGTAGTGTCTCGGAGAAAGAAGACAAAACCACTAGGAGATAATATATCTTTGTGTTGAACCAGCCAGTGTACAGTAGGGAATAAAATGTTGGACCCCAAGCATAAGTATACATGTTCTGGGGTATAACTAAAGTTCAGAAGCCCAATAGCAAAGTCAGAAAAGCTCCACCCCATGAAAGGGGTGCTAGCCCCTGCTTAATTTTCACTGACTAACTATTCTACAAAAATATGTTTTTTTTTCAAGAGTCAAATAGCGCTCCTTCCCTCCCGAGTCTAGCCGTGTGGCCAAACAGTACTGTATAGCTACATATGGAGTATTGCCATGCACGTTCACAAGAAATTGTGTAACATATTATGTGGTCATTTTTACCCATTTTCCCTTGTGATAATGTAAAATCTGGGGCTAAAACAACATTATAGCGGGAAAAATGTAATTTTTTTTTCCTCACTGCTCAATGGTATAAAATTTTGTGAAACACATATGGATGATTTCATTAAGGCTAGTTTCACATTAGCGTTTAAACGACGCGCGTTTAAACGGTGCGCCGTGCGCGCGGAAATGCAGCATGTTGCATTTCGGCGCACGGCGCGCCGTCAAAAGTGCGCACCACGCTACTTTCACACTGGCAGCGCATGATCTGCGCACCCTATGCTAAAGATAGGGTGCGCCGATCGCATGCGTGCAAATGCGAAAGTAGGCGGTGATCCCGGATGGGGCGGGCAGGGAGCCGGCTCGGGGCGGGGCTTAAGCGGCGCCGTGCGCGCGTCGTTTAAACGCTAATGTGAAACTAGCCTAAGAGGTGTAGTTTGTAAAATGGAGTCACTTATGGGGGGTACTGCGGTCCTGACACCTCAGAGGCTCTATAATAATTAAAGAGGGGAACCGCTCCTCTAGATGTGCCGTCCGGAAAAAAGTTACAAATAGTGTGGAAGGAACCATTAGGCACTTAAGGTGAATTGAACATATTGTTCAACTTTATTGTGATATTTACATGTAGCATGAATAACAAAACCAACGTTTTGGCCTTGTTCACGGTTATCTTATTCAAGGAGGGCAAGGAAAAGTGAAATCTATGTCACTGGGAATATAGGACCATGTAGCCAGCAGTTCGTAGAAGTGTGACACAATTCTACGCACAATATTATATAATCAATATTGAACAATATATCTTCAATTCACCTTAGGCTGCTTTTACACATCCGTTTTGTTTGTTCCGGCGGCAAGCGGCGGAGAGCCAGACCGCCGGATCAGGCCTGCAACGGTGACACCGGATGCAGATGCGGCGCCTGATCTGGCTTGGAAATCATTTAAAGGAGCCGCACCGGGGACGAGAGAGAGACGGAGAGGCGCCTGCGCGCTGTGCTGCGCCGGGCACTTGTGGGGTTAAAACTCACAGTGCCCGGGCATGCACTGTTGAAAAAGCCGCTCCGGCGCTGCAAAAAAAACGTTGCAGCCAACGTTTTTTGCTGACGCCGGACGGCGCAGGTTTGCCGCTTCCGGTAAAAAATGGAGGCGCCGCATGTCCATCCGGCATGATGCGGCGATCATTACATTCTATGTGCCAAAACTGGATCCAATTCCGGATCCGGTTTTCACACTTTTCGCCGCATCGTGCCGGATTCAAAAAGACGGATGTGTGAAAGCAGCCTAAAGTGCCTAAAGGTTCCTCCTACTCTACCTCAGAGGCTCTGCCAAAGTAACATGGCACCATTCCAGGCAGATTTGCACTCTGATATGGATGGCGCTCCTTCCCTTCTGAGGTTTCAACTGTGCCTGAAAAGTAGTTTTTGATCACATATGGGGTCTTGCTGTACTAAGGAGACATTGGGTAGAAAATGTTGTGTTCCAGTTGCTCCTACTATCTCTTTTGAAAATTAAAAATGTGGAAAAAACATAACTTTTCATTTTCCCAACCCAATGGTATAGAATTAAGTGAAATACCAGTGGGTTTAAAATGCTAACTACACCCCTAGTGGAATTATTCAAGAGGTGTACTTTCACAAATGGGGTAACTTGTGGGGGTCTCTGCTGTTCTGGAACCTTGGTGGCTCTCCAAATACGCACTTTTGTACTCCAAAAATCAAATAGCGCTCCTTCCCTTTCTAGCCATGCCCTTTTACCCAAACATGTGTTTATTACCACATACTGTATGGGGTATATCTGTACTCAGGAAAAATTACACAACAAATTATGTTGTCCATTTTCTCCTGTTACCATTGTGAAAATGAAAAATTTGAGGTTAAAGATCATTTCTGAGGGAAAAATGTCATTTTTAATTTTCACGGTCCAATGTTTTAAAATTCCTAGAACACATGGGTTCAAGATGCTCACCAGCTTCCAAATAGGGGGTCACCTGTGGGTTTTTCCACTGTTTAGGCACATCAGGGGCACTGCAAATGCGACATGGCCAATATCTATTGCAGACAATTTTGTTCTCTAAAAGTCAAATGGTGCTTCTTCCCTTCAGAGCCCTACTGTGCGCCCAAACAGTAGTTTTCTACCACATATGGGATATTGATGTACTCAGGAGAACTTGCACAACAAATTTTGTGGTCTATTTACTCCTGTTTCCCTTGTAAAAATTAAAATTTGGGGCCAAATCAACATTTTTGTGGGAAAAAGTAAAATTTTAATTTTTTTCCTTCCACATTGTTTTAATTTCTGTGATGCATAAAAAAGGTTAATAAACTTCTTGAATGTGGTTTTGAGCACCTTGAGGGTTGCAGATTTTAAAATGGTAAACAACAAATTACCCAAAGGGTATATAGACCCTACTAAAGGGATGCAATAAAACATGAATTTTATTAATTTCAATTAATGTTATATATCATGGTGCTGTGCTGTATACCATCTGGAGCTGTGCTGTATACCATGGTGCTGTGCTGTATACCATGTAGGGCTGCGCTATATACCATGGTGCTGTGCCGTATACCATGTGGGGCTGCACTATATACCATGGTGCTGTGCTGTATATTCTATGGGGGAAGCTGTGCTATACAATATGGGAGCTACATTATATTCCATGGGGAGGTGGGCTGTATTATATTCTATTCAGGGCTACATTATATTCTATGGGGGGCTGTATTATATTTATTATATTCTATGGGGGGTGATCGCATCATGAGGGAGCTACATTATACGAGGAGGCTACATTGTATTCTATGGGGGGGCTGCATTATATTCTAAGTGGGGCTAGATTATATTGTATGGGGGCTTCATTATACTTTATGAGGGGGCTATATTATACTATATGAGGAGGGCTACATTGTATTCTATGGAGTGGCTACATTATACTATATAAGGGGCTGCATTATATTGTATGGGGGATGCATTATACTCGAAGGGGGCTGCCATATATTCTATGGAGGGGCTGCATTACACTATGAGGGGTGCTGCATTATATTGTATGGCAGGGCTACATTATACTATATGAGGGCTGCATTATACTGTATCAAGGACTTTGGGGAATACATTATGCTATATGAAGAACTATGGGGTGCATTATACTATGAGAAGTGAATTGTACTACATGGATGACTGGCTGTGTATTATACTATATAAAGCACTATGAGGAGTGTATTAAACTATATGGAGGACTGAGCAGTGTATTTTAATATATGGAGGAGTTTATTATATGGAGGACTGAGTGTATTTTAATATATGGAGGACTATGGTGAGTTTATTATACTTGTTAGGCATCGGGTTCCTGTCGCTGCACAGCAGGAATCCCAAGCCTTGCATTCGGCAGTCTCCCATTCCTCTCCGGCCGTAGAGGAGGCTGCTCAGCAGACTCGTCGATCCTGGCGCTCTGCTCAGACCAGCTCTGTGGGTTTGGTTGCTGCTGCTACCTCTGGTCCAGCTATGGCAACGCATGCTGGTCAGCAGCGAGCTACTCCAGGGACTAAGTCCTCCTTTCAGTCCACTGAGCATGCCCGTGGGACGATCTCTCATTGGAGATCGGAGGTCACATGCTCAGGTCCTTCTCCAGATCGGATTGGACCATCAGGAAGGTCAGGAAGGTTCCGGAAGGATGCTGCTATAAAAGGTTCGCATGGCCGCTCGGCCATGCGCTAATATAGACAAAGATTAGACCATGTGGAGTGAGTGTTGTATGCATGTATGAATGTCTCTGGTGAATGACTCATTAAGAAACCCCTACTCTTGGTACGCACGTGTTGTGCAGCCAAGCCTGTCAAGCGCCCAGGTCTAGGTGTAGGTAGAAGCAGAGCCAGAGACTGGAATAAGTGTCCACCGGTGGCTCTACACGCCATGGTGCACGTGCTCGACACTCCACCATAGTCAACGTCTATAGTGGTGTCCGCAGGTGTGACGCCACATGCTCAGAAGATCTAGAGGGACTCTGACCCCACATCCTTGGGGCAGAGTTTTGTGACCACATTCTGTGCGCCCCCTTGCCGAGCTCTGTGAGTTCTAACAGACTCCGGCATTTAAGTTCCGCGGCTCTGTGAGGTAACAGAGTCCGCTCTTGTTCACACCGGGTGATGTTAACCCACGTGTGACCTTTTGTATACCGCTATATACATCCGCCATTACTAAGCAGCAGTTTACCACCTCTGCACGGTGGACCCCGGGCTGTGAACGCACCTTAATATCATTTTATTATTTGGTGCGTTCCGCCAGCCCTAACAATACTCTATGGAGTACTGAGGAGTGTATTATACTATATGGAGGACTATGGGGCACATTATATTATATGGAGGACTATGGGGTGTAAACTGTAGATGTGCTGCTGATAACATAATACTCTATGGGGACAGATTGATCCATTAGTGATTGTTCTGTCCCCATCATTCTTTCTCAGACAGTGGAAAGAGGCCGGGAAATAAGTGTTGAACGAATTCAATATTGTCTATCACACGTCATAGTTTTAAATACATTTTAGTAGTCAGCGTCCTGAACTCAGTGCATGTAAATACAATTGAAATGCTTCTGTGTGATGTGCAATATGTTAGCGTTTGGGGCCCCACTTTGCCTAAAACCGGCCATGGGGAGTGGGTGAGTATAAATGTCATCAAGAGCCCGAAAAATAATTGATGAAGGAATGGCAGAGTTATTAGTTACTATTGTTGATGCTATATGAGGGGGTATCCCAAAAAACAAGATTTACTTATTTATACATTTTTATGTAAGATAACATCTTGAAAACATTAATCCCCTTCAAAATATTGTCTGTATTGTGTATTAGATGATCTGCACTTGTCCCAAAGTTTTTTCCACTGTTCAAATCATTTTTTATATTCTTCTGAACTCATGCTGTTAACTGCCTCCAATTATTTTTCTTAATCTTTACTATGTCCTGAAAATGCTTTCCCTTTAGGGTTTTCTTCATTCTTGTGAATAAGACGAAGTTGCAGGAGCCTAGGACAGGCGAGTAAGGAGGCAGGCGCGGAGTCCCTGCTGCACACACTGATCTCCCAACGGTTGGCTTCAGGAAAATGGCGCCGAAGGCATTGAGTCCAGCCGCCACCAGCTTCCTAGAGTGACGACACTGCCTCCTATTACCCCACTCCACCACCACTGCTTCCCCCGTAAGCTACATTTGGACTATAAGATGCACCCCCATTTTCCTCCCAAATTTTTTGGGAAAAAAAGTAAGTCTTATAGTCAGAAAAATATGGTAGGTTGTTTAGTGAAAAAATAAAAAAATAAAATAAGGATTGTGGTGGAGAAAAACAAAAGTTGATGGATAATAAAAAATGTGATGAAACTACGGTAGCTTTGCTTTTCTGGGAGTGCAAACATGGTTTCTGAATTAAAATGGATGATTTCAGAAGAGATATCTATGGCTGATGTAAATCAGACAAAAAAGAAATGATCCCAGTACTCTTGATACAATTTCATCCAAAGGGATGAACAAAAAATGTAGCTTTAATTTTTTTTGTAAAATGAATTTTGTATGCGTTTTTAGTGAGTAATTGGTAAGACCTGCATTTATTTGATGTAATCCTAAAGGAAATATTATTGTAATATTTAATAACAATTGATAAAGATTTAAAAATATGTGTAAATCACCTATACTCAATGTTGTTATATATATTTTATTACCTGTTGTTATTGGTTCTAGGTCACGTGGTGTGTGCCATCTTACAGATGGAATTGAGAGGAGTATTGCAAGCTTGAATAAGGGGCAGGTGCCTGAAACGTTGCTGCAGGTGTGCTTCTCATGGATCGTCAGGTGCCGTCTCTGCCTTTCAGCTGCTTGAAGCACCGTGCTACTATGTGCTTGGGTTGTCCACACCAATACTCCTACTGTAACTTGCAAGCTGATTCAAAGCGCAAACCGCAGTCTGGTTGTTTTATTCCCAAGTGGTGATTATTATAATTATTCACTAGTACTCAAGAACTTTGAATGTATGATGCTATGGATAAAGAAAAATAATGAATATTAAGTTGTGTTTTTTTCATAAAATTACTTTCCACATTCCCCATTACAGGATGTTTATCGCTGGAATTTTGTTACTTGTATGCACAGTCTTTCCATAGCATGGAGGACTGGGTGATGGCTTTATTTGGCATGGGTGATGGCGGTCGAGCCCATTTAAGCTGTCAATTGGCCTCTTTGGTGGCGGTTTAAGAGTCAGGTGGAAGTTGCAGACAAGTTAAGGTGGACTCATTTTAACTAATAGAGGAAGTAAAACCTCATGGTGGTGAACAGGCTCGGCTTCGGTGGCCAGCCACAAGGATGTTGTAATGGTAACGTCAATCAGGGGCGGGCACGGTGGTTAAGCACAGGAGTGAGGATAATAGGTGCATTGGTGCCCTGAAAGTTTACTGGCTCTGCTTGAATGGCCCCCAGTGCGTGCCGCCCCTTTATGACTATCTGTCCTGGTGCTGTATGTCAGACAGCTGGGGTATCACAGTACTCGTGAATCCCAATGTACTAGCACTTCACCTGACTCCTACTGTCATTGTTTAATCCTGTGATTTAAATAAAGCTGTGGAGCTACACCTCCATGGCCACCTTTCAATTCGCAGGTGCACAAAACAGTGCCCCATTATCATGATAGATCCTGGTCTCACTTCTACGATCTGCATTTATTAATCATGTATGGCATATTTTGTGGATTTGCAATAAATGCCGCTTTACGGTTTCAGTCGCTTAAGAGGTATAGTGCTTATTAGTTACAGATGTGTGAAGGCTGCATTAGTGAATGATGATATCCATGGTGTTTGTATTGATGCTTCAATGATTGGTGTCATAATCAGAGTTCACTGCTAAAAAAAAAATACTTTACTGATTGAATCTTCCAGGGAGGTTTTTCAGTTTCAATAGGTACAAAGCGTAGCAGTTATGTAATGGCATAGGGACAATATTAGTTGCCACAAAAATATCAGTCCCTCCCCAATAATATTCACTGCCTGGCAATCTACGAGTAGTAGTGTCTGTCCTATGGGTCGGTGGGTCACTTCCACAGAGGATTTGTACAGGGACGTAGGGTATCCACAATAGGTGCAGGGGTTGTAATCACACCCGGCCTTGGAACCTAGAGTGCCCAAAAGGACCTAATGGCCAAAATGAAAAAAACAATTACTATGGAAGATTTGAAAAAACTGGTGCCCCCTTGGAGCTTTTGCATTAGGAACCACAAATTTCAATTTACGCCACTGTTCTTTTCCTATCATTATACAGGCTTTGTCTCTGTCAGACTGCATTTGTCCCTCTGTTGCACCTTTATTGCCCTGGTTTATCTCCTAACTACCTCTTGCTGGATATCAGCTTTAGGATGTTAGGGACATACAAAACTCTGCTGATTTATATTGGCATCTTTATGACTTTTCATTACGCTTTCTCAGGCTTCTGTTAGGGTTTCACCCTGTACTGCCACTGTTTCAGTGCACCTATCCTATTTACAGACTTTTTGTCATCTGCTACATAAGAGATCTCTTGTGACAGTCACCAGGTTTACAAGTCCCTGTTAGGCCTCATTCACACACAGTTTTTTAAGTATTGGAAAAACTGACCAAGTTTCATCAATGTTTACGATTGGAGTTTCAGTTGAGTTTTATCAGAATTTGGTCTGTGTTTGGTCCGAGTTTCATCAGTTTTTGCCGTATATGGAACAAAAATGTTTCTCCACCTTCTCCTGTCTAACAGTCTGTAAAAATGGAACGGCAGTTGGGTGGCATTTCAGTGCTGTCTGATTTTTTCATGGACTTACAGACTCGCCATGCCGATCAAAATTTGAGATGTCTCCACAATTTTGCTCGAAAAGCTCGATCTGCGAAAAATCACAGACATGTGAATGGCCCCATTCACTACTGTATATGTACGAGTGCCAACTGTGAAAAACACAGTTAGCACATGAAGGCAAAAAACTCTCTCACCCTTGGTGGGCAGGGAATCTTAAACTGCAGAACAGAACAGCAGAATAGTTGCAGCAAGTTTTCAAATTATTGGTTGGGACTTAGTGGTCAAACTTTGCCCTAAAATGGCTTCGGGTTCCTTGTCCGTATGTACGTACCACTATAGATGTAAGAGAATGACTCCTATCACAACTTACTCTGCACTGCTATGTACAGAAGTATCTCTATGTACCAGTATAATCTGCCTGTGGGTTCAGAGCCTGCAATGCAGCTTCAAGTATAAAAAATCCTTCCATACATGTTATTGCAGACTGTGGGTCATAGCTTTAGCTGCTGTCTGCAGTGATACACATTGTGGGTTCAATTCCTGAGGAGAGCAGATCACAAGAGAAGAACAGAATTGTTTAATTAATTATGTGCAGAGCAGAGATGTGGGCCCCGTCCTCAGAGGAGGATGAGCTAATATGTGATGAAGACATGAGAGTGAGTGGAAGTCGGGACACTGCACTGACCTGCCAGGATACTACCCCCTCAAATCCGGGACAGCCCTACTGACATCCGGGATGGTTGGAAGCTATGATGGTATGTCGGCTCCTACCTCAAGTCTATGGACAACTGGCAATTCAAGGACCTAAAGTACTCTTTGCTATGCAAGAAAGGAACTGAAGGATCATCAAGCACTGACTGTTCTTTTCTATGGAAGAAAAGTACTAATATGGGCTCTCTTCTTTTCTTGCCAAAGGTTTCATTCTCGTCATTGTCCACGTCTTGTAGGACATACTTCAGCCCAGTCATATTAGATTTTTTTTTAATGAGTAATGCACAGTTATTTAAACCCCATCTAGGTAGTTTGGGTTAGTCCTTTTTTGCTCAGACTTTTTTTTAATTAAAAATACAGTAATAATGTGTTAAATGAGTTTATAACGCTCCTATTACTCAGCCCCAATAGGCCTGTGTGTGCTTTCCACAAATCCCGACCTGAAGGGACGTCTGAGTACATGTCAGAAAGAGAAACCACGGGGGTATGAAGATTCCCATGTAAGACTTCTTTTAACAAGGCGACAATCTCCTTGAGGGACTCACCACTTTTTGTCTGTACATTTCAGTTCTCAGCAGCGCTTATAGGTGTCATGTCTGTAAGTAATTTACATTTTTCACCACTCTGGAGTACTGCATCCCAGAAGCCTACAAATCTCTGCTGGTAGTTTCTGGCACTAACTTACAATGCTAATGAATCACCTAAGTGGTGGCAACACTGACACAAATTTAGCTCATTACTAGGGCAAGATATGGAGTGATAAGGGTGCCATGATGAGGGTATTTGTGAGCCAAATTTGCAAAATATTGATAATTTCTCCAAATGGAAAATTCATTTCCAAAAACATGTTCCCTAGTGGGACAATGTAACTTAGAGAGCCTTCTGATATATATTTTTTTAATAATGAAAAGTTGGAGAATGCATGATCGCTGCTTCTACATTCAACTCTACTCTGACAGAGAACATAGGAGGACAGCTCCAGGCATTGCAGAAGTAGAAAGCCAGAGCTTTACTGCTTATATTCAGTCAGAATTCTCTAAGCAGGATGTATGCAGACACGTGCACAGAGCTGTCCTGCGGTAACTTGGTGGTGGACCGAGCTCTCCCCAAACCTGAAATCTCCATAAAGCATTGAACTTGCAATGGGGCTTGAAAAATAGAGATAGTATTATAAAAAGGTAAGCTATACTTAAAAACTATGACAGAGTGAGAAGACCAACCAACTCTCCTGATATGTGGTTTTCTAAATATCTAATGAAATAATAAGCCAAATCTTTTCCTTGAAAGTTGCATTTTGCCATTCTTACACGATTTCGCAAAGTGCATTGCTCAATACTCGATCGAGCATTGGGGTGCACAGGCACACTCATTACTTGATCGCCATGCTCAAATTCCCAGTCATGTTTTGCCGTTGTTATACAGCCAATAAACATGTGGGGATTGGCTTCCATACAGGGTAATGTCGTAGCCATGTTGTCTACTGCCATTACTATGATTGGATGGCCACATCACGTCTTGGGGTCTTATAGAAGACCAGGTGGCGTGATACTCAGCACACTGTACTCTGGAAGCAGTTCAGAAAGAGTTGTTTTAGAAGGGAGACCTTAGATTAATGTATTAATATTAATGTATTATAAAGTTACACCATTTAGTGCCTTTCATCTGGCACTAAAGGATGTTTTTAACATTTTATAAATATATTAAATAAATAATTAAAAAATTAGCGTGGGGTACCCCTTATTTTTGATAACCAAACAAGGTAAAGCAGACAGCTGGGGGCTGATATCATCAGGCTGGAAAGGTCCATGGATATTGGTCCCTTCCCAGCATAAAAATACGAACCCACAGCCGCCCTTAAATTGGCACATCCATTAGATGAGCCAATTCTGGCGCTTTACGATGACCCTGGTGTGGTGACAATTAGGATATTTTTGGGGGTTGATGTCAGTTGTTTAATGTCAGCTGGCATCAAGCCCACGTGTTAGTAATGGAGAGGCATCTAAAAAAACACATACACAGGAAAAAATACGGTACTTTATTTGAATAAAGACTCCATCGCACTATACTCCTTTCAACATTTTAACAAAAATGTTCTCACAAAGCTCTTCTGCCGTAATCCACATTCCCCAATGTCTGTGGCATCTGTGAATAGCAGTAAAATGACCTATTCGTAGACACTGGGTAGTGACAACTCTCATCAGAGCCGTTGACTCAGGCTAGAGCCAGCGGCTCTGATGAGAGTTGTCATCACTACCCAGTGCCTGTGATAAGCTAATTCTGGCACAGCTGGGGGCTTATATTTTTCAACTGGGAAGGGCAAAATAAATATGGACCTTTCCAACCTGATAATATGAGCCCCATGAGTCTGTTTTACCTTGGCTGGCTATCAAAAAATTGGGGGATCCCACTTTTTTATCATTATTTATTTATTTCATGACTAGTCAGACAGGTGAGTCCCCAGCAGTTTCTCCCCTCCCACTACCAGTCACTGATAGGTCTCTCACTATACAACTACAGGGAGAGACCTGTCACTACAGGGAAGCAGATGGGAAGAAGCCACCGGGGACCTGCCTGTCTGTCTAGTCTCCCTTCGAGGTCTGTCTGGTAGTTTTTAAAGAAGTGCTCCCACTAAAATTTCCATTGATTAAATGTGTGTATGTGCATTTGATGTAGTGTGTTAATATATTTAACTACTTAACTATTTCAGCTCTCTCCAGTGTCCAGCACCAGTCTTCTGCACTTCTAAGTGACGTTGCCGCAAATGAGAATATCTGGATCACCCTATGCTCTATGTGTGAGCTGGAAGTCTCTTTTACAGTGTAAGAAAATAGCTTCAAAGGCTTTGAATGTAAAAGAGACTTCCGGTTCACACATAGAGCATATGTCACACCTTGTCAAAGTCACTTCCAGGTTACGAAGAGTGCAGCTTGATGGAAGAGGGAACAGTCAGCTCCCTCTTCCATTATTCTACCTGTACATTTGACATCTCAGCATGATGTAGTGACATTATCGCGCCCGCTATGCAGAGCTTAAGACCACATGCTGCAGAGACTGAGGACTAGGGAAGAGATGAATATTTATTTGTTTTTTTAAATCAATGAGTACATAGTGGGGCCAATTATACTGTTTAGATGACTATGTTGGGGCAATTATACTGAACTATATGGGGGCCATTATATTATTTGGATCTCTGTGAGGGGCCATTATAGTGCTTGAAGGGCTATGTGGGGGGCATTATACTGCTTGGAGGGCTATGTGTGGGGCCGTTATACCATTTTGAGGGCTATTTTAATGTTTGGAGGGCTTTTGGGGGGCCATTATACTGTTTAAAGGACCATGTAGGGGTTGTCATACTATTTTGAGGGCTATATGAGGGGCCATTTTACTGTTTGGAGGGCTATGTGGGGGCCATTATACTGTGTGGGGCTATGTGGGGGCCATTATACTGTTTTGAGGGCTAAGTGTGGGCCATCATATTATTTAGGGCTATAGGAGGGACCATTATACTATTGTGAGGGCCATTATACCACTTGCAGGGTTAAGTGAAGGCCAATTATATTGTTTGTGGGATATGTGTGGGAGCTTATACAATTTTGAGGGCTATATGGGTCATTATATTATTGCGAGGACTATGTAAGGTGGCTATGTGAGGGCTAATTATATTGTTCATATGGCTATGTTGGGGGCCAATTTTACTTTTTGGAAGGCTATATGGGAGGCCAATTATACTGTTTGGAGGCCTAGTACACAGTGGCGAGGGTTGTGTGGGGTCCAGCATACTGTATGGAGAGATGGAAGGTCATAATACTGTATGGAAGGCTGTGTGAGCGGCTGTATTATTGGGTCAAGGACTCTGGGGGGCTCATACTATTAGTGAGGACTGTTTTGGGGCCATCGTTCTGTGTGTAAGGTACTGTGTGGGACCACTTGGGCAGACATATTATTGGTACAACCTGTGTGGCTGCACAGGGGCCCAAGAGTTAAGGGGACCCATTTATACCTCCAAAGCAGATGTTAATTTGCATTTTTAGGAGCTCTTGAGCTGCAAAAGGCCAATATATTGTTCTTGCACAGGGGCCTTTTCTGTCTCTGTCCGTCAGTGGGGACCTTTATATGGTGTTGCGGTCACTGTGGGGGCATCATACTGTGTTGGGATTTCTGTGGGATATAATATTTCACAGGGGAAGGGGGACTGTAGTCATCATATTGTGCATGTGGAAGGTACTATGGAGGAATTCACTGTGGGGCTATGATACTGTGTTTGAGGGGCATGTTTGTTGGCATCATACTTTATGGAGGCTATGAAAGAGGTATTTTAGTGCGGGGGGAACACACTAATGGGCTTCAATAGGAGCAGAAAAACTATGTGAGGGCTGTAAAGTTGTGAGATATACTCTTCGGTGACCCTGCCAAATATATATTTTTCCTTTGGGTGTGGGTTCCCCAATTAGGTGACATTTGCCTGCCTAGAATCATAGAATCGTGGAGTTGGAAGGGACCTCCTGGGCCATCTGGTCCAACCCCCTGCTCAAAGCAGGATTCACTAAATCATTCCAGTCAGATGTCTGTCCAGCCTCTGTTTGAAGACTTCCATTGAAGGAGAACTCACCACTTCTCGTGGCAGCTTGTTCCACTCATTGATCACTCTAACTGTCAAAAAGTTTTTTCTAAAATCTAATCTGTGTCTCCTCCCATTCAGTTTCATCCCATTGCTTCTAGTCTTTCCTTGTGCAAATGAGAATAAAGTTGATCCTTCTACAATGTGACAGCCCTTTAGATATTTGTAGACAGCTATTAAGTCTCCTCTCAGTCTTCTCTTTTGCAAGCTAAACATTCCCAAATCCTGCAACCTTTCCTCATAAGACAGGGTTTGCAGACCGGTCACCATTCTGGTCGCTCTTTTCTGAACTTGCTCCAGTTTGTTGATGTCTTTTTTAAAATGTGGTGCCCAAAACTGGACACAATATTCCAGATGAGGTCTGACCAAAGAGGAGTAGAGGGAAATAATGACTTCACGTGATCTAGACTGTATGCTTCTGTTAATACATCCTAGAATTGCATTTGCCTTTTTTGCTGCTGCATCACACTGTTGACTCATATTCAGTCTGTGATCTATTAGTATACCCAAGTCTTTTTCACATGTGCTGTCACTTAGCCCTATTCCTCCCATTCTGTATATGCTTTTTTCATTTTTATTGCCCAGATGTAGAACTTTGCATTTCTCCCTGTTAAAAACCATTCTGTTAGTTGCTGCCCACGTCTCCAGTTTATTTAAATCTTTTTCAATTCTCTCTCTCTCTCTTCTCTAGTATTAGCTATCCCTCCTAGCTTTGTGTCATCAGCAAATTTAATCAGTTTACCCTCAATTCCTTCATCTAAATCGTTGATAAAGATGTTGAACAATACAGGGCCCAGGACAGAGCCCTGTGGTACCCCACTTGAGACTTTCTTCCAACTGGATGTGCAGCCATTTACGACCACTCTTTGGGTCCGATCACTAAGCCAGTTATGAATCCACTTAACAGTTGCCTTGTCCATTCCATACTTAGTCATTTTTTCAATAAGGATTGTATGAGAGACTTTGTCAAATGCTTTGCTGAAGTCAAGATATACTATATCTACAGCATTTCCTTGATCCACCCAATCAGTGATACCGTCATAGAAGGAAATTAAGTTAGTCTGACATGACTTATTAGTTACAAACCCATGCTGACTCTGTTTAATCACTTCATTCTTATCCAGGTATTGACATACATGTTGTTTAATAATTTGTTCAAAGATCTTTCCTGGTATAGAAGTCAGACTCACCGGCCTATAGTTGCCTGGGTCCACCTTCTTCCCCTTTTTGAAGATAGGAACAACATTTGCTCTTCTCCAGTCTTCTGGCACTTCTCCTGTTCTCCAAGAATTTTCAACGATTATGGAGAGGGGTTCAAAAATTTCTTCTGCTGTCTCCTTCAGTACTCTGGGGTGTAATTCATCTGGACCTGGAGACTTGAATTCATTTAGGTTAGCTAAGTGTTTCCTCACTATCTTTCTGTTTATAGATATTTATAGATATCCTGGATTCTTCTATTCCCTTAATAGGACAGTGAAGAACAGTTGATGTTACATTTCCTTTCTGAGAGAAAACAGATGCAAAATAGGAATTTAAAAGTTCAGCCTTCTCAACATCCTGTCTTACCATTTCATCATTTTCATCCTGTAAAAATCCTATAGCATCTTTGACTTTTCTTTTACTTTTGACATATCCCCAAAATCCTTTATTATTGCTTTTGACATCTCTTGCAAGTCTCAATTCATTTTCAGCTTTAGATAATCTGATTTGTGCCCTGCAGGTTCTGCAGACAGCATTATATTCTTCTTTAGATATGCCTCCCTCTTTCCATTTTATAAACATTTTTTTCTTCCTTTTTAGCAGGTCATCTGCAATGGGGCTTCATGATTTCTATATACACCTCTGGGAAAGATCCAAATCCTGGATCCCCCAGATATTCCAAGACGGAGGCTCTGAAACCTGGCGTTCAGGCTTTGCAGAGCCCTATTTTGAACGTAGCTCAACCTATGCTTCATTCATTATCTATGGGTGGGACGGCTGGAGAAAACTGAGCAAATACCTTACCAATTCCAATTCCATAGACAATTAATACGCAGATGGGGCTCTGTGGAGGCAATTCCTGAGTTCTAGATCCATGATGCCAGAATAGCCAGAGGTTCCAAGGGTTGGACCCCCAGCATTATTAAGTTATCCTATATCATATGAATACAGGATAACGTAATATTTTCAGAATAATCTTTTAATTTATTTCCAGGATACTGAGTTTTGCTAAGTTCTGCCCACAAAGTTGATGGAGTTGATGTATTGTGCAAAAAATGGGCAACTTTTTAACACCAGTTTTTTGGCATAAAATGCATGATGAATTGGCACTTCAATATTCGCATATTCACTGTGACTTGTTGAGCCTTGACTGGAGCAAACTTTACCTAAAAGTTCTCACTATATCTGAAACTGAACCTGTCAAAGACTGAACTCCTGGTGTTTCCTCCCTCTACTAATGTACCTATACTCGACATTGCCATTTCTGTGTGTGGTTCCACTATTACTTCGCAGCAACAGGCCCGCTGTCTTGGGGTCATACTTGATTCCGAGCTTTCCTTTGCCCCCCACATTCGATCACTGGCTCGCTCTTGTCATCTGCACCTGAAAAACATTTTTAGAATTCGACCTTTTCTTACTTTTGACTCTGCAAAAACTCTTACTGTTTCTCTTATTCATTCTCGTCTCGACTATTGTAACTCTCTTCTAATCGGTCTCCCTCTTACCAAACTCTCCCCTCTCCAATCTGTCTTGAATGCTGCAGCTAGGATCATATTCCTCACCAATCGTTACACCGATGCCTCTACCTTGTGGCAGTCATTACACTGGCTACCCATCCACTCCAGAATTCAGTATAAACTTATTACCCTCACCCACAAAGCCCTCCATGGCTCAGCACCACCCTACATCTCCTCCCTTGTTTCAGTATACCACCCTACCCGCGCCCTCCGTTCTGCTGATGACCTGAGGTTAGCATCCTCAATAGTCAGAACCTCCCCCATTCCCATCTCCCAGACTTTACACGTGCTGCACCAATTCTTTGGAATGCACTTCCCAGGTCAATACGATTAGTCCCCAATCTCCACAATTTTAAGCGTGCCCTGAAAACACATTTATTCAGACTGGCCTATCGCCTCAACACATTAACGTAATCTATCCCTGTGTGGCACAGACAAAAGTTTTACCATAACCAGGTTCCCCGCATCATGTTCCCACATGCTTTATGCATCCATTAGCCCTCTGTGTTTGTACTGTTACACACTTAAGATTATGGCTGGTCCATACAATCAGGGCAACTGTTACCACCCACCTTTCGTGTCTACCTCTTTCCTCATAGACTGTAAGCTTGCGAGCAGGGCCCTCATTCCTCTTGGTATTTGTTATGATCTATGTGATTATTGTTATGCTGTAATGTATATTGTCTGTACAAGTCCCCTCTGAAATGTAAAGTGCTGCGGAATATGTCGGCGCTATAGAAATAAAATTTATTATTAATTTATTATTATTATTAAAAAAAACTTGTTAATCAAAAAAGTGTAGCATTTCTGTGGAAGTCTTGCCTTGACCAAAAGAGTATTGGATGTGAAGTGTAGATGAGCAAGGCCATTTGTTTTTATTCTGCAAATCTTTGAAACATTTCTGCATGTATCTTCATGACAGCAGTGGATTGTCAACAGCTGAAATTTGTAGCTGTAAGTGTCTGTGACGATAACAGAAAAAGTGTCTTTACGGAAGAATGACGGATTGCACGTGTCAATGGTACAAACCTATCAAATATGTATCAAAGCCGGATTTGTTATAGGAGCTAACGAGAAATCACAGACATTGCAGGTAATGTATTGCGCTGTACTTGTCACATCTGACTTCTGCTCATCCCCCTGCATTTCTGGTTGGAGTCCTTGCTGAGGTGACAAACACCCTCATTAAGTATTTCATCAGCTCCCCTCTCTTCACCTGATACCGCATATAGCTGTAGCTTCTCCAGAGATTATGACAAGACGTTTAGAGTCACAACAGCAAAATAAGCCAAAATGGTTCATAAGTAACCCTTTGCAAGCCAAAAGTATGAAGAAGACCTAATTAGCTAAACTGGCTGTTTTCAGGCCTTCTTCACACGTCTGTTTTTTATATTTGTATGCAGTCCGTTTTTAAGGACCGCAAATACGGATATACGAACACCCATTGTATTCAATGGTGGTGCGCACATGTCAGGTTTTTCACACAGAACATGCGTCATGTGAAAATCCCACAGACATGTCAGCTTTTCTTGCGCAGCACGGACAAAATGCATGCTGCACATTGACACACATCAGTGACAACTGTTTGGATGACAGGCTTGCTCTGCGTCAACTTGCAGCAGATCCATAATCATTTGCTGCCTGGTTTTGCCAGTGGAGTTGTAAGAAGATGAGCCAAGACAGAGTCAGCGGTATTCGGTGCCCTTTAAGGCCGGAACTATCGTGACTGTCACCACTGTTGGTGGGGGAGGTTTCTTTTAGGAGGGAGAGACCTTTCTGTTGGTCAACAGGGGGCGCATGGTATATGAGGAGACCTGAGCACGGGAATGGGTCAGACTTGGCGGGAATACAAAAGGAGGCGGTTGACTCCCTCTCTGCTGCTCACGCTGACAACCCAATCCTCAGCGTGCTGACCTAAAGACTTCCTTTGACGCTATTAATTTACCATCTGGACTCGTACTTTTGGATACCTCTGTTGTGATTGTGATAGAGGATAAACTGCCTAGAGACTACTCTGAAAGACCGCCAGTTGCCCCTGACTGTAAGCGTGCCAATGTCTCATATCCGGCGCCATTAGGAATCCACCTAAAGGACTGTTTCCACATTCCGGCGCACTCAAGTCAAGCAGGACCGAATCCATCAGCACCGTTGGGAGACAGTGCTACTCGTATCTCCGTAGCAGAGCCAGAGACTTTGTCCATGATTTGCGATGCCGATCGGGAGATTTTCCAGCCTTTCCCCTGCAAGAACTGCAAGTGATAAGTTACCGTCTTTCTATATATCTTATTCCTGAGCATTGTGTTTGTATGTGATTTCTGCTGCTTCTTTACTGGTCTTGCCTCCCTGCGTGGAGTATTACTTGTTAATTGCCTGTTCAGTAAACCCTTGTTAACCCCTTCTCTGTCCTTGGCTATTCACTGCACTGGTCCAAACAATCAGGGCAATTGTTACCATCCACCTTTCGTGTCTACCTTTTTCCTCATAGATTGTAAGTTTGTGAGCAGGGCCCTCATTCCTCTTGGTATCTGTTATGATCTATGTGATTATTGTTATGCTGTAATGTCTATCGTCTGTACAAGTCCCCTCTGAAATGTAAAGGGCTGCGGAATATGTCGGCGCTATAGAAATAAAATTTATTATTATTATTATCGACGGACCTCTCCTCTTTACATTTTGGTGTAGTCAGCAAGATGCAGTCTGGTAGCACGGAGGCGGCAGAACAGGCGGCTGGGCCCAGAACCAGCATCTCTCTGGGGGCCATGCTGAGTAACTTGTCAAAGTTTACGGGGTCAAATACTATGTTGTGGACTGAACATACGAAGGGTATGATGAGAATGCACCAGATGACCCCCAAACTCAAGGCCGAGGTGGCCATTATGGCTTTGGAAGGAGAGGCTCGAGACTCCGTGATGCTGCGTTCCCCCCAAGACCGTGATACATTTGTACTCCAGATCTTCGAGGCAAAACATGGGGACCTGTTGTGAATTCACTTTCTGGCCTATCTCTGGTTACTAGTGAAGGTAGTGGAGCTGGTTATATTGACAGAGGGGTTGCGAGTAGTGTTGAGCATTCCGATACCGCAAGTATCGGGTATCGGCCGATACTTGCTGTATCGGAATTCCGATACCGACTTCCGATATTTTTTCAATATCGGAAGTCGGCATCGGAATCGGAAGTTCAGTTGATTGACGGCCTGACGTCATCATGATGCGCGGTGTGTGCGCATCATGATGCGCCGTCATTTCGGGCCTTCCGGGGGTCTCTGCCGGCCTGCCGGGGGGCTGTGTGGACTGCCCGGGGTCTGTACCGGCCTGCCGGGGGGCTGTGCCGGCCTGCCGGTGGTCTGTGCACCCTGTGGGGGTCTGTACCGGCCTGCCGGGGGGCTGTGCCGGCCTGCCGGGGGGCTGTGCTGATGTCCGGGGGTCTGTGCAAGCATCGTCCGATGGGACTACAAGTCCCATCTGGCGATGCCTGCTACCATGACAGTGATTGACACATTAGCCAATGATGGGACAGTAGTAGTCCCATCATCCGGCTAATGTGTTAAATGTTAAAAAAAAAAAAAAAAAAAAAATACTACATACATACTACATGCATGCTACATACATACTACATGCTACATACATACTACATATATACTACATACATACTACATACATACTACATGCATGCTACATACATACTACATATATACTACATACATACTACATACATACTGCATGCTACATACATACTACATACATACTACATACATACTACATATATACTACATGCATGCTACATACATACTACATGCTACATACATACCACATACATACTACATACATGCTACATGCTACATACATACTACATATATACTACATGCATGCTACATACATACTGCAATGGCATAAAGTGAGACTAGGGACTTTTTTTTTTTAAGTGGCGGAGGAATACAGTGCGGAAGGATACCTACCTTCCGTCATTGGATTCCTGCAGCCCGTAGAGAACGGCAGCAACAGCTGATGCTGCAGTTCTCTACCCAAGATCGTCGTGGGACACACTCGTGGACTGCTTCGGATCGTGGGTGAGTATTTTTGTGGTTTGTTATGTTAATATTTATTCCGTAGACGACAATGGCTTCGGGGAACAATGTGACAAGTATTGGTAAGTATGTTACTCTATGTTATATGTACTGTATGTCTATGTATGTATTGTATGAATGTATTGTATGTATGTAGTATATATGTGGTATGTATGTAGCATGTAGTATGTATGTAGTATGTATGTAGCATGCATGTAGCATGCAGTATGTATGTAGCATGCATGTAGTATATATGTAGTATGTATGTAGCATGCATGTAGTATATATGTAGCATGTATGTGGTATGTATGTAGCATGTAGTATGTATGTAGTATGTATGTGGTATGTATGTAGCATGCAGTATGTATGTAGCATGCATGTAGTATATATGTAGTATGTATGTAGCATGCATGTAGTATATATGTAGTATGTATGTAGCATGCATGTAGTATATATGTAGCATGTATGTGGTATGTATGTAGCATGTAGTATGTATGTAGTATGTATGTGGTATGTATGTAGCATGCAGTATGTATGTAGCATGCATGTAGTATATATGTAGTATGTATGTAGCATGCATGTAGTATATATGTAGCATGTATGTGGTATGTATGTAGCATGTAGTATGTATGTGGTATGTATGTAGCATGCAGTATGTATGTAGCATGCATGTAGTATATATGTAGTATGTATGTAGCATGTATGTAGTATGTAGTATGAATGTAGCATGTATGTAGTATGCATGTTGTATGTATGTAGCATGTAATTTTTTTTTTTTTTTTTTTTTACATTTAACACATTAGCCGGATGATGGGACTACTACTGTCCCATCATTGGCTAATGTGTCAATCACTGTCATGGTAGCAGGCATCGCCCGATGGGACTTGTAGTCCCATCGGACGATGCCTGCACAGACCCCCGGAGCCTGCACAGACCACCGGCAGGCCGGCACAGCCCCCCGGCAGGCCGGCACAGCCCCCCGGCAGGCCGGCACAGCCCCCCGGAGCCTGCACAGCCCCCCGGCAGGCCGGCACAGCCCCCCGGCAGGCCGGCACAGCCCCCCGGAGCCTGCACAGACCACCGGCAGGCCGGCACAGACCACCGGAGCCTGCACAGACCCCCTGGCAGGCCGGCACAGCCCCCCGAAAGGCCCGTACAGACCCCAGAGAGGCTGTACAAGGGCAGGAAAGGGTTTTTCTTATTCCGATACCGGAAGTCCCATAGACTTGAATGGGACTTCCGGTATCGGAATCGGCGATACCGATACTTTTTTTAAAGATCGGCCGATACCATCCGATACGATACTTTGAAGTATCGGACGGTATCGCTCAACTCTAGTTGCGAGTTCTCTTTCCGGGCTCCCTCTGGTGGTTACAGGAGGTAATGGACCTGATCTAATTAGCAGAGGTCTGCCACCTGATAATGAAGAGGACGATTGGACATCTGGAGTTTCTGATTGGATTTAAGACAGCCGACTACCTCTATCCCTGCTGGTGATTTTTTCCTGCCTCCTGAGGTCTTAGCTTGAGCATGCAGGGACTGAGCTGGAAACTAAGTGTTCTTTTGCTATTGTTCACATTTGATTTGGTTTTGTCTATTTCAGCTTTGTGTGGTCAGCCAGCCCCTGCTGGGGCTGTGCTGAATTTCCATCCTTATGTTACTGTTTGTGCCAGTTTCTTTTTGTCCCTTATTAGATTGTCCTCTCTTTGCTCTGTTTTCAGAAAATACCAGAGTTCTGATATAGTGGGCGAAGTCTAGTGACTTCAGTGTTTTTTCTATCAGACATGTTGGGCATTTTTTGCAGGGTTTTTTGCGTGATTGCAGACAGTGTCTTTCTTTTCCTGTCCTGTCTAGTTACAGTAGTTTGGGCCCCATCGTTTGCTCAGCCTATTTTCCTACCTGCGTTTGTGTTTTCATCTTGTCTCACCGACAATATATGTTTGGGGGCTATATATTCCTTTGGGGTCTGCTCTGGGGCAGTTTAGATTTCCCCTTTCTTGCTTTAGGCTTATTTAGTTCTCCGGCTGTGTCGAGGCATCTAGAATCATATTAGGTACGCTCCACGGCTACTGCTAGTTGTGTGGATAGGATCAGGGGTCTGCAATCCGTTTAGTTACCAACCTCTCTGGTTTTCTGTGGCTTAGCTTGGTCTTGCTTTCCTCCTCGGTGACCCAATCATAACAGAATCACCAGCCTAAACCGCAGATTCTAGAGTACTCAAAAGCAGGAGAGAATTGTAAAAAAAAAAAAAAAAGTTTCAGAATTTTTTTATATATATATTTTTTCCTCTTTTTCTCTGGGGCCATAGGAGGATTTTTTTTTTCTTTAATGAAGATTAAGCAATTGCCTTATCGTGTTGAGCAGCTCACTGCTGAAGTGTGGGGAATTTCCGCCTATCTCGCTCAATCACCTGCTGTTGAACCAAAAATCCCTACTCCTGATGTGTTTTCTGGGGATCGGTCTAAATTTTTGAATTTTAAGAATAATTGTAAACTATTTCTTGCCTTGAAGCCTAACTCATCGGGGAGCTCTGTACAGCAGGTTAAAATTGTCATCTCCTTGCTGCGCGGCAATCCCCAGGATTGGGCTTTTTCTCTGACACCTGGAAATCCTATTCTGACTAATGTGGACGCATTTTTTCAAGCCTTGGGGTTGTTGTATGATGAAACTAATGCTACTGATCAAGCTGAGAAAACCCTATTGGCATTGAACCAGGGTCAGGATTCTGCAGAGTTATACTGTCAAAAATTCCGAAAGTGGGCGGTCCTTACTACATGGAATGACGGTGCCTTAGCAGCTCTCTCTTGGAATGGTTTACAACTGTGGAAAGTTAGGACATATGGCTAGAGAATTTCGGCGGCGGGCCGGGCCCCGACCACACCGCCCATTAAACTAGAGGGCTCCGAGCCTGGGGGATGTCGCCCGGAGCCAGAATGGAAAGGAAGGAGTAGTGAAAGCCCCATGAATCTGCTGTCCACATGCCCGCTGATGTGGGCTGAGTTTGATGGCCAGGCTGTGCGTTGCCTAGTGGATACCGGGTCTCAAGTGACCACAATGCCAGAAGCGTACTTCTGTCGGCACTTCCCAGAGACTCTCAGGCCTGAGTGGGGCCCGGTGATAAAGATGATGGTGGAAAATCACCTGCCCATTCCAGTTGCAAGGGTAGTATGGATGCAGGACTCCCTGTGTGGGAAGGATCTTGGACGGATGGGTATCGTGCTGACTGGGAGAGGCTGGCCACAGTCATATTGTCACGTTGGGGATGAATATCCTGAAAGAGTTCAGAAAGCTGCTCAGTGATAAGCCATCGCACTTGTCTCTAAATCAGTGGAGTCCACAACCCCCCCCAGCGGCGGGTGTTTCAACAGTTAATTTGCACAGCCCACGTGCAGGAAGTCTCCAGTCAAAGGGAAATGCTAGAAAAAATTCCTTGTGCCTGCATCAACTCAACTCACCCTACCACCAGAGCAGACTGTGCTAACCCTGTCCGTCCGAGCACGTCCCGCTGGAGTGGATGGAAGTTCAATTGGAACATTCGATAGTGGAACAACTGCCTTTAGGACTCTTGGTGGCCCAAACGCTGGCCGTGGTACGAGGGGGGATGGTGCTTGTACGCTGCGTGAATTTGACAGACCTGGAAATTGTCGTCCCACACAGAGGTGAAGTCGCGTGGGTAGTGGGAATGCCCGAAGAAGTCATACCGGCCCAGGACATTCAGTTGGCGGTGAATCCGGAAGACCTGTGGTTGGTGAGAGTCACCATCTCTCCGACGGCCAAACCTCAATACGTCCAAGAGGGTCGGCGCGTCTTAAAACAGATGCACGCTGAACTGTCCAAACTCACGCCCACCCAAGTACATCAAGTAGAAGCGTTACTGGGGGAGATTCAGCACCGATATGAGAGCGCTACAGGCAGATTCCCCCCAGTTATATAAGGAAATGAGAGAAATGCTTGGTCAGATGCTGCAGGCGGGTGTCATTAAGGAGAGCCAGAGTCCGTAGGCGGCCCCCTTTGTGATGGTGTGGAAGAAAGTCGAGTTCCTGAGGTACTGTGTGGACTACTGTAAGCTAAACAGATGTACTGTACGAGATTCATACCCTCTGCCCCGGATCGAGGAGTCTCTGTCCGTGTTGGGGAAGGCCAAATTCTTCTCAATGCTGGATCTCGCCAGCGGCAAGTGCCCATGTCGGAAAAGGATCGGCCGAAGATGGCCATCATACTTCCCATGGGCCTCTTTGTGTTCAACAGAATGCTGTTCGGCCTGGCTAATGCCCCCGGGACGTTTCAACGGCTGATGGAGAGGTGTCTTGGTGATCTGAACTTTGAGGCCACACTCATCTATCTGGATGACATCATCGTGTACGCAGCCTCATTTGAAGACCATCTACGGAGACTGGAGTAAGTGTTGAGCCGTTTACAGAAGTATGGGCTAAAAGTGAAACCCCAAATATGTCATTTGTTCTAGATTAAGATCAAGTACCTTGGTCATGTAGTTTTCCGCCGAGGGAGTGAAGCCATCACAGGAGAAGATTGCGGTGATCAGGGACTCGCCGACCCCAGAGAGCGTAAAAGATGTACAGGCATTCCTGGGATTGACGGGATACTACCGTCGTTTCATGAAGAATTTTGCTCACGTGGTGCAACCGTTACTTGAACTCCGGAAGGGGGTACCCACAAATGCCAAGAGTCGATCCATCCATTGGGAGGAGAGGCAGGAAAAGGCGTTTTGCGAGTTAAAAAAAGGCACTGACCGAAGCTCCGGTACTGGCTTATGCGGACTTCTCTATACCGATCATTATCCACTCCGATGGAATCTTGCATGGACTTGGGGCTGTGTTGTCGCAGGTGCAGGACGGAAGAGAAAGGGTGATCGCTTATGCTAGCCGGTTCCTTTACGATTCTGAACGCAACCCAACAACTATAGCTCCTTCTAGCTGGAGTTGCTGGCGTTGGTGTGGGTTATGACTGAGAGATTCGCAGAATACCTGTTCGGCATGGAGGTGCTAGGGTGCACCGATAATAACCCGTAAGCGCATCTGGAGAATGCCAATCTAGGGGCCTTGGAGCAACGTTGGGTTGCCCGAATTGCGAATTTCCGGTACAAATTTGCCTACATAAGACGAGCAGAGAATACGCATGCTGACGCCTTGTCCAGAGCAAGACATGCACCACTGAGAAGAGATGAGTTGCTGGAGGAAGAGGAGGTGCCCCAATTTCGATGGACCGTTGGAACGGTGGCAGCCACACTGGACCAAATACAGAACCCCATCATAAAGGAGTATTGGAAAGATCTCGGGATGAGTGGGTTCGATTGCAGCAGGAAGGTCGTGAGCTTGCTCTGTTCCGACACTGGTTGATGTTGAAGAAGCTGCCTAGCCCGGAACCGGAGAGTGCTCTGACTCCAGAAGCATTGGAGATGCTCCATCAGTGGGAGCGCCTCCAGATGAGAAACAGGCTTTTATTTTGGAAGGTTCAACTTCAGAGGGAACTTGGGGCTTCCTGGCAGGTGATGATTCCATAGACGGTACTGTCTGTTCTGGCCACTGAAGCTCACGAAAAAGGGTCTCACTTCGGTCTTGAAAAAACTTTCCAGTGGGTTCAGCGGTTCATTTACCACCCATTGTTAAGAGCAGCAGTCGAGGAAGCTTGTAGACTCTGTCGGGCCTGTGAGTTGGTTAAGGCCCCGGAACAAAGAGCTCCTACTCAAACGATAGTAACTTCAGCGCCCCTGGAGCTATTGTCCGGCAACTATTTAACCATCGGGCCAGCTCGCCAAGGATATGACCACTGCTTTGTGATGGTAGATCATTTCACGAAATTTGCAGTGGTGATGCCCACCCGAGATCAGACGGCTGAATCCGCTGCATATGCTATCTGTAAACACTTCATTCAGGTGTATGGATGCCCATAGCAGATTCATTCAGACCAAGGAGATTGTTTCTTGGGAAGAGTGATGGATGAGTTACAGCGGATTTACTGTATCAGTTTGACAGCTCACACACCACACCGTACCAGCCTCAGGGAAACGGGGCCTGTGAGCGATTTAACCATACTCTGATTCAAATGCTGAGGACCATAGAAGATGATGGAAAAGTTAGGTGGCCAGAATATGTCTCTGAGCTTGTGTGGATCTACAACAGTCGAATCCATCAAACCACGGGTTACACATCCTACTTCTTATTGTTCGGCCGAACAGGAAAGGAAGTCACAGAGATGGAGCTGGATCCAGGAGAGGAGTACCCACAGACGGGGGTGTCTACCTGGGTCTGAGAACATCCTCACCGTCTACAAACCATACATCGGTTCGTTCAGACACGGCTCCAGGTACAGGAGCACCCTAAGAAGCTTTCTCTACGGGGACAGATCTTCAGGTTGGTGATCGGGTGTTAGTGAGGGAGAAACGTCCTCGTGACAAGCTGGAAAATCAGTAGGCCGTACAGAGTGAAGCGCCGGGTCAGTATGGAAGGACCTGTGTATGAGGTTTATCCAGAAGGGGAAGAGGAGGCGCCCACCAGAGTGGTCCACAGGAGTATGCTGCCATGCCTCTCTGAAGACCCCATACAGAGAGAAGAAACCCCTGAAGTTCCTGAAGAGGTGCCTCCTGTGGCCGTGGAGGATAAAGAAGAAGAAAGTTTCAAGCAGCCATCCACAAATTTGTCTGCAGAACGGATCGTACAGATGGATGGTAGTAAGAACATCCTTGATCTGCTGTTTGTACCAGGCCTCCCTAATTCAAAACAACTGTAACTGCTACGCATACAGTATTGTCCCTGGTAAAAAAAAAATTGAAAACACTGAGTCTGATTCTTAAAACTCTACACAGAATCCTCTGAAGAACCAGGAAAATTTTCAGTGACAGAGATGATTTCTCAAACTAGATCATGGATGCTTTGACAAATTGGTGGCAGCAGCAAGATTTTACAAAGATCACAGCTGGAGGGTCGCGTAGATCCATCTACTGTTAACTTTTTTGTCATGAACGGCTCTCTGCTACCCTTTTTCGTCAGGGCAATTACATAATTTACCGACGGCTGACAGAGGAGGCCACAGCTGCTTCCACTACTAGACCGGTAATTCTAGAACTAACAGTGAGCATATGGTTCATACACCTCCAATTCCAACACATGGAATAGGTATATACCTCAGTCCGGTCATTGACAAATCCACAATAACCCAAGAAGGATTATTAGCTGCCACCACCAATCATTTTAGAGGCCAATTAGACATCTGTTACAGGTAATGTATAACTTTCAGAGGTGCAGTTTGCAGAACAAAAGAAACAGAACTATTAATTGTTATACTTAATCCAGAAAGATAAGTAGGATTCATAAAAAATATACAAGATGATACAAAATGGGAAGAAAACTATAGGATATATACAAATACATAAAAGTAAAGGGTTAATGAAATACCTTACTAAATCTGGTCACAGAAATGGCTCAGAGCTTAGTGAAGGGATGCACTAAACATGGAGAGTACCCACAGCAGAACTATGACTTGAATGAACTGAGAAGGTCCAAAATTTGGCTTTTGCCTTTTATTAACACAAGTTACCACCCCTCTGGTGACTGAAAACAGGCTGATCATGGTATGTGGCTTCAGTTTCAGAAAATTGAGATTGCCCACTGTGACAATCATGTGGGAATAGTGGATGAGGGCAGGTATATCTCGCCCAGATTCCTTTCCTATGTGGCCTAGTCTGGTCAGTATCGCACCTGCTTACTAATGAATAATGGGAGGTGGATATAAAAGGATGCCAGGTGGTTGTGTGAGTGTCTCAGCCTGGGAACACAGAGAGACTGTCTGTGTGAGAGACACACGTGAGTGAAAGCAGTGCCCACTGCAACTGTGGTTTGGCTGGACGGGAGAAGCCCGCCAGTTGGTAGTTAGGTTGCCCATTGTTTAGTTAGTGCCGGACAGGCAAGGATTTGTTTTATGTTTTATTTCCTTTTTGCATTGCTTTCACCTTTAATAAACCTGACCCAGGGTCAGTTACACCCGAATCCCAGCTCTGAGCCTGAGTTTCATGCTGAACGCACGTGACCTTTGACCCCAGCAAAGCCGATCCCAGAGTGTTTTATCACATTGTGGTGGAGAACGCGGGCATCATGTTGCAAGCATGAGCATGGAGGACGTGGTGAAAGCGCTGGTACAGTCCACCGCCATCCAGCAAGAAGCTAATCGGGTGATGATGGCCCAGCTGAAGGAGTTGGTGGACATGACAGTTACCGATCGTTCGCTTCTCCAGCAGGTGGCGCAGCGCTTGGCAAGCTTACCTGAGCTTAACCTGGAAGCCGAGTCGAGAGTGATTCACGTGAGTCGGTACTGGCAGAAAATGACGACTGAAGATGACGTCGATGCATACCTGACCACGTTTGAACGGACGGCGGTGCGAGAAAAATGGCCGAAGGCACGATGGGCCGGCCTGATTGCCCTGTTTCTTTCCGGTAAGGCCCAAAAGGCTTATTATGACTTAGAGCCTGAAGCCGCGCAGGACTTTAACAAACTGAAAGCCGAGATCTTGGCCCGGCTGGGAGTGACGACCGCTGTCCGTGCACAGAGAGTGCATCAATGGACTTATCAGCCGGATAAACCACCGCGGTCACAGATGTTCGACCTGATCCACATGACGAAAAAGTGGCTTCAACTCGAGGTGCTGACAGCGCCAGAGATAATCCAGAGAGTCGTCATGGACAAGTACCTGAGAGCTCTACCGCCAGCCCTGAGGAAGTGGGTAAGCCATGGAAATCCTACGACGGCAGATCAACTGGTGGATCTGGTTGAACGTTACTCCATGGCGGAAGGACTCCGAGACGATGCTACCCCACCTCGTTCTTCATCGTCTCCACGTGGAACCGGTAAGACTGTTCCAGGGAGTAGGGGAGAAGGAAAAATCCCTAAGACAGTGGGGAGGAAAACGGGACTGCCCGCGCTGCGAGGCCGAGAGTAACGAACTATGGTCTAAGCAAGGGGCCCGTTAGGTGTTTCCGCTGCCAAGAGATGGGACATATTGCTGCGAACTGTCCGGTCACTACTGAACCCATGCAGTGCGATGTCACAGACTCTAAAAACCGCATGTCTATGGTTGCACGGGTAGTGAGTGTGAATGCCGGTCAAAAGGATGTGGAAAAACACTTGTGTGATTTAACTGTTGATGGCAAAAATGTGGTGGCATTGTTAGACTCGGGAAGTGTGGTGACTCTGGTGAAGGCCAGTCTGGTGTCAGCCCCGACTGGACCATCAGACAAATTTTCTGTAACGTGTGTGCATGGAGACACCTGTTCGTACCTCACCAAGGTCATATGCATTACTACTTCCTATGGGTCTGTGCAACATAAAGTGGGACTCGTCCCGGCGTTATTGCACGATGTTATCCTGGGCCGGGATTTTCCCCACTTCTGGCAATTGTGGGAGAATCAGTTGATACCCCAGGGTAATAGTGTACATGATTCTTCTCCCAGGGCGCGTGTGGGTCCCGAACCCCTGGAAGAGGTCTCCCCAGAAGACTCAGGGGAAGAGTCTGCGGGAAATGACCTGCAGTTCCCGTTTTCAGTCATGGCGGGTGATACGGAGGAGACCAGGGAAGATGAGGAGGCCGATAGCCGTCCACCTCCCCGTTTGCCGGATTTAGAAGTTCAGAAAGATGACTTCCAAAGCGAGCAAATAAAGGATCCTACCCTTTCTCAGGCTAGGACAAATGTAAAAGTGATAAATGGGGTACCCGTAGAACCTGGCTCTAGGCTGGCATATCCTTGCATGGTTCTGGAAAATGATTTACTCTATCAGATAGATAAAAAGGGGGAAGACACGGTGCAACTATTAGTCGTGCCAAAACCCTACCGGCGGCAGGTGCTGGACCTGGCCCACGGACATGTGATGGGAGGTCACCTGGGAGTCCAGAAAACCACCGAAAGGATATTACAGTTTTGTTTGGCCAGGCATGCATCACGATATTCGTGTATATTGCAAGTTTTGTCCTGACTGCCAAGCCTCTGCACCTAAGCCCCGGTTCTGTAGCCCTTTGGTACCCCTACCTATTATTGACGTCCTGTTTGAGAGGATTGGGATGGATTTAGTTGGGCCCCTTCCACGGTCTGCACGTGGACACCAACATATCCTGGTCATCTTGGATTATGCCACTCGTTACCCGGAGGCCATCCCTTTGCGTAACACGGCCACCAAGACGATTGCCAAGGAACTGGTGCATGTGTTTAGTCGGGTCGGTATACCAAAACAGATACTCACCGACCAGGGGACCCCCTTTATGTCCAGGGTAATGAAGGAGCTCTGCCGATTGTTACAAATCGAACCGTTACGCACATCCGTGTATCACCCTCAAACAGACGGGTTGGTCGAACGGTTCAATAAAACTCTGAAGCAGATGCTGAGAAAGGCGATAGACAAGGATGGGAAGAACTGGGACTATTTACTTCCGTATTTGCTTTTTGCCATCAGGGAAGTACCCCAGTCTTCCACGGGATTCTCGCCTTTCGAGTTATTGTACGCCCGACGTCCTCGCGGACTGTTAGACGTTGCAAAAGAAACCTGGGAGGGTCAGGTCACTCCGTTTAAAACAGTGATAGATCACGTCACACAAATGCAGGACCGTATTGCGGCTGTTATGCCTATCGTCAAAGAACACATGATACAGGCTCAAGGAGCCCAAAAAAGAATCTATGATGGGGCGCCAAGATCCGTACGTTTGCACCCGGAGATAGGGTGTTGATCCTGGTCCCCACGGTGGACAGTAAGTTCCTGGCAAAGTGGCACGGCCCCTTTGAGATCAAGGAAAGAGTTGGTGAAGTAAACTACAAAGTATACCAGGCAGGTAAACGGAAACCTGAACAGATTTATCATGTAAATCTGATAAAGCCCTGGAAGGATCGGTCTGCCTTGTCAGCGGAGCTGGCCCGTCCTGTCTGCTCTCATACCGTACTGGAGGTACGGGTTGCAGAGACTCTCTCGGAGTGGCAAAAGACTGAGGTCAGGCAGTTTCTACTTCACAACCAAAAGTTTTTCTCAGAAAAACCAGGGCAGACTACGCTAATGAAACATGACATCGTAACGGAACCTGGTGTCACTGTTCACGTGAAACCCTACAGAATTCTGGAAGCGCGCCGTGAAGCCGTTTCCCGAGAAGTGAAGGCAATGTTAGAGTTAGGTGTCATTGAGGAATCGCACAGTTCTTGGTCCAGCCCGATTGTGTTAATTCCTAAACCGGACGGCACAATCCGGTTCTGCAATGACTTCAGGAAACTGAATGCGGTCTCAAAATTTGATGCCTACCCTATGCCCCGGGTCGACGAGTTAATAGATCGGTTAGGTAAAGCCCGATATATTACGACTCTAGACCTAACAAAGGGGTATTGGCAGATCCCTCTGGCGGAAGCTGCCAGAGAAAAGACGGCATTTGCTACGCCGGAAGGTCTATTTCAGTATGTGTATATGCCGTTTGGACTGCACGGAGCACCGGCGACCTTCCAGAGACTGATAGATCGAGTCCTGAGGCCACATAGGCAGTACGCTTCGGCCTATTTGGATGACATTGTCATTTACAGCTTGGACTGGGAGACTCATCTCCAGAAAGTACAAGCTGTGATTGACGACCTGTGGGAGGCAGGTCTAACCGCGAACCCCAAGAAATGTCATATCGGGCTGGAAAAAGCCCGGTATTTGGGGTATGTAATTGGGAGGGGTGTTGTTAAACCCCAGGTTGATAAGATTCAGGCGGTTCAGGACTGGCCACAACCTGTCAACAAGAAGCAGGTGCAAGCTTTCCTGGGGATCGCCGGCTATTATCGCCGGTTCATACCCAATTTTGCAGCCATCGCTACCCCCCTGACGGATCTTACAAAAGGGAAAGACTCCGTCATGATTAAATGGAGTTTAGCGGCTGAAGAAGCCTTCCATAGCCTAAAACGGGCACTTTGCTCTCAGCCCGTACTGGTGACTCCGGACTTCCGCAGCGAGTTTGTGGTACAAACGGATGCCTCTGATACCGGTATCGGGGCCGTACTCTCACAAGTGAGGGACGGAGTGGAGCACCCAGTCTTCTATCTCAGCAGGAAGCTGAATAAACACGAGCAAAGGTATGCCGTCATAGAAAAAGAGTGCCTCGCCATTAAGTGGGCTCTAGAGGCCCTCAAATATTACCTGGTGGGCAGAAAGTTCAGGCTGATCACTGACCATGCCCCTCTCAAGTGGATGCACTTGAGCAAGGAACGGAATAGCCGGGTGACCCGGTGGTTCCTTGCCCTGCAGGCCTACACTTTTACGGTGGAGCACCGCCCAGGGGTACAGATGGGGAATGCAGATGACCTGTCCCGAGTGCACTGTTTGGCGGGTGTCATTGCTCGACCGGAGTAGTCTGAGCAGAGGGGGGGATATGTGAGAATCATGTGGGAATAGTGGATGAGGGCAGGTATATCTCGCCCAGATTCCTTTCCTATGTGGCCTAGTCTGGTCAGTATCGCACCTGCTTACTAATGAATAATGGGAGGTGGATATAAAAGGATGCCAGGTGGTTGTGTGAGTGTCTCAGCCTGGGAACACAGAGAGACTGTCTGTGTGAGAGACACATGTGAGTGAAAGCAGTGCCCACTGCAACTGTGGTTTGGCTGGACGGGAGAAGCCCGCCAGTTGATAGTTAGGTTGTCCATTGTTTAGTTAGTGCCGGACAGGCAAGGATTTGTTTCATGTTTTATTTCCTGAGTTTCATGCTGAACGCACGTGACCTTTGACCCCAGCAAAGCCGATCCCGGAGTGTTTTATCACACCACGTTCACAATATCTTCGTGAAGATAACAGATGTTCAATATTGACAGCATATTTTTATTGTGATTTTACCTTAACATAGGGACCAAAGATGACCTGGTTCACACAATCTATCTTGACCATTATTCAGTTGGAGTGGCCCTACAATGATGTGAGTTAATATGTCTCGTCCACCCCTTCGCTATGACACAGAAAATCTATGTCTCATAAATATCGGATCAATACAAAACCCAAATATTCCTATCTCTACATTGGAGACACAAAGGCTACGGAGATTCTTTCATCATAGAATCATAGAATCGTAGAGTTGGAAGGGACCTCCTGGGCCATCTGGTCCAACCCCCTGCTCAAAGCAGGATTCGCTAAATCATCTCAGTCAGATGTCTGTCCAGCCTCTGTTTGAAGACTTCCATTGAAGGAGAACTCACCACTTCTCGTGGCAGCCTGTTCCACTCATTGATCACTCTAACTGTCAAAAAGTTTTTTCTAATATCTAATCTGTGTCTCCTCCCATTCAGTTTCATCCCATTGCTTCTAGTCTTTCCTTGTGCAAATGAGAATAAAGTTGATCCTTCTACAATGTGACAGCCCTTTAGATATTTGTAGACAGCTATTAAGTCTCCTCTCAGTCTTCTCTTTTGCAAACGAAACATTCCCAAATCCTGCAACCTTTCCTCATAAGACAGGGTTTTCAGACCGGTCACCATTCTGGTTGCTCTTTTCTGAACTTGCTCCAGTTTTTTGATGTCTTTTTTAAAATGTGGTGCCCAAAACTGGACACAATATTCCAGATGAGGTCTGACCAAAGAGGAGTAGAGGGAAATAATGACTTCACGTGATCTAGACTGTATGCTTCTGTTAATACATCCTAGAATTGCATTTGCCTTTTTTGCTGCTGCATCACACTGTTGACTCATATTCAGTCTGTGATCTATTAGTATACCCAAGTCTTTTTCACATGTGCTGTCACTTAGCCCTATTCCTCCCATTCTATATATGCTTTTTTCATTTTTATTGCCCAGATGTAGTACTTTGCATTTCTCCCTGTTAAAAACCATTCTGTTAGTTGCTGCCCACTTCTCCAGTTTATTTAAATCTTTTTGAATCCTCTCTCTCTCTTCTCTAGTATTAGCTATCCCTCCTAGCTTTGTGTCATCAGCAAATTTAATCAGTTTACCCTCAATTCCTTCATCTAAATCGTTGATAAAGATGTTGAACAATACAGGGCCCAGGACAGAGCCCTGTGGTACCCCACTTGAGACATTCTTCCAACTGGATGTGCAGCCATTTACGACCACTCTTTGGGTCCGATCACTAAGCCAGTTATGAATCCACCTAACAGTTGCCTTGTCCATTCCATACTTAGTCATTTTTTCAATAAGGATTGTATGAGAGACTTTGTCAAATGCTTTGCTGAAGTCAAGATATACTATATCTACAGCATTTCCTTGATCCACCCAATCAGTAATACCGTCATAGAAGGAAATTAAATTAGTCTGACATGACTTATTAGTTACAAACCCATGCTGACTCTGCTTAATCACTTCATTCTTATCCAGGTATTGACATACATTCAGACTCAGCGGCCTATAGTTGCCTGGGTCCACCTTCTTCCCCTTTTTGAAGATAGGAACAACATTTGCTCTTCTCCAGTCTTCTGGCACTTCTCCTGTTCTCCAAGAATTTTCAAAGATTATGGAGAGGGGTTCAAAAATTTCTTCTGCTATCTCCTTCAGTACTCTGGGGTGTAATTCATCTGGACCTGGAGACTTGAATTCATTTAGGTTAGCTAAGTGTTTCCTCACTATCTTTCTGTTTATAGATATCCTGGATTCTTCTATTCCCTTAATAGTACAGTGAATAACAGTTGATGTTACATTTCCTTTCTGAGAGAAAACAGATGCAAAATAGGAATTTAAAAGTTCAGCCTTCTCAACATCCTGTCTTACCATTTCATCATTTTCATCCTGTAAAAATCCTATAGCATCTTTGACTTTTCTTTTACTTTTGACATATCCCCAAAATCCTTTATTATTGCTTTTGACATCTCTTGCAAGCCTCAATTCATTTTCAGCTTTAGATAATCTGATTTGTGCCCTGCAGGTTCTGCAGACAGCATTATATTCTTCTTTAGATATGCCTCCCTCTTTCCATTTTATAAACATTTTTTTCTTCCTTTTTAGCATGTGCTTAAGTTCTGTGTTCATCCATCCTGGTTTCCTTAAATGCTTCCTATTCTTCCCTCTTTTCGGAATTGTTAACAACTGTGCTTTGAGAATTTCATTTTTCAAGATTTCCCATCCTTCCTGGACATTTTTGTCTTTAAGGATATCCAGCCATTGGATCCCTCCAATTCTCTTTCTGAATCCCTTAAAATCTGCCTTTCTGAAATCTAACCTTGACGTCTGAGTGTTCACAGGTCTTCCGCCTCTAGTTATCCAAAATTCTAAAATAGCATGGTCGCTACCTCCTAGGGTCCCAGCCACTTTTACCTCCTCAACCATTTCCTCCCTGTTTATAAGAATAAGATCCAAGGTAGCAGTTCCCCTTGTTTTCTCCCTTACCTTTTGGAAGATAAAGTTGTCAGCAAGAGAGGATAAGAATTTCCTTGACCTGTTAGTTTTGCCTGAGAGAGATTCCCAACAAATGTCTGGATGCTTTTTGAATCTATAAATCTTAGACTCTATGCCTGTTTCCCACAATAGATATCCTTTTTTAACCCTTTCTCGCTAGGCCTGTTTTCGCCTTTGTGACCAGGCCAATTTTTTCAATTCTGACCAGTGTCATTTTATGAGGTAATAACTCTGGAACACATCAACATATCCCAGTGATTCTGAGACTGTTTTTTCATGACATATTGTACTTCATGATAGTGGCAAAATTTGTTTAAAATAACTTGCGTTAATTTCTGAAAATATCGGAAATTTGGGGAAAATTTAGCATTTTTCAAACTTTTAATTTTAATGTGAAATTTTTAATTTTCACAAGGGTAACATAAGAAAATGAACCATAAAATTTGTTGTGCAACTTGTCCTGAATACGCCAATACCCCATATATGGAGGAAAACGACTGTCTGGGTGCACAGCAGGGCTCAGAAGAGCGGGAGCACCATATGAGCTTTGGAATACGAAATTAGTCTGGAATGATTAGCGGATGTAATATTGCAATTGGAGAACCACTGAGGTGCCTAAATAGTGAAAACCCCACCTCAAGTGGCCTCATTTTGGAAACGACACCGCTCAATGAATTTATCCAGATATGTGGTAGGCATTATGACCCCTCCTCAAGGGCTTCACGGAATTTTATAATGTTGAGACGTGAAAGTTAAAAACCACATTTTTCCCACAAAAATGTTATTTTAACCCCAATTTTTTATTTTCATAAGGGTAGCAAATAAAAAATGGACCTCAAACTTTGCTGTGCAATTTCTCCTGAGTATGCTTATAACATATATGTGGAGGAAAACTACTGTTTTGGGGCGCAGCAGGGGTCAGAAGGGAAGGAGCGCCATTTGACTTTTGCAATGCAAAATTGGATAGAAATCGAAACACGCCACCAGGGCCGGCGTCAGCATCCAGCGTACCCAGGCAAGTGCCGGGGAACTGGCGAGAGGGGGGCCCACTTGGCACCTGAACAAGTTTTATTTTTTATTTATAAGTCCAGGGTCAATCCCCCGCCCTCTGCAAAACATCATACTCACTACTATCTTTTATCCTGTGAGAGCGCGCGGTCCACATGTTACCGCTCATTAAAGTCATGAATATTGACGCCACTCCACTCTTATAGTCATGGCGCCCATATTCATGACCTTAATGAGCAGTACCATGTGACCGAGCGCTTTCACAGGAAAAAGTTACCAGCGCCTGGTCTCAGGTGAGCGGCGTTGAGAGTAAACGGCGGTGCGGTGGGACCGGGGGGGAAAATCAGTGGGGGGGCCCGGGGGGAATGAGTCCAGCCCCCGGGGGAGATGAGAGTGAGCCGGGGGGAATGTGCCCAGCCCCCAGGGGAGATGAGAGTGAGCCGGGGGGAAATGAGCCCAGCCCCGGGGGAGATGAGAGTGAGCCGGGGAAATGAGCCCAGCGGGGGAGATGACAGTGAGCGGGGGGGAATTCACCCAGCAGGGGAGATGACAGTGAGCGGGGGGGAAATGAGCCCAGGGGGAATGAGAATGAGCCCAGCGGAGATGAGATTGAGCCCAGCAGGGGAGATGAGACCATTATTCTCTATGGAGCATTATATGGGGCCCATTCTATATGTATGGAGCATCAGGGCCGGCTCCAGGTTTTTGGGGGCCCCGGGCAAAAGTGTCTCAGTGGGCCCCTTTAACACGTACCACAATTCGTGATGCACAGATATGGAAAAGAAATAAAGAAATATAGGTATAGCACAATGCCAAAGATATCACTTACTTCTTACATTACATGAGTGATCTCTATTGTACATTCTACAATAGCTCAGAAACCAGCAAATCCTCGCAGAGCACAGTGTGTGCCCTAGTGGGAATTCAAAAGTTTTCATTTACGACCGGACAGTATAGAACTCCATACAGTATTCTGGGCATCACATAGTCTTCCATACAGTTTATTGGGCACCACATATTGCTACAGAATAATGGGCCTCATATAATGCTCCATACAGAAGAATGAGCCCCAAATATTGCATGTAATGTAAGAAGTAAGTGATATCTTTGGCATTGTGCTATACCTATATTTCTTTTCCATATCTGTGCATCATGAATTGTGATACGTGTTAAAGGGGCCCACTGAGACACTTTCGCCCGGGGCCCCCAAAAAGCTGGAGCCGGCCCTGCACGTCACCACTTCTGTATTTATCACCCACTTCTGGTTTTGGCTAATAAATACTGATGTGAAATACTGGGCAAATACTGAAAGTGTGAATGTGGCAATAATAGCAGCATATGTCTGAAAGCTTATAAGTAATGAAGAGCTATGAGGAAAACCCAGACCAGTCAGCTTGGTGTTATAGAGGAGCTCCATGGTATTTTGCATGATTGTGGAACTGTCCTTGTTCTCCTCTCATGACTATGAGGCCCATACAGAATGTTCTAGCAATGTGCCATTGTGCAGATGAATAGACTGCAGATAAGTTGTTTCAAAAACCGCCATGCTTATTGTGCCTGAAATCATGTTTTAGTCAAGCATAACTACAAATCTACTCAGGAACCGTCCAGTGCCAAGATCTTCACATGTTAGGAAAAATAGCTCAAACAATTTCATGTCTTTTCTTGGACATAGACTTACGTGACCTATTTAAAAAATTTGAAAACAACTAAAAAGCAGGAGAAATTAAGCAGATTAGGGATGTTATCTAATTATTATGGCTTATCCAATGCCCATACACTTATGTATATAGCATTAGTGACCATTCAAGCAATATAGCAATATGGTAGTGACCTATGGTTCACAGCTTGTGATACTGTAAGTCACTCAAGCATATCTGACGCATCAGGTGTCTACTCATAATAAGCTGTTGTGTGTACATGAGGTATGAGGTTTATTCTAGTTTTCTCCTCTGCAGTATCTAAATCTAATTTTCCCTTTTTTTTCCTGAGCTGGAGCTGGAGACTAGCTGCCATCGTGGATATTACAGAGTAGTATTGAGCAGAACTGAGCAGTGTACCAGGGCATCCAGCTCTGAGGTGAGATGCAACATGTGTTAGTAAGTTGCAGCATGATCTGTCTCTCTCTCTCTGCCTGTACTCACTGTGCTCTTTTATCTTCCTCTCCATAGACCTAAGCACAGTTATCTGCTGTAATGTGATCCCTCATTGAGCTTGCAGTAAGTCTTTTTTTCAGCAAAATAGTAGCTTTGTTGACTGTCTCATAAGTGGACAAAGAATCATATTTAACTGATAAAATATAAAGTTGCTCATTTGTGCTATTGACTTATACTAAGGCTAGTTTCACATTTGCGTTTGGAGGCGCAGTGGACGCTCGCCGTGAAGCTCCGCCCCTTGCCGCGCCTCCTCCGGTCAGCTCCGCCTATGGGCGCAAGCCGCTGCATGCGGCCTGCGTACCCTATCTTTAGCATTGGGTATGCAGGCTGTGCGCAGGTATGCGTTTGTCGCCGCATGCATCGTTTTGAAGATGCGGCAACCGCACCAAAATGCTAAAGATAGGGTACGCAGGCCGCATGTAACGGCATGCGGCCATAGGCGGAGCTGACCAGAGGAAGCGTGGCAGGGGCGGAGCTTCACAGCGAGCGTCCGCTGCGCCTCCAAACGCAAATGTGAAACTAACCTTAAAGGGTTGTTACACTGCAATGATATTGATGACCTATCCTAAGGATTAGTTATTGATATCAGATTGGTGGGGGTCTGTCATCTGCCACCCCAACGATTAAGCTCTTCTCAGCGGATGGATGTAAGCAATTGTGAAACTGATTGCAACTGATTAGTGGCGGGTGCCATCTAAGGCCTCTTTCACACATCAGGTTTTCGCCGTCAGGCGCAATCCGGCGCTTTTGACAAAAACCGGATCCGGCGAAATGCAATGCCGGATCCGGTTTCCCCCCCATTGACTTGCATTAGAGCCGGATCGAGCCGGATGGCCATGCGTTTCATCTGGTTTTCGCCGGATCCGGCAATGCGTCGCGATCCGGCGTCTGGAAAAAACGGCTACTGTAACGTTTGTCTCCGGCGAAAAAGCCGGACACGCAGAATCCGGCGTGTCCAGCTTTTTCACACAATGAAAGCCTATGAGCGCCGCAATGCGCCTGATCCGGCGACAGCCGGATCCGGTGGCCGGATCCGGTTTTTTTGGTCTGAGCATGCTCAGTAGCTCTGCCCACAAGACATATATAAAAGCAAGACAGTGGGACCCTCAGCCACACCCAACATGCCACCCAAGACAGCAACCAGGCGCAGGAGAAGGCAGGAGACATCTGCAGCAGCACCATCAGCACCACCCCAATTGGAGCAGCATGCTGAACAACGGGAGGGGAGTCCAGCAGCAGATGAGAGACGGTAATTATCAAATCCCCCATTCCTCCAAACTAGGGCCATGGAATATCAAGATATTCATTGGCCCTTTGTTTATCTTTATTCAACAGCCGCCCAATAGATGCAGCAGCAGCAGCAGCAATGGCAGCAGCAGGAATACCACCCACAGCCATGGAGTCTGGCCAGCAGGAAGACAGCACATCTTCTTCTGGGAGCCCTCCCTCGCATCGTCAGCGTTTGACGGTAAGTTTTTATTTCCAAAATCCATCATCTCTGTAATATATGTCTATTCATTGCCTTTTATTTCAAAACAGGAATCACAAGATGAAGAGGAGCTCTCAGAAGAAGAAGGAAGGGGTGGACAGACACCTGGAGTGGGCTCACAATTGGTAAGATTTTGGCATCAAACGCAGAAACACAACATCACACTACACACAACACATAGAAAACAATGTTCTGCAGACCACACACAGCAAACAAATGCCTACATCCAAAGACATAACATTTTTTGTTTCCTTCTCTAGTCTTCCCAATCTGGTGCTCGGCCATGAGGTCCTCGCAGTGCCTTCCAGGGTCGTCGGCGACAGCAACGCGGCGGTCACCAGCGTGTAAGTATAAATATTTTTGCTTTGTTTTTTTGCACTTTTTATTTCATTTCTTTTGTGGAGGCTAATTATGTTATTTTTGTCTTTTTCTTTAACAGCCTTCACAGCGTGCTCCCGACTCTGACGGTGAGGATGGAGGAATTGTTGTGGACCACCTCATCGATCTCGTCAGAGAAAGGGAGCCGCTCTGGAATATGGCTGACCGCCGCCACGCTGACCTGATCGTTACCCGACGACTCTGGGAGGAAATCTGTTCGCTCCTTGTGGGCCGCTGGGAGGACCTCGATGCTCGGGCCCAGATTAAAGAGCGTAAGTATATACAGTACCGGTTGCTTGATGTAAACCAGTGTTTCCCGAACTCCAGTCCTCGTGGTCCCCACGGATCATGTGTTCAGGATTTCTATTTACTATGGAAATCCTGAAAACATGACCCCTGGGGACCATGAGGACTGGAGTTTGGGAAACACTGATGTTGTATACTAACCACTCCTTTCTCGTTTCAGGGAACGGAATTGTGAATCGGTGGCGGTCTGTGAGGGATCGTTTCAAGAAGGAGTTCAATAAAGAGATGCGGGCCCCGAGTGGATCTGGAGGACGCAGGAGCAAGTACAAGTACGCACAAGCCCTGTCGTTCCTCCGGGAAACAATGCTCACCAGAAGGTAAATATTACACACCACATGTGAAAAAAAATGTTAGATGTAACTTTTTTTTTTCAGCCAGGGCCATACCATGTCACTATTTTAATTGTTTTTTTTTTCTCTTTATTCCACAGCACGGTGAGCAGCACTCGGGAGCCTGCACGATTGGACCCTTCTGAGGCGATCCCTGAGGAGACCGGCACCGAGGGACACTTCGACCGCCCCGGTACATCTGCACCTTCCCAGCCTTCCCACACATTCGACCCATCTGTCCCATCCACCAGCACAGGAGCATCGTGGCCGCCTACATTACATGAAGCTGCTGGTGAGGAGATCGCTTTCCCTTTACCCCACCCTTCTGCCCCTGCCACCTCTAGTACACCTGCGGGTACTGGGCGGCAGCGGCAGAGGGGTCAGGAAAAGACTTATGCGCCAGAGTTCTTGCATCTGAATGCATCTTTCCAGAACTGTCTAAAAGTCTTGTCAGAGCAAATCTCTGCAGGCTTTCAGCAGATCAACTCCAGCATTCTGGAGGTGAAGACACTTCTGCAAACCATGCATTCAGAAGCAAGATCTTCGCCAAACCACACCTTTTTCAGGTCTGTTGTGGAGCGCATGGAAACGCTATCTCCTACCCAGCAGATGCATGTAATGCATTCATGCCACGGTGCTCTCCAGCAAGTTACCTCCCAACCTCCTCCTCCCACCACAGTAGTTCCTCCACCTGCACCCCCTCCAGCCACTTTCCATTCTCCCCCTCCTATTACATCTGCACCCCCTCCAGCCACTTTCCATCCTCCCCCTCCTATTACATACCATCCACCTCCCCAGTACCAGCAACCTCCCCAGTACCAGCAACCTCCCCAGTACCAGACATCTCCCCACTTCCAGCAACCTGCCCCGTACCAAACTCCTTCCCCGTACCAAACTCCTTCCCCATACAACTTGCCATCAACATCATCTGCTCCTACAGTCCCTGCCCAACCCTCCACTCCACCGCCCACCACCTCTTCTGCCTCCCACATGTCCACCCATTCTGTAGCTTTTTCCACACCATCACCTCTAACTGTTCCTTCCCCACCACGATCCCAATCCTCTCTCCACACTCCCATTGTCGAAGTGTCCCGCAGCCCCTCCAGCAGTATTTCCACCCCACACTACACAGATTTATGATGTGTTTTGTAATAAAAATGCCCAGTTGGTTTCAAACCTTTATTAAAAAAGTTTTTTTAACTTTAAAAACAGTTTACAAAAAAAAAATATTTTAAATAAAAGTTAAATTATTGTTTACACTGGTTGTCTGTCATTTCTTTCTGCGGCGAAATATGTTTTAAAAAAAGGTTAAATACAGGGTATTTAAAAGGTAAAAAGGTATTCAAAACCAGGTATATAACTGTGGGTACATTTTACCTTTTTGCCACAGTTGTGTTCCTGGTTGTGTTTGAAGCAAAGTATTTCACCTAAAAAGTTGTGTTTATTGTTGGTGATTTCCTAACAATGTACACAACTTTTGTTAAAAGGTGAAATACTTTGCATAAAACACAACCAGGTACACACCTGTGGCCTAAAGCTAAAAATAGAGACCATGACAAGATAGCCAACTTTGGTTGGCAAAGGTATATACTGTTGGTACAGAAGGTACACAAGTTTGGTTAAGGGCACAAATCTTTCACACTCTGTCATCCTGCCAGTGTACTCTGCCTTGAGGTGACATAAAGTATAGTGCAAAATTGTCCCTCATTACTGAAACCGTCACAGAACTTCTAGTGGTAATGTCATGGTAATCTTGCAAGGTGGTTTCTTCAGAGGTGTCCTCAATGGAAATGGGTTCCTTGCAGATAACAAAATTGTGGAGTACCACGCAAGCTTTGATCACCTCGTCCACAGTTTCTGTCTTGAGGTTGATCGCAGTCAATAGGACCCGCCATTTGGTTGTCAGAATACCAAAGGTACATTCAACCATTCTTCTTGCTCTTGTGAGGCGGTAATTAAAAATGCGTTTTGTTCTTGTCAATCCTCTGCTAGAGTACGGTTTCAAAAGGTGTTCTGACAGCTGGAAGGCTTCATCCCCTACACAGACAAATGGCATAGGTGGACCAGATGTTTGTGGCAGCGGTCTAGGTGGTGGGAACTGGAAGGTGTTTCCATACAGTTTACGCCCCATGGCAGACAGTTTGAAAACTTGAGAGTCATTGGAGCGGCCATAGGCCCCAATATCAACCGCAATAAATTTGTATTCCGCGTCAGCGATGGCCATGAGGACAATTGAAAAATATTTCTTGTAATTGAAATATTCCGATCCCGATCCGGCTGGCTTTACAATGCGGATATGTTTCCCGTCCACAGCGCCCAAGCAGTTCGGAAACTGACATATCTGTTGAAACTTTTCTGAAATTTCAATCCACCTCTCTGTTGTGGGCTCTGGTAAAAACTCTTCAGCTAAGGAGTCCCACAGTGCACGGCATGTGTACTTCACTATTCCAGATATGGTGGAAATCCCGAGTCTGTACTGGAAATGCAGTGACGAAAGGGATTCTCCAGTTGCAAGAAATCTGTGGGGAATTAAAAAACAATCAATTAGTTTTAAATCACAGCATTACATACCAAAACTCAGCTATAACACTTGGAGATACAAACTACCAACAACAAGATTGCAGTGAAAGTGTGCTCTGATGCGAGCATATCCAATAAATGTGGCTTACCTTAAAGTCACCATCAGAAGCTCTGCGGGTGAAACAGAGAAGCGGCAATAGGTGTCCGCTTTTCTTATGAGGTGTGCAATGCGCTCCACCAAGTAATCAAAATTCTCCATTTTCATCCGAACATATCCAAAAAATTTATCCGGGTTTCGTCGAAGGTCCATGCAGAGTGTAGAATAGACCTCACGCGTCATTCTCTTGGCTGTGATGGGGTGGATCCACAAACGTCGTCTACGATGCCTGATGCGCTGCTGTCTCGCTCTCTCCTTCTCCAGAACAATCACCCTCAAACGATTCGCCTCCGCTGTAAAATCCGCCAAATTCTTCAAAATATTTCCAATGACAACATCCATCTTCGCCAGTAACTTGCTCTTCTCTCCAACCTGCACTTTCTCCTCTACAACCTGTCAAAGAAGGGCTGTAGGAACACGCTATATATAGTTTTCCAGTAGCCAATCCCGTTCGGAAGGCCACAAGGGGTGTTTTTAAAAACCGGATCCGGCGTAATCCATCGAAAAACGGATAGAAAAACGGATGAACCGGATGAGACGGATCCGGTTTTGTCTGTCAAGAACAAGACGGATCCGGCAGAAAACCGGATCCGTCACATCCGGTTTTACAAAACATTTGCCGGATCCGGCGTTCCGGCACGACGCCGGATCGCGCATGACGCCGAAAACCTGATGTGTGAAAGTAGCCTAATGTAGATCTGATCCTATCCATGTGAAATGTATTGCACAAGTGCAGACCCTTACATCTAGTGCATTATGGCTATAGCAGTCTGTGGAGGGTGCCGAACATTTTTCTTCTTTCACATTTTTGCCTTTCCCTGTTTGTGATTTGGGAGACATGATTTTCACTTGGATAGCATAATAAAGAGGCAGATTCTGTAAATACAAGCAATACAACGTAGCCATGTGGATGGATCGTATGCTCTATGTAGAGATAGAGGTTAATATTGTTACTCTGTGCTGTAATGAATGGCATTGCTGACTTTGTCTGAAAGGCTAATTAATATGACTGTTTCATCAGGATCGCCCACATGGCAGCTGCCAGCAAGAAACACAAATGGACGGGCATTATTTAGGACACCCTTAATATTTCTACAGTGATCAGTGGATGTAGGATACGAAAATGTGTGAACCTCTAATAATACAGAAATGGAGGCAAAAGTTTCCCAACATCAGACAATGCATTGGTAAAGCTAAACTGTAGTAAAGTGATAAATTTGGCGTTTATGATTGTACCTAATATGTGACTCCGAGTATATCCTTACCTCTATTGTTTCCTCTACAGCAGCTCTTCTTTTAATGACTCCAATTATCTCGTGCTGTCATGGATATAACCCCAGGCTTGATTCACATTGCCCTGATTACACTGTTCTACATATTTTCAAAAGTTTTGAGGTTTAGTTATGAAATGAGCCATTCATTAATGAGTTTGACCTCCGGAATTCAAATCTGACAATGAAATGTTAAGTTGGCTCTTGCTTCTATGATATCCAAGCGTTTTCCTTTTACTGCTACATATAATTAATGCATAAAAGTTTCAGGGCTTTGAAACATTGTTATTTTTGCAAATATAAAGATGCAGAATATTTTGTTATGCCAATTTTCTGATGTTTATTTAGAGGAAACTTAGCAACAATTCAAACATGTCACAGCACTATTGTGAATTATAAACAGCTACGGAAATTGCGCTAAAAATCTGGTCTTCATTCAGTGACAACTCTTTCTTGCTTGTCTCTTGTATTCCTGCGTTGGATCATCTCTTACAATTGTGCAACAGTAATCGGTAAGCATTGATGGAATTCATTTTCCTTGATATCTTTTCTTCACAGCCTTAAAGGGAACATGTCACCCCCCCAGGGCGTTTGTAAGTAATAGAGCCACCTTCAGCAGCACTAAGGCTGCATTCTGTGAAGGTGGCTCTTCTGTTTCTGACCCCCAGTAACGCAGAAATGTTGCACAAAGAAAGCAGAAAATATGCGGATGGTACCCAGGGGGTGGAGGAGAGGAGATTCTCCTCCAGGCTCTGGGTACCATATCCCTGTAAAAAATAGAATTAAAATAAAAAATCGTGTTATTCTCACCTTCCAGCGTCCCACACAGCGTCCCGAGGCCTCAGCGATGCTTCTGCCAACTCCCGTTCCCAGCGATGCCTTGCAACAATGACCTTTGATGATGTAGCGGCCGCTACGTCATCAAAGATCATTGTTTCAAGGCATCGCTGGGAAAGGGACTTGCCGGGAGCATCGCGAGGATCGGGAACGCTGCGTGGGACGCCGGAAGGTGAGAATAACACGATTTTTATTTTTTTTATTATTTTAAACTTTATATCGTTTTACTACTGATGCAGCATAGGCAGCCTCATAGTAAAAAGTTGGTCACACTAGTCAAACACTATGTTTGACAAGTGTGACCAACCTGTTAGTCAGTTTTCCAAGCGATGCTACAGATCGCTTGGAAAACGCTAGTATTCTGCAAGCTAATTACGCTTGCAAAACACTAGTTTTTCGCTGGAAATATGCGGGAATTACGCATGCGGATTTCTCGCATATTTCCTGCGGCAGGGAGTTGTGGAATTGCAGCGGAAATTTTCGTGGGAATTCCGGACGTGTGCACATAGCCTAAGGGCGTCAGATCCGGGGATTGTGGTATACTTGTACTTTCCTGTGACTGGTCAAAAGTGCACCATGACTTTATGGACACACTGTATGTTCCCCATTCTGCATAAAAAAACAAATATTCTTTTCACCCTCTCTGCTCCCTTGATGTGTTGTGTCCTCATCGTCATTCTCTTCTGGGCCCATATGGAAGGGGGGAAGATTCCAACCCCTACTTCATCTGGATGTACTGTATGTCCAACAACACACATTTAGCTGAAGATTATTGCAGTGCAGGGACTCTCCTCCTCTCTGCACGGAAATGCATGCCACCGTCCTTTGATACAGATCCAGCTGAAGTGGGCGCTATGGTCGATCGGCCCCCCTCTCGTACGCACCTGGCCACGGTTTGGGCAGCATATATCACCTGTCGGGTTCCCTTTAAGTTTCTGCAGTGGAAAACCAATGGGAATTGAGAAATGATGCTGAATGCTCTATGTTTCCATCACTTCGAGATAATAGCTTACTTGAGTTTTATAGGCCTAGTTTACAGTATGTGAAAGCCTTAACAACAAACACATTATGCAACTCAGAAAGTCAGGAGCTGCCATTAAAGTAGATTCTGATATCCTTATTTCCCTCACACAGAGATAACACTCACCGTATTATGGGCACTGGCATTTCTGTATACCATAAATCGCCTACAGTCAGTCATCAGCTTGACAGGGTTATCTCTTTTTTCTTTTAACTCGACTGTCATCTAGTTATATAGCAGCTAGAACTATGCCGGCACTCACTGAATCAGCAAAATGGACAACATGGATAGGAATCATATCTGTATAATTTTTGCATTCATCTCACAATGCAGAAACCTGTCACACAAGATACACATTACTGTTACGGGCTGGCGGAACGCACCAAATAATAAAGATGGTATTTAGGTGCGTTTGCAGCCCGGGGTCCACCCTGCAGAGGTGTTAACTGCTGCTTGGTAATGGCGGACGTGATATGGCGGTATAATAACCGAACACACGGGGTTAACCTCACCCAATGTGTACAGAGGCGGACTCTTATCTCACAGAGCCGCACAACCGCCAAATAATAAATGCCGTAGCCTGTTATTGCTCACAGAGCTCGGCAGTGTGAGTGCTAGCGTATAGTCACAGAACTCAGCCCTTAGACTGCATGATTGAAGTTCCTCTAGACCGCTAGCGCTCGGCGCCGCGACTGCGATGCCAGCAAGGGTTAAATAAATAATTCGTGCAAGTGTGCACAGTGCCACTAAGGTGAACACCACTAATCGCCCTGGGTTGGGCCAGACAAGCACACAGGTTGCGCAAGGCGTTTCACCGGCGTGGCTGTCACTTGCCGCAGTTCGATATTGCCCTGCAGTGAGCGACACCATCGGACGCTAGTGTGCAGACGGCTGGTATGCACTGTGGAATTTAGACTAGCCCCTGACAGGCGCTGTCTCGGACTCTAAACCCTACCAACATACGTATCAAAGGGAAGGGGTTTCATAATGAGTCAGTCACCAGATACATGCATCCATCATCATACACTCCATAACTATTTGAGTCTATACTAGTGGCCATGCAACCCTTTTATATCAGCGTCCTTCTGGGACTTTCCTGACCTTTCTGATAGTCCAATCTGAGCTGGAGAAGGACCTGAGCAGGTGACCTCCGATCTCCAATGAGAGGTCATACCACGAGCATGCTCAGTGGACCGAAAGGAGGGCTTAGTCCCTGGAGTAGCTCGCTGCTGGCCAGCATGCGTTGCTATAGCTGAACCAGAGGTGGCAGCAGCAACTAAACCTACAGAGCTGGTCAGAGCAGAGCGCCTGGATTGATGAGTCTGCTGAGCAGCCTCCTCTGTGGCCGGAGAGGAATGGGAGACTGCCGAATGCAAGGCTCGGGATTCCTGCTGTGCAGTGACAGGAACCCGATGCCTAACATTACCCCCCCTCCTAGGGCCCCCTCCCTTCTGAGCCTCGCTACGCTCAAATGCCGCAATGAGAAGCGGAGCGTGGATGTTCTCCACTGGCTCCCAGGTCCGAGCCTCTGGACCTTGACCCTTCCAGTCCACCACATAAAACTTTTTACCGTGCACCACCTTGCATCCCACGATGGCATTGACCTCAAACTCGTCTGAAGACAGGTCTGATGTCTCGGCAGATGACTCGGAGAACCGGGACATGTGAACAGGCTTAAGGAGGGACACGTGGAAGGTGTCAGCGATAGCCAAGTGTGGTGGAAGGGCCAGACGGTAGACCACAGGATTGATCTGCTTAAGGACCTTGAAGGGGCCAATGTAGCGAGGTGCGAACTTAGCGGACTCAACCCGCAGCCTGAGGTTTCGGGCAGAGAGCCACGCTAAGTCGCCAGGGGCAAAGGTCGAAGCAGGGCGCCGGTGAGCGTCAGCGGAGATCCTCATTCTCTCCTCGGAGGCCCAGATAGCATCCTGAGTGTGATCCCAAATGTCATGTGCCTCCACCACCCAGTATGCCACCCTAGAGTCTGTGGATGACACGGGCATGGGCATCGGGATGCGCGGATGCTGGCCGTAATTTAGGAGGAATGGGGTCTGACCGGTGGAGTCGGCCACAGCGTTGTTCAAAGCGAACTCCACCCATGGCAGCAAGGATGCCCAGTCATCCTGCCTGGCCGAGACAAAATGTCGTAGATATGTGACCAGGGTCTGTTTGTCTCTCTCTACCAACCCGTTCGTCTTGGGATGATAGGCCGAGGAGAGATTTAGTTCAATGCTGAGTAGGCTACAGAGCTCTCTCCAGAACCGAGACGCAAACTGAGGACCCCGGTCGCTGACAATCTTATCCGGCATGCCGTGCAGGCGGAAAACGTGCTTAATAAACAGCGCTGCCAGGCCCCGTGCAGAAGGTAACCGGGAGAAAAGTACCAGGTGCACCATCTTGGAGAATTAGTCGGTGACAACCCAAATGACCTTTCTGCCACTGAACTTGGGCAGTCCCACCACAAAGGCCTTACCGATCATCTCCCAGGGCCTGTCCGCTACTGGCAGAGGGTAATGTAGCCCAGCGGGCCGCTGCCGAGAGGACCTCTTCTGGGCGCAAGAGACGCACGCCTGAATATAGTCCCTGATGTCATGGGCCATATGCGGCCACCAATACGTCCTCGCCAGAAGTTCAGAGGTCTGTTTTGTCCCGAAATGTCCACCCACCCTAAACGAATGAGCCCAAGAGAGGACCTCCGGTCGCAGACGGGCAGGGACAAATGTCTTGCCTGGAGGTACTGACTCAAGCGCGACCGGAGCCACAGTCCTCAGGCTCTCGGATGGGACGATCAGCCGAGGCTCCTCCTCCTCCGATGACACCACGAAGCGGGAGAGAGCATCGGCCCTGACGTTCTTCTCATCGGATAGGAAATGGAGGGTGAAATGGAACCGGGAGAAGAACAAGGACAATCTGGCCTGGTGAGAATTTAGCCACTGGGCCGGCTGCAAATACACCAGGTTCTTGTGGTCAGTGAACACCTGGAAAGGGTGGCGAGCCCCCTCCAGGAGGTGTCTCCACTCCGAAAATCCCAACTTCATCGCTAGCAACTCCCTGTCCCCGATGGAATAATTCCTCTTCGTCGGTGTGAAGGTCTTGGAGGAGAAGAAGCATGGGTGCTTCCGACCTTGCGAGTCCTTCTGGAACAGGACCGCTCCAGCACCGACGGAAGAGGCATCCACCTCCAGAATGAAAGGTTTATCTACATCGGGGCAATATAGAATGGGAGCGCTAGCGAAATGAGTCTTAATGGAGGAGAAGGCCTTGGAGACAGGTTCTGACCACAACTTGGGATTTGCACCCTTCTTGCTGAGGGCTACCAAAGTCGAGAAGTGGGGAATGAATTGGCGATAATAATTTATGAACCCCATAAAGCGCTGAACCGCCTTGAGCGAATGGGGCTCCTGCCAATCCATCACCGCCTGTAGTTTGGCAGGATCCAAGGCCAATCCCTGGGCAGAGATGATATAGCCCAGAAAAGGCAAGGACTCCTGCTCAAACACACACTTCTCCAACTTGGCATAGAGGGAGTTCGCTCATAGGAGGTCGAAAACTTTGCAAACATCTCTCCGGTGGGAGTCAATATCTGGACAGTAGATGAGGATATCATCCAGATAGACTACAACTGAGGTGGTGAGCATACCACGGAAGATGTCTTTCTCAAAGTCTTGGAAGACAGTAGGAGCATTACAGAGCCCGAAGGGCATCACCAGGTATTCATAGTGCCCGTCCCTGGTGTTAAAGGCCATATTCCTTTCGTCCCCCTCACGGATGCGAATCAGGTTGTAAGCCCCCCACAGATCAAGTTTAGTAAACACTCTCACTCCCCGTAGTCTATCGAGCAGTTCCGATATCAGGGGCAGAGGATACTTGTTCTTAACGGTAATAGCATTAAGACCCCTGTAATCGATGCAGGGACGCAGATCTCCATTCTTCTTCTGGACAAGGAAGAATCCCGCCCCCGCTGGTGACACTGACTTCCTAATGAATCCTCTTGCCAGATTCTCCCTGATGTATTGAGACATGGCCTCTGTCTCTGGGAGAGATAAGGGTTAGAGTAAACCCCGGGGAGGCTCAGCACCCGGCAAGAGGTCAATAGGACAGTCATAGGGGCGATGCGGTGGAAGGTTCTCCGCCACCTTTTTGGAGAACACGTCAGCATACTGTCGATAGTGTTTGGGAAGTGAGGAAAGATCTGCGGGGACCTCGATGGAGGCAACCTTGACACACTCCCTCAGACATCTACCCTCACATGCAGCGTCGGACTGGAACACCTTGGGCCCACCAGAGAAAATCATTCTTGGGGCCCACTATGTAGCTGCATAGAGTTAAATACCAGACCACCAATTATGCGGTAAAACACGCTAATATCCGGGTATAATATAAGGTTGTACATGTCTTAATTATGTAGCAGGAGTTGGGGTAGCCCCCTCATAGAATATAAAGCAGCCCCCTCACATAGTATAATGCAGCCATCTCATAGAATATAATGCAGCCATCTCATAGAATATAATACTGCCCCCCTCATAGGGTATAATACTGCCCCCCTCATAGGGAATAATGCACCCCCTCATAGGGTATAATGCACCCCCTCATAGGGTATAATGCACCCCCTCATAGGGTATAATACTGCCCCCCTCATAGGGAATAATGCACCCCCTCATAGGGAATAATGCACCCCCTCATAGGGTATAATGCTGCCCCCTCATAGGGTATAATACTGCCCCCCTCATAGGGTATAATACTGCCCCCCTCATAGGGAATAATGCACCCCCTCATAGGGTATAATGCTGCCTCCTCATAGGGTATAATACTGCCCCCCTCATAGGGAATAATGCATCCCCTCATAGGGAATAATGCTGCCCCCTCATAGGGTATAATACTGCCCCCCTCATAGGGTATAATGCACCCCCTCATAGGGAATAATGCTGCCCTCCTCATAGGGTATAATGCTGCCCCCTCATAGGGTATAATACTGCCCCCCTCATAGGGAATAATGCACCCCCTCATAGGGTATAATGCTGCCTCCTCATAGGGTATAATACTGCCCCCCTCATAGGGTATAACGCTGCCCCCTCATAGGGTATAATACTGCCCCCCTCATAGGGAATAATGCTGCCCCCCTCATAGGGTATAATACTGCCTCCTCATAGGGTATAATACTGCCCCCCTCATAGGGAATAATGCATCCCCTCATAGGGTATAATGCACCCCCTCATAGGGTATAATACTGCCCCCCTCATAGGGTATAATACTGCCCCCCTCATAGGGAATAATGCACCCCCTCATAGGGTATAATGCTGCCTCCTCATAGGGTATAATACTGCCCCCCTCATAGGGAATAATGCATCCCCTCATAGGGAATAATGCTGCCCCCTCATAGGGTATAATGCTGCCCCCCTCATAGGGTATAATACTGCCCCCCTCATAGGGAATAATGCATCCCCTCATAGGGAATAATGCTGCCCTCCTCATAGGGTATAACGCTGCCCCCTCATAGGGTATAATACTGCCCCCCTCATAGGGAATAATGCTGCCCCCCTCATAGGGTATAATACTGCCTCCTCATAGGGTATAATACTGCCCCCCTCATAGGGAATAATGCATCCCCTCATAGGGTATAATGCACCCCCTCATAGGGTATAATACTGCCCCCCTCATAGGGTATAATACTGCCCCCCTCATAGGGAATAATGCACCCCCTCATAGGGTATAATGCTGCCTCCTCATAGGGTATAATACTGCCCCCCTCATAGGGAATAATGCATCCCCTCATAGGGAATAATGCTGCCCCCTCATAGGGTATAATGCTGCCCCCCTCATAGGGTATAATACTGCCCCCCTCATAGGGAATAATGCATCCCCTCATAGGGAATAATGCTGCCCCCTCATAGGGTATAATGCTGCCCCCTCATAGGGTATAATACTGCCCCCCTCATAGGGTATAATACTGCCCCCCTCATAGGGAATAATGCATCCCCTCATAGGGAATAATGCTGCCCTCCTCATAGGGTATAATGCTGCCTCCTCATAGGGTATAATGCTGCCCCCTCATAGGGAATAATGCTATATAGATATAGAGTTAGATAGAAATAGATAGAAAGATAGATGTAGAAATAGATAGATATAGAGATAGATAGTAGATAATGGATAGAAAGTAGATAATGGATAGATATAGATAGAAAGATTCATAGAGATAGATAGAGATAGATATAAAGATAGATATAGAAAGAAATATAGATAGATAGATCGATAGGTAGATAGATATAGAGATAGATAGAAAATAGATAATGGATAGATAGATAGATAGATATAGAGATAGATAGCTATAGATAGAAAGATATAGAGATAGATAGATATATAGATAGAGAAAGATAATAGATAGAGATAGATAATAGATAGAGATATACAGATATAATAATAATAATATAGACATATATAGATAGATATAGAGATAAATATATATAGATAGATGGCTATAAATAAAAATAGATATAGAGATATATAGAGATAGATAGATATAGAGATAATAGATATAGAGATAGATAGATATAGAGACAGATAGATATAGAAAGATAGATATAGAGATAGATATAGAGATAATAGCTAGATATAGAGATATGTATAGAGATAGATAGATATAGAGTTAGAAAGATAGATATAGAGAGATATAGAGATAGCTAGATAGATGGATAGATATATATAGATAATAGAGATAATAGATAAATATAGAGATAGATATAGAGATAGATGGATAGATCAATAGATAGATAGATAAAGAGAGAGAGATAGAGATTGATAGATAATGAGATATAGAGATAGATATAGAGATATAGTGTTAGATAGAAAGATAGATATAGAGATAGATATGGATATAGAGATAGATAGATATAGAGATAGATAGATATAGAGATAATATATAGATAGATATAGAGATAATATATAGATAGCTATAGAGAGAGAGATATAGAGATAGATATAGAGAGAAACAGATATATATATAGAGATAGATATAGAGATAGATAGGTAGATAGATATAGAGATAATAGATATAGAGATAGATAGATATAGATATAAAGATAGATAGAGAGAGCGGTAGATAGAGAGATAGATACAGAGATCGATAAATAGAGAGATAGATAGAGATAGAGATAGATAGATAAAGATAGATAATAAATATAGAGATAACAGATAGATATAGAGATAGAGTAAGATAGAAAGATATAGAGATAGGTAGATATAGATAATAGAGATAGCTAGATAGACATAATAGATAGATATAGATAGAAAGATAGATATAGAGATAGAAAGATAGATATAGAGATAGAGCGATAGATAGAGATAGATATAGATAATAGATAGAGATAAATAGATAGATAGATATAGAGATAGAAAGATAGATAGATATACAGAGAGATCGATATAGAGATAAATAGATAGATAGATATAGAGAGAGATATAGAGAGAAATAGATATAGATATAGAGATAATAGATATATATAGAGATAGATAGATATAGATATAGAGAGATAGATACAGAGAAAAGATATAGAGATAAATAGATAAAGATAGATAGATATAGAGATAGAAAGATAGATATAGAGATATAGAGATAGATAGAGATATAGAGATAGATATAGAGAGAAATAGAGATAGATAGAGATAGATATATAGATATAGATATAAAGATAGATATAGAGATAGAGCGATAGATAGCGAGAGATATAGATATAGAGATAGATAGATACAGAGAAAAGATATAGAGATAGATAACGGATAGATAAATAGATAGGTATAGAGATAGATAGATATAGATATTAGATAGAGATATATATATATAGATAAAGATAGATATAGATGGTAGCTAGATAGATAATAAATATAGAGATAATAGATATAGAGATAGATAGATAGACATAATAGATAGATATAGAGATATATATAGATAGATATAGAGATAGATGTAGAGATAGAAAGATAGATATAAAGATAGAGATAGATATAGATAATAGATAGAGATAGATATAGATAATAGATAGAGATAGAAAGATAGATAGATATAAGAGAGATAGAGAGAGAGAGATATATTGAGAAATAGAGATAGATAGCTAGAGAGAGACAGATAGAGAGAGCGAGAGAGATATAAAAAAAAAAACAAAAACACAATACTCACCTCTCCTCCTCGCTCCCACGCTGATCCCGGCTTCAGTGTCAGGAGCTGTCCTCTCTGCCAGACACACAGCGGGTGCGCGATGTAGTGACGTCATCGCGCACTGGCTGTGAGCCAGGAGCAGAGAGGACTGAGGGCGGCGCCGGCCCTGATTTACAGCTGTAGTCTGCAGAGCGGCTTACTGGGCTGGGGGCGGGGCCTCTGGGGGTGGAGACCTGAAATGATATTCACTGCTTCGCAGTGAATATTCATTTCTCTTTAGCAGCGGGGACAGGGGCTCCTGCCTCCTGACACCCGCTGCTACTCCGCTGGCAGGGGCCCCCATAGCAGCTGCATGGTGTGCGACACACCACTGGCTGGGGGCCCCTGGAGCAGCGGGGGCCCTAGGCAACTGCTGGCCCTGTATGCCTGCAGGTGCCAGGGCCCACCAGATGCCAGGGCCCACCGGAGAATCCTCCGGTTCCCCGGTGGGCCAGTCCGACGCTGCTCACATGACTTACTCCAACCAAGAATTCTCCCCGAGGACCACTCTATATGGGGAGAGTGATACCGCAACCAGGGGACCCCTAGAAGGACCTGGTCGATACTCTCGGGCATTATGAGGAGTGATATCGTCTCCTGATGAGATGGAGACACCGAGAGTATCAGTGAAGCGGTTTGGTGGGTAATCTGTGAGGGCAGAGTCACGCCATTCACTACTCTGACGGTGACTGGCTTAGACATCATAACCAGTGGTATTGCGTGCCGTTGAGCGAAGGCAGATGACATAAAACTGCCCTCCGCTACGGAATCCACACAAACCTCCACCGCCAGAGTAGAAGAACCAAACTCAAGTGTCCCCTTAAAGGACAACTTGGAGGAAAACACCACGGATTCCAGTGAGCCGCCTCCTACGGCCACTAGGCGAGAGTGTTTTCCCAGCCGCTGTGGGCACCAGTTGGCAAGGTGACCAGACTGCCAGCAACCATGACAGATCACAGGGGCTCGAGCGGACCGGGGCCTGGATCCCTCACGGGAAGCCCCCTGACGCTCGGGAGGTTCCAGAGGTTTAGCAAAGCTGGGTACCAGCCTAAACCTCTGCCTACACTGGGACTGCTCCAACCTTCGCTCGGCAAAGCGAAGGTCTATATGGGTGGAGACGGTGATAAGCTCCTCCAGTGTAGCGGGAATCTCCCTGGTGGCCAGAGCCTCTTTCACATGGTCAGCCAAACCTCTCCAGAATACCGGAATGAGGACCTTATCTGGCCACTCTAATTCTGAAACCAGCGTCCGAAACTGGATGGCAAAGTGGATGACCATGGACGAGCCCTGTGACAATGCCAGAAGCCGGAGCACGGTGTCATGGGTAACTCGCGGTCCCAGGAACACTTGCTTCAGAGCGGCCAAGAACTGCGAGGCACTCTGCATGACATGATCACCCCGCTCCCACAGCGGTGTGGCCCACTCCAAAGTCCTGCCCGACAAGAGTGAAATAATAAATCCCACCTTAGCCCGCTTGGAGGGGAATCGTGCTGCCAGCAGCTCCAGCTGTATAGAGCATTGGCTCATGAAACCCCTACAAGAAGCACTATCGCCCGAGAACTTCTCGGGCAGCGGGAGGCGGGATAAACTCAGGGCAGGGATGGCAGTGGTCATACAGGAGACAGCCTCCGTGGCTGCCTGAACAGGACCGCAGTAACGTCCGCAGCTGAGGCTGAATGCTCGAGAGCCGCCAACCTGCTCTGCAGCTGCCGGATGTACTGCAGCAGTCGCTGTTCATCCGCCATTACTAGCCAGACCCTGGCGCTAGTATAATGTTATGGGCTGGCGGAACGCACCAAATAATAAAGATGGTATTTAGGTGCTTTCGCAGCCTGGGGTCCACCGTGCAGAGGTGTCAACTGCTGCTCGGTAATGGCGGACGTTATATGGCGGTATAATAACGGAACAAACGGGGTTAACCTCACCCAATGTGTACAGAGGTGGACTCTGTTATCTCACAGAGCCGCACAACCGCCAAATAATAAATGCCGTAGCCTGTTATTGCTCACAGAGCTCAGCAGTGTGAGCGCTAGCGTATAGTCACAGAACTCAGCCCTTAGACCGCAGGACTGAAGTTCCTCTAGACCGCTAGCGCTCGGCGCCACGACTGCTTTGCCAGCAAGGGTCAAATAAATAATGCGTGCAAGTGTGCCCTGGGTTGGGCCAGATAAGCACACAGGTTGCGCAAGGCATTGCACCGGCGTGGCTGTCACTTGCCGCGGTTCGATAGTGCCCTGCAGTGGGCGACACCATCGGACGCTAGTGTGTGTGCACTGTGGCATATAGACTAGCCACTGACAGGCGCTGACTCGGACTCTAGACCCTACCAACTTACTGTACATATCAAAGGGAAGGGGTTTCATAATGAGTCAGTCACCAGATACATGCATCCATCATCATACACTCCATAGCTATTTGAGTCTATACTAGCGGCCATGCGACCCTTTTATAGCAGCGTCCTTCTGGGACCTTCCTGACCTTTCTGATTGTCCAATCCGAGCTGGAGAAGGACCTGAGCAGGTGACCTCCGATCTCCAATGAGAGGTCGTCCCACGGGCATGCTCAGTGGACCGAAAGGGGGACTTAGTCCCTGGAGTAGCTCGCTGCTGGCCAGCATGCATTGCTATAGCTGAACCAGAGGTAGCAGCAGCAACTGAACCTACAGAGCTGGTCTGAGCAGAGCGCCAGGATCGACGAGTCTGCTGAGCAGCCTCCTCTGTGGCCGGAGAGGAATGGGAGACTGCCAAATGCAAGGTTCGGGATTCCTGCTGTGCAGCGACAGGAACCTGACGCTTAACATTTACTTCTGTCACATGTATAAAGTTCCTGTTAAAATCAACACCACTGCCCTGACTACTCAGACTCAGGAAAAGTTCTTTTTTTGAGTAACCATGCTCTTTAACCTCTTGCAGATTTAGCAATTTTATATTTTTGCATTTTTATTTTTCTCTTCACTTCTGAGCGCAATAACTTTTTTATTTTTGGGTCAAAACAACTGCATGAGTTTTAGTGTTTTGCTGGATGAGTTGTTGTTTTGAATAACTCCATTTATTTTACGATACGGGAAGAAATTCCAAGTGGGATTCACTATTTCATGGTGAAAAAATGTAATTCTACTTTTGTAATTTTTGGCTTTTGCTTTTACATTGTATGGTCATTGTATTTTTATTATTTTAGTGATTGAAAGCAATCTGAATAGAAAATTTAGCATTTTAGTTGCCATTTTATGAAATCAGGAGAGATGGATAAAGGCGCACCCACACTGACACTGTGCGTGTGTGCGCGCTCAGCTCTTGCATTGTTAGTGTACATACTGTACTCTGTAATGTAATTCAGGCAGCTCTCTGGGCAAGAGAATGCTGTCAATCAAGCTCATAGGAGGTGTGGAGACGATGCTAATTGAGGGGGCCCTCAGTTGTACATGTAATCAGATAGATTTATGTAAAACTTGTCACGCGGCGGCTGCCGCGGACCTCCTCTCTTACCTCCCCCCGGCCCCGGCTCACCCGCTCTCCGGGGGTCACCTCTCTGCCTCACCGGCCGCTGCGGGCCTCGGCGCGGTCTCTCCCGGTCCCCCGTCCACGGCCCACGCCTGCCTCTGTCCGGCCCCCTGGTGCGCGCTCCCGCTCCTCCTCCTCGGCGGGTGCGTCTCCTCACTATGGCCGGGCGCGCGCTCTCCCCCGCCTGAGGACGCGCGTCTCCTCCTCCAGCTGGAGGTCATGACCCGGCAGGCCTTCGCTCTCCCTATATCAGGCCGCCTCCTTCTGGAGGCGATGCCTGACTATCATTAGTATTTGCTAGTGACTCTGGCCGCTCTCCTAGCGCTCCCCTGCCTTTTCCGTGCATTTACCTTGCTCCTCTTGTGTTTCCTCTCCTAGGTTCTGTGGCTTCAGTCCTCGCCCGTTTCCCTCCTGTGTCTTCAAGCCTTGCCATTCCTCCTGTCTCGCCAAGACTTGCCGTCTCTCCTGTGTCTCCGAGCCGTGTCGTCTGTCCAGTGCCTGCCCTTCTGATCCACCTCTCTGACCGCCCTGACCTTCCCGGGTACCGGCTACCGTGGTGATAGTCCCCCGTGGGCCTGCCCCATACACTCCCTGTATAGGGGGTGGTCCACCTGGTCAGCTCGCCCTTGGGGGGTTCGTTGCCACGGTCTAGTGGGTCCACCCCAGGAGTACCTTACAAAACTTAATTAGTGAAACCTATACCACAGGTATGAAAATTATGGGGCTAATTCCCTCATATGACTTTATGGGAAGATTCTCGTGACCATATTTTCAGTCAGAATGCTGTCCCTGAAACAAGGCCAGCTCATGGACCCCACTTAATCTAATTTTTACAGATACATTGCAATTCTGTAACACATGAATCTGTATTTAGTGTTGAACATGTTTAATAACTACGAGATGTATAAAAACGGATGCCATGGAAATTACAATTGTGTGAACCGAGGATATTATATAGGGGGTTTAATTTTAGTTTTAGGGGTGACAGACTCCCTATAATGTTTGAGCTCTTAAGGCACTTATAGAGTGGTGATATTGCATGTGATCACAGGATTTTATCTCTTTTTATACACCTTTTATACACCTTAAAATACTATTCCGTTTTGTAGCTGCTACTTAACATAACTTTATATTTATGAACATAACATTAATCTGCCTGGGTTTTTTTTACGGACCATTTATCTAGATTTTTCTGTAATATTTTACAATAAATCTGAGCTTTTATTACCCTGCAAAGCTTTGGGCCTTCAGTAAAAACTGACACTTCACTTTCAAACCCAGGACTTTTAAATTGATGGCCTATCCCCTTATGATAGGGCATCAATACTGGATGGTGGAGGTGCAAAACCCAGTTTGGGTGCATGGCAGAGCTTGGAAGGGAAGGAGCACCGTTTGACTTTTTCAACACAGAATTGGCTGGAAATGTGATCAGACACATGTTGCGTTTGGAGAGGCCCTGATGTGCCTAAACAGTGGAAACCCCCCAATTCTAACTCCAACCCTAACCCCAACACACTCCTAATCCCAACAGGAACCCTAACCCTAACCACAAACCTAACCCTATCCCAACCCTAATCCTAATCCCAACCCTAACCCTAACTTTAGCCCCAACCCTAAACCTAAATTTAGCCCCAACCCTAACCCTAGCCCCAACCCTAACCCTAATGGGGAAAATGGAAATAAATACATTTTTTCTATTTTATTATTTTTCACTAACTAAGGGGGTGATAAAGGCGGGTTTGATATACTATTTATAGCGGGTTTTTATGTTTGGCACCTGTCAATAGTTTTTGCATCACCACATTTTGAAAGCTATAATTTTTCCATATTTTGGTCCACAGAGTCATGTGAGGTCTTGTTTTTTGCGGGATGAGTTGATGTTTTTATTGGTACCATTTTCGGGCACATAACATTTTTGATCGCTTTTTGTTCCGATTTTTGGGAGGCAGAATGAGCAAAAACCAGCAATTCATGAATTTCTTTTTTGGGGGGCGTTTATACCATTCCACATGTGGTAAAATTGATAAATCAGTTTTATTCTTCGGGTCAATATGATGACAGCGATACCTCATTTATATCATTTTTTATGTTTTGGCGCTTTTATACAATAAAAACTATTTTATAGAAAAAATAATTATTTTTGCATCACTTTATTCTGAGAGCTATAACTTTTTTATTTTTCCGGTGATGGAGCTATATGGCAGCTTCTTTTTTGCTGGACAAGATGACATTTTCAGCAGTACCACTTTTATTTACATCCGTCTTTTTGATCGCATGTTATTCCACTTTTTGTTTGGCATTATAATGATAAAGCATTGGTTTTTTTGCCTTTTTTAATGGTGTTCACAAAAGGGGTTAACTAGTGGGACAGTTTTATAGGTCAGGTCGTTACGGACGCGGCAATTCTAAATATGTGTACTTTTATTGTTTAGATTTTTTTTATTCAAATATTGACTTAATGATAGAATAAATATTGATTTTTTATCATTATTTTTTAAAACATTTTTACAATTATTTAACTTTTTTTTATTTTATTCTGTTTTACACTGTGTCCCACTATGGGACACTCATTTTATGCAGGCTGATCGCTTATATGGTATGCAGATCTGCATGTAATTTCTCACTAACCTCCGAGACCTACTGACATGCACTGCATATGTGTGACGGCCGTCTGCGAATCTGGGCTGCAGTGGGGACAGCACCCCGAGTAACCCCGAGACCCTTAACCCCTATACAGGGATCTGGAATTGTAGCAAGGCCCAGGAGGTAGCTGTCTAGATTAGCAGTGGACCAGAGCAGGACGGCCACCAAGGGGTCAAAACTAAAACCCGTAATCAAGGTCAGGATGCAGGAGTCTGAGACCAGGGCGCCGCAGAGGCACAAAATCAGCAGACAGAGGGAGAGTCAAAAGTCCAGGCCAGGGTCAGTAAAACCAGGAGGGCAGCGAGGTACAGAATCAGCAGGCAGAAGGAGAGTCAGGAATCCAAGCAAAGGTCAGCATCAAAAAGTCGGAAGAGAGGCGGAGGTACAAAAACGGCAGGCAATAGAATGGTCAAGAATCCAGGCTGAGGTCAGAGTATACACTATAGAAATTCACACAGTAACACGCAGGGGAACCAAGAATATATCCGGCGGCTTGCAAGACCAGTCCCCAGGTATTTGAGGGATCAGGTCCTCCCTCACAGGTTCCCGGCCCGATGATGTAACCAGGACCGCCCCCGGACCAGGCCAGATGGACATGCAGTAAGCCCTACATGACTGACAGAGGGGCGGAGCCTGCGCCCACCAGATGCCTGTGCAGGAGCCCCCTCTCTGCCACCACCCTCACCCTGGAGCGAACCACGGCGCCTCCCAGTGGCTGAGGCAGGAATAGCCGTCCCCGAGTCCGACGGCGATGTGACGGTCCGGCGCCCCCGAGTGGCCGAGACCGGAACTGCAGGCCCTGAGTCTGGCAGTGACGTCCGGCGCCTCCTAGTGGCAGACGCTGGAACAGCAGGCCCCGAGTCCGACGGCGACGTGACGGTCCGGCGCCCCCGAGTGGCCGAGACCGGAACTGCAGGCCCTGAGTCTGGCAGTGACGTCCGGCGCCTCCTAGTGGCCGACGCCGGAACAGCAGGCCCTGAGTCTGGCTGCGACGTGACAGTACCCCCCCTTCTAAGAGGGGCCTCCGGACCCTCAAAACCCGGTTTGTCCGGGTGAAGGAGGTGAAATCTTCTAATTAACCCCTTGGCATGGATGTCACCAGCGGGGACCCAGGACCTCTCCTCTGGGCCGTAGCCCTTCCAATGCACTAAGTATTGCACGGACCCTCTCACTAATCGGGAATCAAGGATACCTTGGACTTCATACTCCAAGGTACCCTTGACCAAAACTGGAGGAGGAGGGGACTGGACAGGTTGAATTGGGGAGCGGTACGTTTTTAGGAGGGATTTGTGGAAAACGTTGGGTATTTTGAAGGACTGAGGGAGCTTTAAGCGAAAGGCTACCGGGTTAATTACCTCCAAAATCTCATAGGGACCAATAAATCTGGGGCCTAGTTTGGCAGACGGTACCTTAAGTTTAATGTTCTTGGTAGACAGCCAAACTTTGTCCCCAACTCCCAGGTGCGGCCCCTTGGACCGCCGTTTATTTGCCGCCGAAGCCTGTCTGACTTGGGAGCCTTTCAAGTTTGAGTTCACCTCTGACCAGATGGTCCTTAAGTGATGTATGGATTTCTCTACCCCCGGGAGGTCCGACATCTTAGCCGAAAATGAACCAAAACGTGGGTGTAAACCAAGATTACAGAAGAACGGGGTGGTTTTGATGGATTCTTGGTATTGGTTATTTAGGGCGAATTCGGCTAACGGGAGATGTTCCACCCAATCAGATTGATGTTCCGAAACATAACAGCGGAGATACTGCTCTAGGCCCTGGTTAGTGCGCTCAGTTTGACCATTGGTCTCAGGGTGGTAAGCGGAGGAGAAGGATAATTCAACGCCAATCCGTTTGCAGAACGCCCTCCAGAATTTAGAAACGAACTGGGTTCCTCGGTCGGACACGATATTCACCGGGGCGCCATGCAGTCGTATTACATGAATAACGAACAATTTACTCAGCGTTTCTGCATTAGGTAGTCCAGACAGGGGAACAAAATGGCACTGCTTACTGAACCTGTCTACCACCACCCAGATGCATGTCTTCCCTTCTGAGGGTGGTAGGTCAGTAATGAAGTCCATGGAGATGTGGGTCCATGGACTCTCTGGGGCAGGCAAGGACTGGAGCCAGCCGGCAGGCCGATTATGGGGGGACTTAGCACGAGCACAAGTTTCGCAAGCCAGTACGTAATCCTTGCAGTCCTTAACCACCGTCGGCCACCAAAAATTCCTGGTCACTAGTCTGGCTGTATTATTAACACCAGGATGGCCTGCCAGGACAGAGTCATGCGACTCTTTCATAACTTGTAGACGCAACGGGGCCGGAACGAACAATTTCTGGGGGGGCGTCGTGTCCGGGACTTGTTCTGAGGATCTACGGATCTCCTCCAGAAGGTCCAGAGACACGGCCGACACGACGATCCCATTGGCCAGTATTGGGACTGGTTCCGAGTCCTCAGCCTGTGAGGGGCAGAAACTTCGAGAGAGGGCGTCAGCCCTTACATTTTTCGTCCCTGGACGAAACGTGATCACAAAGTTAAACCTTGAGAAAAATAAGGCCCACCTGGCCTGCCTAGGATTCAGTCTTTTAGCAGACTCCAAGTAGGTCAGGTTCTTGTGATCTGTGATCACGGTAACCTTGTGTTTAGCACCTTCGAGAAAGTGGCGCCATTCTTCGAAGGCCCACTTTATGGCCAACAATTCCCGATTCCCTATATCATAATTTTTCTCAGTAGGGGAGAATTTTCGGGAAAAGAAGGCACATGGGCGGAGTTGAGTGAGAGAGGCAGTGCCTTGGGAAAGCACTGCACCTACCCCAACCTCAGAGGCATCAACCTCTACCACAAAGGGGCGATCTAGATCAGGCTGAATTAATATTGGGTTGGCAGAAAAACACTCCTTTAAAACAGAAAATGCCTGAAGTGCCTCTGGCTTCCAATTAACCACGTCAGCCCCCTTCCGGGTCAGATCCGTGAGCGGTTTGGCGATCTCAGAGAAGCTTTTGATGAATTTACGGTAGTAATTAGTAAATCCCAAGAATCGCTGCAGCGCTTTTAGAGTTTTAGGTTGTACCCATTCTCTAATGGGTCGGATCTTGGCAGGATCCATGCGAAACCCCTTAGCAGAAATCATGTACCCCAAAAATTGTACCTCCTCAGCCATAAAAACACATTTCTCCAACTTGGCGTATAGAGAATGTTCTCTAAGTCTCTGGAGTACAGCACGGACATGTTGCACGTGTGTAAGAACATCAGCGGAGTAAATCAGGATGTCATCCAAATAAACCACTACATATACCCCACAAATATCCCTGAATATATCATTCACAAAGTGTTGGAACACGGCGGGCGCGTTACTCAATCCAAACGGCATCACAAGGTACTCAAAATGACCAAGAGGTGTGTTAAAGGCTGTTTTCCACTCATCCCCATTTCTTATGCGAACCAGATTGTAAGCCCCCCGCAGATCAAGCTTAGTGAACCAACGGGCTCCTAGTAGCTGATTAAACAGATCAGGGATGAGTGGAAGCGGATACTGATTTTTCACAGTAATCGCGTTCAGCTCACGATAATCAATACACGGTCTGAGTCCACCATCTTTTTTTTCTACAAAGAAAAACCCAGCCCCTACAGGTGAAGTGGAGGGTCTAATAAAACCTTTTTGCAAGCTGTCCGCTATGTAGTCCTTCATGGCTACACGCTCAGGACCAGAGAGGTTAAATATTCTCCCCTTAGGGAGACGAGCACTTGGAACCAAGTCTATAGGACAGTCATACTCTCTATGAGGCGGTAATTTCTCAGACTCCACTATGGAAAAGACATCCTCATAGTCCCTTAATGCGTAAGGTATAAAGGGTGTTTTAATTTTAATTTGGTTCACTGACAGCGACATACAGTGATTCTGACACTGTGGACTCCAGCGCACGATATCCCCTTGGTGCCAGTCAATAATAGGATTATGCTGGCGCAACCATGGCATACCTAACACAACTGCATGTGATAAATTGGAAATAACAAAAAATGACATATGTTCTGTGTGTAATGCCCCCACTGACATAACAATCTCTGTAGTAACAAATTCCACTCCACCCTGGATAATGGATGTACCATTAATCGCCGTGGTTTGAATAGGAGCATTAAGCCTTAAAAGAGGTACACCAAGTTTCCTTGCAAGCAAAAAATCTATGAAGTTGCCTGCGGAACCACAATCCACATAGGCCTTCACACACAAAGATTTCTTTGAAAATAAGAGAGAAACGGGTAACAAAAGTTTAGCCGCATTTGCGGGCAATACCTGAGCCTCTGGGACAGCACGACCAGAGCTGCCCAGAGGCAGACGTCCCAGGAATGTGGATTTCTGACGCTCAGCATTTCCCTTGAAGCCTCCAGGCTGCAGCATGATGGTATAGGAAGATGGGAGTATTCCTTCAGACTGTGCACTGGAGCAGGTGTAGGCCAGGTAATCAGCTCAGGGGAAAAAAAAAAATCAGGAGACTGCTTTTATATATGATGGAAATATACACAAAAAGCAGTTCTTTTTTGGGCCGGATATAATGTGACGGCCGTCTGCGAATCTGGGCTGCAGTGGGGACAGCACCCCGAGTAACCCCGAGACCCTTAACCCCTATACAGGGATCTGGAATTGTAGCAAGGCCCAGGAGGTAGCTGTCTAGATTAGCAGTGGACCAGAGCAGGACGGCCACCAAGGGGTCAAAACTAAAACCCGTAATCAAGGTCAGGATGCAGGAGTCTGAGACCAGGGCGCCGCAGAGGCACGAAATCAGCAGACAGAAGGAGAGTCAAAAGTCCAGGCCAGGGTCAGTAAAACCAGGAGGGCAGCGAGGTACAGAATCAGCAGGCAGAAGGAGAGTCAGGAATCCAAGCAAAGGTCAGCGTCAAAAAGTCGGAAGAGAGGCGGAGGTACAAAAACGGCAGGCAATAGAATGGTCAAGAATCCAGGCTGAGGTCAGAGTATACACTATAGAAATTCACACAGTAACACGCAGGGGAACCAAGAATATATCCGGCGGCTTGCAAGACCAGTCCCCAGGTATTTGAGGGATCAGGTCCTCCCTCACAGGTTCCCGGCCCGATGATGAAACCAGGACCGCCCCCGGACCAGGCCAGATGGACATGCAGTAAGCCCTACATGACTGACAGAGGGGCGGAGCCTGCGCCCACCAGATGCCTGTGCAGGAGCCCCCTCTCTGCCACCACCCTCACCCTGGAGCGAACCACGGCGCCTCCCAGTGGCTGAGGCAGGAATAGCCGTCCCCGAGTCCGACGGCGATGTGACGGTCCGGCGCCCCCGAGTGGCCGAGACCGGAACTGCAGGCCCTGAGTCTGGCAGTGACGTCCGGCGCCTCCTAGTGGCAGACGCTGGAACAGCAGGCCCCGAGTCCGACGGCGACGTGACGGTCCGGCGCCCCCGAGTGGCCGAGACCGGAACTGCAGGCCCTGAGTCTGGCAGTGACGTCCGGCGCCTCCTAGTGGCCGACGCCGGAACAGCAGGCCCTGAGTCTGGCTGCGACGTGACAATATGACAGGAAGTCTCTGAGCTCTGGTAACCCGGATGTCATCATGACAACATTGAGTTACCATGGGAGCGATCGGGACCCCGCGTCATGCCGCGGGGTCTCCGAACCAAAGGCAGAGGGACTGTCACAGCTGACAGCCCCTCTGCCTGCTCCCGGAATGCTGCGATCATGTTTGATCGCAGTGATCCGGGGTTAATGTGCCGGGAGCTGTCCATGACTGCTCCTGGCACTTAGTGCCAGATGTCAGCTGTGAGAACCAGCTGACACCTGACCGCGATCAGCCGCACTCCCCCCGTGAGCGCGGCTGATCGCGTATGATGTACTATTCCGTCAATGGGCATTAAGTCCCAGGGCACATGGACGGAATAGTACGTCCATTGTCACAAACACGTTAAAATGTGGTGTCCAAAACTGGACACAGCATTCCAGATGAGGTCTCACCAAAGAGGAGTAGAGGGCAATAATGACTTCACGTGATCTAGACTGTATGCTTCTGTTAATATATCCCAGAATTGCATTTGCCTTTTTTGCTGCTGCATCACACTGACTCATGTTCAGTTTATGATTTATTAGTATACCCAATGTGCTGTTGCTTGGCCATATTCCTCCTATTCTGTATATGTTTTTTTCATTTTTATTGCCCAGATGTAGTACTTTGCATTTTTCCTTGTTAAAAACCATTCTGTTAGTTGCTGCCCACTGCTCCAGTTTCTTTATATCTTTTTGAATCCTCTTTCTCTCTTCTCTAGTATTAGCTATCCCTCCTAGCTTTGTGTCATCAGCAAATTTAAATCAGTTTACCCTCTATTCATTCATTTAAATCATTAATGAAGATGTTGAACAATACAGGGCCCAGGACAGAACCCTGTGGTACCCCACTTGAAACATTCTTCCAACTGGATGTGCAGCCATTTACCATCACTCTTTGGGTCTGATCACTAAGCCACCTATGAATCCACCTAACAATTGCCTTGTCCATTCCATACTTAGTCATTTTTTTAATAAGGATGGTGTGAAATACTTTGTCAAATAATTTGCTGAAGTCAAGTTATACTATACAGTTGTGGCCAAAAGTATTGACACCCCTGCAATTCTGTCTGATAATACTCAGTTTCTTCCTGAAAATGATTGCAAACACAAATTCTTTGGTACTATTACCTTCATTTAATTTGTCTTAAATGAAAAAACACAAAAAGAATTGTCCTAAAGCCAAATTGGATATAATTCCACACCAAACATAAAAAAGAGGGTGGACAAAAGTATTGGCACTGTTCGAAAAATCATGTGATGCTTCTCTAATTTGTGTAATTAACAGCACCTGTAACTTACCTGTGGCACCTAACAGGTGTTGGCAATAACTAAATCACACTTGCAGCCAGTTGACATGGATTAAAGTTGACTCAACCTCTGTCCTGTGTCCTTGTGTGTACCACATTGAGCACGGAGAAAAGAAAGACCAAAGAACTGTCTGAGGACTTGAGAAACCAAATTGTGAGGAAGCATGAGCAATCTCAAGGCTACAAGTCCATCTCCAAAGACCTGAATGTTCCTGTGTCTACCGTGCGCAGTGTCATCAAGAAGTTTAAAGCCCATGGCACTGTGGCTAACCTCCCTAGATGTGGACGGAAAAGAAAAATTACAAAAGAAAATATTTGGGGGCGCTAGTGTTCCTGTATGGATACCCGCCGCACGACAGGACAACACACCACACTGTTGTAAATTATAATAGGAAATTGTTAAGATGTGTCTTCGCTGAAATATCCACACTCCCCTAGAATCGGACTTATTAATAGAGCAATAAATCACCCCAATCCTAATTAGATTGCAGGGAATTAAAACAAAGAGGATGAACAAATATGTAAAATATAAACATAGAAAACAAAACACAACCTATAATTCTGTAATATAAATAGGTCCCATAGAAAAATTGACAAGAGATTTCAACGCAAGATTGTGTGGATGTTGGATAAAGAACCTTGACTAACATCCAAATAAGTTCAAGCTACCCTGCAGTCCGAGGGTACAACAGTGTCAACCCGTACTATCCGCCGGCGTCTGAATGAAAAGGGACTGTATGGTAGGAGACCCAGGAAGACCTCACTTCTTACCCCGAGACATAAAAAAGCCAGGCTGGAGTTTGCCAAAACTTACCTGAAAAAGCCTAAAACGTTTTGGAAGAATGTTCTCGGGTCAGATGAGACAAAAGTAGAGCTTTTTGGGCAAAGGCATCAACATAGAGTTTACAGGAGAAAAAAAGAGGCATTCAGAGAAAAAAACACGGTCCCTACAGTCAAACATGGTGGAGGTTCCCTGATGTTTTGGGGTTGCTTTGCTGCCTCTGGCACTGGACTGCTTGACTGTGTGGATGGCATTATGAAGTTTGAAGACTACCAACAAAGTTGCAGCATAATGTAGGGTCCAGTGTGAGAAAGCTGGGTCTCCCTCAGAGGTCATGGGTCTTCAGCAGGACAATGACCCAAAACACACTTCAAAAAGCACTAGAAAGTGGTTTGAGAGAAAGCACTGGAGACTTCTAAGGTGGCCAGCAATGAGTCCAGACCTGAATCCCATAGAACACCTGTGGAGAGGTCTAAAAATGGCAGTTTGGAGAAGGCACCCTTCAAATATCAGGGACCTGGAGCAGTTTACCAAAGAAGAATGGTCTAAAATTCCAGCAGAGCATTGTAAGAAACTCATTGATGGTTACCGGAAGCGGTTGATCGCAGTTATTTTTGCTAAAGGTTGTGCAACCAAGTATTAGGCTGAGGGTGCCAATACTTTTGTCTGGCCCATTTTTGGAGTTTTGTGTGAAATGATCAATGTTTTGCTTTTTGCTTCATTCTCTTTTGTGTTTTCTCATTTAAGACAAATTAAATGAAGATAATAATACCAAAGAATTTGTGATTGCAATCATTTTCAGGAAGAAACTGAGTATTATCTGACAGAATTGCAGGGGTGTCAATACTTTTGGCCACAACTGTATCTACAGCATTTCCCTGATCCACCGAGTCAGTGATTCTGCCATAGAAGGCAGTTAAGTTAGTCTGATATGACTTATTAGTTCCAAACCCATGCTGACTCTGGTTAATCACTTCATTCTTATCCAGGTACTTACATACATGTTGTCTAATAATTTGTTCAAATATCTTTCCTGGCATAGAAGTCAGACTCACTGGCCTATAGTTCTCTGGGTCCACCTTCTTCCCCTTTTTGAAGATAGGAACAACATTTGCGCTTCTGATTATGGAGAGTGGTTCAAAAATTTCTTCTGATATCTCCTTCAGTATTCTGGGGTTTAATTAATCTGGATCTGGAGACTTGAATTCAACGATGATAGCTAAGTGTTTCCTCGCTATCTTTCTGTTTATAGATATCCTGGATTCTTCTATTCATTTAATAGGACAGTTAAGATCAGTTGATGTTACATTTCCTTTCTGAGAGAAAACAGATGCAAAATAGGAATTTAAAAGTTTGGCCTTCTCCACATCCTTTCTTACCATTTCATCATTTTCATCCTGTAAAAATCCTATAGCATCTTTGACTTTTCTTTTACTTTTGACATATTCCCAAAATCCTTTTTTACTGCTTTGACGTCTCTTGCAAGCCTTAATTCATTGTCAGCATTAGTTAATCTGATTCGTGCCCTGCAGGTTCTGCAGACAGCATTATATTCTTCTTTAGATATGCCTGCCTCTTTCCATATGATAAACATTTCTTTCTTCCTTTTTAGCATGTGTTTAAGTTATGTGTTCATCCATCCTGGTTTCCTTAAATGCTTCGTATTCTTCCCTCTTTTTGGAATTGTTAAAGATTGTGCTTTGAGAATCTCCTTAAGATTTCCCATCCTTCCTGGACATTTTTGTCCTTAAGGATATCCAGCCATTGGATCCTTCTGATTCTCATTCTGAGGCCGGCGTCACACTTGCCATATGAAAAATTGGTATGATTTTCTCAGCCGAGAATCGCAGGAGTGTTCTCCATATGGTGATCCGTATGTAATCCATTTGCAATGCAATGATGCGATCTCCTCGCATCTAGTATCCATATGACATCCGTATGCAATCCGTATACAATGCGACTTTAACATGAGCTTTTACATACAGCAGTTCTCTGTCATTGACACATCGTTTTAAAACGAAATATTCTTCAAAATATATATATATATATATATATATATATATATATATATAGCACTCGTCCGTATTCCTCGCTAGTATGACTCCGGCCTGAGTCCCTTGAAATCTACCTTTCTTGTTGTTGGCAATTCTTTTTTCTCCTGTGGTTTACTTTGCTCACTTGATTTTATTTTTACATTTCCTAGTGAGCTCTTTGTAAACCTGGAACACTTTTTCTGAACCCTCAACCTTCAAAGTGGTTAATTTGAAGCCAAATCCCCTTAGTCATAGTAGTGATAAATTATTTGGCTTTTCAAATTAGTAGTAAGGCTCATATTAGCCTACTCATTAGCTCTTGGCATGGCTGCCCTGCTGCCATTTGTCCTTGGGAGTTGAGAAACAGAATTGCTATAAGTTCTTTTGTAACCCAGGTCTTTACACGTAGGGTTGCAAACGGTGTGAGGCCCAGACTGTGGAAGAAAACAATAGGTTCAGAAAAGAGTATGATTGATGTAGTATGGGAATTTTTGAATGAAATGTAAATAGAGTGTAATTTCTTAATTCTGTTTGAGAAGTAAATGAAAATCAATCTAATTAATGACCCTTAACCCCTTTACCCCTGAGGATGGTTTGCACATTAATGACCAGGTAAATATTTGTAATTCTGACCACTGTTACTTTATGAGGTTATAACTCTGGAACGCTTCAACAGATCTCGGTAATTCTCAGACTGTTTTTTCGTGACATATTGTACTTCATGATAGTGGTAAAATTTCTTTGGTATGACTTATTTGTGGAAAGAAAAGGAAATTTGGCGAAAATTTGGAAAATTTAGCAATTTTTAAACTTTAAATTTTCATTCCTTTAAATCACAGAGAAATATGTGACACAAAATAGTTAATAAATAACTTTTCCCACATATCTACTTTACATCACCACAATTTTGGAGCCAATTTTTTTTGTTAGGAAGTTATAAGGGTTAAAAGTTGACCAGCGATTTCTCATTTTTCCAACACCATTATTTTTAGGAACCATCTCACATTTGAAGTCACTTTGGGGTCTATATGAAAGAAGATAACCAAAAATGACATCATTCGAAAAACTGCACCACTCAAGATGCTCAAAACTACATTCAAGAAGATTATTACCCATCAGGTGCTTCACAGGAATTTTTTGAAAAAGAAAAATTAACATTTAACTTTTTATTTACAAAAAAATGACTTCAGATCCAATTTTTTTTCTTTCAAGAGTAAGAGGAAAAAATGGATCCCAAAATTTCTCATGTAATATCTCTAATCATGCCTATACCCCATATGAGGGAGAAAACCACTGTTTGGGTGCACGGCAGAGCTCGGAAGGGAAGGAGCATTATTTGACTTTTTGAATGCAAAATTTGCTAGAACAATTGGTAGACGCCTTGTCGCGTTTGGAGAGTGAAAATCCCCCACAAGTGACACCATTTTGGAAACTAGACCCCTCAGGGAACTGATCTTGATGTATGGTGAGCACATTGAACCCAGCAAAATTGTAGTTTAAGACAGGGCAAATCCTTTAAAGGGAATCTATCATCTGAGTCATGCTTCTCTAACCATGGGCAGCATGAGTGCGAGCCTGGCTGTGCAATTTTTTTCTCTGAAATGCTTCCGAGGAACTAAACTTAGAAGATCCAGCCAGGGAACAAAATAGACCGGCTTCGCCCTTGGTCAACTTCTCACATCGTTTTTGCAGGTGATTGACAGGTCTCTCCCTTTGGACACACTAGGGAGAGACCGGTGCGGCGAGAAGCCGTCAGTGGTGGACACAGACTTGTCTTATGTCTGGCTTTGGTCCCGGCGTTACAGAGAAAAATATACCTTGATGCAATCGAGCAGCCAGGCTCTGATTCATGTAGCCCGTGGTTTGCTCATAATGAATCATATGACCGGCTCCCTTTAACTCTGGTTCTACAATATTTCATTTTTTCAAGACACTTTGTACTCTAATCCTTAGAGAACAATTTTGTCTTTAAGAACCTCAAGATTCCATCATAACTCTTGAATCTTTACATTTATAATATTAGCTTTTTAGGGTCTTAGTTTTTTGGAAGGGCAAATTGTAGATATTTTTTCGAAATTATTTCATGCCTATTTTATATTATTTTTCTACAATGGTAGAATACAACAAATATGCATTTTCTCCTTAGTTTTTACACTGTTTACCATTTACCAAAATAACTTTGTCATTACAAAGCTGAAGAAGTTTAATATGTGTATGTGTTATGTACTGAACTGAGTTGGAGTAGTGATATTGCAGCCACTAAGGATAGCAACAGCAGGTAGCATAGTCATAATATAGCCAGAGGTTGGTACACGGAGCAGCAGTATAGTTGGAAGGATAAGCAGGCATCATAGTCAGGAAATAGCCAGAGGTCGGTACATTGAGCAACAGTATAAATAGGAGGATAAGCAGGTACTGTGGTCAGGAAATAGCCAGAGGTCGGTACACGGAGCAACAGTATATATGGGAGGATAAGCAGATATCGTAGTCAGGAAATAGCCAGAAGTCAGTGCATGTAGCAGCAGTAGAATCTTGCAGATAAGCAGCAGGTGGAAAGAACCTAGACTAAAGGCTGGGAGCTCAATCACACAAGGAAGGAAGTACAGTGCCAGGTTTAAATAGGGTGTTCAATCAGGAGATCACAGGGTTGAGCCAATCAGGAACTCGGGGTGGAGACAATTAGGAACAACACAGGTCCTAGTATCTAGTTTAGCAAGGAACTGTCCAGCGAGCTGAATAGCTCAGAGAGAAGAGCTGGCGCCTGGTGTAGAACAACTGCTGGGTTCGTCCTGACAGTAGGACTTTTACGGCTAAAAATAATTGCTATTCAATCGAAATTTAAAAATTCGTCATTAGTTTATTTAAAGGGAACCTGTCAGTAGAAAAAATGCAATTAACCTGCAGATATAAGGTTAATCTGCAGATTAATAGTGTTATTGACCTGTCCTGCGCTTGCATTTAGCCAAACACTGCGGTGAGAAAATGAACTTAATTCTCCCTGGCAGTATTTCGATTTTAGTCAAAGGGGCTGCCGTGTGGGTTCAGTCAGGCAGCAACCGTGCCCCCAGCACTGACTGACAGAGTTAGTGATATCACGGACCATGAAAAATATTGCAGTGTGCACAAGTTTCTCCAGTGTCAGATGAGACTCATCTGTCTATGGGTGCCCAAAAAGAAAAAAAAAACATATGGATCAACCATTTCGCACCCACTTTTTATGGGTACCCTTTAGAGATGAGCAGATCGATTTGCAGGTCAGTGGTACCTGGCAGCTGGATTGGAGGCCAGCAAACCTGTTACCTTCCTGCAACCGCAAAGCAGCTTTTGATTAGCTGGGACTGGCACGACGTCATCTGAGAGTCACATCACACAGATAACGTCACGTCAGTCAAGGCAATTCTAATCCTGCACCAAGGGTGACACAAGGTAAAAGACTTGCAGGCCTCCCGTCTAGCCACCAGATACCACTGACCTGGACCAGAGTCCCGTGAAATGATCCTCATCTCTAATACATTACATTCCTTACATAGGAAATTGTATTTAGCCTTTTCTTCTGGACAAAGCCTGGACTTTTTTTTATATGCTACTTGAACCCGGCCTAAGATGTATATTTCAGTTATAAAAAAAGATGTAGAACATAGAAAACTGGCAGCGGAAAAATAAGTCACAAAGTAACCAGAATATTAAAAAGTGTGTGGGATACAAGGCTCATTTACATAGTTGTCAGTTTCAATTATCACGGCACACATTTGTAGGAAGCAAAAATCTTCTAGAACATTTTTTACATTTGACTGATCTGTAAAATATATTAGGAAGGGGTTCCTATAAAAAGTCAAACAATGAACATCGATATGTTACTTACTGCAATGTGTTAATGGTAAAAAATAATATATAAAACAAAATACATTTTTTAAAAGAGTCTTTATTTAAACATTATTATGTACTAAAACTAAACTGATCTTTATGATATTCTGATCACAAGGGGGCGCTGTTCTATTGAAGTCTATGAATATATTGATGCTTCATCGCCAGCACAGTGCAAGGCCGCTGTCAATCATGTTAATAAATACAGTGATGTAGAGATACCAACTCTTCTGTATGGATTAATGTGTCTATATTGTAGCCGAATTCGTAAAGCAAAAGAAGGTGTAAATGATTTATACATGCACGAGGAGCTTGGTAAAAGGAATAATGAAATAATTTTCTCGCACGGCAAAAAGCAAAAGGAGTTGGGATTAAAGAAAGGCCATCAGATTGAAGAAAGATGCAGATAACATCACTGCTCTCATTTTTACTGTTCTCCCATACTCATTCCTTCTTTGAAGCCCGATACTCCCAGTCCAGTCTCATCTATCTCTTTCATGCTATAAGCAATCATATTATTGCTGATTTAGGCTACTTTCACACATCAGGTTTTCGGCGTCAGGCGCGATCCGGCGTCGTGCCGGAACGCCGGATCCGGCAAATGTTTCGTAAAACCGGATGTGACGGATCCGGTTTTCTGCCGGATCCGTCTTTTTCTTGACAGACAAAACCGGATCCGTCTCATCCGGTTCATCCGTTTTTCGACGGATTACGCCGGATCCGGTTTTTAAAATTGACCCTTGTGGCCTTCCGAACGGGATTGGCTATTGGAAAACTATATATAGCATGTTCCTACAGCCCTTCTTTGACAGGTTGTAGAGGAGAAAGTGCAGGTTGGAGAGAAGAGCAAGTTACTGGCGAAGATGGATGTTGTCATTGGAAATATTTTGATGAATTTGGCGGATTTTACAGCGGAGGCAAATCGTTTGAGGGTGATTGTTCTGGAGAAGGAGAGAGCGAGACAGCAGCGCATCAGGCATCGTAGACGTTTGTGGATCCACCCCATCACAGCCAAGAGAATGACGCGTGGGGTCTATTCTACACTATGCATGGACCTTCGACGAAACCCGGATAAATTTTTTGGGTATGTTAGGATGAAAATGGAGAATTTTGATTACTTGGTGGAGCGCATTGCACACCTCATAAGAAAAGCGGACACCTATTGCCGCTTCTCTGTTTCACCCGCAGAGCGTCTGATGGTGACTTTAAGGTAAGCCACATTTATTGGATATGATCGCATCAGAGCACACTTTCACTGCAATCTTGTTGGTGGTAATTTGTATCTCCAAGTGTTATAGGTCAGTTTTGGTATGTAATGCTGTGATTTAAAACTAATTTATTGTTTTTTAATTCCCCACAGATTTCTTGCAACTGGAGAATCCCTTTCGTCACTGCATTTCCAGTACAGACTCGGGATTTCCACCATATCTGGAATTGTGAAGTACACATGCCGTGCACTGTGGGACTCCTTAGCTGAAGAGTTTTTACCAGAGCCCACAACAGAGAGGTGGATTGAAATTGCTGACAAGTTTCAACAGATATGTCAGTTTCCAAACTGCTTGGGCGCTGTGGACGGGAAACATATCCGCATTGTAAAGCCAGCTGGATCGGGATCGGAATATTTCAATTACAAGAAATATTTTTCAATTGTCCTCATGGCCATCGCTGACGCGGAATACAAATTTATTGCGGTTGATATTGGGGCCTATGGCCGCTCCAATGACTCTCAAGTTTTCAAACTGTCTGCCATGGGGCGTAAACTGTATGGAAACACCTTCCAGTTCCCACCACCTAGACCGCTGCCGCAAACATCTGGTCCACCTATGCCATTTGTCTGTGTAGGGGATGAAGCCTTCCAGCTGTCAGAACACCTTTTGAAACCGTACTCTAGCAGAGGATTGACAAGACCAAAACGCATTTTTAATTACCGCCTCACAAGAGCAAGAAGAATGGTTGAATGTACCTTTGGTCCTATTGACTGCGATCAACCTCAAGACAGAAACTGTGGACGAGGTGATCAAAGCGTGCGTGGTACTCCACAATTTTGTTATCTGCAAGGAACCCATTTCCATTGAGGACACCTCTGAAGAAACCACCTTGCAAGATTACCATGACATTACCACTAGAAGTTCTGTGACGGTTTCAGTAATGAGGGACAATTTTGCACTATACTTTATGTCACCTCAAGGCAGAGTACACTGGCAGGATGACAGAGTGTGAAAGATTTGTGCCCTAACCAAACTTGTGTACCTTCTGTACCAACAGTATATACCTTTGCCAACCAAAGTTGGCTATCTTGTCATGGTCTCTATTTTTAGCTTTAGGCCACAGGTGTGTACCTGGTTGTGTTTTATGCAAAGTATTTCACCTTTTAACAAAAGTTGTGTACATTGTTAGGAAATCACCAACAATAAACACAACTTTTTAGGTGAAATACTTTGCTTCAAACACAACCAGGAACACAACTGTGGCAAAAAGCTAAAATTTACCCAGTTATATACCTAGTTTTGAATACCATTTCACCTTTTAAATACCCTGTATTTAACCTTTTTCGCCGCAGAAAGAAATGACAGACAACCAGTGTAAAATAATTTAACTTTTATTGAAAAATGTTTTTTTTAGTAAACTTTTTTAAAATTTTAATAAACTTGTTTAATAAAACTTTGAAACTATAAAACTGAAACCATAAAACTGGTCATTTTTATTTAAATACACACATTATAATTCTGTGTAGTGTGTGGTGGAAATACTGCTGTAGGGGCTGCGGGACACTTCGACACTGGGAGTGTGGAGAGAGGACTGGGATCGTGGTGGGGAAGGAACAGTTAGAGGTGAAGGTGTGGAAAAAACTACAGAATGGGTGGACATGTGGGAAGCAGAAGAGGTGGTGGGTGGTGGAGTGGAGGGTTGGGCAGGGACTGTAGGAGCAGATGATGTTGATGGCAAGTTGTATGGGGAAGGAGTTTGGTACGGGGCAGGTTGATGGAAGTGGGGAGATGTCTGGTACGGGGCAGGTTGCTGGAAGTGGGGAGATGTCTGGTACGGGGCAGGTTGCTGGAAGTGGGGAGATGTCTGGTACTGGGGAGGTTGCTGGTACTGGGGAGTTTGCAGGTACTGTGGAGGTTGCTGGTGCTGGGGAGGTTGCTGGTGCTGGGGAGGTGGCTGGTGCTGGGGAGGTGGATGGTGCTGGGGAGGTGGATGGTGCTGGGGAGGTGGATGGTGCTGGGGAGGTGGATGGTGCTGGGGAGGTGGATGGTGCTGGGGAGGTGGATGGTATGTAATAGGAGGGGGAGGATGGAAAGTGGCTGGAGGTGGATGGTATGTAATAGGAGGGGGAGGATGGAAAGTGGCTGGAGGGGGTGTAGATGTAATAGGAGGGGGAGGATGGAAAGTGGCTGGAGGGGGTGTAGATGTAATAGGAGGGGGAGGATGGAAAGTGGCTGGAGGGGGTGCAGGTGGAGGAACTACTGTGGTGGGAGGAGGAGGAGGTTGGGAGGTAACTTGCTGGAGAGCAGCGTGGCATGAATGCATTACATGCATCTGCTGGGCAGGAGAGAGCGTTTCCATGCGCTCCACAACAGACCTGAAAAAGGTGTGGTTTGGCGAAGATCTTGCTTCTGAATGCATGGTTTGCAGAAGTGTCTTCACCTCCAGAATGCTGGAGTTGATCTGCTGATAGCCTGCGGAGATTTGCTCTGACAAGACTTTTAGACAGTTCTGGAAAGATGCATTCAGATGCAAGAACTCTGGCGCATAAGTCTTTTCCTGACCCCTCTGCCGCTGCCGCCCAGTGCCCGCAGGTGTACTAGAGGTGGCAGGGGCAGAAGGGTGGGGTAAAGGGAAAGCGATCTCCTCACCAGCAGCTTCATGTAATGTAGGCGGCCACGATGCTCCTGTGCTGGTGGATGGGACAGATGGGTCGAATGTGTGGGAAGGCTGGGAAGGTGCAGATGTACCGGGGCGGTCGAAGTGTCCCTCGGTGCCGGTCTCCTCAGGGATCGCCTCAGAAGGGTCCAATCGTGCCGGCTCCCGAGTGCTGCTCACCGTGCTGTGGAATAAAGAGAAAAAAAAACAATTAAAATACTGACATGGTATGGCCCTGGCTGAAAAAAAAATTTACATATAACATTTTTTTTCACATGTGGTGTGTAATATTTACCTTCTGGTGACCATTGTTTCCCGGAGGAACGACAGGGCTTCTGCGTACTTGTACTTGCTCCTGCGTCCTCCAGATCCACTCGGGGCCCGCATCTCTTTATTGAACTCCTTCTTGAAACGATCTCTCACAGACCGCCACCGATTCACAATTCTGTTCCCTGAAACGAGAAAGGAGTGGTTAGTATACAACATCAGTGTTTCCCAAACTCCAGTCCTCATGGTCCCCAGGGGTCATGTTTTCAGGATTTCTATAGTAAATAGAAATCCTGAACACATGATCCGTGGGGACCACGAGGACTGGAGTTCGGGAAACACTCGTTTACATCAAGCAACCGGTACTGTATATACTTACGCTCTTTAATCTGGGCCCGAGCTTCGAGGTCCTCCCAGCGGCCAACAAGGAGCGAACAGATTTCCTCCCAGAGTCGTCGGGTAACGATCAGGTCAGCGTGGCGGCGGTCAGCCATATTCCAGAGCGGCTCCCTTTCTCTGACGAGATCGATGAGGCGGTCCACATCAATCCCTCCATCCTCACCGTCAGAGTCGGGAGCACGCTGTGAAGGCTGTTAAAGAAAAAGACAAAAATAACATAATTAGCCTCCACAAAAGAAATGAAATAAAAAGTGCAAAAAAACAAAGCAAAAATATTTATACTTACACGCTGGTGACCGCCGCGTTGCTGTCGCCGACGACCCTGGGAGGCACTGCGAGGACCTCTTGGCCAAGCACCAGATTGGGAAGACTAGAGAAGAAAACAAAAAATGTTATGTCTTTGGATGTAGGCATTTGTTTGCTGTGTGTGGTCTGCAGAACATTGTTTTCTATGTGTTGTGTGTAGTGTGATGTTGTGTTTCTGCGTTTGATGCAAAAAACTTACCAATTGTGAGCCCACTCCAGGGGTCTGTCCACCCCTTCCTTCTTCTTCTGGGAGCTCCTCTTCATCTTGTGATTCCTGTTTTGAAATAAAAGGCAATGAATAGACATATATTACAGAGAAGATGGATTTTGGAAATAAAAACTTACCGTCAAACGCTGACGATGCGAGGGAGGGCTCCCAGAAGATGATGTGCTGTCTTCCTGGTGGCCACACTCCATGCCTGTGGGTGGTGTTCCAGCTGCTGCCATTGCTGCTGCTGCTGCATCTATTGGGCGGCTGTTGAATAAAGAGAAACAAAGGGCCAATGAATATCTTGATATTCAATAGCCCTAGTTTGGAGGAATGGGTTATTTGATAATTACCGTCTCTCATCTGCTGCTGGCCTCCCCTCCTCAGCATGTTCTATTTGCTGCTCCATTTGGGGTGGTGGTGGTGCGGATGGTGCTGCAGTGGTCTCCTGCCTTCTCCTGCGCCTGGTTGCTGTCTTGGGTGGCATGTTGGGTGTGGCTGTGGGTCCCACTGTCTTGCTTTTATATATGTCTTGTGGGCAGAGCTACTGAGCATGCTCAGACCAAGAAACCGGATCCGGCCGCCGGATCCGGCTTTCGCCGGATCCGGCGCATTGCGGCGCTCATAGGCTTTCATTGTGTGAAAAAGCCGGACGCGCTGGATCCGGTGGGTCCGGCTTTTTCGCCGGAGACAAAAAACGTTACAGTCACCGTTTTTTCCAGACGCCGGATCGCGACACATTGCCGGATCCGGCGAAAACCGGATGAAACGCATGGCCATCCGGCGCGATCCGGCGCAAATGCAAGTCAATGGGGGGGAAACCGGATCCGGAATTGCATTTCGCCGGATCCGGTTTCTGTCAAAAGCGCAGGATCGCGCCTGACGGCGAAAACCTGATGTGTGAAAGAGGCCTTAGGGTTACAAACCTTGATCACTCCTATTTTCGGGCAAGGGGAGGACGCCTATCACCCAACAAGCACCTAGGTTCAAAGTGCTTTGAGAGCAGCTGCCTGACACATGGATGGTGGACAGTGTGCCCCCGGCATCCTGGCATGAAAATGGGACTGAAATATGGAACCAACTAAGCTTTAAAAGGGGTAGCCCGGTCCAAATCAATAAGTCTGCAGTCACTCTGTGTGCTGCAGTCTCATCAAACTGACTAGTGAGCGCGGCCTCGTTCCATACACTTGTATATGGTGAGGCCGCACCCTTTATTTGGCCATGCCCATTGGACTGCAGCATCTTTAGATGGGGCATGGCCTCGCTCTATACAAGTGTATGGAGTGAGGCTGCACCCACTGGTCGGGCTGTGGCCGGGAGTATGAATAACACATACATACCCTTCGGTCCTGGCTCACAAACCGGTGAATTCCCGCAACGTACACGCGAGTGCTGATGAAATCCACAAGTCTGCAGTCACACAGAGTGACTGCATATTGATTGATTTAGACCTGACGACCCCTTTAAACTCACATCAATTATGCCTCATTTGATATCCATTTCGTTTCATACATGTTACATACGTTTCTTTTTGTCAATGGATCGCACACCTACCCATTATAGTGTACGGGAATACTTACATAACTGCTTGGGGTTTTTTATTTTGCATATTGATTGCAAAAAAAAAAAAAAAATAGGAGACATCCATTTTATATTCAATTTTAAGTGAAGGGGCCGTCAAAAAATGGATAGCATTCCGTGTGCCATACAAGTGTTGTCTGCTTTTTTAAGGTTTAATTCAGCCTTTTCCAAATTCCAGTCCTCATGGCCCCCAACAGATCATGTTTTCTGTATTTTCTTAGTATTGCACAGGTGATGGAACTATTATCTCGGCAATAGACATTGACACAGATTCTCTCACTTTGTGCAATACGAAGGAAATCCCGAATATGTGATCTGTTGGGGGCCATGAGGACTGGAGTTAGGAAATGGTGATTTAATGGGAAAGATGAGGTTGGAGACCTTTTTTTTTGTTGCTTAACAGAAACACGTGCACATGACCGCTTAAATTGGACGAGTGCTCTGCGTGGTTTTCACAGTTAGCACTCGTACCCATGTTATTCTATGGGGCCATACACATATCCAACATTTTCCTTGGACCAAGTGGTCTGTGGAAAAAAATTGATGACATGTTCGATTTTGGCGTTGGCAAAATCAGCATTACAAGTCTATGGGTCTGTGGAAAACATTTCTCTCCACCTCCGAGAAAAACAGACCTCACTCTGATCTATGACCAAATTCTGATCAGAGTCTCTGATTAGCTTAATCAGACGTTTTTTCTTGGATGGTGAGAAAATGGTCGTGTGACTCTATGCATGTCAGTAGTACAATGTATTGTATTTGTGTTGTAAGAAATTGAAGTCCTTAAAAGTGTTCTCCGGGCATATGATATTGATATCTATTTTCAGGTTTTAGATCAGATTATGGGGTCCAACACCCGGCACCCCAACGATCATCTGTTATTAGCTCCAGCGGTGCCAGATTGTAAACATTGAATGGAATTACATTGTGCAGGTCCTTTTCACTGAGTAGCAGCCACTGACAAGAACTGCAGATCACCTCCGAATCTCTTGACTAGGTGCTGATCCTCAGTACATGGCAGCGACTGCTACTCATTGAATGAAGATGTGCAGCAAGCAAAGTGAACAGCTACATGCGGAACCCTTGGAAGCACAATGTTATCTGGGAAGTAAAGATCTGGGAAAAGCATTAGAAGCCAACAATATAACATGTAGCATAATTCTAGAAAATGAAAATAATATTTACTCTTACAGTGCGGATCATTGATGAACGATATTATTTTGCACAATATCCATAAGCTGCGAGCTACTGTCCTGCTACACTACACGCATAATCACTAGAGTTGAGCGAAACGGGTCGAAAAAATTCAAAAGTCGCCGACTTTTGTCAAAGTCGGGTTTCATGAAACGAAACCCGACCCTAGGATGAGGTCGGCCACGAGGTCGGCGACTTACGCGCCAAAGTCGCGTTTCAAAAGTTTGTTTTGCGCTCTTTTTCAGCCAATCAGGATCCACGGACACTGTGGGCAACGTGATGACGTAGGCACGGGTCACCACCATCTTTCAGAAGGGCATGCAAGTGATTGGCTTGCTTTGGTGGGCATCACAGGGGGTATAAAAGGGCGTGCACGCCGACCGCCATCTTACTTCTGCCGATCTCAGTATAGGGAGAGGTTGCTGCTGATTCTGTAGGGAGAGCGTTAGGCAGGGAAGAAGACCAAAAAACTGCTTCTGCTGCTAGCGATTTGGCCTGCACAACACACCAGTCACTGTGTGTGCAGTGCAAGGGGAGGCTATATAGTGGTGTATCAGTGGTGTTGGTTGTTGGGCTGCCTTCTAAGGCTTCCTGACAGGCTAGCATTGCTGTTTACCCACTGCTCCGCAAACTGCTTTTTTAAAAGCAATCCAATCTCCCTTATCCTCTAGTCACTTTGGTCACAGCTGTGCCATCGAGCCTGTCACATAGCGCTCAGATATTCATTGGGCCTCAAACTGCTTTTTTAAAAGCAATCCCAATTTTTTTTTTTTGTCCTGCTGAGAAGAAAAAAAAACTGCTTCTGCTGCTGATAGCAATTTGGCCTGCACAACACACCAGTCACTGTGTGCAGTGCAAGGGGAGGCTATATAGTGGTGTATCAGTGGTGTTGGTTGTTGGGGTGCCTTTTAAGGCTTCCTGACAGGCTGGCATTGCTGTTTACCCACTGCTCCGCAAACTGCTTTTTTAAAAGCAATCCAATCTCCCTTATCCTCTAGTCACTTTGGTCACAGCTGTGCCATCGAGCCTGTCACATAGCGCTCAGATATTCATTGGGCCTCACACAATCCAAAAGTGTCCAGTGTCCAAAAGTGTGTGCAGAGATTCAAAATCTCACTTATCCTCTAGTCACTTAGGTCACAGCTGTGCCATCAAGCCTGTCACATAGCGCTCAGATATCAGTGGGCCTCACACAATCCAAAAGTGTCCAGTGTCCAAAAGTGTGTGCAGAGATTCAAAATCTCACTTATCCTCTAGTCACTTAGGTCACAGCTGTGCCATCGAGCCTGTCACATAGCGCTCAGGTATTCATTGGGCCTCACACAATCCAAAAGTGTCCAGTGTCCAAAAGTGTGTGCAGAGATTCAAAATCTCACTTATCCTCTAGTCACTTAGGTCACAGCTGTGCCATCAAGCCTGTCACATAGCGCTCAGATATCAGTGGGCCTCACACAATCCAAAAGTGTCCAGTGTCCAAAAGTGTGTGCAAAAAAATCTCACTTATCCTCTAGTCACTTAGGTCACAGCTGTGCCATCGAGCCTGTCACATAGCGCTCAGATATTCATTGGGCCTCACACAATCCAAAAGTGTCCAGTGTCCAAAAGTGTGTGCAGAGATTCAAAATCTCACTTATCCTCTAGTCACTTAGGTCACAGCTGTGCCATCGAGCCTGTCACATAGCGCTCAGATATTCATTGGGCCTCACACAATCCAAAAGTGTCCAGTGTCCAAAAGTGTGTGCAGAGATTCAAAATCTCACTTATACTCTAGTCACTTAGGTCACAGCTGTGCCATCAAGCCTGTCACATAGCGCTCAGATATTCATTGGGCCTCACACAATCCAAAAGTGTCCAGTGTCCAAAAGTGTGTGCAGAGATTCAAAATCTCACTTATCCTCTAGTCACTTAGGTCACAGCTGTGCCATCAAGCCTGTCACATAGCGCTCAGATATCAGTGGGCCTCACACAATCCAAAAGTGTCCAGTGTCCAAAAGTGTGTGCAGAGATTCAAAATCTCACTTATCCTCTAGTCACTTAGGTCACAGCTGTGCCATCGAGCCTGTCACATAGCGCTCAGATATTCATTGGGCCTCACACAATCCAAAAGTGTCCAGTGTCCAAAAGTGTGTGCAGAGATTCAAAATCTCACTTATCCTCTAGTCACTTAGGTCACAGCTGTGCCATCAAGCCTGTCACATAGCGCTCAGATATCAGTGGGCCTCACACAATCCAAAAGTGTCCAGTGTCCAAAAGTGTGTGCAGAGATTCAAAATCTCACTTATCCTCTAGTCACTTAGGTCACAGCTGTGCCATCGAGCCTGTCACATAGCGCTCAGATATTCATTGGGCCTCACACAATCCAAAAGTGTCCAGTGTCCAAAAGTGTGTGCAGATTCAAAATCTCACTTATTCTCTAGTCACTTAGGTCACAGCTGTGCCATCGAGCCTGTCACATAGCGCTCAGATATCAGTGGGCCTCACACAATCCAAAAGTGTCCAGTGTCCAAAAGTGTGTGCAGAAATTCAAAATCTCCCCTGTCCTATAGACACCTTGTACCTTGTTTTACATACTATATAGTTTGTTGGATTTTGTCTACATTTCTACCAAAAATGAGGAAGGCTGGTGGAAGAGGCCGTGGAATTGGGCGGGGGTTGGCAGCTGGTAATGATGGTGTTGGTGGTGGATCTGATGGTAGTGGCAAGAGCAAAATAGGACCGAATGCAGGAGGTGTTGAGCCTGCGTCATCGTCTGGCTACATAAGGCCTCGAACGCTTAGTTTTCTAGGAGTTGGCAAACCGCTTTTAAAGCCAGAGCATCAGGAAAGTTTTGTCTTACATTGCTGACTCAGCCTCCAGCTCTATTGCCTCCTCTTCTTCAGTTGTAAAAAGTAAAAGAACTGAGTCGTCATTGGAGGCTCATGTTCATGAACCACACCTTTCCTTGTGTCCTTCACCCCAACCAAGATTGAAGGATGACGCAGGCCATATTACTGATTACTCCATGGAGCTGTTTTCACATACCATGCCTGGATTATCAAGTGAAATGGTGAATTACCCAGGCCAAGATGAATCTGACATGGAGTGCACTGATGCACAGCCGCTGATGGATGATTCTGCTGGTACATTCACTCAGAGCACTACATTGTCCTCGCAGTGTACAGAGCCAGATTCTGACCCTGATGAGACTCAGGTGCCCCATCCCGCACACTATACCACCATACACGGTGACACAGAGGAAGGTGCACATGACATAGAAGAGGAGGTGATGGATGACCCAGTTGTTGACCCAGATTGGCATCCATTGGGGGAAGAGGGTGCTGCTTCCAATAGCTCAGATGAGGAGCATCCACAGCAGACATCGACATCGCAACAGCTGTTATCTGGCAGGCCCGGAGCACTCCAAAGACAGGTTCCAAACATCAAAAGAGTTGCTGGACAGCTTGTCCAGAGGGTCAAAAGATCACAGCGTGCTAGGCCGCAAAATGTCTGCCAAAGTAGGAAGAGTGCAGTGTGGCACTTTTTTGAACAAAATCCTCATGATCAGGCCAAGGTTATCTGTAAGAAGTGCGCAAAGACCTTTAGCCGAGGGAAAAATCTGAAAAATTTGAATACCAGTTGCATGCTTAGACATTTAACCAGCATGCACTTGCAAGCGTGGACACAACACCAAACCTCAAGTGCCACATGTGCAACTGATCACAACGAAGGTAGTCATCAACGCTACATTGTTTCCCCCACTGTAAGCCCACCGGTTAGCACAGTAGCAAATGTTGAGGTGTCGTTGCAAGGCCACAGCAGTCAGGGAATCCCACTGTTATATCAACGAAAGACTGATTCTAGGCCATCAGAAAGAACACCAACTCCATCACCATCATCAACCCTCTCTCAGTCCGCCCTGTCCACCGCTACTTCCACCATATGCAGCTCTCAAGTCCAGCTCACCCTCCCAGACACTGAGTAGGTCAAGAAAGTACTCAGTCTCTCATCCGCGTACACTGGGTTTGAACGCCCACATTGCCAAACTAATCTTGTTTGAGATGATGCCCTTTCGGTTGGTGGAAAGCACAGCTTTCCGCGAACTCATGGCCTATGCAGTACCACGCTATGACCTACCCAGTCGCCACTTCTTCTCTTGCAAAGCCATCCCAGCCCTCCACCATCATGTGAAAGACCGCATTGTCCATGCACTCAAGCAGTCAGTGAGCGGAAAGGTGCACCTCACAACTGATGCATGGTCCAGTCGGCATGGCCAGGGCCGTTACGTGTCCATCACTGCGCACTGGGTTAATGTGGTGGATGCAGGGTCCACAGGGGACAGCGGTGGTGGGACAGTGCTGCCTAGCCCACGGTATAGGAAACAGTTGGCTGTAGGCGTTCCACCCTCCTCCTCCTCCTCCTCCTCCAGAAGCGAAAGCTCGTCCACAGAGCGCAGTCGTACGAGCACTCCATCTGCAGCTGCCACTGTTGCACACGATGTGTCCCCCTATCGAGCAGCTAGTGGAAAGTGTCAGCAGGCTGTGTTGCAGATGATGTGTTTGGGCGACAGACATACCGCCGAGATGCTGGCCGAGTACTTGAAGCGACAAACTGAGTCATGGCTGGGCAGTGTACATCTTGAGGCAGGCAAGGTAGTTAGTGATAACGGCCGTAATTTTGTGGCAGCCATAGCCCTTTCAAAACTCAGCCACATACCTTGCTTGGCTCACACCTTGAACCTGGTGGTGCAGTGCTTCCTCAAAAATTATCCGGAGTTAACAGCCCTGCTCCAGAAGGTGCGAAGACTGTGCGCGCACATCCGCCGGTCGCCTGTACACTCCGTTCGTATGCAGAAGCTGCAGCGATTGCTCCACCTTCCCAACCACCGCCTCATTATCGACATTGCAACAGGGTGGAACTCCACCCTGCACATGGTGGAGCGGCTGTGCGAGCAGAGGCAGGCCATAATGCATTTGTGGGAGGATACACGGCCAGGCACTTTGAGAGCAGACATGGAGTTGACAGGTGTGCAGTGGTTGAAGCTGAAAGACCTTTGTAAAGTCCTTCAGTGTTTTGAGGAATGCACACGGCTGGTAAGCGCAGACGACGCCATCCTAAGCATGAGCATCCCACTTATGCGTCTGCTCATGCAAACTTTGACGCACCTTAAGGAGCAGGCGTCTGCAGCCAATGTTGATGAGGAGGAAGAGGAGGGAATCCTTGATGACATTCAGCCATTGTCTGCTCAGGGACCTCTCCTGGACGAGGTGGAGGAAGAAGAGGAGGAGGAGGAGGATGATGGGGATGATTACTTAGGGGAGGAGGATGCATCTCGTGGGGCAAGTGAAAATGTTGGCGTGGCAAGGTCTGGTACAGGGTTTGTGCGTGACTGGAGGGATGTGGATTTGCCAGAAAGTGCTCCACCAACCAGCACTCGCAGTGCATCATTGACACCGGGAACATTGGCCCACATGTCAGATTATGCCTTGCGGATCCTAAAAAGGGACCCCCGCATTGCCAAAATGATGAACGATGACGACTACTGGTTGGCCAGCATCCTGGATCCACGCTATAAAGGCAAATTACAAAACATCATGCCACAGGAGAACCTTGACCTAATATTGGCTAATAAACAAGCAACTCTGGTAAATCGGTTGCTTGAGGCATTCCCAGCACACAGCAGCGGTGATGGTTCTCACACGAGCCGTACGGGCCGGGGGCAGCTTGGCAGAGGTGTTCGTGGTGCACACAGCAGAAGTGGCGTTGGAGACCGGGGTTTCATGACAATGTTGTGGACTGATTTTTCAAATACCGCTCACACAACTGGTAATACTGCATCGATGGAAAGTGACAGGAGACAGCAGCTGTCAACCATGGTTACAAACTACTTTTCCTCCCATATCGATGTTCTCCCACACAGGTCATTCCCCTTTGACTATTGGGCCGCTAAACTGGACACCTGGCCTGAATTGGCACAATATGCCTTACAGGAGCTCGCTTGCCCAGCTGCAAGTGTGCTATCGGAAAGAGTCTTCAGTGCAGCTGGATCAATCCTGACAGAAAAAAGGACCCGTCTGTCAACCCAAAATGTGGATGATCTAACCTTCATTAAAATGAACCATGCATGGGTTTCCAAGGATTTTGTCCCACCTTCCCCTGATGACACATAGGGTGACAGAAAAATGGCTTGCTTTGGTCCACCTCTTCCTGGAACTTGACCTATTTCGCCTTTTGCATCAGCTGAATGTCCAACATCAACATATGCCACTTTCTAAAACTCCCTAACTGTGCTGCCTCCCCCCCCATGGCCGGGGTCACCACCTAGCGCACGACACCGTGCGAGTGCCGTTGCCCTGGACAGGTGGGTAGGCCGACTCTTGGGCGCGGGCACTGGCACAGGGTCCCTCATAGTGCAATCAAGTGTCTCTGACGGTGGTGGTGCACACCCGTTGTCAGACACACCGCTGTACTATGAGGGGCCCAGTGCCAGTACCGACGCCCACGAGTGAGCCCCCCTTGCTTGGGCAGGGCCCCAGCATTTGCAATCTTTACCTCTCCCTGCTCCTCCGCTGTGTAATCTGGGCCGTCAAATCCTTACTGTGCCTGACACCGTCTGAGCCTGCCTCCTGAGACATATATTTTGAATGTGTACGCTATCCATACATGTTATCCGGGGATACGGTACCCTTTCTAACCTTTGTGCAATCACGTGCAATCCATACTGGGCATAACACCGTCTGAGCCTGCCTCCTGAGACATATATTTTGAATGTGTACGCTATCCATACATGTTATCCGGGGATACGGTACCCTTTCTAACCTTTGTGCAATCACGTGCAATCCATACTGGGCCTAACACCGTCTGAGCCTGCCTCCTGACACATATATTTTGAATGTGTACGCTATCCATACATGTTATCCGGGGATACGGTACCCTTTCTAACCTTTGTGCAATCACGTGCAATCCATACTGGGCCTAACACCGTCTGAGCCTGCCTCCTGAGACATATATTTTGAATGTGTACGCTATCCATACATGTTATCTGGGGATACGGTACCCTTTCTAACCTTTGTGCAATCACGTGCAATCCATACTGGGCCTAACACCGTCTGAGCCTGCCTCCTGAGACATATATTTTGAATGTGTACGCTATCCATACATGTTATCCGGGGATCCGGTACCCTTTCTAACCTTTGTGCAATCACGTGCAATACATACTGGGCCTAACACCGTCTGAGCCTGCCTCCTGAGACATATATTTTGAATGTGTACGCTATCCATACATGTTATCCGGGGATACGGTACCCTTTCTAACCTTTGTGCAATCACGTGCAATCCATACTGGGCCTAACACCATCTGAGCCTGCCTCCTGAGACATATATTTTGAATGTGTACGCTATCCATACATGTTAACCGGGGATACGGTACCCTTTCTAACCTTTGTGCAATCACGTGCAATCCATACTGGGCCTAACACCGTCTGAGCCTGCCTCCTGAGACATATATTTTGAATGTGTACGCTATCCATACATGTTATCTGGGGATACGGTACCCTTTCTAACCTTTGTGCAATCACGTGCAATCCATACTGGGCCTAACACCGTCTGAGCCTGCCTCCTGAGACATATATTTTGAATGTGTACGCTATCCATACATGTTATCCAGGGATACGGTACCCTTTCTAACCTTTGTGCAATCACGTGCAATCCATACTGGGCCTAACACCGTCTGAGCCTGCCTCCTGAGACATATATTTTGAATGTGTACGCTATCCATACATGTTATCTGGGGATACGGTACCCTTTCTAACCTTTGTGCAATCACGTGCAATCCATACTGGGCCTAACACCGTCTGAGCCTGCCTCCTGAGACATATATTTTGAATGTGTACGCTATCCATACATGTTATCCGGGGATACGGTACCCTTTCTAACCTTTGTGCAATCACGTGCAATCCATACTGGGCCTAACACCGTCTGAGCCTGCCTCCTGAGACATATATTTTGAATGTGTACGCTATCCATACATGTTATCCGGGGATACGGTACCCTTTCTAACCTTTGTGCAATCACGTGCAATCCATACTGGGCCTAACACCGTCTGAGCCTGCCTCCTGAGACATATATTTTGAATGTGTACGCTATCCATACATGTTATCTGGGGATACGGTACCCTTTCTAACCTTTGTGCAATCACGTGCAATACATACTGGGCCTAACACCGTCTGAGCCTGCCTCCTTAGACATATATTTTGAATGTGTACGCTAGCCATACATGTTATCCGGGGATACGGTACCCTTTCTAACCTTTGTGCAATCACGTGCAATCCATACTGGGCCTAACACCATCTGAGCCTGCCTCCTGAGACATATATTTTGAATGTGTACGCTATCCATACATGTTATCTGGGGATACAGTACCCTTTCTAACCTTTGGGCAATCACGTGCAATCCATACTGGGCCTAACACCGTCTGAGCCTGCCTCCTGAGACATATATTTTGAATGTGTACGCTATCCATACATGTTATCTGGGGATACGGTACCCTTTCTAACCTTTGTGCAATCACGTGCAATCCATACTGGGCCTAACATCGTCTGAGCCTGCCTCCTGAGACATATATTTTGAATGTGTACGCTATCCATACATGTTATCCGGGGATACGGTACCCTTTCTAACCTTTGTGCAATCACGTGCAATCCATACTGGGCCTAACACCGTCTGAGCCTGCCTCCTGAGACATATATTTTGAATGTAAAAAACACACATGTGACATGCACAATGTGAACAAGTCTGTTGGACCATGTTCACTCCACCCTGACTGAAACACAAACAAAAAGCACAGAATGACAAATGTGCAAAAATACCTTGCAATAAGACATATAACAGTAGACAGCAAGTGCTGATAAAAGGTAATAACAAACACAGGGTATTTAGTCTATACGTTTTTTTGCAAAAAAATGTATACCAAGCTGCCTCACCAACGTCAAGGTAACCCGTATTGAAGCAGTCCCTATCTAATGTATTTAATACCTGAACATATGAACTGTGTCTAAATGAGCAGGATTAAGACAGGCGCTTTCTGGTATGGGCACGTGATGCAAGACAGCTCCTTATGTGCATGTCACACAAGAGAGGGGTTGGGTCTCTCAAATCATGCATAAGCATGAAAAAAACTGGATTAAAAACACACATGTGACATGCACAATGTGAACAAGTCTGTTGGACCATGTTCACTCCACCCTGACTGAAACACAAACAAAAAGCACAGAATGACAAATGTGCAAAAATACCTTGCAATAAGACATATAACAGTAGACAGCAAGTGCTGATAAAAGGTAATAACAAACACAGGGTATTTAGTCTATACGTTTTTTTGCAAAAAAATGTATACCAAGCTGCCTCACCAACGTCAAGGTAACCCGTATTGAAGCAGTCCCTATCTAATGTATTTAATACCTGAACATATGAACTGTGTCTAAATGAGCAGGATTAAGACAGGCGCTTTCTGGTATGGGCACGTGATGCAAGACAGCTCCTTATGTGCATGTCACACAAGAGAGGGGTGGGGTCTCTCAAATCATGCATAAGCATGAAAAAAACTGGATTAAAAACACACATGTGACATGCACAATGTGAACAAGTCTGTTGGACCATGTTCACTCCACCCTGACTGAAACACAAACAAAAAGCACAGAATGACAAATGTGCAAAAATACCTTGCAATAAGACATATAACAGTAGACAGCAAGTGCTGATAAAAGGTAATAACAAACACAGGGTATTTAGTCTATACGTTTTTTTGCAAAAAAATGTATACCAAGCTGCCTCACCAACGTCAAGGTAACCCGTATTGAAGCAGTCCCTATCTAATGTATTTAATACCTGAACATATGAACTGTGTCTAAATGAGCAGGATTAAGACAGGCGCTTTCTGGTATGGGCACGTGATGCAAGACAGCTCCTTATGTGCATGTCACACAAGAGAGGGGTGGGGTCTCTCAAATCATGCATAAGCATGAAAAAAACTGGATTAAAAACACACATGTGACATGCACAATGTGAACAAGTCTGTTGGACCATGTTCACTCCACCCTGACTGAAACACAAACAAAAAGCACAGAATGACAAATGTGCAAAAATACCTTGCAATAAGACATATAACAGTAGACAGCAAGTGCTGATAAAAGGTAATAACAAACACAGGGTATTTAGTCTATACGTTTTTTTGCAAAAAAATGTATACCAAGCTGCCTCACCAACGTCAAGGTAACCCGTATTGAAGCAGTCCCTATCTAATGTATTTAATACCTGAACATATGAACTGTGTCTAAATGAGCAGGATTAAGACAGGCGCTTTCTGGTATGGGCACGTGATGCAAGACAGCTCCTTATGTGCATGTCACACAAGAGAGGGGTGGGGTCTCTCAAATCATGCATAAGCATGAAAAAAACTGGATTAAAAACACACATGTGACATGCACAATGTGAACAAGTCTGTTGGACCATGTTCACTCCACCCTGACTGAAACACAAACAAAAAGCACAGAATGACAAATGTGCAAAAATACCTTGCAATAAGACATATAACAGTAGACAGCAAGTGCTGATAAAAGGTAATAACAAACACAGGGTATTTAGTCTATACGTTTTTTTTGCAAAAAAATGTATACCAAGCTGCCTCACCAACGTCAAGGTAACCCGTATTGAAGCAGTCCCTATCTAATGTATTTAATACCTGAACATATGAACTGTGTCTAAATGAACAGGATTAAGACAGGCGCTTTCTGGTATGGGCACGTGATGCAAGACAGCTCCTTATGTGCATGTCACACAAGAGAGGGGTGGGGTCTCTCAAATCATGCATAAGCATGAAAAAAACTGGATTAAAAACACACATGTGACATGCACAATGTGAACAAGTCTGTTGGACCATGTTCACTCCACCCTGACTGAAACACAAACAAAAAGCACAGAATGACAAATGTGCAAAAATACCTTGCAATAAGACATATAACAGTAGACAGCAAGTGCTGATAAAAGGTAATAACAAACACAGGGTATTTAGTCTATACGTTTTTTTGCAAAAAAATGTATACCAAGCTGCCTCACCAACGTCAAGGTAACCCGTATTGAAGCAGTCCCTATCTAATGTATTTAATACCTGAACATATGAACTGTGTCTAAATGAACAGGATTAAGACAGGCGCTTTCTGGTATGGGCACGTGATGCAAGACAGCTCCTTATGTGCATGTCACACAAGAGAGGGGTGGGGTCTCTCAAATCATGCATAAGCATGAAAAAAACTGGATTAAAAACACACATGTGACATGCACAATGTGAACAAGTCTGTTGGACCATGTTCACTCCACCCTGACTGAAACACAAACAAAAAGCACAGAATGACAAATGTGCAAAAATACCTTGCAATAAGACATATAACAGTAGACAGCAAGTGCTGATAAAAGGTAATAACAAACACAGGGTATTTAGTCTATACGTTTTTTTGCAAAAAAATGTATACCAAGCTGCCTCACCAACGTCAAGGTAACCCGTATTGAAGCAGTCCCTATCTAATGTATTTAATACCTGAACATATGAACTGTGTCTAAATGAGCAGGATTAAGACAGGCGCTTTCTGGTATGGGCACGTGATGCAAGACAGCTCCTTATGTGCATGTCACACAAGAGAGGGGTGGGGTCTCTCAAATCATGCATAAGCATGAAAAAAACTGGATTAAAAACACACATGTGACATGCACAATGTGAACAAGTCTGTTGGACCATGTTCACTCCACCCTGACTGAAACACAAACAAAAAGCACAGAATGACAAATGTGCAAAAATACCTTGCAATAAGACATATAACAGTAGACAGCAAGTGCTGATAAAAGGTAATAACAAACACAGGGTATTTAGTCTATACGTTTTTTTGCAAAAAAATGTATACCAAGCTGCCTCACCAACGTCAAGGTAACCCGTATTGAAGCAGTCCCTATCTAATGTATTTAATACCTGAACATATGAACTGTGTCTAAATGAGCAGGATTAAGACAGGCGCTTTCTGGTATGGGCACGTGATGCAAGACAGCTCCTTATGTGCATGTCACACAAGAGAGGGGTGGGGTCTCTCAAATCATGCATAAGCATGAAAAAAACTGGATTAAAAACACACATGTGACATGCACAATGTGAACAAGTCTGTTGGACCATGTTCACTCCACCCTGACTGAAACACAAACAAAAAGCACAGAATGACAAATGTGCAAAAATACCTTGCAATAAGACATATAACAGTAGACAGCAAGTGCTGATAAAAGGTAATAACAAACACAGGGTATTTAGTCTATACGTTTTTTTGCAAAAAAATGTATACCAAGCTGCCTCACCAACGTCAAGGTAACCCGTATTGAAGCAGTCCCTATCTAATGTATTTAATACCTGAACATATGAACTGTGTCTAAATGAGCAGGATTAAGACAGGCGCTTTCTGGTATGGGCACGTGATGCAAGACAGCTCCTTATGTGCATGTCACACAAGAGAGGGGTGGGGTCTCTCAAATCATGCATAAGCATGAAAAAAACTGGATTAAAAACACACATGTGACATGCACAATGTGAACAAGTCTGTTGGACCATGTTCACTCCACCCTGACTGAAACACAAACAAAAAGCACAGAATGACAAATGTGCAAAAATACCTTGCAATAAGACATATAACAGTAGACAGCAAGTGCTGATAAAAGGTAATAACAAACACAGGGTATTTAGTCTATACATTTTTTTGCAAAAAAATGTATACCAAGCTGCCTCACCAACGTCAAGGTAACCCGTATTGAAGCAGTCCCTATCTAATGTATTTAATACCTGAACATATGAACTGTGTCTAAATTAGCAGGATTAAGACAGGCGCTTTCTGGTATGGGCACGTGATGCAAGACAGCTCCTTATGTGCATGTCACACAAGAGAGGGGTGGGGTCTCTCAAATCATGCATAAGCATGAAAAAAACTGGATTAAAAACACACATGTGACATGCACAATGTGAACAAGTCTGTTGGACCATGTTCACTCCACCCTGACTGAAACACAAACAAAAAGCACAGAATGACAAATGTGCAAAAATACCTTGCAATAAGACATATAACAGTAGACAGCAAGTGCTGATAAAAGGTAATAACAAACACAGGGTATTTAGTCTATACGTTTTTTTGCAAAAAAATGTATACCAAGCTGCCTCACCAACGTCAAGGTAACCCGTATTGAAGCAGTCCCTATCTAATGTATTTAATACCTGAACATATGAACTGTGTCTAAATGAGCAGGATTAAGACAGGCGCTTTCTGGTATGGGCACGTGATGCAAGACAGCTCCTTATGTGCATGTCACACAAGAGAGGGGTGGGGTCTCTCAAATCACGCATAAGCATGAAAAAAACTGGATTAAAAACACACATGTGACATGCACAATGTGAATAAGTCTGTTGGACCATGTTCACTCCACCCTGACTGAAACACAAACAAAAAGCACAGAATGACAAATGTGCAAAAATACCTTGCAATAAGACATATAACAGTAGACAGCAAGTGCTGATAAAAGGTAATAACAAACACAGGGTATTTAGTCTATACGTTTTTTTGCAAAAAAATGTATACCAAGCTGCCTCACCAACGTCAAGGTAACCCGTATTGAAGCAGTCCCTATCTAATGTATTTAATACCTGAACATATGAACTGTGTCTAAATGAGCAGGATTAAGACAGGCGCTTTCTGGTATGGGCACGTGATGCAAGACAGCTCCTTATGTGCATGTCACACAAGAGAGGGGTGGGGTCTCTCAAATCATGCATAAGCATGAAAAAAACTGGATTAAAAACACACATGTGACATGCACAATGTGAACAAGTCTGTTGGACCATGTTCACTCCACCCTGACTGAAACACAAACAAAAAGCACAGAATGACAAATGTGCAAAAATACCTTGCAATAAGACATATAACAGTAGACAGCAAGTGCTGATAAAAGGTAATAACAAACACAGGGTATTTAGTCTATACGTTTTTTTGCAAAAAAATGTATACCAAGCTGCCTCACCAACGTCAAGGTAACCCGTATTGAAGCAGTCCCTATCTAATGTATTTAATACCTGAACATATGAACTGTGTCTAAATGAGCAGGATTAAGACAGGCGCTTTCTGGTATGGGCACGTGATGCAAGACAGCTCCTTATGTGCATGTCACACAAGAGAGGGGTGGGGTCTCTCAAATCATGCATAAGCATGAAAAAAACTGGATTAAAAACACACATGTGACATGCACAATGTGAACAAGTCTGTTGGACCATGTTCACTCCACCCTGACTGAAACACAAACAAAAAGCACAGAATGACAAATGTGCAAAAATACCTTGCAATAAGACATATAACAGTAGACAGCAAGTGCTGATAAAAGGTAATAACAAACACAGGGTATTTAGTCTATACGTTTTTTTGCAAAAAAATGTATACCAAGCTGCCTCACCAACGTCAAGGTAACCCGTATTGAAGCAGTCCCTATCTAATGTATTTAATACCTGAACATATGAACTGTGTCTAAATGAGCAGGATTAAGACAGGCGCTTTCTGGTATGGGCACGTGATGCAAGACAGCTCCTTATGTGCATGTCACACAAGAGAGGGGTGGGGTCTCTCAAATCATGCATAAGCATGAAAAAAACTGGATTAAAAACACACATGTGACATGCACAATGTGAACAAGTCTGTTGGACCATGTTCACTCCACCCTGACTGAAACACAAACAAAAAGCACAGAATGACAAATGTGCAAAAATACCTTGCAATAAGACATATAACAGTAGACAGCAAGTGCTGATAAAAGGTAATAACAAACACAGGGTATTTAGTCTATACGTTTTTTTGCAAAAAAATGTATACCAAGCTGCCTCACCAACGTCAAGGTAACCCGTATTGAAGCAGTCCCTATCTAATGTATTTAATACCTGAACATATGAACTGTGTCTAAATGAGCAGGATTAAGACAGGCGCTTTCTGGTATGGGCACGTGATGCAAGACAGCTCCTTATGTGCATGTCACACAAGAGAGGGGTGGGGTCTCTCAAATCATGCATAAGCATGAAAAAAACTGGATTAAAAACACACATGTGACATGCACAATGTGAACAAGTCTGTTGGACCATGTTCACTCCACCCTGACTGAAACACAAACAAAAAGCACAGAATGACAAATGTGCAAAAATACCTTGCAATAAGACATATAACAGTAGACAGCAAGTGCTGATAAAAGGTAATAACAAACACAGGGTATTTAGTCTATACGTTTTTTTGCAAAAAAATGTATACCAAGCTGCCTCACCAACGTCAAGGTAACCCGTATTGAAGCAGTCCCTATCTAATGTATTTAATACCTGAACATATGAACTGTGTCTAAATGAGCAGGATTAAGACAGGCGCTTTCTGGTATGGGCACGTGATGCAAGACAGCTCCTTATGTGCATGTCACACAAGAGAGGGGTGGGGTCTCTCAAATCATGCATAAGCATGAAAAAAACTGGATTAAAAACACACATGTGACATGCACAATGTGAACAAGTCTGTTGGACCATGTTCACTCCACCCTGACTGAAACACAAACAAAAAGCACAGAATGACAAATGTGCAAAAATACCTTGCAATAAGACATATAACAGTAGACAGCAAGTGCTGATAAAAGGTAATAACAAACACAGGGTATTTAGTCTATACGTTTTTTTGCAAAAAAATGTATACCAAGCTGCCTCACCAACGTCAAGGTAACCCGTATTGAAGCAGTCCCTATCTAATGTATTTAATACCTGAACATATGAACTGTGTCTAAATGAGCAGGATTAAGACAGGCGCTTTCTGGTATGGGCACGTGATGCAAGACAGCTCCTTATGTGCATGTCACACAAGAGAGGGGTGGGGTCTCTCAAATCATGCATAAGCATGAAAAAAACTGGATTAAAAACACACATGTGACATGCACAATGTGAACAAGTCTGTTGGACCATGTTCACTCCACCCTGACTGAAACACAAACAAAAAGCACAGAATGACAAATGTGCAAAAATACCTTGCAATAAGACATATAACAGTAGACAGCAAGTGCTGATAAAAGGTAATAACAAACACAGGGTATTTAGTCTATACATTTTTTTGCAAAAAAATGTATACCAAGCTGCCTCACCAACGTCAAGGTAACCCGTATTGAAGCAGTCCCTATCTAATGTATTTAATACCTGAACATATGAACTGTGTCTAAATTAGCAGGATTAAGACAGGCGCTTTCTGGTATGGGCACGTGATGCAAGACAGCTCCTTATGTGCATGTCACACAAGAGAGGGGTGGGGTCTCTCAAATCATGCATAAGCATGAAAAAAACTGGATTAAAAACACACATGTGACATGCACAATGTGAACAAGTCTGTTGGACCATGTTCACTCCACCCTGACTGAAACACAAACAAAAAGCACAGAATGACAAATGTGCAAAAATACCTTGCAATAAGACATATAACAGTAGACAGCAAGTGCTGATAAAAGGTAATAACAAACACAGGGTATTTAGTCTATACGTTTTTTTGCAAAAAAATGTATACCAAGCTGCCTCACCAACGTCAAGGTAACCCGTATTGAAGCAGTCCCTATCTAATGTATTTAATACCTGAACATATGAACTGTGTCTAAATGAGCAGGATTAAGACAGGCGCTTTCTGGTATGGGCACGTGATGCAAGACAGCTCCTTATGTGCATGTCACACAAGAGAGGGGTGGGGTCTCTCAAATCACGCATAAGCATGAAAAAAACTGGATTAAAAACACACATGTGACATGCACAATGTGAATAAGTCTGTTGGACCATGTTCACTCCACCCTGACTGAAACACAAACAAAAAGCACAGAATGACAAATGTGCAAAAATACCTTGCAATAAGACATATAACAGTAGACAGCAAGTGCTGATAAAAGGTAATAACAAACACAGGGTATTTAGTCTATACGTTTTTTTGCAAAAAAATGTATACCAAGCTGCCTCACCAACGTCAAGGTAACCCGTATTGAAGCAGTCCCTATCTAATGTATTTAATACCTGAACATATGAACTGTGTCTAAATGAGCAGGATTAAGACAGGCGCTTTCTGGTATGGGCACGTGATGCAAGACAGCTCCTTATGTGCATGTCACACAAGAGAGGGGTGGGGTCTCTCAAATCATGCATAAGCATGAAAAAAACTGGATTAAAAACACACATGTGACATGCACAATGTGAACAAGTCTGTTGGACCATGTTCACTCCACCCTGACTGAAACACAAACAAAAAGCACAGAATGACAAATGTGCAAAAATACCTTGCAATAAGACATATAACAGTAGACAGCAAGTGCTGATAAAAGGTAATAACAAACACAGGGTATTTAGTCTATACGTTTTTTTGCAAAAAAATGTATACCAAGCTGCCTCACCAACGTCAAGGTAACCCGTATTGAAGCAGTCCCTATCTAATGTATTTAATACCTGAACATATGAACTGTGTCTAAATGAGCAGGATTAAGACAGGCGCTTTCTGGTATGGGCACGTGATGCAAGACAGCTCCTTATGTGCATGTCACACAAGAGAGGGGTGGGGTCTCTCAAATCATGCATAAGCATGAAAAAAACTGGATTAAAAACACACATGTGACATGCACAATGTGAACAAGTCTGTTGGACCATGTTCACTCCACCCTGACTGAAACACAAACAAAAAGCACAGAATGACAAATGTGCAAAAATACCTTGCAATAAGACATATAACAGTAGACAGCAAGTGCTGATAAAAGGTAATAACAAACACAGGGTATTTAGTCTATACGTTTTTTTGCAAAAAAATGTATACCAAGCTGCCTCACCAACGTCAAGGTAACCCGTATTGAAGCAGTCCCTATCTAATGTATTTAATACCTGAACATATGAACTGTGTCTAAATGAGCAGGATTAAGACAGGCGCTTTCTGGTATGGGCACGTGATGCAAGACAGCTCCTTATGTGCATGTCACACAAGAGAGGGGTGGGGTCTCTCAAATCATGCATAAGCATGAAAAAAACTGGATTAAAAACACACATGTGACATGCACAATGTGAACAAGTCTGTTGGACCATGTTCACTCCACCCTGACTGAAACACAAACAAAAAGCACAGAATGACAAATGTGCAAAAATACCTTGCAATAAGACATATAACAGTAGACAGCAAGTGCTGATAAAAGGTAATAACAAACACAGGGTATTTAGTCTATACGTTTTTTTGCAAAAAAATGTATACCAAGCTGCCTCACCAACGTCAAGGTAACCCTTTTAACCTTTGTGCAATCACGTGCAATCCATACTGGGCCTAACACCGTCTGAGCCTGCCTCCTGAGACATATATTTTGAATGTGTACGCTATCCATACATGTTATCTGGGGATACGGTACCCTTTCTAACCTTTGTGCAATCACGTGCAATCCATACTGGGCCTAACACCGTCTGAGCCTGCCTCCTGAGACATATATTTTGAATGTGTACGCTATCCATACATGTTATCTGGGGATACGGTACCCTTTCTAACCTTTGTGCAATCACGTGCAATCCTTACTGGGCCTAACACCATCTGAGCCAGCCTCCTGAGACATATATTTTGAATGTGTACGCTATCCATACATGTTATCCGGGGATACGGTACCCTTTCTAACCTTTGTGCAATCACGTGCAATCCATACTGGGCCTAACACCGTCTGAGCCTGCCTCCTGAGACATATATTTTGAATGTGTACGCTATCCATACATGTTATCTGGGGATACGGTACCCTTTCTAACCTTTGTGCAATCACGTGCAATCCATACTGGGCCTAACACCGTCTGAGCCTGCCTCCTGAGACATATATTTTGAATGTGTACGCTATCCATACATGTTATCTGGGTATACGGTACCCTTTCTAACCTTTGTGCAATCACGTGTAATCCATACTGGGCGTGAGAACGTCTGGCGAGCTGTTAAGCATGCTACAGCACCTGTGGTTTGCACACGTAAGTTTTTCATTTTTTCAGGAATGACGGTTAGGCCTAATTCCGGAACTGCAGTTGACCTGCACTTACTGGGAAATCATTGTTCGCGGGTAATAATTGTAATCAGTGATCCCCATCACTAACGTTGTTCAGCGGGTTATCTGCACCTGTAAGCGACAAACGCTGGCCTTTTCAGTGTAGCGCACATGCAGCCACGGACATGTAAGGGCATGACACACCAGTTATTGGCCAATCTCATGTTCCAGAGCCTCACGTGTCCCTCTAGTAAGCCGGACTCGGACCGCGGGGCATGACGGAGTCTCGTTCGTTAACGGAATTAAGCTTGCAATGTGTGCATCTGTTCTGTAGCTGGCATGGTTGAGGTTTCCCAGGTGGAGTCGAATTTAACCGTAGGCTCCACTCCTGGTGGTGCCCTTCTGGACATTCCTTTAAGGTTCAGCTTTGCAACCATACTGCCCACATAAAACAAACACTTTGCCTTCATGAACGCTGTTTGGAGGGTCATGACTCGTGGGAATAACGCCGCCCAAACAGTTAACCTGCTAGAGAGATCGTTCGTTGCTCCCAAGCATGACATCACACTCCCTAGGAAGAAGGTAATGCCACTGTGGCGACCGTACTCCTGGGGGCGACACAAGTGCACTGATGCCCAGCCACTGCTCGATGAATCTGCTGGTACATTGACCCAGACCACTACATTCCCCTCGCACGCTACACGGCCTGAATCTGACCCTGATGAAACTCAGGTTACCCTTCCCATATACAGTTCCATCTTACACGGTGACAAAGAGGAAGCTGCAGATGAAAGTGCAGGTTCGGCCCACCCGCCATCAGACACACCACCGTACTATCAGAGGCCCTGTGCCAGTGCCGTCGCCAACGAGTGTGCCCCCCCTGCTTGCTCAGGATCACAGCACTTGCAAGGTTGAAATACTGTGCAGTGAGATGGAAGATGGGGACGACGAGGAGTCCAGACTAGCACAGGGATTCCCTAGCGAGGAGACTTATTTCATTGTTTTCAATGTTGGGACAGCAATTTTTGGGGAGCACTATACTCTGGAGAATGATAGATGGGGCCCACCATACACTGGAACATTCCAAAGGTGGACATCAGACACTGGAGCAGCATTTACAGGGCCCATTATACACTAGAGCATTAGAAATGGGGCCCATTATGTTTGGAGCATTATTTGGGCCCATAAGACAGTGGAGCTTCATCCATGGGGACCAACATATACTGTAGCATTATGTGGAGCTCATCATATACTGTTTCAAACATTATATGGGACCAATGATTCTGTAAGGAGAAATAGATGGGCCTTGTCATGAGATGTAAAAAGTGAAGTATTTTTCATTGTACTATACCGCTATTTCTCTGCCGTATCGGAGCATGATGAGTTGTGGTATGTGTTAAAGGGGCGCTCTTTCGCCCAGGGCACATGAAAACCTGCAGCCAGCCCTCCCCCCACAACTTTAGCCAAATAACCCCCATTTTTCAGTGCGTAACTTGTATTATGAAGTTAATTAAGGTTGACAAGCTTAAGTAAGAAGAATTGATGCTTTTGGCATTCAAATGAGCACTGTAGGTGTGTTTCCTGTCCTCCTCTCACTGCCGACTTTTATTCCCCATTGACTTACATTGGGTTTCGTGTTTCGGGACGACCCCGACTTTTCCCTATAATCGGACGATCTTGCTCGACCCGACTTTTGGAAAAGTCGGGTTTCACGAAACGAAACTCGACCCTAAAAAACCAAAAGTCGCTCAACTCTAATAATCACGCAATTCTTGCATATTTTTTCCTATAGTTCTGAAACCCAAGTGGGAGAGGCTCACAGGCCGGTTTTCTAAATGTATAATACTATGGCCCCATTTCATCATTGTGTTTACATCAGATTTCTGGCGTAAAATACCTTGAAGTTGGGTAAAATTTTACACTAGTTTCAAACAGCTCCGCAAAAATAGACGGAGCTGGAGAGTAGCCAAGATGAGGGGCGGCTATGCCCGCGCGACAAATTGAATAAAAGAGGAGGTGTTCCTTACTCCAGAAATGTTACTCTAGTCTCATGGAGATGAATTAGGAGTGTTTTATTCCTGAATGCCCATCATTTAGACTGGTGTACAAAATGCCGGTCGTAACGAACTGGGGCTTGTGTATTATAAACTTTAATATTTTTACCTTTGCAATGGACCCTGAAAATAAGATTGTTCTCACTTTTGGGTACAATTTTTTTTCTTACTAAAATGCATGTAATTGAGGCTAAAAATCATATTTGCAATTGGATATCATTAAAAAAATTTGGGGCAAAAAATACATCATTTTTTCAATAAGATTGCATTAAATATGTTGCTCCATTTAGCTTTTATAGCCTCTTTGTTTCTCTGCACATTTAATTTTGATGTTGTCTGTGGTCATAAATCAGCTGAGAGGAACTCAGAAAAAGACAGACAAGAGTTTCCAGTTAACTCATTCTGCAGCCAGCCATAGGAAATGCAACAGAGAAAGAAACTATAGAAGGCAAATGATGCAAAATGTTTAATGAATCCCAAATAAAATAGTGCTTTTTAGCCAAAAATACATACATTTAGGAAAAACAAATCCCTAGTGGACAACCCTTTAATAACATATATTCTGAGAAAGGTTTAATAGTGAATGTCAGGAATAGTAATCTACAGTAGTTCCATAAAACGCTAATAAAAATAATAAAGATTTATTCATTGGGCCTTCAATGCCATAGCCTTCTAGTGACTGTAAAAGAAGAACCCTGAAGAGGAGGATGGCATACTGGGAAAAGTTTCTTATACTGGTTTATTTGAAGCTTATCATTAAATTTACTGCTATATTCTACAGAACTCCATAAAGTCAGAGGCATCAGCGCTTAGTCTGGCTTCAGTGACTTTAGTGTACCGTCTGATGGCTCCTGAGGGACCATGGCCTAATGTAAAGTGAAAATAAGTAGCTCTTAGTATTCCCATCTGCATCAGTCGCCATGTGTCTTGTCATTGTAAAGTTGGATTTTGTACATCTACTACATCTACTTACATGCCTTATACTGGAGCTATATTTATGGAGATTGGTTTCTATTTTAGGACCCTAAACATTGAGCTAAAGCTAAGGAGATGATAACACAAGGGCTCATTGTCCTAAAACGTAATAGAAGAGTTGGCATAAAAATATCTGACGCATTTCAAGTCTGGCTGATTTTATGCTTGGAATTTGCTTTGCTGGACTGAAAAACCTTTATCATCACTTCGAACAAAGCTGCTTGATACCTCACAAGCCTTAGCTGTGCACAATGGAGTGGATGCCTAGGAACCAGATTGAACAATATATATTGAATGGGCTGAGGTGTATCTGGAAAGGTGGAGATGATGGCATAACACTCCTTTGAAGACCCCTATTGTTTTAATCGTACGCAAAATGTATTCTATGACATGTTTCACCCTCCTGGAGGCTGTAGTTCCTGTTAAGCCAGGGGTGACAGAGTTAACTGTAGGGTCGGGTCCATAGTTGGGGAGAAGTCATAGGGACCTATATATTACTTCCTGAGAGTGAGTTGGTTGTTAATGAGCGAGAGACATGAAAAAACACTCTCAGAATATGTTTATCATCACTAGGTTTGTGTTTTTCAGCCAAGACAAGGAAAGGGAGCAAGTCTCAGCAAGAATTCTACAGTGTCGGTAGTTCCTCATAACAGGCAAGTCTTGGGCACTTAAGTACTGGAAAGACTAATGGACTCAGGGATGTTATCCAGCTTCATGGGATCAGCCATGATGGAAGGCTCTGGCACTTGAGTAAGGTGGTAGCTAGCGAGAGCTCCCCTACACTGTTTCGTCGAAGCGCAGCTAGGGGTGCAGTGGTCCAAGAGAAACACATTGACCCATGTGACCCTGTACCAATTAGTTACCCACTCTGTCCTGATGTTCATCTGTAATCTTCACAACAAGTATTGTGCCGCCGTCCATGACCACGAAGAATGTATAAGCCCCCTTTTAGAGTAATTAGCATGGGGGACACACGGGATCGCGGCAACCTATACACCATCCTTTCTCTCCCGTTTTTTGAGGCATTCATTTGAAAAGAGTACTGTTTAGTAAACTTAACTTTGTTGCTACTTTTTATCCCCCTATAATTTATCTTAGGTTAATGTGTTGGTATGGGCTGTTCCCACCCTTCCAGCAAGTAGAGCTAATGGTACTCACTTTCCGGATTCTTATTTAGCCAATCAGCTGATCGGGCAGTTTTGGACAACAGACATTTCATTGGCAGAAGGTGTTTAAGTAGAAATCAGAAGATGATATAAGCCTGAGAGTCCTGGCAGAGGTGTCAGTGCCAGCCAGTGAAGCAAATGGAAGAATATCCCACGCCCACCCTGCCTTGGATATTTTGGTAGTCACAGTGTTTTTTAGTTGGGTGGTCACCCAGCTGTGAGCTGGGCGGACATCAACTGAATTATAAGTTTGTCTCGTTTTTAGATATATGTGATTTTATTAGTTTTATGATAAGTTATTTGAGCGATTAATTATTAGGTAACCCATTAATAAACACCCCGGCCTTTATTCACCAAAAGAGAGTCTGTAGTCTTTATTGGGTTATTATTGGGTCGTATTTGTATTGGGTGTCCTGTGGTGTCCACTATCTCATGTGCCTCTGTATTGTGCAGAAGAAAAAACAAGCGTATTTCCTGCTACCCTCTGTACATAAGTTTTATTGTCATTAAGAAGGATTCTATCTTTATCACCTTGTCTGGTTTTCCCATCGTGGGTTTAAAGGGGTTTGGCGCTGCACAAACTGTGGCAGAGCTGAACCTAAAGGTGTCCAGAGCAGTAATACAACTACACACACCCAGTCACAACCCCGTTTCCATGTAGCATGTAGAGTGGAAGATGAGTACCTCTCCCACAGCTCCTGCCCCGTGCCACGTTACATATCCACAAACTTTCTTAGGCCACATGCACACATTCAGTATTTGGTCAGTATTTTTACCTCAGTATGTGTAAGGCCTGTTTCACACATCAGTTTTTGTGTTCAGTCAAAATCCGCTAAAATGGCAGATAGCGGATCCGTTCCTGAACAGACCACAACGTTTGTCACCGGACCGTTATTTTAACGGATCCGGGAAAGGAAGAATTTTAAAGGAACCGCTGCCTGGGGAAGGGGGAGAGAGAGAGAGAGAGAGAAATTTTCCAGCCGCCAGAACAGAGTTTAGGGTTAAATTTTTTTCTTTGATTTTTCAAAACACATGGCCTGCCAAGAAACAGAGAGTACAACCTGCACTATTTGCTGGCTAAAGCCACTACTAATCAGAACAAATGCAACAAAAAACATATGTGACGTTTTACCAACATTGGAGCTGATCAGGAAAACGTCGAATGAGGTCAGACATGGAATTGGAAAAGGTTAATACACTGGAAATGGCATACCAAATGCCTACTAAATGTTAGAGTTAATGAACATATCAGAAACATGAAGAAAAAATTCTTGGGTCACCCTTTATCCAAACATTTTGTGGAACATCATGCAGGCTCAGTGCACGATATGACAGACAGCGGTATAGAAATTGTCCAACAACCCTGGCGAAAAGGGAACTATATTAAATTAAAGTCCCGAGCTGAAAGCTGGACACTTTGATCCCGATGGGGTTGAATCGTGAAGTTGAACTGTTCGATTTTTACTAACCCTCAGTAGCCTAATATCAAGCAGGCTATTTAAGTCCCTCCACTACTAGCAGGACCATCCCTGAGGAAGGAAACCGGAGTATCTGAAACACATTGGAAGGAAAATCGGTCCTCTGCACACTTTGTACCAGTTAGAGTCATGCGGACATCACGTGTTCCTGACGTCACACAGGTCCTGCACTGACCGCTTGCAGCAAGAGCGCAGGACCTGATCAGCGTGACCGAACCCCCATTGACTGCTGTAGCAGGCGCTCGAAGCAGCTGTCACCGGCCGGGACAGCACTCCTACTAATCAGTCTATCTAGACTGTTACATCTTTTTCAAGTACTTCACCATTGCTCTACTAAGCCCATCACTGGGACACCATACCAGCCGCAGGAAAGGTACCTACCCCCCTTTTTTGCTTCGTATTTTCCACTCTCTCTGGAAATGACTACTACTAACACCTGTGCCATTTAGTACGGCAATTTCTGACAATGCCTGCACTAGTGCACCTTGTATGAGGATTCCCTATAACGACTGCAAATAAAGCTGTGACATTTATGGGACATTAACCGGAACTAACATCTAAATTTGGCATCTGGATGATTACTAACATTTGGACAACTTACAGTACGTCTCTTCTGTCTTTTTCCCAATTTAATGTGGGCTATAGATTGCATGTACTTGATTTATCTATGACCTGTGGTGTTGACACATTTGGCTACAGGTTTAATACAACGGCTTTGGTATTAAGATTTGTAGCAGACTTTGTATACAGCTAAGGGCACATTTTATCCCGTAAGGACAAGATCCGTAAGCGCAAATATATTTCACTATTTGATTACTTTTAAGTGACAAGTGTGTGGTTATTGTCTTATTTGCTGCTAGACCCTTGTTTATACCAGCGACACTGAATTATTATTATTTATTATTATAGCGACATTTATTCCATGGCGCTTTACATGTAAAACAGACTATTCTCTAAATGGCGAGAATTGCCCATCTAGCCAATCGCTGTCAGAGACAGATCAAGCATTTCAAAGTGTGCTGAGATGGGATCAGTTGGACTGTGTTGCATAATGGCTGCAGAATGGTATTGAAATAAGTTACGTGCCAGTTCAGACTATACTGGCCTCCATTTAACACTGTCAATGCAGCTTACGGGAACTTGTGAACCAACATAACATGGCTAAGAGACAATATTCCCTGTGACAAGTATTTGTCTCCCATTTTTAGGAAAATAAATCTTGGAAATTAACATCATGTGCAATAAACTTAGAATAGGCTCCATAGCAAAACAAGGAATAAACCCTTCATACGAGGTGACGGGTCACAGAAATCCTTCGCTATTCCTTTATTGCAAACAAATTCATTTCATGGACCATTATTGAGTTTGCAGACGTATTTCTAGCCAACGATAATGACTTGAATATTTTATCATTGAGGTGATAATGAGATTTCAGGTACACAACTGAATTTAGGCTGATGGCGCTGCATGTGGCAAGGCTCTAATTTCACTAGGAAATGGTCGGCAAAGAACTTAGATTCCCATGAAATGTTAATCATCGTCAACTTAATAGGAATTGAAAAAAGTTGTAAAATTGCTGATGTTGGTAGACAACTCTATAAATCGTATTCCATAACCAGTGTTGCAAACACATACTGTTCTGGTGCAATAAACGGGAAATTGCTAATTTTATACATCACTTTTTGAACCCTACACCTTTGTCCATCTCTATGGTCCATACAGTTAGATTATACCACCACTGGATAACTTACTGATCATGTGGTGGTCAAGTACCATAACCACTAAAGACAATAGAAAAAACAAACTTGATGCGTTACTTAATACCAGTGATTGATCTCTGCACTTGCTGAAAATTTGAACTCATTTGCCTTGTAAAATTATGCCAAAGTGGCCACTACTATGTGTTTCCCTTCCTTCTAACTTTGCCTGTTGTCAAGGGTAATCCATCTTTAGTAGCAGAGAAGCTGGGACGGATTACAGGAAATAGAGGAGAGCCTTCATCTCTCTGCTCCTGCTCTTCTGCCATGGGCTTCCAGCTTAGGGCAGGAAAGTGAGACAAGTGATCTGCCTAGCATGCTGATAAAGAGGACATCTCCTCACTCAAAACCAGTAGATGGGAAGTAAGAGCATGAGAATTGGAACAGTTTCCGCACATTTTACACCAAATACAGTTTTAACTTGTGCGCCATGACAGCAAGACCATGTTTTTGTGTAAAAGGACAGGTAAGCCTTAAGGATCCACCAATCTGAGCCTGAAAAATGCTTCCACCATATTTATATAAGCTGTTATGGTAGTGAGATATTAGATGAAGGAATATTACCCTCCATCATAACCAAGCGGCTACTACACATTTAAACAAATAATACATGGTTATCTATGGGCAACACCAATTTTTCAAAACTATATAAAAAAAATTAATTCTGAATTGCTCAGTTTACTTTTTTTGTCAGCAGGTTTTGCCATGTAGTCTGAGGGCAGCATGAGGTAGGGGCTGAGACACCAAATTCATTGATGTGTCACTTATTAGGCTGTGTACTGTTGCTTCAATACAATGAATGTTTTATGGGCAGGAGATTATCTCTCATACCCATGTGAGACCTAGTCCAACTCTGTCCCCTGCACTGATAAGCAGCTTACTGTCAATATACAATGTACACAGAAAGCTGCTAATAACGTGTATGGGTAGGGTCAGCTTTCTGAGCTCTCCTTCCTGCTACATCTAAAAACTCTGACTGTATCGCAACTGATGCACCCAGTAAACTAAGTGATACATCGCTGGAATCGGGGTCTCTTTTCCTACATTTTGCCGCTGTTAGATGAGGTAGCAAAAACCTGGTGACAGATTCCCTTTAAGTCTCATCTAGTGCCAATTCCCAGATTGTAGCAGGATACTGATATTGGCTGATATTATACCACCTATGTAAAACGGAGGTTTAGACAAAGCCGTACACGTCAGTTCCTTATAGAAAAAAAGAAGGCAACGAATATACAGAAACACAAAGAATGAAGAGGACAGGCATTTGCTGGTTTTAAAAGAGAGAGGAACAGTGAAAAATACCAAAGAGGAGAATTCTAGAGGTATCTGAAATATGTGAAGCTTAATGGCTTCTAAAGTGCATAGAAACTCATATGTCGGACACACACGGCATAGAAATGATCATTCCAGTTCTACTCTGTCCTTTTAATTACCAGGCAGGTTTCTCTACATTATTAGATTAGGTATTGGACTGTGAGCGTTCATTCACTGTGACTTTGTCCAACTTTCACTTTCACGTCGTAAATCACATTTGTGAACCCAATCCGCTTAATAACTGAGACTTTGTTTTCATGTTGCTTGAGGTGTGAGAGTTGTTTATTATCTGTCACCTCGATCCTTACAGTTCCCGAGACATACTTCTAGCTTGCCAGCCTGTCATCCCATCTCAACAGTGGGGTTGACTTATCCAAGGTCATTCAGTGCTTGGTTCGTGCCGTCTCGTCCTAAAGAAAAAAAACCTACGGTTGTACTTCACTTGAATAAGGCTTCAAAGGATTTTGTTAAAATGTAGCACTGCAAATATGTGATATAAACGGGCATGTAATGAGTAAGGCAGCCACAATTAAAGCCAAGGAGCCTCGTGATCTGCTGGAAGCATTAGAAGAATTCCTTTGTTTGGGTGGTATCCTGGTGGCACTTGGGTTTACATTTACAGGACCTTTCATCGTTCGGTTCACCATGCCGGTTTTGTCTATCCGTCTTTTTGTCTCTGAAAAAAAAAATGATATTGAAAAGAAATAAGTCACTATTCTTAATGAGACCCCCATAGTGCAAAAAAAATAATAGAAACTGATTGTAAAAAATTCAGATCAAGGGGTTAACAAATGATTTTAACAGTAAGCAAGCATGGACTGTCAAAATGGGAAATGGCTGAAAATCCAGTATAGAAGTTCATATAATGAAGATGGAGGTATACAGCTACTATAGGGAAGCTGTCATGTTAAAGGGGTACACCCATCTCCAAGATCCTATCCCAATATCAAGTAGGTGTAATAATAATATTAGCAAATACCTCCAAATAGAAATTTAGTGTAGTTCTTCTGATTCCCGATGTCTCTCTCCTTATGTGCAGACATTGCAGGACCTTAGGTATCCATGGTTATATCCACTAGCAACTAACTGTCACTATATTTGTGGTTGTAACCATGGATACCCAAGGTCCTGCAATGCCTGCTATACTACATTTCTAATTGGAGGTATTTGTTAATATTATTTTATAACACATACTACATATTGGGATAGGATTTGGAGACGGGAATAGCCCTTAAAAACGCTATTAACCTGCAGATATGGGGATAATCTGCATGTTAATAGCGCTCTAAAGCAGTGCGACTGCCGCACACTGGAAGCCTGGCCGCTGGAAATTAACTTTATTCCTCCCAGCAACCTCAGGCTTTCAGTCCTAGAGACTTTCCGGCATGATTTCAGTCACTGCTCAGTACATTATGAGTAGTGGCTATAACAACGGACATCCGGCTCTATAGTGCTTCAGCGCTGAGCCAGGTGACAGTCAGTGATGGGGACGTGGTTACAGCCGCCACTCACTACGTACTGAGCAGTGACTGAAAGTAGAGCAGTGACTCTATATATGAAAGTCCATTTCCTCCTGGTTGTCGGGCTTTCAGTGTGGCAACTGCATGGAACACTATTAACCCGAAGATTAAAGGGGTTGTTCGGTCCAAATCCATAAGCCTGCAGTTACTCTGTGTGACTGCAGACTTATGAATCCCCCCAGCCATGCACTGTATGCTGCGGGAATTCGCAGTTTTCAGACCTAGGATCGGAGGGTATGTATGAGTTGTACATACTTCCGCCCAGTGGGGAGGCCTCACTCTCCATACACTTGCACTGAGCGAGGCCTGCCCCATCTAGCGATGCGGCCGGCTAGTGGGCATGGCCAATTAGAGGGTGCGGCCTAGCTCCATATAAGTGTATGGAGAGCGAGGACGTGCCCACTGGCCAGGAGTATGTATAACTCATGCATACCCTCCAGGACTGGGTCTAAAACTGACAAATCCCAGCAGCGCACAGTGACTCCAGAGACTTAGAGTGACTGCAGACTTATTGGTTTGGAATGGACAATCCCTTTAGGCCGGGGTCACACTGGTGAGGAATACGGACAAGTGAGAGGCGTTAAAAGCACACATTACACACGGACAGATTATTCTCTATGGGTTTGCTCCCAACAGCCATACATTTCTCGGGTGTATTCTACGGTCCGTGCCAATCGCAGCATGCTGCGATTGTCAGCGTACTACGCCCGTAATACGCCAATGCAAGTCTATGGGTGTGCTAAAAATACGCATTACACACGGACCACACATGTGACTTGCGAGAAATACGCACCAGGTGTCTTTTAGAAAAGCCGGCAATTCAGTGCGCTATACAGTAAACTCACACTGACAGGTTTTATAAAGAAACGAAAGAATAGATATATACACATAGAATACATATATATATATACACACATGTCATTGTGACAAACAAATATATATATATATTTATATTTCCCAGAGTTCTTCATAGCAGAATAGCCGCTAATTAAATTGCCGGCTTCTATCAAATAATTCCCCAACCCGACATGAAATGACACATGGTTTACATTCAGTAAAGCATTTCATTTCATGTTTTTTAATATGTCCCTGACTAATAATTAGATGAGGGTTTGTGTGCAAAATTTGGGAGGTGTAGTTGTTATTTTAAGGGGTTAATTTATTGTTAAAAAATGCGTGGGCTTCCCATTGCCCTATAGTGGTGGCGAGTGGGTTAATCTAACAAAGGGTTAATGTCACCATTCGATTGTAAGGTGACATTAACCCTTTGTTAGATTAACCCATTCGCCACCGCTACAAGGCAATGGGTAGCCCACACATTTTTAAACAACAAATTAACCCCTTAAAATAACAAATACAACTCCCAAATTTTGCACACAAACCCTCATCTAATTATTAGTCAGGGACATATTAAAAAACATGAAATAAAATGCCTTACTGAATGTAAACCATGTGTCATTTCATGTCGGGTTGGGGAATTATTTGATAGAAGCCGGCAATTTAATTAGCGGCTATTCTGCTATGAAGAACTCTGTGAAATATAAATATATATATGTTTGTCACAATGACATGTGTGTATATATATATACAGTATATATATATATATATATATATGCATTCTATGTGTCTATATCTATTATTTCGTTTGTTAGAAACCCTGTCATAGGGCTCCATTATATGTCCATTTTGCAAGGCAGCGAGAAAATCTCACCATACGGATTGCATACGGATGCCATACGGATTACAAACGGATGCAGACATGCGCAAAATACGCGACCACACCTTGATTACGGATGACATACGGAGCACTGTTTAGGGGCCATTCATCCGTATTACACCTGTAAACTATGGACCGTATTTTGCGTCGGTTAGTGTGACCCCGGCCTTAAAGTAATATCTGCAGGTTAATAGCTTTTTTTTTTTTTTAAATAACAGCTTCACTTTAATCTCATGAGACTGTTCTTGCTTAAAGGGGTTGCCCAAGAGTACATGTTAAGATGAAACATTTGGATGAGGTACAATATTAGAAATCTGCAAAGCGCAGAGTAACACATTTTAGAGACCACTTTAAAGTTCAAAAACTCACAAATGTCTGCTGTGATGTGTAGGTAGTTTTAATCTTATTTTATATAGAGAAAGCTTCCATAGCCAACTCTCATCTGAGAACAGAGATTTAACCCCTTCAATCCCCAGCCTGCTTTCACCTTCCTGACCAGGCCAATTTTTTTCAATTCTGACCAGTGTCAATTTATGTGGTTATAACTCTGCAAAGCATCAACGGATCCCACTAATTCTGAGAATGTTATTTCATGGCATATTATACTTCATATTAGTGGTAAATTTAGGTAGATATCATTTGCGTATATTTATGAAAATGCAATTTTCAAACTTTATATTTTAATGCTCTTAAACCAGATTGCAATAGCAAATAAAATAGAAAATACTGTAAATAACATTTACCACATGTTTACTTCACAACAGCATCATTTTTGTATGTAGAGGTATGGTTACTCTATATTTATTCATCAGGTTACATGTACAGCTCTGGCTAAAATTAAGAGACCACTTTCAAATGTTCAGTTTGTCTGATTTCTCTCTTTATAGGTATACTAGCTGAAGAGCCCGGCGTTGCCCGGGCATAGTAACCAACTGTGGTTAGTTATAACAAATTATAATGATTATATTGCGCATAAAAACATTTCACATCATATATTCAACACTACAGATTTGCAACACAAATTAACTAAACGATTACCCAAGTATTGATAGTATTTTATTTTCAACTCATTCAAGAGCCTTTTGATAAACAACATGTGTATCTGTGTATCTAACCCTACCCTGTGTGATACTTTCTGCTGAGCTGTGTATCTAATCCTATCGTGTGTTACTGACTGCTAAGCCGTGTACCTAATCCTATCATGTGTGTTACTGACTGCTCAGCCGTGTATCTAATCCTATCCTGTGTGATACTGTGTGCAGAGCTGTGTATCTAATCCTATCCTGTGTGATACTGACTGCTGAGCCGTGTATCTAATCCTATCCTGTGTGATACTGACTTCTGAGCTGTGTATCTAATCCTATCCTGTGTGATACCGTCTGCTGAGCCGTGTATCTAACCCTATCCTGTGTGATACTGACTGCTGAGCCATGTACTTAATCCTATCATGTGTGTTACTGACTGCTGAGCCATGTATCTAATCCTATTCTGTGTGATACTGTCTGCTGAGCCGTGTATCTAATACTATTTTGTGTGATACTGTGTGTTGAGCTGTGTATCTAATCCTATCCTGTGTGATACTGACTGCTGAGCTGTGTATCTAATCCTATCCTGTGTGATACTGACTGCTGAGCCATGTACTTAATTCTATCATGTGTGTTACTGACTGCTGAGCCGTGTATCTAATCCTATTCTGTGTGATACTGTCTGCTGAGCCGTGTATCTAATACTATTCTGTGTGATACTGTGTGTTGAGCTGTGTATCTAATCCTATCCTGTGTGATACTGACTGCTGAGCTGTGTATCTAATCCTATCCTGTGTGATACTGACTGCTGAGCCGTGTATCTAATCCTATCCTGTATGATACTGACTGCTGAGCTGTGTATCTAATCCTATCCTGTGATACTGACTGCTGAGCCATATGTCTAATCCTCTCCTGTGTGATACTGACTGCTGAGCTGTGTATCTAATCCTATCCTGTGTGATACTGACTGCTGAGCCGTGTATCTAATCCTATCCTGTGTGATACTGACTGCAGAGCCATGTATCTAATCCTATTCTGTGTGATACTGTCTGCTGAGCTGTGTATCTAATCCTCTCCTGTGTGATACTGACTGCTGAGCTGTGTATCTAATCCTATCCTATGTGTTACTGACTGCTCAGCCATGTATCTAATCCTATCCTGTGTGATACTGACTGCTGAGCCGTGTATCTAATCCTATCCTGTGTGATACTGACTGCTGAGCCGTGTATCTAATCCTATTCTGTGTGATACTGTCTGCTGCACTGTGTATCTAATACTATTCTGTGGGATACTGTGTGCTGAGCTGTGTATCTAATCCTATCCTGTGTGATACTGACTGCTGAGCTGTGTATCTAATCCTATCCTGTCTGATACTGACTGCTGAGCTGTGTATCTAATCCTATCCTGTGTGATACTGACACTGAGCCATGTGTCTAATCCTCTCCTGTGTGATACTGACTGCTGAGCTGTGTATTTAATCCTATCCTGTGTGATACTGACTGCTGAGCCGTGTACCTAATCCTATCCTGTGTGATACTGGGCTCCCCCTGCAGTCTGTGTCAGAGGGTGGTCTGTGTTGGCACGGTAATAAATTGTGTTATTTCCAGCTTTACAGAAGGACGATAACACCATAGAAATGATAAGAATAGGCCAAATTGTTTGGTGAATTGGAATGCGCAGGGTTAAAATTTCACCTCACAACATAGCCTATGATGCTCTCGGGGTCCAGACATGTGACTGTGCAAAATTTTGTGGCTGTAGCTGCGACGGTGCAGATGCCAATCCCGGACATACACACATACATGCACACACATACACATTGAGCTTTATATATTAGATTTTTGAGTAAAATGTAAATTGTTCTTTTAGTCTATAAATTTCTGACAACATGTCTCTGAATGTCCAAGCAAAAAATTTTGTATTTTTTTATGACAAAGAAAAATGGTCAAAATTTAAAAAAAACAAAAACAATGATTTCAGACCTCAAATAATGCTAAGAAAACAAGTTCATAATCATTTAGAAAACAGCAATACTAATGTTTTTACTCAGGAAGAGTTCAGAAATCAATATTTTGTGGAATATCCATGATTTTTAATCACCGCTTTCATGCGTCTTGGCATGCTTTCCACCAGTCTCTCACACTGCTTTTGGGTGACCTTATGCTGCTCCTGGTACAAAAATGGAAGCAGTTCTTCTTTGTTTGATGGCTTGTGACTATCCATCTTCCTCAGAGGTTTTCAATGGGGTTCAGGTCTGGAGAATGGGCTGCCCATGACAGGGTTTTAATTTTTTCCAGAGCTGTATATATCTTTTTGTTAGGAAGTTAGAAGAGTTAAAAGTTTATCATCAATTACTCATTTTTGGAACCAAAAGAGAGCACCCAGGCAGGACAGCACGGGATCACAGCTTTTTCTTTCTGTGATGTAAAACATTTCACCGTCTGTTTTTAAACAATATTTTACCTCAAAGAAAGAATCAGCTGTGATCGGTTGTGGAGTTTATTTTTATTCCAAGATTTGTTGATTAAAATATACTATTGTTCGTGGCACAACCCCGCTAAGATCACACTGAATATAGTACTGATATTCTATACAATGTAACCAGTGTAAAGGCGGCTTTATATCCCTGAAGCTCAGTTCTGTTGGAGTTAGGTACTCAGAGATTACACTATGGTGTCCAGATGAAAAATATTGACTCCAAAGGAAAAATGGAAAGAGTTTAAAGTTTGGGATTTTGGACTCTCTTCCCTCAATGAACTCAATGCTTGCATTTTTTCTGGTACTCAAACTGAAGCCCAAAATAAGTTTATAGTATCAATGGTTAGACCTCATGAGTGGAAGGATTATAAAGAGACCTGACTTATAAAAATGGTTAGAACAGAAGAGAAGTGACACTTTTTAATAGGGAGAGTGGCATCTGTCCACTTTCATACTGACCAAAGGCGGGCGGCCAGTGACCTGCCGTTTACATCTTATTCAAAATCTTCTCCATTCTCAAGAACGGACAGGATTTTTAATTCCATAGTTTACAGTTGGCAAGGTTACCAGCCACTTCTGCGGTCTATCAGAGGTGGCTGATCTCTTAGGCAAGGAGCACCGCGTTTACAAGCTCTTTGCTATATAGCTTGCCAGATAGCTGGATCCGTCAGCCTCAGACCTGCGCTCCTCCGATGCTTCTCTGCTAGCAAAATCAGTAAGTGCGCACTTCAGCCAAGGGATAATTGGCTATACTATCACTCCTGAAGACACCATGAGACAACCTCTCTAATGGTGACAGACCTCTTACTAACCCGTATAACATATACACATATACAGTTGTGGCCAAAAGTATTGACACCCCTGCAATTCTGTCAGATAATACTCAGTTTCTTCCTGAAAATGATTGCAAATACAAATTCTTTGGTATTATTATCTTCATTTAATTTGTCTTAAATGAAAAAACACAAAAGAGAATGAAGCAAAAAGCAAAACATTGATCATTTCACACAAAACTCCAAAAATGGGCCAGACAAAAGTATTGGCACCCTCAGCCTAATACTTGGTTGCACAACCTTTAGCCAAAATAACTGCGACCAACCGCTTCCGGTAACCATCAGTGAGTTTCTTACAATGCTCTGCTGGAATTTTAGACCATTCTTCTTTGGCAAACTGCTCCAGGTCCCTGATATTAGAAGGGTGTCTTCTCCAAACTGCCATTTTTAGATCTCTCCACAGGTGTTCTATGGGATTCAGGTCTGGACTCATTGCTGGCCACCTTAGAAGTCTCCAGTGCTTTCTCTCAAACCATTTTCTAGTGCTTTTTGAAGTGTGTTTTGGGTCATTGTCCTGCTGGAAGACCCATGACCTCTGAGGGAGACCCAGCTTTCTCACACTGGGCCCTACATTATGCTGCAAAATTTGTTGGTAGTCTTCTGACTTCATAATGCCATGCACACGGTCAAGCAGTCCAGTGCCAGAGGCAGCAAAACAACCCCAAAACATCAGGGAACCTCCACCATGTTTGACTGTAGGGACTGTGTTCTTTTCTTTGAATGCCTCTTTTTTTCTCCTGCAAACTCTATGTTGATGCCTTTGCCCAAAAAGCTCTACTTTTGTCTCATCTGACCAGAGAACATTCTTCCAAAACGTTTTAGGCTTTTTCAGGTAAGTTTTGGCAAACTCCAGCCTGGCTTTTTTATGTCTCGGGGTAAGAAGTGGGGTCTTCCTGGGTCTCCTACCATACAGTCCCTTTTCATTCAGACGCCGACGGATAGTACGGGTTGACACTGTTGTACCCTCGGACTGCAGGGCAGCTTGAACTTGTTTGGGTTTTAGTCGAGGTTCTTTATCCAACATCCGCACAATCTTGCATTGAAATCTCTTGTCAATTTTTCTTTTCCGTCCACATCTAGGGAGGTTAGCCACAGTGCCATGGGTTTTAAGCTTCTTGATGACACTGCGCACGGTAGACACAGGAACATTCAGGTCTTTGGAGATGGACTTGTAGCCTTGAGATTGCTCATGCTTCCTCACAATTTGGTTTCTCAAGTCCTCAGACAGTTCTTTGGTCTTCTTTCTTTTCTCCATGCTCAATGTGGTACACACAAGGACACAGGACAGAGGTTGAGTCAACTTTAATCCATGTCAACTGGCTGCAAGTGTGATTTAGTTATTGCCAACACCTGTTAGGTGCCACTGGTAAGTTACAGGTGCTGTTAATTACACAAATTAGAGAAGCATCACATGATTTTTCGAACAGTGCCAATACTTTTGTCCACCCTGTTTTTTAAGTTTGGTGTGGAATTATATCCAATTGGCTTTAGGACAATTCTTTTTGTGTTTTTTCATTTAAGACAAATTAAATGAAGATAATAATACCAAAGAATTTATGTTTGCAATCATTTTCAGGAAGAAACTGAGTATTATCTGACAGAATTGCAGGGGTGTCAATACTTTTGGCCACAACTGTATACTTGATTTGGGTCAATAACACAAATTTGACCAAGTCATTCCCGTCGCCTACTGATCATGGGTGTTTGACCACTGATGTAATACAGGAGATTACTTAAGATTTAACTCGCACTTCATGGAAAAAAAGAGACATTTCCCTCTGGGATACTGTAGGATCCCTTCTCAGCATTTAGGACATGATAATCTGACTGTGGTTAAGATGAGCCTTTATAATGAGTGTGATTGGACAATTAACTTAAAATAACTTGGCTGAGCACAATTCCCCCTGAGCGTTAGCGTAAAGCCCTCGGTGGGAATAATAATGAAGCATTACCTCCTGCCTCTTTAGACTGTGTAGATTGTGAGAGTGTTGAATGGTCTGTTAATGCATCGCACTTAAGGTAAAAACATAATGAAATGGCATATTAGTCAAATAAGTATGTATTTATTGTAGTAATGGCTCCAAAACCCCGGAGTGATTAGGATGCACACTGCATCTTGGGGATAATATTTGCATTCTGAAATCCGGGAAGAGAAATGGAAACCTTTCAGACTGCCATTAAGGCTAATTAGGAATAAATTCCAGAGAAAGCGTCAGTGCGGTGACAGACACCAGCGTGTGCCCCTCCATCACTGTCACACTCCACAGCAGATACCTTCAGAGCCTCATCTGTTGTGCTCTCACCAGTCATCTTGGTTTCACCCCCTCCCCCAAAGAATCATCAGGATCTTTTATTATATGGACCTTAGTATTAAAAGATCTGCATCCTAGCGCTAAATTTTGCTTTTCACTTATATGGTACAATTATAAATATTTGATCCTTTTGTTATGATTTTATCGACAAGTACATCAGATCTATGCAAATACAAGGTTGACCCTTATTTTTCAGGACGTCTGCCCTTCGCCCTGACAGATATCCACTTCTGGGCCGAATCCTGACTGATGGCAGCGCATAATTGTCTAATCAGTGGTTGGAGATTATCACAATTTTTGTTTGTCCTCCTTTTTGAGGATTGCCCAAAAGTTCTCATGGGATTGAGTTTGCTGGCCACAGACCCAAAATGTCAATGTTTTTTTCACCGAGCCACTTTTGCTGTAAAAAGCGTTGTTCATCACCAAATTGGTTCTGGATCATTGGGAGAAGCTTCTCTTGGAAGATGTTTAGATCTCATTCTTTATTCATGATATTGTTTTAGGCAAAATTGTGAGTGAGCTCATGTTCCTGGATGAAAAGCAATCCATTGCAGGGCTCATGGTAGCACTCACCTTTTCTTCATTCTTCCAGATGTCCCAAACAGTCTAAAGATACTTTATTCAGGGAAAATAACTTATAAGAAGTACAGGGATTGGATTGCAGACAACTAGGGTAAAGTTATTTTATTTGATGAAACCCCCCATATTTCCAGATCACAGTTTGTATTACAAAAAATAATAACCTTGCAATTTTCATACTACCACTGCAGCTCTTCTAGACTCATACTTAATGTTCTTTCGGAAAAAACACATGTACAGTACATTAGCAGCAATAGATTGAGTCAGACCCTATTTTTTGTACTGAAACTTTCAATGAGCTTCTGCAAAGGTCATTGTGTCATCAGGGGTCGAAGAGTGAACTGTGATATCACCTATTGTGAATGGTTTATCTTGTTTTTGTAGCTGTGTAGAAAGGTGTAACCTGTCATTGATGATAATGAGAACTCTGAAAAGTCTTCTATTGTAAGAAAGTTGCAAGAATTCTATATTTTTTTTAAATACAGATTGTTATAGGAAAACAACTGACAAAATATTTTAAAATGATTTAAACAATAGGTCATTTTCTGATGAAACATTCCTTTTAAGCATAATGTAAAGTGCTGCTACAGCGCAGTACAGCGCAACCTTCACCAGGGGGTGACGGTGAGGGAAGACAGGTTGCACACACACAGAGTAGTAACACAGCGCAACAGCACAGGTGTCACAGGTAATGAAAGAGTGGTCAGACTAGTCAAAGTCAGCAACTGTCAGGAGCAGAAGTACCAAAGGAGACAGCAAGTGAGTAGTCAGGGACCAGCGAGAAGTCAGGACCTACCAGGAACGTGGTATCAGAAACGTAAGACGTAAGCTGTTGCCAGGGTACAAGTGAGAGGGTCAAAAGCCAGTTGGAAAGTGTGGTATCAGAAACAGAAAAACCAGAAGCAGAGTCCAGAGATCAAGCCGAGTCATACACAAGTTCAGGTCATCAGGGGCAGAAGGAATACTAAAGGAATACAGGTCAGAGGCACTAGCTTGGAAGCTTGCAGTATAGCTGACGCTGGACCGCAGGCTGCAGAGGACTGAAATAGCCCAGCCAGCTTCAGAACGAGGCAGAGGGGATTAACCCCCGCATGACCAGTCCAAAGAGAAGACACCAGAAAACAAACTCTGGACTGGATCATGACACATGGCACTGCTCACCCTTTTAACGTGTCCCCTCCAGAGGCTTAGCTGACTCCATACGAGCTAACCCCACCCAGGCTGAGAGTATATGGAGAGCTAATTTCTACTAAAACTTTTTGCAATCCCTTTGGGGGGAATACTATTCTTCATGCAGCTAGCAGTCACCTGTGGCACACTATTAAATCTATTCCCTTGGGTGAATACATCAGAGCCAAAAGAAATTGAAGTAATGAGGGTGATATTAATATGGAGTTGGATTTGGTAGACAAAAAATTGAGAAAGCGTAATTATCCTAACTCGGGAGGAACTTGTTTTTCCCAAAATAGGGGAAAATCAACGAAATAACAGTTTGTGTACAAGTCAGTCCTCAATATAGGGAGATTAAAAATATCATAAACCGGTTTCTGCCCATTTTATATAAGGATTCACTTTTAGCGCAGATATTGTCTTCTGGTGTGAATATAATCTCAAGAAAAGCACCGTCTATTGGTAATAAGGTTTCTCCAAGTGTCTTTTATAGTTCACAAAACAATAATAATAAATAATAATAAAAAATCCTGGTTAAATCATAGGGGCTTTTTTAAATGCGGTCACAACAAATGCAGAACTTGCAATTATGCGTCTGTTACTAAAACTTTTGACACTTATAATGGTACCATAACTCATACAATGAAACAGTACATAAATTGCAATTCTACCTTTGTTGTCTACAAAATTGCATGTACTGCATGCAACTTATTTTACATTGGCTGTACCACAAGAAAGCGAAAAATTAGAATCTCTGGGCATTTACAGGGCATAAACAGTGCAGCTTCTAATCGCAATGTGTCAGCTGCGGCAAAACACTTTATTTTTCATCATAACCACAGCACACATACCTTCTGTGTTTCTGGCATAGAAAAAAATCACTGCCGCCTTGCGTGGGGGTGACGCTAGACAGCGCCTTCTAATGCGGGAGGCTTCTTGGATTTTTAATTTAAATTCTAGGTTTCCAAGTGGATTAAACAAAAGAAATGAATTGATGTTCCATTGTGAAATATAGTTTATTCTTTTTGTTTCGTTGTTTTTTATTTTTGTATGTATTTTTGCTGAATAGGACCTTTGAAATTGTCATGTGATGTAAATGAATTCACCTATTGGTTATTCAATAGCTTAAATAGTTCATTGTTGCCATCTGCAGACGGGTTGTGATAAAGATCTTATTGATCGAAATGCGTCCCTTGTTCCCTGAGCTGCATCACACGAGCATGCCGTTTGACTAATGCTTTTAATGGAAGAATAAAAATCTACGATTTTATGGGAGCAAGAGCACTTTTGTCCTTTCTTCATGAGAGTATACACTGCCTTCCCAGCTTTAAGGGCAGCCTGCAGAGAGCACTGCAAACCACCTCTCTCCTCAGCCAACCTCTCGTAGCCTCAGTCTAACAATCAGTCACAATATCAGCTCATTGTCTACTTCTGTGATAACAAGACTTTGCCTAGTAGAGTAGCCAAACAGCTCTGCTTTAGAGAATGTTCACAGCTTCCCCACAGTCCTTCCTAAAGGGGGCTTTACACATAGCAATATCGCTAAAGCGTCACCGATTTTGTGACGCAGCACCAGCGATCCTGACCGGGTCGTATCGTGGTCGGGATCGCTGGTGCATTGCTAAATGTAAAGGGGCCTTAACTTCTAGCCCACTGGCAATCTTTCCAATGGGTGATACACTCTCGGTCTCCAAGCCACCACTACCCATCACCTTCCAGATCATTACCACCTACTAAGTGGACTGGTCTCAAGCCTACTGTACTTGTTTCATCCAGTCTGGACCACCCTCTGTTGTCACCAAACCAGTTTTCCTACTTCATTCTTCTCCTAATATCTTTTCCCAGCAGCATTGTGCTGTAGTGCACTGCATCCTACCATCCTGCTGACTGCAAGAAAAAGTATTATATATGCAGAATATGGCAAGAGCAATCTACAATTATGTGAAGTAGAAACATACACTGAGCAGCCAGTCTCTCAGATACAGTAAGTGCCCGGGCTATTCAATGAAACTCGCCAATATGAACACATCCTTCGACCAGAAACAACAATGGTGGACACAACATTCACCTCCTCTTACACACATACAGTCATGGCCAAAAGTGTTGGAATCCTTAAAATCGATTGTTATACACATGTTTATTTCCTTTGTGTGTTTTAGAACTGCAAAAAAAATGAGAAAAAAAGGTAAATTGGACAATAAACCCCAAAAATGGTTCAGACAAAATTGTTGGCATCCTCAACTTAATATTTGGTTGCACGTCCTTTGGAATAAATAGCTAAATAAAAATCCTTTGGTAATCTTCACATTTCATGATGTCTTGCACACAGTCAAGGCACCCAGAGACAGCAAATCAACCCCAAAATATCTTTGACTCCCCACCATATTTGACTCTAGGTACTATGTTCTTTTTTTTGTAGGGTTCTTTCAGTTTTCGGTAAACAGTAGCATGATGTGCTTTACCAAAAAGCTCTCTCTTGGTCTCATCTGTTGACAAAACACTTTCCCAGAAGGATTTTGGCCTACTCACATACATTTTGGCAAACTGTAGTCTAGCTTTTTTAGGTCTCTGTGTCAGCAGTGGGGTCCTCCTGAGTCTCCTGCCACAGCATTTTGTTTCATTCAAATGTCGACGAATAGTTCGAACTAATACTGATGCACCCTGAGCCTGCAGCACAGCTTGAATTTCTTTGGAACTTGATTGGGGCTGCTTATCCACCATCTGGTCTATCCTGTGTTGCAACCTTTCTTCAATTTTTCTCTCCCATCTACATCCAGGTAGATTAACTAGTTGTAAAAAAATGTGGCCACCAGTGGCTTTCTCATAGAGAACACAGGTGCGCTCAGACAAACAAGTGCCCCAATGTATGGGAGAGTGATATCTGTCAGCTGAATAATCGGTTGAAGCATTGTTTAGCCGACAGCCATCTAATGTGCATGACTGGCTTTTGTGACTTTCTGACTATTAGTGGTGTGTCCAGCTTCACTTTTCTCTAGTAATACTGCACTGTGTGAACAAGAGCTAAGCAGATACATCATGTCTATCTGCAAATTTTGTAATTCATTCAGAGCGAAGGGATTGTATTTGTTCTATAAATTCTCATACTGCAGTTTCCTTAAAGGGAATCTATCACTAAGGTTTTCTGTGCCATTTTAGAGCAGCATGATGTAAGGGCAGAGACCCTGATACCAGTGATACAACATTTACTGGGCTGCTTGCTTTAGTTTTGATAAATGTGCTGCGGATCTACCAGTTAGGCCTGTTTCACACTTCAGTTTTTTTGTGTCAGTTAAAATCCGCCAAAATGGCGGAAAGCGGATCTGTTGCTAACTGATGTGAACGGATGCCACCGGACCGTTTTTTTTGGCGGATCCGATGAATGAAGAATTTTAACCGCAGCCCGGGAAGGAGAGAGAGAGAGAGGCGAGAGAGAGAGTTTTTTTCTGTCCGCCAGAAATGATTTCAGGGTTAAATTTCTGGCTGACTTCATTCCTCCGGTCATGCGCACTATAAAATGCGGATCCTGCAGCCAAAAAAACGTTGCATGGTCCGTCCAGGCATGTCGGCGGACGCAAAAATATTGACGGATCCGCAAAAAAACGGATCCAACGGATGGCCATCCGTCAAGATCCGCCGGTAATGCAAATCAATGGGGAAAAAAACGGATCCGCCAAAAAAATGGCGGATCCGTTTTTTTTGCAAAACGGCAGATTTTGACTGATGGTCAAAAACGGAAGTGTGAAACAGGCCTTATCTGAATGCTGACTGGCTGCTTTTTGTCTATGCACAGTGTACACAGAAATCTGCCAAATCACTGGTAGGGGTGGGGTTATACAAATCTCATGTATATGGAAGACTATCTGGCAGCAGGTTTACGAGTCCTTTAGTGATAATATGCTGCTGATAAAACCATGACTTTATCCAAAATACATTAAGCAGTCCAGTAAGTGACACATTGGTGGAATCTATGTCTCTGCCCCGACATCATGATGCTCTCAGATTAACCTGATGGCAGATTTCCTTTAATTAGTAAAGGGGTTTTGGACCACCTCAAACATTAAGGTGTGTGTTCTGCTCCTACTTTTGCACCCCCATGTGGGGAAGGTGACTTGACGGACAGACTTTACTGGAAGTAGGAGGGGACGGTTTGTGCACTATAGACGGAGATTTTCAATGACAGAAGGGTAACAGCTGGGAAAGATAGAAAATTGAGTGCAGTACCTAGAATTGACCACAAGATGGCAGGAGGAGTGTAGTTCAGGACTTAATATCAGCTTAGGGCTTAAGATACTGCTTAGTCATGAGGGGGGCGGGGAGATAAGAACCCAGGAGGGAAATTCCCAGTGAGAGATAGGACAGGTTAGGGTTCCAGGTTAGGCTAGTCCCGGGAGGTGCTCAGGAGAAGACTCAGGACAGAAGACTGAGACCGGTGGAAGAGTTCGACCGGGGGACTGACAGGAAAAGACAGTCAGGGGGTGGCCCTGACACGACGGACCGCAGGACAGACGAGGCCCCGGGGGGTGCCAATTGGACGACAACCTCGGGCAGGTGAAGTGCTGGAGGTAGATTGGTCTAGGACAGCCCCAGCGAAAGATCCGCAAGGGACGTCACTTCGACAGAAGGAAAGGTGAAGGTACCCGGGCCTGGAAACAGAGAACTGTAAAGGAACTGCGGTGCATGGCTATGGTCGTCAGGAGGATGGCCAATAATCCAGGATCTGTTACAACTGAAATCTGCCTCTGTCTTGTCTTTGCATTGCCTGGTGTCTGTGTCGTCTGGACGTGGTAAGCAGTGGACCACCCCCCAATCTGGCCCCTACCACACCCACAGTTACGCTTTTGTGCTTTAAACTCTCTACAAGGCTCGGACTAGCCCACAGGAGAACCCCTGTGGCAGGAGTGGCCACCTTCTTCTTATATGAGCAGTATTTGGCACAATACACTTTGTTTACTATGTACAGACAAAAGAAGCTTTTTTTATTCAACAATCAACCCATTTTATTGCTATAGATATTTGGGAACGAGGATAAAGTCATATCTACATATAGCGATGGCTCAGTGGTTAGCATTGCAGCGTTGAGGTTCTGGGTTCAAGTCCCACCACGGACAACATCTGCAAGGAGTTTGTATGTTCTCCCCATGTTTGCGTGGGATTACTCCGGGTTCTCCGGTTTCCTCTCACATACTGATTAGGAATTTAGATTGTGAGCCCCAATGGGGACAGTGATGATGATGTCTGTAAAGTGCTGTGGAATTAATATAAGTGATTAAAATAAATAGCTGAAAAGTGGGGCCCTGGTGTTAATGTTACTGGTGGGCCTTTGGCAGCCCAGCCCGACACTGCTCTCTACTAATGTGCAGTTGTGAAAAATGTTATTAGCACTTCCTCGGAAAGCGGTGTGACAACTAATATGGTCACTGTTATAGCTGTCACAGGGAGTCTTAACAAACTTTCCAAAGTTTCTGACTAGAAGGCCTGTATGTATGTAGCTTTTTTACTGCCTTTTCATGGATTTATCATTATGAACTCACATTGCTTTTTTTTTCACAGGGACGCTCCACAATATCTGGATTGACATCAGGATACCCCACGAAGTTCCAGTTATATATCCACAGCCCAGTGATTATTAATAAGCTCAATATAATGACAGAAGGAAAAGAAAATACCAGATCTACATTATTCAGTTCCTAACTTCATAAATGATGGCGGCAGATGGACTGGGCATGTAGCAAAAAAGGGTAAGGAGGGGGGACAGATTTTCAGTATTTTAGTCTTTGAAAGTGGAAGTCCACCCACGCATCCTAAAGCAAGGGGCTTAGTAGAAATAACAGAACATATTGTGTGCTGCGCTGCCCACATGCCACACACGGAGTCTGCCACAATGTAGCTCACATCTGCCCTGGAGTGACATAATCTGTTCCAAGAATACTTTCTGCTACTCTTCTGCCAGCCAAATCTTATGTCTTGGAGCCAACAAGCATCACAGTGCGTGAAAGTCCCTGGACTACTGAAGCAAACAGTGTAGCCGGACAATGAATGGAAGGGATTACATTAACTCTTAATAAGGCAAACCTATCTGGGAAAAGTAAAACATTCATGTAAATATGAAAAGGCTTGGAAATGTCTTAGAAGGTCAGTAATAATATATCATGGTGATATCTGATGAGAGAAATGCAAATCATGTCTAGCAATGCCAGAAGAGATTATGGCCACCATGCCGAAGCATCACACAATATTCCTTTTTTTTGCTTCCTATATATATATCATCATATATATATATATATATATATATATCATCCTATGCATACTATGAGTAAAATTTCAGAGTCCTGAACATGCAAATCGCAATTTTCTAAAAATAAAAAGCCTGCCACTTGATTGATACTGTTTAAGTCAAAGGCACCATGAATCTGAGCCTGGCCGACCAATTGATGTCAGGCATGTTTTTCTCTGAAACGCTCTGCGGGGGCGGATGTTTAAAAGAAAACATTGCTTTAAGAATGGACCGAGACTGTCAGGAGAGTCCTGACTAGTCAAACACGGCCCCCTTGTTCCTATCCAGGTGTGTACATAGGGAAAGACCTGTCTATCAACTAGAGTGGTTTGGAGGACAAACCAGCATGGGCTGGCGCTAGACTAGTCAGGTCTCTCCCTACAGTCCCAGTCCGTTCTTCCAACTAGGCATTCTCTGAAATGTCTGTGCATTCCAATAAAAACATCCCTGGTTACAATCCTTCAGCCAGGCTCCTATTCATGATGTCCATGGTTTGGGCAGCATGAATCAAGTGACAGGTTCTCTTTGAAGAGTCTCATTTTTGGCCTTTTTATCTTGGAGGCAATAGCTACACCTTTACCCTCTCAGATATCAGATGTTTGTGCCATCTACTTATGTCATGTTTAGTGAAAAATTCATCTCACAGTCTATGCATCATTAACGGACAGAAAGAGGTATATCGGGCAATTATCAACTTTTAGGCTGTGTTCACACACAGCGCATTTTTCTGCGTTTTTCTCACGGATTTACCAAAAAATCCACTCAAAAAATGCTTAAAAGAAGCTTCCCATTCATTTTAATGCATTTTGCGCATATTGATGCGTTTTTTTTCCGCAAAAAAAATGCTTCGCGGTAAAAAACGCAGCATGCTCATTAATTTAGCGGAAAATTCTGCATTTCTAGCTATTTTCTATGTGTCTGGGGACGCGCGGCAAAAACGCACAAAAATCGCGGCGAAAACACACGTTTCCTGGGAAGGAGTCCGGTGTTTATGCAGAAATTTTCTGCATACGTGTGCACATAGACTTATAGTTCTAGTAAGGGTTAGGCTAGAGTCACACGATATTATAAAAAAATCATTCAGCGTTGCATCCAGATAAGTGGGATGATTTTTCTTCTCAATTGTCAGGCCAAGGTCACGCGTTCAGTATTTGGTCAGTATTTTACATCAGCATCTGTAAGCCAAATCCAGGAGTGGAACAATCAGAGGAAAAGTATAATAGAAACACGTTACCATTTATGTATTTATCGCCCACTCCCGGTTTTGGCTTACAAATACTGAGGTAAAATACTGACCAAATACTGACCGTGTGAATGTGGCCTCATCCGTGTGCAGTCCGTATACAATCTATTTTTCTACTCAGAAGCTAATAATCATTTACATGACCAATTTTAGTTTCCTATGTTACAGTACTGCAATGTATCCCTAAAAACCGGATGCTCCAGATGACATCCGATTTTTTCCTCACACCCCTAGACTTGAATGGCTGTGTCTCATCCAGTTTTCAGGGGAAAATAGTAAATGCTGCAATTTTTTTGCTCACGCAGATCTAGTCAGTGAAAAAATTGCTCATCTGCACTGTTACTTTGAATTACATTGGTCCGAGTGCACTCCGTTTTTTTAACAAACGGGACTCGGACTTAAATATGGTTGTGTGCACGATTCCTTATAACTTGGTCTTCGTTCACCCAGGGCAACAATTCAGTTACTTACTCAAGCCCTATATTTTAATATTCTAGCCAATGCAGAGTGAAATGTTGGCATTCAACCCCCAAATGGCATTCCTTACCTGCCATTCTGGCTACACCCCAGGTTTTGATAAATGGGTGTGGTAAATGGGACTGCCAGAAAACACAACACTCTACGATTTCTAGCCGGCCCATAGACGTTGAAAGGAGCGAAAGTGGCGCATGCACACCTTTGCATCATTCATGGGCCTGTTCTTGGGTTCCAGAACCAAGATCTCTAGATCACTGGGATCCAAGTAGTCGGATTCCAAGAGATCTGCAAGTGATCTACTATCGCATGTATAGATGATAAATCGATTTTTTGAGAATAACCATGTCCTTTCTGCAGACATGGGGGACGAATTCAGCCTTTCTTAATGCCAGATTTCTGGTGTCAAAAAGTTGCAAAAGGCAGAGCAATGGATATTTGTAATTTTAGGCCAGGATCATCAGTTTTCCTAAAATAAATGTGTATCAAAAGAGGTCAACCACAGTGCAGCAATTTACTATAATGCACGCCAGAAAGCTATGATGCATTGTCGTTGAATTCTATGTGAGTTTATATCTGGCATAAATTGTATTTACTGGACTGTCAAAAATGGGGTTTTTAAAGTTATGTTCAAAGATTAACATAACTTTCAGGAGGTCTTCTAGCTCTGCTCAAACACCATAGGGGGAACTTATCACAGCTAGTGTTTCATATCTCAGTCTTTGACCAAAAGCCCAGTGGAGAGTAGGTGCTGGCATCTAATGGGATTAAACTATTGTGATCTGAGCTAGCCCCAATCAGAGCAGTTAGACTGAGGGGTCAGCTGTACAGCACAGCCATCACTTGAACTGTATGTAACAGGCTCAGCTCCTGACCCAGCTCCATACATGCAGTGTACACACAGCCGTTTGGGCTTCCTGAGGGCCCCAGCACTGCCACGTATTCCCCAGGTGCTGCTTCTGGTTTATCATCAGAAAATTACTAATTGTTTGCATCAGCATTTTGTGTTACATGTATTTTTTAAATCAAATTTGGCAATGCTTTTTTCCATATTACCATCTCAACTAAAAAAAGCTAAATTAGTTATTTTACAATTTTCACACCAACCACTGGGGCCTTTTTAAACAGGTCTTTTTAGGGAGACTTTTAAGAGTCGAGATTACAATGAGAGATATCACCTCTGTTCACAGCTAACAACATAGGATCCACCAATCACAATACGCGATGCCACCATGCTCCCCCACCCTTAACACCTTAGTGTCCGCCAATACGTCTTTTTAATGACCTGCGATATAAGCGACTAGCATCCACCGACGGGTGATAATCCTGTAGCTGTCGGCTGTACACTATAGCTGACAACTTGCTTCATTAGCCAAGATGAGTGTTGGGAAAATTTGCACCCTTATTACAGAGAGGCATAACTTTAGATCAGTGGGGAACGGGAGAAAAAGAGAAACCTTTCCAGAATCAGTAGAACAGCGGCAATTGGACAAGGTACTCAGTTTAAATATAAAAATCCAATGAATGGTCTTCTTAAAAGAAGTCTAGAGCAAATATTGAATAATACATATGGAACCAAAGTTTGTCAGTAGACACAGAAGGTGAAGAGTTAAATAAAAGGGAGTTTTCTGGAATTTTGTTGCTTGATCATGCAGAGGCCAACATCTCTTTATTACGCAGTGTGTCTGTCACTGCCAACCTGTAATTGCCTTTAGTTTAGCAAATATTCAGTGCACATCATCAGCTTTCCAGACCACTGTCTACATTCAGTCAGGCAGAACAGCAGCTCTATCATAGATGACAGTTATTGACAGGGGCCTTGATTGGACTCTGCACTCTGCATATTTAGAAAGAAAATACTGATCATCAAACACCCATCTCATGATAAAACCCCTCAGATCTCAGACTCGCACCAAAGCAAAATCACTCTGCTCTGACATCATGAACATTTCTTCATTTGGCAGGAAAAAGGATCCTACACATGTTCTCCACCCGAACATGTTCCAAAAGGGCTTAAACCAAGCTGATACAGAGCTGGCTTGTCCAGAACGTCATTTATGTTAGAATATATGTAATTACATGGGTGTCTATGAAGATCTTTTCAGACTACAGATGGTAACGAAAACAAACAAATGCATCCTGGACCAAATAAAGTACAAGTGTAAGGGTGACGGACTGTTCGGCTGCATTAATTCCCCAGAAACCAACAGTTGTGCTATTTGTACAGTAACATGCAGTTTAACATGTAATGTCAACAGTGATGTGCGTCTTTTACATTGTATAAGGGTAATTTACAGCATATAAAATATAAAGTGTTATTATGTGTAGTGTAGGGTAAGCACAGGGTTAGTCCTGGGATAGTATAGTACTGTTCATATAGTTAAGTGGCTTAGCAACCGCATAGGACATAAGATTGCCCCGTCACACACAGCGATCTCGCCAGCGAGATCGCTGTGTGTGACGGGGATCAGCGACCGGCCCCCCTGCCGGCTATCACTGATCGTGCTCGATCGGCCTGGGCCATTTTTCGATCGCTTGTCTCCCGCTGGCTATCGCGCATCGCTGTATGTGGCAGTGAGAGACCAGCGATCAGCGACGCTGGCCGTTGGTTTCTAATGTAAACATCGGGTATCCAGGAGCCGCGGCTCCTGGATACCCGATGTTTGCATTAGAAACCAGCGTCCAGCGTCGCTGGTCCTGATGGCTGGAGGGGCTGCCATGTGACAGCTTGCCAGCGATCAGCCTAACGATGTCCCAGCGATCCCATCATGTCGGATCGTTGGTGGGATCGCTGGGACATCGTTATGTGTAACGGGGCCTTTAGTCTATAGGATAGGATATAGTTAATGGAGAGAACTAGCCCAGCATGTGGGAACTAGTGTTAGTGAAGAGTGGGCACTTCCTGATAGGAGAGGAGATAGGGAAATACTGTGACAAGGTCAAGTTCAGAGTGAAGTGGGCTGCTAGGGCCAGCTTGTCCCAATCGTTTAAGGCAGCGATATCCCTTGTGCACATTCTTGCAACATATGGACCCTTGGGCTTGGTCCAGGTACTAGGGAGAGTGCCTGGTCTTTTAACATCTAGAGGTCAGTAGACATGGAATCTCTTGAAGGGCAGAAGGCTGGTCCCGGGTGCACTGCTGAAATAAAAAGTAAATTACTGAGGCTGACGGAGTCAGTGGGCTTAGGGATAGTTTAGGATCATAGAATCATAGAATCATAGAATCATAGAATCGTAGAGTTGGAAGGGACCTCCTGGGCCATCTGGTCCAACCCCCTGCTCAAAGCAGGATTCGCTAAATCATCCCAGTCAGATGTCTGTCCAGCCTCTGTTTGAAGACATCAATTGAAGGAGAACTCACCACTTCTCGTGGCAGCTTGTTCCACTCATTGATCACTCTAACTGTCAAAAAGTTTTTTCTAATATCTAATCTGTGTCTCCTCCCATTCAGTTTCATCCCATTGCTTCTAGTCTTTCCTTGTGCAAATGAGAATAAAGATGATCCTTCTACAATGTGACAGCCCTTGAGATATTTGTAGACAGCTATTAAGTCTCCTCTCTGTCTTCTCTTTTGCAAACTAAACAATCCCAAATCCTGCAACCTTTCCTCATAAGACAGGGTTTGCAGACCGGTCACCATTCTGATGAACAAGTGGTAGAGCTGAAGATGTGTTGTGCTAAGATACATGAAGTGCTGTGCCCTATCCCAATTGTTACATCTTGATAAAGTTGAACTTACTAGTAAACGTTTACTTGTTGCAATCAGCTTATTGTCCTCTAAATTGGTGCAGCGGCTTCTGAGGACAGAGGACCTTAGGCTGTGTGCCCATGTTGCAGAAATGCTACGGAAATGTCCGCAGCATTTCCGCAAGTCCCTGCCGCGGCTAAAACGCATGCGGAATTCACATGCGTTTTCCCACAAAACACAAGCGTTTTTAGCTTCCAGAATGCTTGCGCTTTTCCAAGCGATTTGAAGCATTGCGTGGAAAAGTGATTGACAGGTTGGTCACACTTGTGAAGCATAGCGCTTGACAAATGTGACCAACTTTTTACTATTGATGCTGCCTATGCGGTAAGGCTTCGGGGGCCATCAGAAGGTGAGTATATTCCTATTTTTTATTTTAATTCTATTTTTTACAGGAATATGGTACCCAGGGCCTGGAGGAGAGTTTCCTCTCCTCCAGACCCTGGGTACCATCCGCACATGAAGCGCTCACTTTACGCATGGTGGGCATAGCCACATGCGTAAAGTGAGCGTTTCAATGCAATCCTATGCCTGCGGAATCGCCGCGATGCCTAGTAGACCAACATCACAAAACAATCACTGACCTCAGGGAGACCAGTCAAAGAAAACACTGCGGCAGCTGGCAAAGGCGCTCAATCAGTGAAATCCTAGGTGTAATGCTCCCTGGGAAATATAAATATGCAAATAAAGTCCATGGAGCCTCATTTACAGTAAGAGTCTCAAACACGGGACTAGCCAGATCTTCCTCAAGGGAAGGTCCCTGCTGATTTTGTAAGTTTGCCCACTTGCAAAGACATGAACAGTCTATAATTTTAGGGGTAGTATCAGGATCCTGACAGTGCCGGCGTACAGCCTCTGCACTGTAGGGACCCCTGGGGACCAGGACAGCCAGAAAGTATAGGTGCACAGGACCTGAGTGATGAAGTTTAGTAAGCCGGCACGGGACCTACGGTCATGTGACTGCAAGGGGGCGGGGCTTAGCGTCCTGCTTTCAGAGAAGACAGAAAACTCAGAGTCAGGCAAAACAGAGGTAATTCACAGTATGGACAGCGAGGTACAGGAGGGATAAACAGACGGGAGGTCAGACAAAGCCAAAGGTCATACACAAGAGGGCGACGCAGTACCAAGGGGACGAGCAGAGAGAAGTCGGGTCACAAGCAGAGAGTCATACACGAGAGGTAGCGCAGTACAAGAGGGACAGGCAGAACTCGTAACAGGGACAGAACCGGATCAAAACCAAACAAGCAAGCAAGATATCAGGCACAAGGCACACGTACGCACAAGGTCAACTAACTCAGCCGAGTGCAGGAGTATAACTGACACCGGACCTAGGTCCTGTGAGCATTAAATAGCCGCCCTCTGCCAGGGAGAGGCGGAACAATTAACCCCCAGTCAGACCAGGACGGGCCAAAGCGAAACCCCATCCTGGATCATGACAGGTAGATTACTTTTAACATTGAGAGATAGAATATCAAAAATGAAATCCAGAAAATCACATTGTATAAATTATATAAGTTTATTTGCATTTTGCAGTGAGAAATAAGTATTTGATCCATCTGGCAAACAAGAATAAATACTTGGTGGCAAAAACCTTGTTGGCAAGCACAGCAGTCAGACTTTTTTGTAGTTGATGATGAGGTTTGTGCACATGTCTACAACAAAATTTGAAAACCCTGAAAAAAACACTTTACAACTTTAAAGATAAAGAAAAGACACCGCCTGAATTTTCCCAGAAGTTACAGTACTTCAGACAAAACATCACAGTAGGAGACCAGGTTGTACAGAGACCTGTTGAGGACAAAGCAATGGGAGCCACAGAAGCACCAGAGTAGGAGTTACAGAAGGGTTTTTTAAATTCAGTTTTCACTATCCATAGTGTGGATTTGCTTTGGCAATCACTGTAGTTTTTTGAGTAATTTCTGTTGAAATTTTCTACAGAAATTCTACCCTGTGTGTCAGTACCCTGAGGCTGGATTCACACACCAGTGTTTCATGGTCTGTACTCAAACTGAGAAGCATGGAATGTCCATGTGTCTCCTGGCCCAAAATCAGTGTTCACAAGTCTATTTTTTAGCAATGCACATGCCCAGAACACTAAAGCTGCTCAAATACATGGGCAGCATGGTGGATAATAAGAATAATAATAATCTTTATTTATTTTTTATTTTTATATAGCGCTAACATACTCTGCATCGCTTTACAATTTGGACACATTATCATCGCTGTCCCCAATGGGGCTCACAATCTAGATTCCCTATTAGTATGTCTTTGGAGTGAGGGAGGAAACCCACGCAAATACAGGGAGAACATACAAACTCCTTGCAGGTGTTGTCATTGGTGGGATTTGAACCCAGGACTCCAGCGCTGCAGTGCTAACCACTGAGCCACCATGCTGCACTGCAGTGCTGGGGTCCTGGATTCAAATCCCACCAATGACAACACCTGCAAAGAGTTTGTATGTTCTCCCCGTGTTTGCGTGGGTTTCCTCCCACACTCCAAAGACATACTAGTAGGGAATCTAGATTGTGAGCCCCATTGGGGACAGTGATGATGATATCCTTAAAGTGCTGTGAAATTAATGGTGCTATATAAATGAGTAAAATAAATAGAAACAGTGGCATGTAAAAGTTTGGCCACCGCTGGTCAAAATTACTGTTTATTGTGAACTGTTAAGCAAGTTGAAAATTAAATGATCTCTAAAAGGCCCAATTGTAAAGATGACACATTTCCTTTGTATTTTAGGCAAATATATATACAATATATATTCATCTTTTACATTTAAAAAATTACAAACAGGCAAATGGGTTGATGCAAAAGTATAGGCATGCTGCATGGTTAGTACTTAGTAGCACCACCTTTTGGAAGTATCACAGCCTTAAACGCTTTTTCATAGCCAGCCAAGAGTCTTTCAATTCTTGTTTGAAGGACTGTCATCAATTCTTCCTCAAAAAATTCTTCTAGTTCTGTGAGATTCCTGGGTCACCTTGCATGCACTGCTATTTTGAGGTCCATCCACAGATTTTCAATGATGTTCAGACCAGGGGACTGTGAGGGCCATTGTAAAACCTTCAGCTTGTGCCTTTTGAGGTAATCTGTTGTCAATTTTGACGTGTACTTAGGATCATTATCCATTTGTAGAAGCCATCCTTTTTTCAACTTCAGCTTTTTTACAGATGGTGTTATGTTTTCATCAAGAAATTGTTGAAATTTCATTGAATCCATTCTTCCTTCTACCTATGAAATGTTCCCCGATGCCATTGGCTGCAACTCAACCCCAAAGCATAATTGACCTACCCCTATGCTTAATGGTTGGTGAGATGTTCTTTACCTAAATGTGCCCTTTTTTCTCCACACATACCTTAATCATAGAATCATAGAATCGTAGAGTTGGAAGGGACCGCCTGGGCCATCTGGTCCAACCCCCTGCTCAAGGCAGGATTCGCTAAATCATCCCAGTCAGATGTCTGTCCAGCCTCTGTTTGAAGAATTCCATTGAAGGAGAACTCACCACTTCTCGTGGCAGCCTGTTCCACGCAATCACTCTAACTGTCAAAAAGTTTTTTCTAATATCTAATCTGTGTCTCCTCCCATTCAGTTTCATCCCATTGCTTCTAGTCTTTCCTTGTGCAAATGAGAATAAAGTTGATCCTTCTACAATGTGACAGCCCTTGAGATATTTGTAGACAGCTATTAAGTCTCCTCTCAGTCTTCTCTTTTGCAAACTAAACATTCCCAAATCCTGCAACCTTTCCTCATAAGACAGGGTTTGCAGACCGGTCACCATTCTGGTCACTCTTTTCTGAACTTGCTCCAGTTTGTTGATGTCTTTTTCAAAACTGGACACAATATTCCAGATGAGGTCTGACCAAAGAGGAGTAGAGGGAAATAATGACTTCACGTGATCTAAACTGTATGCTTCTGTTAATACATCCTAGAATTGCATTTGCCTTTTTTGCTGCTGCATCACACTGTTGACTCATATTCAGTTTGTGATCTATTAGTATACCCAAGTCTTTTTCACATGTGCTGTTGCTTAGCCCGATTCCTCCCATTCTGTATATGCTTTTTTCATTTTTATTGCCCAGATGTAGTATTTTGCATTTTTCCCTGTTAAAAACCATTCTGTTAGCTGCTGCCCACTTCTCCAATTTATTTATATCTTTTTGAATCCTCTCTCTCTCTTCTCTAGTATTAGCTATCCCTCCTAGCTTTGTGTCATCAGCAAATTTAATCAGTTTACCCTCAATTCCTTCATCTAAATCGTTGATAAAGATGTTGAACAATACAGGGCCCAGGACAGAGCCCTGTGGTACCCCACTTGAGACATTCTTCCAACTGGATGTGCAGCCATTTACGACCACTCTTTGGGTCCGGTCACTAAGCCAGCTATGAATCCACCTAACAGTTGCCTTGTCCATTCCATACTTAGTCATTTTTTCAATAAGGATTGTATGAGATACTTTGTCAAATACTTTGCTGAAGTCAAGATATTCTATATCTACAGCATTTCCTTGATCCACCCAATCAGTGATTCCGTCATAGAAGGAAATTAAGTTAGTCTGACATGACTTATTAGTTACAAACCCATGCTGACTCTGTTTAGTCACTTCATTCTTATCCAGGTACTGACATACATGTTGTTTAATAATTTGTTCAAACATCTTTCCTGGTAAAGAAGTGAGACTCACCGGCCTATAGTTGCCTGGGTCCACCTTCTTCCCCTTTTTGAAGATAAGAACATTTGCTCTTCTCCAGTCTTCTGTGACTTCTCCTGTTCTCCAAGAATTTTCAAAGATTATGGAGAGGGGTTAAAAAATTTCTTCTGCTATCTCCTTCAGTACTCTGGGGTGTAATTTATCTGGACCTGGAGACTTGAATTCATTTAGGTTAGCTAAGTGTTTCCTCACTATCTTTCTGTTTATAGATATCCTGGATTCTTCTATTCCCTTAATAGGACAGTGAAGAACAGTTGATGTTACATTTCCTTTCTGAGAGAAAACAGATGCAAAATAGGAATTTAAAAGTTCAGCCTTCTCAACATCCTGTCTTACCATTTCATCATTTTCATCCTGTAAAAATCCTATAGCATCTTTGACTTTTCTTTTACTTTTGACATATCCCCAAAATCCTTTATTATTGCTTTTCACATCTCTTGCAAGCCTCAATTCATTGTCAGCTTTAGATAATCTGATTTGTGCCCTGCAGGTTCTGCAGACAGCATTATATTCTTCTTTAGATATGCCTCCCTCTTTCCATTTTATAAACATTTTTTTCTTCCTTTTTAGCATGTGCTTAAGTTCTGTGTTCATCCATCCAGGCTTCCTTAAATGCTTCCTATTCTTCCCTCTTTTCGGAATTGTTAACATTTGTGCTTTGAGAATTTCATTTTTCAAGATTTCCCATCCTTCCTGGACATTTTTGTCTTTAAGGATATCCAGCCATTGGATCCCTCCAATTCTCTTTCTGAATCCCTTAAAATCTGCCTTTCTGAAATCTAACCTTGACGACTGAGTTTTCACAGGTCTTCCTCCTCTAGTTATCCAAAATTCTAAAATAGCATGGTCGCTACCTCCTAGGGTCCCAGCCACTTTTACCTCCTCAACCGTTTCCTCCCTGTTTATAAGGATTAGATCCAAGGTAGCAGTTCCCCTCGTTTTCTCCCCTACCTTTTGGAAGATAAAGTTGTCAGCAAGAGAGGATAAGAATTTCCTTGACCTGTTAGTTTTGCCTGAGAGAGATTCCCAACAAATGTCTGGATAGTTGAAATCTCCCATGACAACTATGTCATATTTTTTGGAGAACTTAGCCATTTGATGCATAAAGAGTTCATCCATGTCTTCAGCTTGCACAGGCGGCCTGTAGTAAATGCCTACAATGGTGTCCTTTCCATTGTTCTGTCCTTGTATTCTTACCCAAACAGTTTCCACAGAACTCCCAGTCTCTGAAGCTTCAATCTCTGTGCAGATATACGTGTTTCTAACATACAATGCGACACCTCCTCCTCATTTATCAAGTCTGTTTCTTGCAAATAAGTTGTATCCTTCTAGTCTTGTATTCCAATCATGTGTATTGTCCCACCAAGTTTCAGTGATTCCAATGACATCATATTTCTTTTCCTGTGTTAGTAGTTCCAATTCTCCTTGTTTGTTGCTCATGCTTTGTGCATTAGTATAGAAACATTTTAGTTTGTGATTGGTTTCTCTTTCTCCAATATTTTTATTAATTAGATTCTTTTGTCTTTGTTCTTCCTTTCCACTTCTAATAGCAGAGTTCTCAATAGCATTTGTCAGGTGTATGGCTTTTTCTGGTCTTTTGCTTCCCTTCCCATGTTGTTCTAGTTTAAAGCTCTCCTTACAAGTGTAGCAAGGTGACTTCCAAATACATGCTTTCCAGTCTTCGTAAGGTGCACCCCATCTCTAGCAAGTAGTCCATCGTATAAGTAATTCACTCCGTGATCCAGAAATCCAAATCGTTGCTGACGGCACCATCGACGTAGCCAGTTGTTCACCTGCAGAATCTTATTCCACCTCCTTGTTCCATGGCCATCCACTGGGAGGATGGAAGAGAAGACCACCTGCACTCCCAGTTCTTTCACTTTCTTGCCTAAGTCTTCAAAGTCTCTGCAGATGGTTTCCACCTTTTATCATTGCGGCCAAAGAGTTCTATTTAAACCTCATTAATCCACAAGAATTGTTTCCAAAACGCATCAGGCTTGTTTAGATTTTCTTGTGCATACTTCTGATGCTGAATTTATGGTGAGGAAGCAGGAGAGGTTTTCTTCTGATGACTCTTCCATGAAGGCCATATTTATGTAGGTGTCTGAACAGTAGAACAATGTACCAAATTTCCAGAGTCTGCTAAATTTTTCTGGAGGTCTTTTACTGTCAAGTGAGGGTTCTGATTTGCCTTTATAGCAATCCTATGAGCAGCTCTCACTGAAATTTTGCTTAGTCTTCCTGACTTATTCTTGACCTCCTCTTCTCCTGTTAACCTCCATTTCTTAGTTACATTTTGAACTGAGAAAAGGGCAGCTTGAAAACACTTTGCTATCTTCTTATAGCCTTTTCCAGCATTGTGGGCCTCCACCATTATCATTTTCAGAGTACTAGGTAGCTGCTTAGAAGAACCCATGGCTGAAGTTTTTGGCATAAGGTTAGAGGAGGCTGGGTTTTATAAAGTTTGCAAATTTGTATCACCTGGAATTCCAATGATAGTGAACAAGCCATAACCCTAACAGGCTAATTAAAGTCTGAAACCTTAATCAAAGTTATCTGAGCACACAAATCTCCAAGGGTGCCCACATTTTTGCATCGGCTCATTTTCATTTTTCTAATTTTTAAAAAGAAAAAAACGACAATGTATATACTTTTTGCCTAAAATACAAAATAAATGTGTCATCTTTAACTTTAGCCTTTTTAGAGACCAATTCAACTTCAACTTGCTTAAAGCCCCAGTCTCACATAGATCGCTAGCGAGATCACTGAAGCGTCACCGATTTTCTGATGCAACAGCGATATCGCTACATGTGACACGCAGCGGCGACCGGCTCCCCGCTGGATATCGCTGATCGTGCTCGAATGTCCTGGGCCATTTTTTCGTTGTCGGTGTCCCGCTGGGCAGCATGCTTCGCTGTGTTTGACCCAGACGAGCGACCTCATTGGCGACGCAGAACTCAGGGACGCAGGCTGGAATAGCTCAGAACAGCTGCTGTGTGACAAGGTACCAACGACCGCCAAGGTCGTTATACGGATGGCCGGATCGTTGCTGCGTCGCTGAAGAGATCTGCCTGTTTAGCAGCTTACTAGCGACCATTTAGCGACGCACCAGCGATCCCTACCAGGTCGTATTGTTGTCGGGATCGCTGGTGCGTCGCTAAGTGAAACGGGACCCTAACTGTTCATAACAGTAATTTTGACCATTTTTACTGGGTCCATTACAAACGGATGACAACTACACATGTGAACACAGCCTTAGGCCTCTTTCACACTTCCGTTTTTTCTTGTCAGTTAAAATCCGCCGAAATGGCGGAAAGCGGATCCGTTTGTAACTGATGCAAACGGATGCCATCGGACCGTTTTTTTGACGGATCCGTTGAATGCAGAATTTTAAAGGAACCGCAGTCCGGGAAGGAGAGAGAGAGAGAGAGAGAGGTTTTTTTTCCACCGCCAGAAAGGATTTCAGGGTTAAATCCCCGACTGACTTCCTTTCTCCGGGCATGCGCACTGTAAAATGCGGATCCTACAGCCAAAAAAAGTTGCAGGGTCCGTCCAGGCATGTCGGCGGACGCAAACATTTTGGCGGATCCGCAAAAAAAAACGGTTCCAACGGATGGCCATCCATCAAGATCCGCCGGTAATGCAATTCTATGGGGAAAAAAACGGATCCGCCAAAAAAAATGGCGGATCCGTTTTTTTCAAAAACTGGCGGATTTTGACTGATGGTCAAAAACGGAAGTGTGAAAGAGGCTTACTGAAAGGTGTCATCATTTTTTCATTAGCGTTTTAGAAAAGCTACTATAATTGCATTGTTTTCTGAGGACCAAGCGCATCTAATTCACGTGGACTTTATGTCATTTCTTACTAGCTTGTAACTGGGACAAAGTTTCATAAGTCTGAATTTTAATTCTACTTCTCTATACTGCTAATTCTGCATAATTGGCACAGCGTGGGAGCACGGACCAGATCCAAGAAATATATGAGAGCGATTATGATTTCTCTTTTTTTTCTGAACTTGTGCTAGTCACGACACATAAGGGCAGATAACCTTTTGCATACTAAAAACTTACAGGTCTGTGCCTCGTATTAATAATCTATATGTCCAAGATGCAGTCTGTGTATCTGTGCATTCAGGTCAGAGGGAAAAGCAAAACACATTGGGCAAAAATGAATGAAATTCAAGGGTTACAGGAGCAACATAAAGCAGTCTATCATGAATTTCGCTATAATGCTACCCTTTGTCTACGTATAGTACCAATTAGAATATGAGCCGTAAAACATTTGCATATCAATCCTTTGTGATCAAATATATAGAACTTATAATTTCAGTATATGAAATGATTGTGTTAAAAAACGTATTGCTTGTGGTCTATGTAGTGGGAGCTTCTCCACTGGATAGAATGAATTGTCATTGCTATTTTGAGCATTGATTCTTTTGGCTTTTAGATTGGAAGGAAACTTCCACATTTCTGAGAACCTCCAAGTTAATGTTGATTTGGCATAGATAGAACTTAGATGCCTCTATCACTTAAACCAGGGTTCCCAAATTCCAGTCCTCAAAGCCCACCAACAGGTCATGTTTTCAGGATTTCCCTTGGCTCCATGAAGCCTTCATGTGTTCTCTATGGGGAAAGTGGAGTAAGACGCTGCCAGATTCATATGTCAATGACTTATCTGTTTGCAAAACGAAAAGACTGGTTGAATAAATCCAAACTGCAGATCCTTTTCTCCCTTGATACCACCGGTCACAGGAGGGTCTGGAGGGCCCTTATGCGCATGCCCTTTATGGCGAATCCAGCTGAAATCTGCAGGTTCAGTCAACTTGGTGAACACATTACAGTTTATTAAAGGTAGAGAATTTTTTTATTCTGATAAAAAAACGCTGTTCTCCGACCCCTGAACTCGGGCTGGCAGCTGCATTTTGACGACCATCGGCTCTTTAATTTATTCCTGCACTGCGATCATGTGCAAATGCTGTTCACTACTGAACGCTACATGCAATGAAAGATTACATACTTTGTGGGCAGAGTTAGCGAGCAATGCGTTCCCATTCCCAAAAGACAGCAGCGGCGGAGTACTGACAATGCGATATGCACCCCAATGGCCACATATGGATGAAATGGTGCGCGCAAAGTGAGTAGAAAATGTCCGCTATAGCGATTTGCTCAGGTAGGCATTTGGCAGCGTTCTCACAGTGAGGGTGTGTGCACACACTGCGGATTCTGCTGCGGTTCCGCAACGGATTTGGCCGCTGCGGGTCCGCAGCAGTTTCTGCTGTGGTGTACAGTACCATTATTCCCTATGGGAATACAAAACCGCAGTGTAGATGATGTGGATCTTTCCGCGCGGTTTTTCTGCGGTTTTGAAACATGTCAATTCTTTCTGCGGAATCCGCAGCGGTTTGCCATCTCCTCCATTGTGGAGATGAAAAACCGCAGGGCAAAACCGCAGAGCAATCCGCAGGTAAAACCGCAGGTCTTTTGACCTGCAGATTTACCTGCGGATTTTACAAAATCTGCGCAGCCAAAACCGCACCCCAATCCGCAGCGTGTGCACGTAGCCTAAATCATTTCTAGCAAAACAGAAAAATGGCCTTTCAGCATAAGGCAAAACAAAATAGTCCATAAAGTGGTACAGGGCTCATGACTTCACAATATCATCAATCTAACCAGAATTAGGAGATCTCTCCAACTCTCACAGAGACCAGGTTGCAGAGATGTTTCCACCTCTACATATAGACAGTTATGAGCAGGTCAGCTGCCCTTTTAAGCCAGCTGCACCTGGTGGATTGCAGGATGGGAATGACCAGTCATTCCAGACACCTTTACCCTTTGCTACTCCACCAAGTAATATCTTTCAGCACTCAGAACTGGAGCCTTTTGCAGGTGTCACATTACTGAGGCCAGGTACCTTGGTGACACATCACTCCATCTCTGACTTTTTAGCAGACAGCATCTTTCTACATCACCTTTAATAGGGAACAGGAAGTGAAATCATTTCAGTCCATGCTCAACAGAGGAGCTTAGAGTGGAGGCTTGGAATGCACAGTGTGTTCCACAATCAGGAACCAAATGGCTGATATATTTACCTACAGTGGCCACCAGAGGCTATTCAGAAATAACTGGCCCTAAACGTATAAGGCATTGGGGTATATAAAAAAAATAGATGTCAGATGGAACTAGCAAAGCAAACTCGTTTGTTTATACCACTAGGGTTCTTGGACTACATCTAGAAAATCCACCTGGTCTCTTGCTGGATAATTTTCTTATCCCAGTCCCCATGTCTCACTGACGGAAGCCCAACCTCAATGACACAAAACAAGATAGAACCAATATCACTCCCATATTTTGAATAAACATGGCGTACTAGAGGGGTATCTTTCCTATGTCGGATGTCATCAAAATGTTCAGATATACAGACCCGGAGCTGTCGTTTTGCCTTACCCATGTAATCTAAAGTCAGTGAAATATTTTACCTCACAAAATGAATCCTCTGTGATCCCCTGTAGTAATGTCAGTATTATCTTTTGCTTCCTCCCCTGCCCAGGAGATGTAGTATGCTCCATACACGGTCAGACACAGGCAATTTTTAAAATGAACCCTTTTAATGTGACCTGCTTCCTCTGCCTGTAGACACTTCACACATCTGCCGCCGGGATCAGCTGAATGATTCACAGCGCCTGCGTGCAATTCACGCAGGTGCAGTGCGATGGTATTCCACTGGTGGTACCGTGCAAGAGGCTGCATGAGTGTATGAGTGTGAAAGTGTGAGTGTATGAGTGTGAATTGCATGAATGTGTGTGTGTGAGTGTGTGTGTGGTGCGTACCGCGCATAGAGTGTGTGAGTGTGTGTGGTGGGACGGTTTTCCGCTGGTGGTACCGCGCAATAGGTTGGTACCAGCAGCAGTTTTCATATTGAGACACGCATCACTTGGGTGTCCCAATAGGGCGGTCAGTGAACTTCCTCTGCTTGGAATTCTGGGATACGGTGACATCTGGACAAAACAGGAAATGAAAACATCACAAGGCAATTATATAAATACTAGAGGTGTGCCCGATGCTATCGCATCGGAGGGGAAGTGTGTGTGAGTACATGTGTGTGTGTGAGTACGTGTGTTTGTGTGACTACGTGTGTGTGTACGTGTGTGTGTATGAGTATGTGTGTGTCTACTTGTGTGTACGTGTGTGTGTACACGTGTGTGTGTATGTGTACATGTGTGGAGTACATGTGTGTTTGTGTACGTGTGTGTGAGTACATGTGTATGTGAGTACGTGTGTGTGTACGTGTGTGTGTGTGAGTATGTGTGTGTACGTGTGTGTACTTGTGTACATGTGTGTATACACATGTGTGTGTACGTGTGTGTGTGTGTGTGAGTACATGTGTGTGTGTGAGTACATGTGTGTGTGTCCCTTAGCTGCCTGCCCACCCACCTCCGTGCAGTCACAGCCAACAGGAAAGAGGGTGGTTTGCGGCCTGTGCTGGAGATGTGAGTATGTGTGTATATGTGAGTACGTGTGTGTGTATATGTGAGTACGTGTGTGTATGAGTACGTGTGTGTGAGTGTGCATACATGTGTGTGTTTACGTTCATGTGTGTGTGATACCCTCCTCATTACACCCCCTCATTGGCAGCGGTGGGTCCAGTGGGGGTGGTCCGGCGGCGTGGCCAGCAGTGGGATGCAGCGGTGGGTGGGGGGTCCTGGCGGCGGTGGCAGGCAGCCGGCAGGAAAGATCGTGGCTTGTGGCCTGTGCTGGAGACGGGGTGCGGCGCCACCAGAGGGCGCCCGCACCCCATCTCCTGCACAGGCCGCAAGTTGCGGTCTTTCCTGCCGGCTGTGACTGCACTAAGGTGGGTGGGCAGGCAGCCGCGGCGGGTCTGGCGGTGGTCGGTCCAGAAGCGGCGGCGGGTCCAGCAGCGGCGACGGCGGGTCCAGCAGCGGTAATGGCGGGTCCGGCGACGGGGGGGGGGGTCCAGCGGCGGCGGGTTCCGGCAGTGTCCCGCTGGTGGTTCTATGGAAGGGCCTGGTACCACCAGCGGGTGCCATATTGGAATACCCATCACTAGGGTATTCCAATATGGTGGTCAGCGTACTTCCAGTGCGGCACGGTGGATTGTGGGATTCGGGGACATCCAGATGGAAGTGGATGATGGACAATGTAAGGCAATTATATATATAGATAGAATGTATGTTACTATGTAATGCTGTAAGCTGATAATGGCAAATAACTGACTGATTTTTGCCTTGATCTGTAGACTAATCAGGGTTTCGATTAGTGGAATGCAGAGAGTTGTTTGGCAAGAAGAACTTTCCAATGAACAGTGCCAGACAACAAAGTGAAAAATACAATACGGCGCATCAACTCATCAGCTATGAATTGGCTTTCGTCATACTCATTCACGTCACCAATATGATGTAACGGTTGGCAGAAAATAGTCCAAATCAGCCTTTCCAGGTGCCCAACTTTTGTAGTGTGTGACCATTCTCAGAGCCATGAACACAGTGAAATTCCCCTTAAAGATAACAATAAAGAAAAGAAATGTAAATTTAATAGCATTTGCTATTAGTGCAATTATCTACTTAAGTAGTGGCGAAGTGCTAATTTCATGCTCATTATCAGTTATCGTGCTAACTGCTCAGCTGCCACAGTTCTCTCCTTCTGTGTAAGTACATTCACGAAGTGCTGGTGGTGAGGGGGACATAGGTAATCGTTATGGATCTGTGAGGAGCTCAGAAAGCCACATCACTCTCTGCTATGTAGGTGGACATGTTGATTGGCAGCTTCCGTGCTTGGTTTACCAAAATGAATTATTGACTTTTTCTCCAGCGTTGAGAAACTAACAAACTTATAGGTGAAAAATATTTCTCAATGGATATTTCTGAACAGAGAGTAAAGACGTTGGACTGAATGCATACCTCAAAACCAAAGATCATGGGTTAGATGTAGATAAGGATACTGTATGTTTACTCTTTGACTTGTTCTGTACACGTTTTCTAATACTGACTACTACCGTTTCATTGGTTCAAGGGTAACTACAACGATAAGTAGTCATTTAATGGTCGCGTCTACAGTATGCAATTTGATTTTATTTGATAAATTGGCAATAGGCAAATCATTTTATTTTAACATTATGCTATTTTGCCCCCGATAAATCAATCCTAAGTGCCAGGCAATAGATGTTCCCACCTTTTGCTTTATTTACTGTTCACTGCCTAGTATAATTTCTCTGCAGTAGCAGGTAAGACAAAATGGTTTACAGGAAGTGGGCATTATGTGAACTTTCATATCGATCAGTCAAGACAAGACATTTGCTAATGGCAGGGGCAATTAATTCTGGGAAGTGAAAAAAAAACATAGTTCAAGCACCAATAGTGCTGACAGAATGCTAATAAAAGGAACTACCTACTCAAGTGGATGACAATTTACAAAGGATGAGAATCAGGACATTTCCTGGACAAATTAGACTAGATTGTGCACCAAAGCAATTTTACGTGATACAGAGGATGGAGACAGCAATACTGTACTTTATTACTGGTTTATGTTAAAGTTGAATTCATTATTATTATTATTTATATAGCACCATTGATTTCATGGTGCTGTACATGAGAAGGGGTTACATACAAATTACAGATATCACTTACAGTAAACACGATAACAATCACAGACTGATGCAGAGGGGAGAGGACCCTGCCCTTTCGTTCTTACATTCTACATTAAGGTGGGAAAGGAGACAGTAGGTTGGGGGGTTGCAGCAGCTCCGGCACTGGTGGAGGTGGTAGCTCCGGTAGTGGTGAAGAGGCAGCGGGGTCATTGCAAGCTGTAAGCTTTCCTGAAGAGGTGGGTTTTCAGGTTTCGTCTGAAGGATCCGAATGTGGTTGATAGTCGGACGTGTTGGGGCAAAGAATTCCAGAGGATGGGGGATATTCGGGAGAAGTCTTGGAGGCGGTTGGTTGAGGAGCGAATAAGTGTGGAGGAGAGAAAGAGGTCTTGGGAGGACCGGAGATTACGTGATGGAAGATATCGGGAGATTTGTTTAGAGACATATGGAGTAGACAGGTTATCAATGGCCTTGTAGGTCAGTATTAGTAATTTCAACTGGGTACGCTGAGGGAATGGGAGCCAGTGAAGAGATTTGCAGAGAGGAGAAGTGGGGGAGTAGCGATCTGAGTGTCATCAGCATAAAGGTGGTACTGGAATCCATGAGACTTTATGAGTTGTCTCAGGCCAAGTATATAGATTGAAAAGAGTAGGGGTCCTAGAACAGAGCCTTGGGGGACTCCAACAGAGAGAGGGTGGGATGAGGAGGTAGTGTGGGAGTGGGAGACACTGAATGTGTGGCTGAAAAGGTATGAGGAGATCCAGGATAGGGCGAGGTCTTTGATGCCAAAGGAGGAGAGGATCTGTAGTAGGAGGCAGTGGTCAACTGTGTCGAACGCAGAGGACAGGTCTAGAAGGAGGAGTATAGAGTATTGTCCGTTAGCTTTGGTTGTAAGTAGGTTTTTAGTAATTTTGGTCAGGGCCATCTCAGTGGAGTGATTGGGGTGGAAACCAGATTGTAGATTGTCAAAGAGCAAGTTAGATGAGAAGTGGAAGGAAAGTTCAGTGTGGACGTGCTGCTCTATTTAAAGTTATTATTACTTACTTCCTCATACATTGTGCTGTTCCATCTAAGGCTATGATTGCATGCTTATATGTGTTATGTTACCTTTCTTTGTATTCAGTTTTGCATTTGGTCTGCTACCACCTGCTGTCCATTTCTGTATAACAGACGGCAGCTAATTAATTCTAGTACATGCCTCCCACTTCCAGGTCAGTGACTCCTTCTCTTCCTGCCGGTGGCCATGACTAGTTTCTTTTTCACCCGGGAGAGACACCTTTACCAGGCTGTGGAAGGCATCAGTTTTTTGACCACACACACACACAATTTTCTAAATTTGCTGAATCATCTTGCTGCATACCTTGCTGCACACATCTTGCTGTACCACCTGGGTTGTTACACCTGCATTTCTGGAGAAGTACTGCATTACCAATCATACGCTGGATGTCCAGATTTCCAATAAACAAGTCTGGACTTCACAATATCTGGTGTGTATCATCTCTCCGGACGCATGAACAGCAAAACAGCAACAATGATCCTGTCTGCTCTGCATCGAGGAAACGGAAGGTAGGAATCTCTCCCAACTGCACTCAACTACACCTCCATTCGCCTCATGTGGGGACAGAACAGTCAAAAAACTGCCTTGAAGCCCGGCAAAAATCACCCTTAGATCCTAACCCGCCTGCCCACTCACATACTGCAGCCCTGCTCTGCTAAGAAACTCTGCAGCGTCACCCCAGACCGCATTGTGCATAGAGACTGTCTGTGTATTATACAACATTGCTGCAGATTGTCGGACTGCAAAACCCCACAATTCTCTAAAAACGCATTGGGGATCTCGTCAGGACGTCTTAACTAAGCTGCACTGCGATTTCCAGCCCCCAATTCAAAAGTTCAGTTTCTTCAAGAGACAGTGCACCTTAAATCAAAATGGCCGAAAACGACCCTGCACAGTCTCCCACTGCTGAAACAGAGCAAATACTACTCGATACTGTCCATTATGAAGAGGGGGAAACAGAGCCAGCTTCAGAAACAGACCAAGACTCACGACCAAGACGCTCTGTCAAACCAACCATAAAGGTCATCGAAAACTATCACAGTACAAAGGATGAGTTTAATGACAACCTGGACGACCTATGGGAACGAGTCACCTCATGTCAAGCATCCAACGCCACAAAAATGATGCACGAGTCTACAGGACACAATAAAACGGCTAGACACGGCCCATGGAAGATACAAGAGACTGTCCGCAAGGTAAGTTGCCTTCCTAAAAGACTCTAACATTGAGAAGCCTCATCAGAATTAAGCAAAGTGGATTCCACAGAAAGAGAAAGGGACGCCGCTGTGCAAGACGCCAAAGATAAAGCAGAGCTCCGTATCACTTTCTGCAAGAAGCTGGATCTCACAGGTCAGGCTCATCCAGACACTCTGCTCGGTCATACAAATCATCTTGCTCAAGAACTTCAGCCCTCAGCGACAGAATCCTAGAGGCCCATTTAAACGCAGAGCGATCCAAACTAAGACGCTCCTACACAGACAAGAAAGTGGAAGCAGAGGCAGAAAGCAAGAAAGCAGAGGCAGAAGCCAAGAAAGCGAAAGCAGAAGCAGTGGCAGAAAGCAAGAAAGCAGAGGCAGAGGCAGAAGCCAAGAAAGCAGAAGCCGAGGCAGAAATCAAGAAAGCAGAGGTAGAGGCAAAAGCCAAGAAAGCAAAGGCAGAGGCCCAAGCAAAGATCCTTCAAACAGAAGCAGAGGCTCGGGCAAAGATTCTTCAAACAGAAATGGAGGAAAAAAAATCGCATTAGCTGAAGTAAAAATACTTGAGCAAGCTGTTGTGAGTTGATTTTTCCATTCACCATTGAGGTGTGATGAACTCCCTCCTCTAGTGAAGGAAGGTAGTGAGACTGATTACCAAACACCTGGGCAGCTAGATGATGACTGGGTGGCTGGAATTGAGGACTGGATATAAGGCTGCCGACGCCCTTCTTCCTGGCTGGTGATTTTCCTGCTGGATTCTTGGAGACCAGTCTGATTCCTGCATCTCAAAGCTAAGTTTTTCTGCTCTGCTTTGTACTCTTCAGTTTTGTTTTTGTTTTGCCTTGTTTTTTGGGAGTTCTGCCATCCCCGGCCGGGGGTGAGCTGAATTCCATTTTTGTCTCTGATCTGTTGATATTTTGCTCTGTCTTCAGAATATACCTGAGTGCTGATATAGTCTTTTGAAGCCTAGCGACTTCAGGGCCTGTTTTTCCTATCAGTCGGTTGGCTCATTTTGATAGGGCTTTTGCGGATGGCAGACAGCAGCTTTCCTATCCTGTCCTGTGTAGTTAGCTTGGGCCCCATCATTTGCTCAACCTATCTTTCTATCTGTGTTAGTGTTTTCATCTTGCTTCACCGTCATTATATGGTGGGGGCTGCCTATTGCTTTGGGGTCTGCTCTGGGGCAGTTTAGTTTTTCCCCTTTCTGTCTTTAGGCTATATAGTTCTCCGGCTGTGATCGAGGGGTCTAGGGCACCGTAGGAACCCCCCACGGCTACTGCTAGTTGTTGTGGATAGGTTCAGGGGTCTGCAATCCGATAGCTGCCAACCTCTCTGTTTTTTCTGGACTTAGCTGGTATTTTGTTTTTTCCTCCTTCGGTGACTCATCATAACAGCAAGCATTGAATCAAACCCTCGACCCGATTTGCCTACCACCACTGGAAGAAGAGGACCCAGCCGTCCGTATCAGTGATTACGTGCAAAAACAGATATCTGCAGCACACACCTTCTCCAGTGACGTTCAACCCAACAATGTGGAAACGTCCAAGTCAGCCCAACTTACGGTGCCAGTGTTACCCACAGCATCTGCAGAGACCCAAGACCAATGCCATAATGTGTCCCCTAAGGAGCAGCAATCACCACAAGACGACCACAAGACGCATTCCAGTCCATCTCCACAGTTCAAGCCGCAGTCATCGAAATCTCCAGAGGTTAAACCACAGCTTAACCCTGCAGCAACATAATTCTACCCGGGAACGATTCACCCTTCCACGCCACACAGCTTATACGCCCGAGGGGAAAGACAGGCTAACACGGTAACAAGGAGTGAAGGAGCGGACATGTCTGAGTTTGCCAGTTTTATGGTGAGCAAAGATCTAATCAGCTCTAGCGTCTCAAAGTTTGACGACTGTGCAGAGAACTACAGAGCCTGGATAGTGACCTTCAAGGCCACCATTGCTGATCTTAACCTGCAGAACAGGAGCTCGACCTCATGGTAAAATGGTTGGGTCCTGACTCCACAAACCGTATCAAGAGTCTTCGGACCGTCTACGTGGAGCAAGCTGAAGCAGGTCTCGCTGCTGCCTGGCTGAGACTCGAAAGAATCTATGGCAGCGCTGAAGCCATAGAAAAGTCCCTATTTAAGAGACTGCAGAACGTTCCAAGGATCAACCTGAAGGAAGCCCACAATCTTCTGGACTTAAGCGATCTGCTTATGGAACTGGAACTCGCAAAAGGAGACCCTCGTCTGTCTGGATTATGCTACCTGGACACTGCCCATGGGGTGAACCCAATCGTCTCAAAGCTGCCGCATAGTCTGCAAGAGAAGTGGGCAGTATGTGTTTCCAGGTACAAAAGATCACATGATCTATCTAAAGAGATCAAGTTAGCCAAACACGAGTATGCAAAGATTCTGGAGGAAAGGTTCTCATCAAAAGATACTAGATCTGCATGGAGAGGATTAAGAGAGGTCACCAATTATAAAAGCCACCCCACTATAGTGAACCCCAGCAGAAGTCTGGCAGCGGAGTTAAATGAATTCTACTGCAGATTTGAGGCAAGCTCTACACACAGTGGCTATTCATCTCTAAGCTCCTCAGTCTGTTCATATAAAGACCATTCATTGTGCAACACCCAAGTAGTGATCTCCGAGGCAGAGGTGATACGCATCCTGAAGGGACTTAAGGTCAAAAAGGCACCTGACCCTGATGGTGTATCTCCAATGTGTCTGAAAGTATGTGCTACCCAGCTTGCCCCTATACTGACAAATATATACAATGTGTCACTGAAAGAGTGCGTTGTACCTCAGTGTTGGAAAAGTTCCACAATTATCCCTGTCCCCAAGAAAGTGGGATCCTCTGAGTTGAACGACTATAGACCAGTAGCACTCACATCTGTAGCTATGAAAATCTTCGAAAGAATTATGATGTCCCACCTGATAAAATTCACGCAGAAGCTATGGGACCCGCTTCAGTTTGCCTATAAGGAGAATCGTTCGGCAAACGACACTGTCAATCTGGCACTGCAGTACATTTTGGATCATACAGATGAACTGCACTCATATGTCCGGATTCTTTTCATGGACTTTAGCTCAGCGTTCAATACCATTGATCCGAATTTACTTCATAAGAAAATGGTAGCTCTTGGAGTCCCTCTCAACTTATGCTTGTGGATTTATAACTTCCTGACAGCCAGGATACAGAGTGTAAAAGTTGGACCATTCACTTCGGACACCTTGGTCACAAACATCGGGGCACCTCAGGGGTGTGTTTTGTCCCCGTTACTGTTTTCTCTCTATACGAATGATTGCATCTCTTCAGCAGACTCAGTAAAAATCTTGAAATTTGCCAATGATATGACACTGATTGGTCTCATCAGGGGAAATGCTGAAGACTTGTATTGGAGTGAGGTGAAAAGAATTTGTGACTGGTGTAAAGCCAATAATCTTGTACTCAACACTAAAAAAACTGCTGAGATGGCTGTGGATTTTAGGAAAGATCAACATGAGATACTTCCAATCTACATCTATGACGAAGTGGTTCTTAGGGTCACAGAGACCAAATTCCTTGGTGTTATCATCTCTCATCTTAAATGGGGGAAAAACGTGGATGCTGTTATAAGAAAAGCACAACAGAGGATGTTCTTCCGGCGTCAGCTGAAAAGATATGGTTTGTCTAAGAATCTGCTGATCTTATTCTTTAATGCTGTCATCAGATCTGTGATTTGTTCCTCTCTGATAGTCTGGTATGGGGGAGCCACTGCGCATGACAAACTCCGCTTACAAAGGACTTTCAGAACAGCAGAGAGAATTATAGGTTCCCCCCTGCCTAAAATCCAGGATCTTTATGATAAGAGTATTCGATCCCACGCATTGAAAATTTCATCCGATCCCTCTCACCCGGGACACTCCTCATTCCAACTACTCCCTTCAGGACGTCGCTTCAGAGTCCCCAAATGCAGCACCAACCGCCATATGAACAGCTTCTATCCACTCTCTGTTCAACAATTAAATCGTCATGTGTAGACTATATACTGTATATGTCTTGTTAGATGTTACTTGTTGTATCTGTTGTTATATATTATGTTGCCTCTTTGCCACAAAGAATTCCTTGTATATATGTAATATGTACTTGGCGATAATAATACATTTTGATTGATTGATGATGTCACCTTTCCTCCGTTCGATCAGTTCTGCAAATGTTGACGAACAGGCCCAAATAAGGTACGACCCTAGCCTAGACTTCCTGGAGTCTAGCACTACGGCTCCAGCAACACCGTCATCAAGGTATGAAAGTGTGGCGCCCCCAGGAGTATGGTCGCCACAGTGGCATTGCCTTCCTCCAGGGAGAGTGATGTCAGGCTTGGAAGCAATGAAGGGTATCTCTAGCAGTTAAACATAACATGCAACACAGTTCCCACTCTGGGCCAGCAGAGGGAGCTCTGAACCAGAATTGAGGGAGGAGTGATCTCAGAGGGCCAGGAAAGGAAAAGGAGTTAGTGTGAGGAGGCCGAAGTGTGTAGACGTGGAGAGAGAAGCTGGGGGACTGAGCAGAGTTGAGAGCTCGTTCCCAGCTGGAGCGCATGATCTGGAGCCTGGTCTCCATGGTTGTATGGATACTAATGATCCTGCAACAGAAACCAGAGGAATAGGAAGCTGTAAATGCTCTATTCCCACCTAAGACTCGGAGGCACAACAGCAACGGGTGAGCAAAGAGAAGAGATAGAAGGCTACAGCTGTCTGCCATACGAGGTAGATCTGAGAGGGAACAAGAAGGAGGAACTTCAGTGTAACACAGTACTGGATGTACCTCAAGTAAGCGCTAGGAAGGAGACTACACAACCTATCTGCACAGAGAGATTCCTGAGTTGCTTCCAGGCTAATCAGCTCCTGTGCCATCTGTAATCTGGACCCTGGACTGCACTTACAAAGTAAAGGTAAAGAAACTACATTCCGCTGTGTCCTTGCCTTCTTTCTGCAACTTCTCCAGCCCTGCTACATCTCTGTGCCAGACACTGCACCCTCTTCCTCAACACCGATCTACACTGCCCTGGGACTACAGCCCTGCCTGTGGAGGGCTACACCATCATTGCTGCACCACACCATCTGTCCCAGAGGATCTGTCTGCAGTGTCTGCTTAACATCTTCATTGCCGAATACCACAGGTGGTGTCACGAATCACTCATAAACTTTATTCCACCACTCTACCCCTTTTTCATGGGCGCCCAGGGCCACGGACCGGGTCACTGCTGCTGTGACATTCCCCTCTGAGAGACCGGCCCGGTACCGAGTACCCCATAGCCCTGGGAGGGTGACCCATTGTGGCGTCACAAACAGGATTTACGGAGCCCAGTGTCCCCGGGTCCTGTGTGCCAGAGACTGTGTTGTGTGCTATAGACTGTTTGTGAAAGTGCCGCCATTATCCCGCTGCTTGGCACCCGCGGGAGCCCAAAGAGGCGGGCCGTTGTGGGCGGAGCCAGCCGAAGAGCGCAAAGAAGTGAAGTGCCGCGCAGGAAGAGGCCAGCGCGCGAGAGGTGGGAGGAGCAGAGGCTTGCAGCCCCGATCATCCAGCCGGCAAAGCTGCCGCCGGTAAGCCTGCTCAACCCCGGGGCCTGGCTAAAGTTAACTAGGGGGGAAGAGAATGTCGGAGGCACGCGCCGATGCAGCAGATGACGCCCCCGCCAACCCCTCAGCGCCGCAAGATGCAGGGCCCAACGCGGCTGCGGCTCCAATAACACCCACCATGGCGGTCCCCATAATGCCGCTGTCTATGCCTTACATACCGGGAGCAGCATGGCTACCACAGTATTCAGGTGAGTCACATACCCTGAGTGACTTCAAAGAGAGACTGTGCAGTTTGTTTGAAGTGCATCCTCTGTCCGAAAGCCAGAAGGTGAACATCCTTATTGGGCGGCTAACAGGTGCAGCACAGAGAGAAGTAAAAGCCTGGCAGGACACTGATAAAGAGACTGTTAAAAAGATCCTGGCTAAGCTAAAGGGGGTTTTACACTAAGCGATATCGCTAGCAATATCGCTAAAACGTCACTGGTTTTGTGACGTTATAGCGATATTGCTAGCGATATCGCTATGTGTGATACTTACCAACGACCGGCTCCCCCGCTGTCCATCGCTGATCGCGCGAGATTGTCCGGCTCCATTTCTCGTCGGGTGCTTCCTGCTGAGACTTCCTGCTGTGACGACGAGCGACGCGTGGAGGCGGGCGGGAGGACGGCAGGATCGCTGTGTGTGAATGGTAAGTATCGTGCGCTGCGTCGCTGCTTCATCGCTGTGAGATCTTTCTGTATGAAAGCTCACTAGCGATCATTTAGCGATGCACCAGCGATCCTGACCGGGTCAGATCGCTGGTCGGATCGCTGGTGCATCGCTAAATGTAAAAGGGCCTTTAGAAGCACCTTTGACACCTGTACTGCCGCTGAAATCAAGATGAAATTCTTTGGGTGTAAGCAGAAAGCGCAGGACAGTATACGGGACTATGCTCTTAATCTGCAGGAGGCGCTGCGAGCCGTCAAGCAGATTGACCCAGACAGTGTGAAAGATGGAGACGGACTGTTAAAGGAGCAATTCATTGAGGGACTCCTATCCAGTACCCACAGAGCACAGCTGCGCATCATAGCCCTACAAAACCCTGACCTAGACTTTGCTGATTTCAAAGACAGGGCTATCCGGGTGCTGCATGAACCAAATATCAGCCGTCCAGCGCCCTCTAGGCGCCCAGCGATTACATACCACCAGGAAGCAACATCTTTCCCTTCCATCCCTGTGGAGGCTGATGCACAGACTCTGGACAAAAATCCATCTGCAGAACTGCGTCTTCAGGTCCAGGAGTTGACCAAGGGTATGGCTGCACTTGCTAAAACCGTGCAGTCCCTGCAGGTATCCTCCAAGGAGAAGATCCAGCTCGCCTCCAGCCCAGAGGATGTCTCGTGACTAAAGAAGAAGAGGATCCCGCCACTTCGAGGAAGGAACAACGATCGCTATGACCAGGACGGACGTCCCATCTGTCGTCACTTCCATAAAGCAAGCCATATCGCAAGATTCTGTCATTTAAACGAGCAACCCCTGGGTCACAGGGCCAACCCCCAGGAGTAGGACCACAAGGCCCAAAGAACTGGCGAGCCAAGTATGTTGGAGGGCGACTGGTCCTCCCAGGGGTGATTGATGGTATCCCCATGAACGCTTTGCTGGACACTGACTCCCAGGTGACAACTATGCCCTATATCCTTTACAAGCGGTATTGGGCTGGTTCTGAACTTACTCGCGGCCCAAGTGATGAACTCACAGTAGTTGCCAGTAATGGTCAGTCTTTACCGCAAGTGGGATGTAAAGAAATTACTGTTAAAGTGGGTCGAGTAGAGTTAAAATCTCAAGGTCTGATAGTTGTGGATATTGAGCGACGAGAATGTAACCCAATGATGACTCTTGGTAGCAATGTGATTGAAAATTGTCTTTCCGAGGTTATTGTCTTGTTGCAACAGGTGGCTGAGACTGCTGGCTCCAGTGAACAACGAGTCCTGCAGAAGGAGATCAGAGCCCTGATGCAAAGACAGCAAGTATAACTCTCTGGCGGAGAAATTGGCAGCATCAGAGTGAATGATTCTTTCCCAATTGCAATACCCCCCAGATGTGAAACGTTGATTTGGTGTCGGACGGCCATAGGCCTCAGAGGAAAAGATTACCAGGCAATGGTAGAACCAGTGTACTCTGATAGCAGGCCCACTGTCCTGACAGCCAGAGGGGTAGTTGATGTCCGTAAAGTGAGGGTACCTGTACGCCTCTTGAATTGTGGGGAGGAGGAGGCCACAATAACCTCGGTATGCCACAGTTGCTAAGCTGCTTACTGTCAGTAACAATGCAATGCAGGCAGCAGAGCCCTTGGCCTCATCCGACCAGGTGGAGGACAATGGCTCTGTAAAGAAGCTGGAGGAATGGTGCCAGCAAGTGCAGGTGGGAACTGACTCCATCCCTTCATACCAAGAGAATGGGGTTTACCGAGTGACTCAGGAGTATGAGCGGGTATTCAGTAAACACCCTCTAGATTTTGGGAAGGCAAAAGAGGTTCAACACCATATCCCCACTGGAGGCCATCCACTCATAAAAGAAAGGTACCGGCCTATACCCCCAACACAATACCAGTGTGCCAAAGGTATGTTGCGGGAAATGAAGGAGGCTGGGGTGATCAGAGACAGTTGTAGCCCGTGGGCAGCCCCAATAGTCTTTGTGAAAAAGAAGGATGGTACCTTGAGAATGTGTGTTGATTACAGAAAAATTAACAGCATTACACATAAAGATGCCTACCCATTCCCCAGAATTGAAGAGTCATTAGCTGCACTTAAAACTGCTAACTATTTTTCCACCTTGGATCTCACTAGTGGGTACTGGCAGGTTCCCGTGGCAGAGGCAGACAAGGAGAAAACAGCGTTTACCACCCCAATGGGTGTCTGTGAGTTCAACTACATGCCATTCGGGCTCTGCACCGCTCCAGGGACATTCCAACGGCTAATGGAATGCTGTCTTGGGCACAAGAACTTTGAGACAGTCCTTTTGTACCTTGATGATGTCATTGTTTTCTCCAAGACTTATGAAGACCATCTGAAGCACCTGACTGAGGTGTTTGAAGCCTTGTCCAACTTTGGCCTGAAGGTGAAGCCATCCAAATGCCACCTCCTGAAGCCCAAGGTTCAGTACCTCGGTCATGTAGTGAGTGCAGAAGGTGTAGCACCGGATCCTGACAAAGTCACAGTCATCCGGGACTGGCAGAAGCCCAGCAACCTCCATGAAGTACGTCAATTCCTCGGGCTAGTAGGCTACTACTGAAGGTTCATCAAAGGCTTCACTGAGATAGCCACTTCTATGCAAAGTCTTCTGGTGGGTCAGCCCAAGAAGGCCAGAAAGCAGAGTCCTACATTAGAATGGAATGAGGAGCTGGAGAGGTCCTTCACTCGACTGAAGATGGCTCTCACAGGAGATGAAGTTCTGGCCTACCCAGATTATGACCAACCCTGTGTGTTGTATACTGATGCCAGCAACGTGGGACTTGGAGCAGTACTGTCACAGGTACAGAATGGAAAAGAAAGAGCGATCTCCTACGCCAGTAGGAAGCTCCGTCCCACTGAAAGGAACCCTGACAACTACAGTTCCTTCAAGCTGGTGTTCCTCGCCATAGTCTGGGCTGTGACTGAACGATTCAAGCATTACCTAGCTTCAGCCAAGTTTACCATCTTCACGGACAACAACCCGTTGACTCACTTGGAAACTGCCAAGATAGGTGCACTGGAGCAGCGATGGATGGCTCGGCTGTCTAACTATGAATTCTCCATCAAGTACCGAGCAGGGCACAAGAATGTCAATGCTGATGCGCTGTCCAGAATGCCCAATCTGCCAGATGCAGGAGAAGACCCTGAGGCACTTGAAGAAATAGAGTTACCTGCCTTCCACCGGCCAATTGCGGCCCAACGTGCCGAAGGAGTGAGAAACAGACGGTCTGTCTTGAAAGAAGCCACCCTAAACCCATTACCTCGTCATGACTGGGCAGAAATGCAGAATAGCGACCCCGCAGTCCGCCTGGTGAAGGAGCTACTGTCACAAGCTGACTCACGCCCAGAGTCAGATGCTCCTGAAGAAACCCAGCAGTTGTGGAAGGAAAGAGGCCAGCTGTTCATCTATGAAGGAAAGCTGTGTCGGAGGAGTATCAATGCCCGCACTCATGAGTTGGTTTGGCAAGTGGTAGTCCCAAAGAGGGAAGCATCAGTGGTCTTGGAAGCATACCACAATGGAGCTGGACACTTCGGATGGAAGAAGTTGGAGGCCTTGCTCCGAGAGAGATTCTACTGGGCTGGTATGAGGAAAGCCATTGAAAATTGGTGCCGGGAGTATGGACAATGTAACCTGCGCAGAAAGGACCGTAACAGCCAGCAAGCTCCTTTGCAGCCAATAATAACCAAACAACCACTTGAGTTGGTCACCCTGGACCATGTGAAGCTGGTCCCAAGCCGTTCGGGCTACATTTATGCTCTTACCATCGTTGACCACTACTCGAGATTCCTGGTAGTCGTGCCTGTCAAGGATCAAACAGCCAGAACAGCAGCCAGAGCATTCCAACAGCACTTTTGTAAACCACACGGATATCAAGAGCGAGTGCTTACAGATCAAGGTCCAGCCTTTGAGGCGGAAGTGTTCCAGGAATTCTGTAACTTGTACGGTTGCAAGAAGATCAGGACAACACCGTACCATCCACAGACCAATGGCATGTGTGAAAAGATGAACCAGGTGGTGATCGACCTACTGAAGACCTTGCCTTTGGAAGAGAGGAATCTGAGGCCAGAAAAGTTGCCGGATCTGGTAGACCTCTACAACCACATTCCCGTGAATTCCACCAACTGTACTCCAGCCTACCTAATGAGAGCGAGGCCTGGTCAGCTGCCTATTGATTTGGATATGGGAGTCCTGACACCTTTCCCCAACTGGTAGTACAAGAAGAAGTGACTCAAGAGAACTCTGAAAATCAGGAAGTTCAGGTAGCAGATGCCACACCAGCAGTGGAGCCAGAGAATCCTCGCCTTGCCAATGGTGAATCTGTCATACCCAAGGCGAGTCTAAGAGTCCGTAGATGGCTACTACCCAGTTTACCCACACCAGAGCTATGTAGGTCTGTCCGTAATACCCAAGGTATTCCACCCCTCAGATATCGTGTATAAATCCGTTAATGTAAATGTTAAATTGTATGTATATATGTAACGTTTAAGTTTTGTGCCTACAGAGGCTCTGTAAGAAATCCCCTTGTTGAATTTTCCAGTTTGTTTTGATGGACATTTGGGCCACAGGACTAGGTGTGGTCAAAAACTTCTTTTGTACATAGTTCATCATTTGCCCAGGAATGGACCATGGACATTGACGCATGGACTAATTGTCACAGGACTATTTTTGGAGCTTTTGGTTTTTGTATTTTTCATTTTTTTCTCCAAATCTTGTACATTTATAAGTGTTAATATGTTCATATTTTTTTGCAACACAGTTCCCACTCCGGGCCAGCAGAGGGAGATCTGAACCAGAATTGGGGGCGGAGTGCTCTCTGAGGGCCAGGAAAGGAAAAGGAGTTAGTGTGAGGAGGCCGAAGTGTGTAGACGTGGAGAGAGAAGCTGGGGGACTGAGCAGAGTTGAGAGCTCGTTCCCAGCTGGAGCGCATGATCTGGAGCCTGGTCTCCACGGTTGTATGGATACTAATGGTCCTGCAACAGAAACCAGAGGAATAGGAAGCTGTAAATGCTCTATTCCCACCTAAGACTCGGAGGCACAACAGCAACGGGTGAGCAAAGAGAAGAGATAGAAGGCTACAGCTGTCTGCCATATGAGGTAGATCTGAGAGGGAACAAGAAGGAGGAACTTCAGTGTAACACAGTACTGGATCTACCTCAAGTAAGCGCTAGGAAGGAGACTACACAACCTATCTGCATAGAGACATTCCTGAGTTGCTTCCAGGCTAATCAGCTCCTGTGCCATCTGTAATCTGGACCCTGGACTGCACTTACAAAGTAAAGGTAAAGAAACTACATTCCGCTGTGTCCTTGCCTTCTTTCTGCAACTTCTCCAGCACTGCTACATCTCTGTGCCAGACACTGCACCCTCTTCCCCATCACCGATCTACACTGCCCTGGGACTACAGCCTTGCCTATGGAGGGCTACACCATCATTGCTGCACCACACCATCTGTCCCAGAGGATCTGTCTGCAGCGTCGGCTTAACATCTTCATTGCCGAATACCACAGGTGGCGTCACGAATCACTCATAAACTTTATTCCACCACTCTACCCCTTTTTCATGGGCGCCCAGGGCCACAGACCGGGTCACCGCTGCTGTGACATTCCTCTCTGAGAGACCGGTCCGGTACCGAGTACCCCACAGCCCTGAGAGGGCGACCCAAAAGCGTCTCGCATAGACTCAAGGACTTGAGGAGCAGTATAAGTGTCAGAAATACTAACCTGCCACCATCTGCAGTAACTACCGATACACAGTACACTATTCCATCGAGAGATAAGTCTTTCAATCGTGAGTGTCCCATTCACAAAAAAACGCACTCACTGAATAAATGTAGAGGCTTCAGGTCCAAAACCATGCAGGAGCGCAAGAAAATCCTCAGCGAACTTGGGGTATGTTTCAAGTGCTGCGCCTCATTAGAACACATGGCCAAGGACTGTAAATCTGCCATTAAGTGTGAAGAGTGTCATAGTGACAAACACCCTTCAGCTTTGCATCCAACCTCAGCCACCATTTATCCAGCAGTCTAGTCCGGCTACAAGCCACAGAATAACGCCAATTCTACCACGGCTGTCTCCTGCTCATGCTCAGAAGTATGTGGGGAGAGCCAAAGTGATAAATGCTGTGCCAGGATATGCCTAATCAGAGTTTATCCAGAAGGGCAACCAGAGAAGGCAGTAAAAATGTATGCCATCACTGACGATCAGAGCAATCGATCCCTAGCTGGACCTAAGTTCTTTGAAGCCTTTGGAATCAAGGGACCAGCAATGCCCTATACTCTGAATACTTGCTCAGGCCGCATAGAGACCAGCGGCAGGAGGGCACAAGGTTTCATTGCTTCTCCTGTCAATGGAGGCAAAGAAATACCCCTACCTACGTTAATCGAATGCGATCAAATACCCAGCCAAAGGAATGAGATTCCTACTCCAGAAACTGCATTCCACCAACCACACCTAAGGCACCTAGTCAGTGTTATCCCACCTATGGACACAGATGCTGAAATCCTACTTCTGCTCGGCAGAGACAATTTAAGGATACATAAGGTCCGCCAACAGTGTAATGGTCCCGACTATGCCCCCTACGCACAGAGACTCGACTTGGGGTGGGTAATCATAGGAAATGTGTGCTTGGACTGAACAAGAGACGATTCCTTTAAGACCTATGTACGCAGAGACGGACGAGCTACTTTCTGCAAACCATGCCCTCATCACTATGAGGTGAAAGAGAAGCCTCCAGATCCCGTACAGCTGCCTGATGTCATTCCTTCTCCCTATGCAAACGACTTGGGAAGATCAGTGTTCCATACAACTAAGGATGACAACAAAGTAGCCCCGTCAATGGAAGACAAGGAATTTGGCAGGATAATGGACAATGAGTTCCTTAAGGACGATACCAATCACTGGGTTTTTCCCGTACCCTTCCGAGCTACCAGGGTAAGACTCCCGAACAATCGTGAACAAGCCTTGTCCAGATTCAACTCTCTCCAGCGCACACTTAGCAACCAACCGGAGATGAAAGAACACATTGTCACCTTCATGAGCAAGATATTCCGGAATAACCATGCGGAGCCAGCGCCTCTCTTAAAGGAAAACGAGGAGTGCTGGTACTTACCCTCATTCGAAGTATATCACCTACATAAACCTAAGCAAATTAGAGTTGTCTTTGATTCAAGCACCAAACATCAAGGCGTATCTCTCAACGATGTCCTCCTCACGGGTCCTAATCTTACAAACAACCTAGTAGGAGTGTTGATGAGGTTCTGGAAAGAGCCCATTGCCATAACGTCCGACATTGAACAGATGTTCCACTGTTTCATAGTCAGAGAGGACCATAGGAATTTCCTCAGGTTCTTAGGGTACAAGGACAATGACCCCAGCAAAGAGATGGTGGAGTATCGCATGAGGGTGCACATATTCGGGAACAGCCCTTCCCCCGCAGTGGCAACCTATGGCCTGCGGAGAACCGCACAAGAAGGAGAGACCGAATATGGAACAGATGCCAGAGACTTTGTAGAGAAAGCCTTCTATGTAGATGATGGGCTAAAATCTCTACCCACAGAAGAAGCGGCTATCGATCTACTCAAGAGGACCCAAGGTATGCTGTACCAAGCTAAGCTTAGATTGCACAAAATTCCTTCAAACAGCCAGGCTGTCATGAGAGCCTTTGATTCAAGTGACCACGCACCAGGATTCGAGGACATAGACCTGGGACCAGACTGTGCGCCTGTGCAGAGAAGCTTAGGCTTGAGGTGGAACCTGTCAGTCGACACCTTCAGTTTCCAAATAAACTGTGCAGACAAACCATTCAGTAAACGTGGTGTCCTGTCAGTGGTGAATAGCTTATACGGCCCACTGGGGTTCGTAGCACCAATTACCATACAAGGTAAATCCCTTCTGAGACAGCTTTCCGAAACCATCAAGGACTGGGATGCCCCACTCCTTCCTGAGAAGGAACCAAAATGGGAAACCTGGAAGCAGTCTTTGTGTGCCTTGGATGAGATCCGCATACCAAGATGCTATGCCAGAACCTCACTTGCTGCTAGCACTAGGAAGGAACTCCATGTGTTCTCGGATGCATCCACGGAGGCCATTGCAGCAGTTGCCTACTTGAAGGTGACGAGTACCAACAATCAAGATCACGTTGGATTCGTCTTCAGCAAGGCTAAGTTGGCTCCCAAGCCTGATCACACTATTCCCAGGCTTGAACTCTGTGCAACCGTGCTTGCAGTAGAACTCGCAGACTTTATACAGCACGAGCTGAACACCAACATAGATGACGTGCAATACTACAGTGACAGTAAGGTTGTCTTAGGTTACATCTACAACCAAACAAGGTGCTTCTACGTGTACGTCAGTAACCGCATCGAGAGAATGAGAGAATAAGGAGGTCTTCCAAGCCTGAACAATGGCACTATATCCCATCTGAACTTAATCCAGCTGACCATGCCACGAGACCTATGTCTATAAGGTCCTTTGCTAACTCTTCTTGGCTTTCAGGTCCTAAAATTCTGTTGGAACAGAAGGAAAGCGAATGTGTCCAGGAAGTATTCAGAATCCAGGATCCAGATGGCGAACCAGAAGTCTGCTCCGAGATCAGTGCTTTGGCGACGAACACTGAACCAACCTCCAGCCTCAGTTGCCAGCGCTTCAAATACTTCTTCAATGGGATGAAACTTTTTAAGACTGTAGCAAGGTTAGTCCACATTGCGAGATCTTATCTCAGCTCACGTGGAGACAAAGACTGTCATGGTTGGCACGTTTGCCATAAATCACTACCATTTGAGAACGTTCCGGTAGGATGAACCACGAACAGAACACTGCCCTTCTTCTTCATCCATTGGATTACCATTGGTTCGGAGACAGTTTGGCCTAGTGCGGCTTCTCCGATCCAAAGATGGGTACCATTGGATTGTCTCAGGAACTGACTGTCATCTACCTCGTTTTGAAGTTGTTATTATTGCATGCATATTTGTGTTTCCTTTCTAGGTTATTGAACTTTACTTAATCAAAAAACATTAATATAGTGAAATCCCTTATGGAATTTCAGACAGGGAGTGTGCTGTTCCATCTAAGGTTATGATTGTATGCTTATATAATTGTGTTATGTTACCTTTCTTTGTATTCAGTTTTGCATTTGGTCTGCTGCCACCTGCTGTCCTTTTCTGTATAGCAGACGGCAGCTAATTAATTCTAGTACATGCCTCCCACTTCCAGGTCAGTGACTCCTTCTCTTCCTGCCGGTGGCCATTACTAGTTTCTTTTTCACCCGGGAGAGACACCCTTACCAGGCTGTGGAAGGCATCAGTTTTTTGACCACACACACACACAATTTTTTAAATTTGCTGAATCATCTTGCTGCATACCTTGCTGCACACATCTTGCTGTACCACCTGGGTTGTTACACCTGCATTTCTGGAGAAGTACTGCACTACCAATCATACGCTGTATGCCCAGATTTCCAATAAACAAGTCTGGACTTCACAATATCTGGTGTGTATCATCTCTCCGGACGCATGAACAGCAAAATAGCAACAATGGTCCTGTCTGCTCTGCATCGAGGAAAAGGAAGGTAGGAATCTCTCCCAGCCCCACTCAACTACACCTCCATTCGCCTCATGTGGGGACAGTACATACATATGCTACGTTTCCACATGCCTTTGAACTCTGCCATTGGTGCCATTTTGGAGTTCAGCCTTTGAAGTTACTGTCTTTTTTTCACCTTATTACTAACCTTACTTGTCTGGTGTGCAGGCAGTGTTTGTCTCCTGACACTGTGTTTGGTCGTGATGAAGCCCTAAGGAATACCACATGCAGGATGCCACAATGAATTGTTGGATGTAACCATAAAAGAGGCAGTTTGGCATCACTGACTGTGGCGTCATTGTTGTGGGAGGACACTATTGTTCACGCATTGATCTCATTGAGGTCACCACAGTTCATTGCCCTGGCTCACAGAGAACTGCCTGAGGGAACGCAGTCTCAGTGACCTGCAGTACCCTCAATGATGTCACCCCTAGTCACTGATGTTGCACTCGCAGCATCTCATTCTCCCATGGTTTTCAGCTGGGACGTTGTGGGACAGTATTGCTAATCATCACTTCGGACAGGTGAGGGATTTGGTTGTTTTTCATTGGCTTCAATGTAATGGGTGTAATGTGAGTATTATTGTTGTTTATTATTTTCTGTCTTTTACTGGTCACACAGGCTGAATAGCATCCAGCATACCCTCTCTGTCTGGATATAACACACATGAGGCCTTCTTCCTCCACACACAGGCCATGTGTCAAACAACGGACTCCATCTTAACATTCTTATTACACCCAGAGGTGGAGTATGTGGACAGCCAAACCCGGCCATCTATTAGAGTGCCCATAAAAAATGGCTCAGATGTACCAAACAATCCTCTTAGTGAAATGTGCACTAGAGCAATACTCCAGGATTACATCACATATGACAGCCATCTCTGTGATACATACTTCCCATCAACTATATCTGTTGGTTGCTGCCTTACATACCTCCCCCTCTGCCTAAAGCTTGGCACCGTCTACTACTAGACAGAGGATTCTCTAGAGGGCTACCATGTAGCTTCTCGGCTTTATGTTCCACATGGAAGCTGAAATCCTGTAGGGCTAGAAACCAGCAGGTGACCCTAGCATTTTCCCCTTTTTCTCCCTCATCCACCAGAGTGGGGCATTGATACTAATTAAAATTTTCACCCTAACAGAGATAGTACCGTAATGTGTCCACTGCCCACTTTATGACCAAGAATTCCTTTTCTACAATGGAATAATTCTTTTCACATGCGGATAGCTTTCTACTCAGGTGGAGAACAGGGTGCTCTTCTCTGTGTATCTCATGAGAAAGAGCTGCTCTTAAACCGACATCTGAGAAGTTTGTCCCTCATGAAGTTGTGGGCAACCAGGTTGCTTACACAGAGCCAGTTTTAGTTCTTGAAAGTCCGTCTCCGGCAGCACAGTCCACTTGGCCATAGCTGATTTCGTCCCCTTAAGGAGATCAGTCAGGAGTGCGGCCATCATGGCAAAGTTTCCTGTAGTATCCCACAATTTCTAGAAAGACTGAGGCTGGGTTCACACGTAGCGGAACTCCCGCGGAAGTTACCTCGAGAATTCCAGAATTCCATTTCGCGGGAAAATCACATTTTAAATTCCAGCGATTTTCCCGCAGAAAAACTACCGATTTGCAAGCATAATTAGCTTGCAGAATGCTAGCGTTTTCCAAGCGATCTGTAGCATCGCTTGGAGAACTGATTGACAGGTTGGTCACACTCGTCAAACATAGTGTTTGGCGCGTGTGATCAACTTTTTACTATTGAGGCTGCCTATGCAGCCTCAATAGTAAAACGATCTAAAGTTAAAAATAAAAAATCGGGTTATATTCCCCTTCCGACGTCCCGCGCAGCGTCCCCAGGCTTCCGCGATGCTCTGGTAGGTCCTGTTTCCAGTGATGCATTGCGATAATGACCTTTGATGACGTCACGGTCTCGCGAGACCGCTACAGTATCGCGGTACAGCGACGTCAGCAAAGGTCATTATCGCAATGCATCACTGGGAACGGGACCTGCCGTATGTATCGGTGAAGCCTGGGGACGCTGTGCGGGACATCAGAAGGTGAATATAACCCGATTTTTTATTTTAATTCTATTTTTTACAGGGATATGGTACCCACAGCACGGAGGACAGTCTCCTCTCCTCCGGACCGTGGGTACCATCCGCAAATGTTCAGCTTACTTTTCGCATGGTGGGCACTACCACATGTGGAAAGTAAGCAGAACAATGCATTCCTATGTGGGCGGAATCCCAGCGATTCCGCAAAATAATGAGCATGCTGCGGATTTTTCCACGATGCGATTTCACCGCGGGAAAATCCGCAGCATTAACATAGCATGGCGGAATCCCATAGGAATGTATGGGATGCTGTTTTTTGTGTTTTCGCGGCAAAATCACGCATTAAAAAACGCCGTGAAAAAAACGCGACGTGTGAACTCAGCCTAACTTGCTTTTTTGAGCGTGCTCTCGGCAAGTTTTGGATTGTGTCCACGTTGCTGATTTAGGGTTTAATCTCGCCTCCACCTTCTACATATTCCAGATATTTGGCCTCTTCTTTCCTCATGGCACTTTTTTTTTATTTATTGATGACCCCACCTTCCTAAGAGCACCAAACACCACCTGGATGTTTTTCAAATGACTTTCACAATCCTGGCTGAATATTACAATACTGTCCTGATATGCAATGTCATAATTCTCATGGGGCACGAGGATCCGATCCATAGCTCTCAGGAATGTGGCCGGGGCTCCCTGCAATCCAAATGGCATCCAGACATATTGGAAGCATCTATTGGGCGTAAAAAAAGATGTCTTCTGCTTGGCTTCCTGTGACATGGGGATTTGCCAATATTACATCAATAAATCAAAGGTGGCTATGTACATTGCTGGCCCAAGTCTATTGATCTGCTCATCAACAAGCGGCATTGGATATGTGTTGAACTTGGAGACTTCATTTAACTTCCTATAATCATTGCAGAATCTCCACTCGCCATTGGGTTTTGGAACCAGGACAATTGGACTAGTTCATCCGCTCTTTGATTTCTCACAAAACATACGACTTTCTTTCTTGGAGATCTGCTCACGTTGGGCCTCGGGAATTCGATAGGGCTTCAAGTTCATCCTCACAAGAGGTTCCATCAGAACATTTGTACACCCGGCAATTCTGAGAATAGGTAAATGTTCTGCAACAGCAATTCCTGACAATTCTTTTTTTGGGCCGTCGACAGCATCTCCGTTATTGTGACACCTTTAACCTCGACTTCTAGCTTGACCAGCAAACATGGAATTTCAATGGGCTCTCTATCTTGCCACGGCTTGATGAGATTGACATGGTACACCAGGCATGACTTAAGTCTTCCTGGTTGATGAATCTTGTATTTCACTTCACCAAGCTTTTACACCACCTCATAAGGCCCTTGTGTGGCGCCCCTGAGGGTTCAGTCGCCACAGAGGTACTGCACCTCCTCCTGAGGTGTGGTACCCCACCATTCAGGTAAGGTGGAGACACCTGACCACACTCCAACACCTGCATCCCACACAACATAGTAGTGTAGCAGAGCACCCTTGGTGGCTCCCTGCTTGGAACACGAAGCGTGCTGGGAGGCGGGTGGAGTTTAGTTTTGCACTCAAAAGAGCGGGAAGAGTGTAGGAATTAGTCAGTTTTTCACAGGAGTCTGACAGAGTCAGAGGAAGAAAGAAGATCCCCTGAGTGGGATGGATGAAGGAAGTGCTGCAGCCGACCTCAGTGACCTGGGTCCGCTGGCACAGGAAAGGAACTTTGATAGAAAGCCTGACTCTCCATAAGAAGGAAAGGATTAGTACGGAACGTGAGGAGTAGAAGAGAACTAAGGATTAGGGTTAGAGGAGAACCCTTCCAAAGTTCTAACCGCAAGGCCGGGGTCCGGCCCCGAGGTTGTATGGATACTAATGGTCCTGCAGCAGACACCGGAGGAATAGAAGTTGTCACCACTTTATTCCCACACCAGACTTGGGGGCACAACAGCATCTACTGTATAGTGAGCCGGGACTAGGTAGTAAGGAGTCCCCGAAGCAGGCTACAGCTGTCTGCCGTACAAGTAGAGTTCATAGGAACATCTGACAGGAGGAACTCCAGTGTAACTCAGTACTGTGAGTACTTCACTAAAGGCGCTAAGAGGGAGACGTTCAGAAAAGGCACATAAGTTGGCGGAGTGTTGGAAAGGAGTACTTCATCTTGCCTGGAAGTTGGCTGAGTTCCTGACCCCGAGGACACGGCACGGATGCGGGCTCTTGTGCCACAACAGACTGTGATAAAAGCTTTGGAACTACATGCCCTGGTGTCCTCCACTAATTCCTGCGTCAACCTGCCCGGCACTGCTACCTCCCCTGCGCTCGACACTACACCATCTACGTGTCACTTCACCTACTCTGCCCTGGGACTACAGCCCTGCCTGTGGAGGGCTATAACATCATTGCTGCACCACACCATCTGTCCCAGAGGATCTGCCTGCAGCGTCGGCTTAACATCTTCATTGCCGAACACCACAGGTGGCGTCACAACTCATTCACTCTAATCATCAAAAGCACACTGAACTATCCCCCCCTTTAACAATGGGCGCCCAGGGCCACGGGCCGGGTACCAGCTGCCGTGACATCTCCCATTGAAGCTCATCGGGCCCGGTACCGAGTACCCCACGGCCCTGGGAGGGCGACCCACTTGCTACTTGGCCAACAGCTTACTCTCTACGGTGGCAATTAGTATGAGGACTCGGTCCCCGGGGTTGGACTTCCTCACTCTGACAGGTTGTAGACCCTAGCTTTAGCTTCTTGTGCCTGGAGGAGATGTCATTTTACGATGGGCATCACTTTCGCAATCCTATCCTTCATCTGATCGACATGCTCAATGATGCCCTGGTGGGGCATGACTTTGACTTCCCAGGTTTCCTTCGCTATATCAAAGGGACCCTGCAGATGTAATCCATACACAAGTTCAAATGGAGAGATCCCAGTAGAGGCCTGTGGAACCTTTCGGATAGAGAACAACAGATACGGTAGGATACGGTCCCAGTCTCTACCATTCTTTTCTATGGCCTTCCCAAGCATATTCTTCAATGTTTTATTGAATCTTTCCACAAGACCGTCTGTCTGGGGATGGTATACTGATGTCTTCAGTTGTGTAATTTGAAGGGTTTTACACAGTTCCCTCATCATCTTACTCATAAACAGTGTTCCTTGGTCAGTCAGGATCTCTTGGTAATCCTGTCCGGGAAAAAATATGGATGAACTCGCATGCTATACTTTGTGCTGAGGAGTTTCTTAGGGGAACTGCTTCAGGTTAGTGAGTAGCATAGTCCAGGATGACCAATATATATTGATGCCCAAGAGCAGATTTAACCTGGCGACCGACCAAGTCTTTGGTAATTCTCTATGATAACGATCAATTCTATGATGGGTAATGGCATGAGTGGACTTCGAAAATGAGAGGTGGGGGTGGTTAGCTGGCACGTAGGACAGGACCTTCTTTAAAATTTCCTGGTAACATCTGGACCAATAGAACCCTATGCCATTTCTGACGGTTACATTGCTGAATGCTTTTCTTAAAGATAGCTCAGGAATGTCAGCCTCAGGGAACACTATGTCCTCATGCCACACAAGGGAAACCTGTCAGACTCTGGGTGTGGCTATACTTCCTTAGGGTCGACTCACTTCTTATCCGAACAACCAAGCCTTGCCCCCTTCGCCCACATGTCCCAAAACAAAGTCCCGGCCTATGATAATACGATGCAATAATTCCTAGACGACCGCAACCTTGTGGGACTGAGCACCTTGGGTTGTTTCAATGTTCACTCTGGCCACTGGATAATCTTCAGCATCCCCATGAATGCAAAGGATGCCAAATTTATTCACAGGGATCAGCTGGAGTGGAAGTGTGGCCCTCACAATGGTCACCAAACTCCCTGAGTCTAGCAGTTCAGTTACTTGCCAACCATTTCCCTTTACAGGACAAGCTTGTGACCCATTGCTGAGTGGACAGTTCACACTGCAGGCCGGATACGCATAGTATGAACTATATAAGGCGTGACATTTCCAGCATACATTATCGCCAACAGAAACCTTCTGCATTACCTACCCTGCCCCTTTAGAAGCCACACTCCTTTTGGGCATTCGCCCCTTTTTGGGACCCCTGGTATGCATTTGCAGATCTGCACCATCGATTGATGTGATACCTTGAGTGCTAGGGAGCTCACGCCTTCTAAACTGAAAGGGGCCGTGGATACTGTTAATCCATCCTGGTTAGGAACTGTTCAAGATGATGGAGCAAGTGGAACAAACTGATTTCTCCTTCTGAAAAATAATTTACTTATATTTTTAAACATAAGAATTTATTGAACAATTGAAAATTATTTTTTAATTCAATTCCCTCAAAATAAACAACAAATTTGATAAGGGCAGTGGTTATGGTGTTGCTGGAATAACTTCAGTCTAGGGCATTATCAAGAAATAGCTGCCTTTGGAAGCATTCAGATTTTAAAAATAAAACTCCTTTTCCTACCATTTATAGAGAAAATTACCGATAAATTTTAGTCTTCTTCTAGGTCACAATGTAGAAAATCCAGACAGGAGAAAAGTGCGAATCTTACACCTCATTAGGCTGATAATACTGAGTCACATGATCATAAGAGATGGATATTGATCCAAGGTCACCAGGAGCCTCACTCCTCAGGGCTCCTTCCATTTCTCCTTGGGAACTCAAGTCTTGAAATAAAATTAGCTGCGTTAACAAACACTTATGAGCACATCCACATGTCTCATGCCGGACACATCCAGACACGTGACTGCACTCATGCGTGGGCTTAGCTCTTTTGCTACAATTCTCCTGGAAAGAGCTTCTATTATAAGTTTATTAAACTATACTGTATACTGTAGCAGCCCAAGTGGTTCCATTCCATAATGTTATTCTAAAAAAAATCTCTTCATATACAGCGTAATTATATATTGTATCTATTTTTTTTATTATTGATGGATCATATAAAGAAATGCTTAACAAAAGAGTATGATATGTGCATACAAAGTGAGACTTGTGCATTAATATTTGGCTCCTATAGTTTGCTATACCACAAGAATTGAGTAAGAACTGGGAATTTCACAAGAGTTGACAGTTTTAGTCCCCAGGTCCGTCCGTTATGAAGATCTGGAATTTCCCTTTGCAGAATGGAGACCCTGTCTTTTTTGATATTTGCTGTAGGGTATGCATGCACCTATTGCATAAAGAGAAATTAATTTTCAATGTTTATTTTTTTTTTCTTTTTTTGTTGGCATTGTGTTTATTATAGTGACATTTTTATTATGATTTTAGCACTGTGCTGGTTATAATGATGTGATAGTTTTTTGCTAACATTTATTCACAGTTAGGCCTCCTTCACTTACCTGTAAATAAACACGTCCGTGTAAAAATGGCACCGGTGTCACCAATGTTTTGGATCGGTGTGTCATCAGTGTATGGTCCATGTGTCTATTTTTACCATCAGTGTCATCAGTGTACGTCCAGGTGTCCGTTTTTACCATCAGTGTCATCAGTGTATTTCACGGATGGATAAATACATTACAAATCTTCTCCTATACTTTGTGATATTAAACCAGACATCACATGGATTTAGGGTTGGACTGGCCCACCAGAGAACCGAAGAATCCTCCGGTGGGCCCTGGTTTCTCCTTAAGGAGAGTTCATAGTGCTAACCTTGTAGCTGCTATGGGGCTCTTCAGTGGGGGGGGAAGGTGGGCCCTCAGAATCAAATTCTACGGTGGGCCCAATGTTCTTGAGTCTGACACTGCATAGATTGTACACTGATGCCATTCATGCTGCCGGTAAAAAATAGGCATGTCTCCGTGAGTTTTACATGGACATATTGTGAAAAAAACAGACTTGAATAGCACCATAGATTATAATGGGTACTTGTTGTATCCATAAAAAAAAGGAATTCAACATGTACGCACAACATGGACATCCAAATGAGCCCTCATTGCTATTTTGACTAGGATTCGCTCATATCTGCATAAAAATTGGACGAGTGCAATCCGATAAACAATCGTATTGCACTACACTAGGACCAATGTTATTTAATGAAGCAGTGCAGGTCAGCGTATTTTTTTTCAGCTGTATTCAGCATATTCGGGATGAGAAAAAAAATGCAGCAAGCTGCGATTTCCTCTGAAATTGGACAGTATGAGGAAAAAAATAGCATGCTATACGGCCCATCAGTACACAGACCATCAGAGTGGGATCTGATTTTTACGGATATGTTACAATTCTGTAGCATGGTAAACTGTAAATGGTCCTGTAAATGATCAATAGATACTACTTTAAAAACAGATTGTATACAGATAGCACACGGATGACAAGTGTGAAAAAATTATCCCACTCTCCTGGATGAGAATGGGACCAGTTATTGATACGCTAGTGTGAGCATACCCTTAGGTACATCGCGTAGCACTCATCCCAGTGTTATACTATGGAGCAGTGCACATCTGCGATTGGCAGCTAGACTCGGCTCACTCGCACCCATATAAGTCTATGGGTGCGTGTGAAACATCGCACTGCACTCGGATGTCATCCCAGTGTACTACGATATACGCTAAGATACTTAATGGAGGAGATAGAGATAATATTATCTCCGTCTCCTTTGCACCGAATCGGAGCACAGGGAACGGACACTCGGCTACCGGTCACAGCAGACCTGGAGCCGAGTGCTACTGGCACATCGCAATCCAATGCTCTGGACCTGGGTCAATAGCAGGAGAGGCAGAACAAACATGCACCCATAGGATCTAGAGACAAGCAACTGGAAACCAACCATTGGGCAAGGAGTCAGGGGAAGAGCTGCTTAATAAACCTGCTGCTCCCGCTGCTGCCTAGTGATAGGCTGGGGAAGACAAATCCTGAAGGAAACAGCAGGGTTAAATTCCTGTAGGATCGGGCTGCACCCTCTAAAGCCAGGAGGAGATTCTCTAGGAGCAAAGCAGGCAGTGAGCACAAGGTAGCTCAGGAAAATGGTCTGACACTGGGAAGCAGAGTACAGCAGGGAGTATGGCAGCACTGAGAAGGCATGCGAAACGCCGGCACTACACGCGGATGCCATATGTTTGCTGTCCATGTTTTTCACAGACCTATGGCCTTGTATTGGCACTTTTTATCCATACTGTCAGAAAGAAATTACATGTCTCCATGAGTTTTTTGCGGACACATGGTCTGAGAAAAAACACAGACATGCAAACAGCCCCATAGACTATGTTGTACCTATGAAAATCACGAATAGAACACATATGTGAAATGCGAACGTCTGAATGACGCCTAAGATAGTGTGGTCAGTGTGAATACACCGTGGCACTATTTTACCTGTTGTGAAAAAATAGTGTATGATTATTTTCATGTTGGCTTAAAATCCATTGTTACTGGCACCATATTGTCTTACATGAACAGGTGATGTTCTGCTGACAACATGTTATTCTATACGCACGGAATTCTGTAAGTAAATGGCTGCAGATTGGTTGTTTGATGGCTTTAAGTGGCCCGTCTAATGGGGTCATGACTAATACAAATGTATGCTGTACTGTTTGGCCAATACAGAAGAGCTGACTGCTTCAAATTTTCTGGCTTTGCTAAATTTACTCAGGAATCTGCTTTGGCGGTGTGGGAAATGGTGCTGGATAGGGTTTTTTTTGCATTTTGTGAAATGAATCTCAAAGTGTTCGAATTTGCATGGAACCACAAATTTCAGGAAAGTCGATCAAACTTGATCCTCTATGGATCAATCCACTCATCTCTAGCTAATAGCATCTAACAAGAATATAGTGAAAGTGCACTCTGTCGTGCGTCATTTCCGGGTGTCTACGCCTACTGGAGGTGGACACTCAGACGTAGTGGACAGATCTTCAGTAGTATGAATAACGACAGTGGTATTCATTAGCACTTTCCATAGATACGTTATTCCTGTCTGATACACTAATGCTATGTTACATTATGTTAATGTCATGTTATATCTGGGGCTCACGTGATCCTTTTGTATATAACATTCCACAATTGCATAATGTAACATGAAAAAAATGACTATAACATAATGAATGATGTCCCGTAGGAGGTGGGCTGGGGCAACGATGCACAATTGGCTCATTTTCTGTGGATGCCCTTGGATTTTGAGTGCCAAATGCATCCTATAAAGAAATGGTCCTTGAACAGCTGGTTGTGAGTTTTGCTTAACAACAGCAATCGGATGGCTGCGAGAGATGATGACAGCAGCTAATGAAAGTGACACCAGCCTGAGGACCTCCTCCTTGTCGAGAGGCATGCTGCTAAAGTGCTCAGAGAGCTTCTTTGCAGAGCCGGCTAATGAACGTTATCTTATTAAGCTCTCATCTATCACTGTAACGTTATCGATTCAGTGCCTGAGCTATTTATTGTTTCCACACCTGCAGTGATGGGACATGATTTTAATCCAGTCTTTGCTTCATAGAACTTCTCTCATCAAGGCTCCATCAGCTGCCTCACGCTGCGTTTCCTTAAAGAGCATTTCCTAAGCTCAAAAACATAATCTGTAAATAGAAGTCCTTGAGTTGTCCTCTTCTGTCGTGTTCTTCACAATTATGTTGGGCCATTACTTAGTTACATAACTTTCTGGAGACTCTGAATGACAACCTGTAGAGCTGCCATTACTGCTCACATGTAGGTTGTCAGTCAGCTTTTCTGCTATATAGAATGGCCAATATATATAGAGGCAGATACAGACTTTATTTTGTTACAGCTTTGCCAAAAATGGCTAAACGGAATGTAAGCATTTCCGCCCTTAAATACCATTTTGATGGAAAATAGGCTCAAAATTAGGTTTTGGATACTATATGTTCTGCATAGTTAGAGCTTTGCTCTTCTGATACAGAGTTCAAAATTCCCTGATCAGACATTGGGACCGATTCAGCAAAGCTTTTACGTCACAAAACCAGCATAAAACACTTTAAAAAGTCACAACATTTTTATGCAACGTGAATTTGCACAAAAAGGTTTCCACTTTTGGAGTTTCCACACCAGTTTGATGCAGCTCCGCTAAAATGGGTGGTAGATGGGGAAGAGCTGGCACAGGACATGGGTATGCCCACCCATCAAAATTCAACTAAAGTTCCAGCATTTTCTTTGAGCCAGAAATGCTACTCTAGTTCCTGACATTTCTGGGGAAGAGATGAAAATATGCACCAAATTCATTAAGTGGTGTGCACCTCTTAATACATTTGGCGCTTCATACTCCATAGAATGCTGTAGATAAGCCCTGAAAGGCAGTGGCCGTGTCTTATAACAGCCAAAACAGTTGACAGGTTCACTTTAAGACTGACAATCCCAAAGAAAGAAATGTGCCAGGACCAAAGATATATAAAAGTACATATAGAAATTTTATTACGGTAAATATCAAATACCCACAAAAAGATAAAAAAATTCCAAAAAATTACAGGCACATAAAAGGAAACCCGGCAGGCGAAAATGTCCATTAAAATTGTGGGTACCCTAATATTCAACAGATGCAGTGTTATTAGGTGACACAAATATTAAATATGGAGAAAATCTCCAAAAGAAATAATTTAAAGGTCACCATCTAAAAGCATCAAGAAAGTAGAATCCACAATAATACAAATAGCAAGAAGGTCTGTCACATTACTGAGTACATATTATAAATATAAATTATTTGAAAGGGTATGAAAATCCCTATACAAAAAGTAACAGGGTACATCAGATATATGATATCAATATGATGGAGGTACTCACCTCCTTCCCCTCCCTTCACAATGACCTCTGCCTAAATCAGGACATAAAGAACCAAACAAACCACTGGGCATGGATCAAAAAGGATTGGTAATGGGAAAATGGTGATAGAATAAAATACCTTTATTGAAAAGTGAGTGGCAAAAGTTGGCACTGTTTGTGCCCGCACAATTACAATAAGATTAAAAAGACAATTTAAAAAACTGTACAAAATAGAATTAATACAGAAGAAAGCGGAACTGCAGGAAAAATGATGGCAATCAGATTTTCAAGCGCTTAATAGGTGAAAATGCAAAGTAATACTATTGAAAGAGAAGGTATGCCTATATATGACAAAGTATGCAATGATTAGAGTTGAGCGACTTTTGGTTTTTTAGGGTCGCGTTTCGTTTCGTGAAACCCGACTTTTCCAAAAGTCGGGTCGAGCAAGATCGTCCGATTATAGGGAAAAGTCGGGGTCGTCCCGAAACACGAAACCCAATGTAAGTCAATGGGGAATAAAAGTCGGCAGTGAGAGGAGGACAGGAAACACACCTACAGTGCCCATTTGAATGCCAAAAGCATCAATTCTTCTTTCTTAAGCTTGTCAACCTTAATTAACTTCATAATACAAGTTACGCACTGAAATATGGGGGTTATTTGGCTACAAACTGTGGGGGGGGAGGGCTGGCTCCAGGTTTTCATGTGCCCTGGGCGAAAGAGCGCCCCTTTAACACATACCACAACTCATCATGCTCCGATACGGCAGAGAAATAGCGGTATAGTACAATGAAAAATACCTCACTTTTTACATCTCATGACGAGGCCCATCTATTTCTCCATACAGAATCATTGGTCCCATATAATGTTTGAAACAGTATATGATGAGCTCCACATAATGCTACAGTATATGTTGGTCCCCATGGATGAAGCTCCACTGTCTTATGGGCCCAAATAATGCTCCAAACATAATGGGCCCCATTTCTAATGCTCTAGTGTATAATGGGTCCTGTAAATGCTGCTCCAGTGTCTGATGTCCACCTTTGGAATGTTCCAGTGTATGGTGGGCCCCATCTATCATTCTCCAGAGTATAGTGCTCCCCAAAAATTGCTGTCCCAACATTGAAAACAATCAAATAAGTCTCCTCGCTAGGGAATCCCTGTACTTGTCTGGACAGGTGCTGTAGCTTGCTTAACAGCTCGCCAGCCGTTCTCACGCCCAGTATGGATTACACGTGATTGCACAAAGGTGAGAAAGGGTACCGTATCCCCAGATAACATGTATGGATAGCGTACACATTCAAAATATATGTCTCAGGAGGCAGGCTTAGACGGTGTTAGGCCCAGTATGGATTGCACGTGATTGCACAAAGGTTAGAAAGGGTACCGTATCCCCGGATAACATGTATGGATAGCGTACACATTCAAAATATATGTCTATACATCATGAGGCAGGCTCAGACGGTGTTAGGCACAGTATGGATTGCACGTGATTGCACAAAGGTTAGAAAGGGTACCGTATCCCTGGATAACATGTATGGATAGCGTAAACATTCAAAATATATGTCTATACAGCATGAGGCAGGCTCAGACGGTGTTAGGCCCAGTATGGATTGCACGTGATTGCACAAAGGTTAGAAAGGGTACCGTATCCCTGGATAACATGTATGGATAGCGTACACATTCAAAATATATGTCTCAGGAGGCAGGCTCAGACGGTGTTAGGCCCAGTATGGATTGCACGTGATTGCACAAAGGTTAGAAAGGGTACCGTATCCCTGGATAACATGTATGGATAGCGTACACATTCAAAATATATGTCTCAGGAGGCAGGCTCAGACGGTGTCAGGCACAGTATGGATTTGATGGCCCAGATTACACAGCGGAGGAGCAGGGAGAGGTAAAGATTGCAAATGCTGGGGCCCTGCCCAAGCAAGGGGGGCCCACTCGTGGGCGTCGGTACTGGCACTGGGCCCCTCATAGTACAGCGGTGTGTCTGACGGCGGGTGTGCACCACCACCCTCAGAGACACTTGATTGCACTATGAGGGACCCTGTGCCAGTGCCCGCGCCCAAGAGTCGGCCTACCCACCTGTCCAGGGCAACGGCACTCGCACGGTGTCGTGCGGTAGGTGGTGACCCCGGCCATGGGGGGGGAGGCAGCACAGTTAGGGAGTTTTAGAAAGTGGCATATGTTGATGTTGGACATTCAGCTGATGCAAAAGGCGAAATAGGTGAAGTACCAGGAAGAGGTGGACCAAAGCAAGCCATTTTTCTGTCACCCTATGTGTCATCAGGGGAAGGTGGGACAAAATCCTTGGAAACCCATGCGTGGTTCATTTTAATGAAGGTTAGATCATCCACATTTTGGGTTGACAGACAGGTCCTTTTTTCTGTCAGGATTGATCCAGCTGCACTGAAGACTCTTTCCGATAGCACACTTGCAGCTGGGCAAGCGAGCTCCTGTAAGGCATATTGGGCCAATTCAGGCCAGGTGTCCAGTTTAGCGGCCCAATAGTCAAAGGGGAATGACCTGTGTGGGAGAACATCGATATGGGAGGAAAAGTAGTTTGTTACCATAGTTGACAACTGCTGTCTCCTGTCACTTTCCATCGATGCAGTATTACCAGTTGTGTGAGCGGTATTTGAAAAATCAGTCCACAACATTGTCATGAAACCCCTGTCTCCAACGCCACTTCTGCTGTGTGCACCACGAACACCTCTGCCAAGCTGCCCCCGGCCCGTACGGCTCGTGTGAGAACCATCACCGCTGCTGTGTGCTGGGAATGCCTCAAGCAACCGATTTACCAGAGTTGCTTGTTTATTAGCCAATATTAGGTCAAGGTTCTCCTGTGGCATGATGTTTTGTAATTTGCCTTTATAGCGTGGATCCAGGATGCTGGCCAACCAGTAGTCGTCATCGTTCATCATTCTGGCAATGCGGGGGTCCCTTTTTAGGATCCGCAAGGCATAATCTGACATGTGGGCCAATGTTCCCGGTGTCAATGATGCACTGCGAGTGCTGGTTGGAGGAGCACTTTCTGGCAAATCCACATCCCTCCAGTCACGCACAAACCCTGTACCAGACCTTGCCACGCCAACATTTTCACTTGCCCCACGAGATGCATCCTCCTCCCCTAAGTAATCATCCCCATCATCCTCCTCCTCCTCCTCTTCTTCCTCCACCTCGTCCAGGAGAGGTCCCTGAGCAGACAATGGCTGAATGTCATCAAGGATTCCCTCCTCCTCTTCCTCCTCATCAACATTGGCTGCAGACGCCTGCTCCTTAAGGTGCGTCAAAGTTTGCATGAGCAGACGCATAAGTGGGATGCTCATGCTTAGGATGGCGTCGTCTGCGCTTACCAGCCGTGTGCATTCCTCAAAACACTGAAGGACTTTACAAAGGTCTTTCAGCTTCGACCACTGCACACCTGTCAACTCCATGTCTGCTCTCAAAGTGCCTGGCCGTGTATCCTCCCACAAATGCATTATGGCCTGCCTCTGCTCGCACAGCCGCTCCACCATGTGCAGGGTGGAGTTCCACCTTGTTGCAATGTCGATAATGAGGCGGTGGTTGGGAAGGTGGAACAATCGCTGCAGCTTCTGCATACGAACGGAGTGTACAGGCGACCGGCGGATGTGCGCGCACAGTCTTCGCACCTTCTGGAGCAGGGCTGTTAACTCCGGATAATTTTTGAGGAAGCACTGCACCACCAGGTTCAAGGTGTGAGCCAAGCAAGGTATGTGGCTGAGTTTTGAAAGGGCTATGGCTGCCACAAAATTACGGCCGTTATCACTAACTACCTTGCCTGCCTCAAGATGTACACTGCCCAGCCATGACTCAGTTTGTCGCTTCAAGTACTCGGCCAGCACCTCGGCGGTGTGTCTGTCGCCCAAACACATCATCTGCAACACAGCCTGCTGACGCTTTCCACTAGCTGCTCGATAGGGGGACACATCGTGTGCAACAGTGGCAGCTGCAGATGGAGTGCTCGTACGACTGCGCTCTGTGGACGAGCTTTCGCTTGTGGAGGAGGTGGAGGAGGAGGAGGGTCGAACGCCTACAGCCAACTGTTTCCTATACCGTGGGCTAGGCAGCACTGTCCCACCACCGCTGTCCCCTGTGGACCCTGCATCCACCACATTAACCCAGTGCGCAGTGATGGACACGTAACGGCCCTGGCCATGCCGACTGGACCATGCATCAGTTGTGAGGTGCACCTTTCCGCTCACTGACTGCTTGAGTGCATGGACAATGCGGTCTTTCACATGATGGTGGAGGGCTGGGATGGCTTTGCGAGAGAAGAAGTGGCGACTGGGTAGGTCATAGCGTGGTACTGCATAGGCCATGAGTTCGCGGAAAGCTGTGCTTTCCACCAACCGAAAGGGCATCATCTCAAATGAGATTAGTTTGGCAATGTGGGCGTTCAAACCCAGTGTACGCGGATGAGAGACTGAGTACTTTCTTGACCTACTCATAGTGTCTGGGAGGGTGAGCTGGACTTGAGAGCTGCATATGGTGGAAGTAGCGGTGGACAGGGCGGACTGAGAGAGGGTTGATGATGGTGATGGAGTTGGTGTTCTTTCTGATGGCCTAGAATCAGTAATTCGTTGATATAACAGTGGGATTCCCTGACTGCTGTGGTCTTGCAACGACACATCAACATTTGCTGCTGTGCTAACCGGTGGGCTTACAGTGGGGGAAACAATGTAGCGTTGCTGACTACCTTCGTTGTGATCAGTTGCACATGTGGCACTTGAGGTTTGGTGTTGTGTCCACGCTTGCAAGTGCATGCTGGTTAAATGTCTAAGCATGCAACTGGTATTCAAATTTTTCAGATTTTTCCCTTGGCTAAAGGTCTTTGCGCACTTCTTACAGATAACCTTGGCCTGATCATGAGGATTTTGTTCAAAAAAGTGCCACACTGCACTCTTCCTACTTTGGCAGACATTTTGCGGCCTAGCACGCTGTGATCTTTTGACCCTCTGGACAAGCTGTCGAGCAACTCTTTTGATGTTTGGAACCTGTCTTTGGAGTGCTCCGGGCCTGCCAGATAACAGCTGTTGCGATGTCGATGTCTGCTGTGGATGCTCCTCATCTGAGCTATTGGAAGCAGCACCCTCTTCCCCCAATGGATGCCAATCTGGGTCAACAACTGGGTCATCCATCACCTCCTCTTCTATGTCATGTGCACCTTCCTCTGTGTCACCGTGTATGGTGGTATAGTGTGCGGGAAGGGGCACCTGAGTCTCATCAGGGTCAGAATCTGGCTCTGTACACTGCAAGGACAATGTAGTGCTCTGAGTGAATGTACCAGCAGAATCATCCATCAGCGGCTGTGCATCAGTGCACTCCATGTCAGATTCATCTTGGCCTGGGTAATTCACCATTTGACTTGATAATCCAGGCATGGTATGTGAAAACAGCTCCATGGAGTAATCAGTAGTATGGCCTGCGTCATCCTTCAATCTTGGTTGGGGTGAAGGACACAAGGAAAGGTGTGGTTCATGAACATGAGCCTCCAATGACGACTGGAGGCTGAGTCAGCAATGTAAGACAAAACTTTTTCCTGATGCTCTGGCCTTAAAAGCGGTTTGCCAACTCCTAGAAAACTAAGCGTTCGAGGCCTTATGTAGCCAGACGATGACGCAGGGTCAGCACCTCCTGCATTCGGTCCTATTTTGCTCTTGCCACTACCATCAGATCCACCACCAACACCATCATTACCAGCTGCCAACCCCCGCCCAATTCCACGGCCTCTTCCACCAGCCTTCCTCATTTTTGGTAGAAATGTAGACAAAATCCAACAAACTATATAGTAATGTAAAACAAGGTACAAGGTGTCTATAGGGCAGGGGAGATTTTGAATTTCTGCACACACTTGTGGACAGTGGACACTTTTGGATTGTGTGAGGCCCACTGATATCTGAGCGCTATGTGACAGGCTCGATGGCACTGCTGTGACAAAAGTGACTAGAGGATAAGGGAGATTTTGAATATCTGCACACACTTTTGGACACTGGACACTTTTGGATTGTGTGAGGCCCACTGATATCTGAGCGCTATGTGACAGGCTCGATGGCACTGCTGTGACAAAAGTCACTAGAGGATAAGGGAGATTTTGAATATCTGCACACACTTTTGGACACTGGACACTTTTGGATTGTGTGAGGCCCACTGATATCTGAGCGCTATGTGACAGGCTCGATGGCACAGCTGTGACAAAAGTGACTAGAGGATAAGGGAGATTTTGAATTTCTGCACACACTTGTGGACAGTGGACACTTTTGGATTGTGTGAGGCCCACTGGTATCTGAGCGCTATGTGACAGGCTCGATGGCACTGCTGTGACAAAAGTGACTAGAGGATAAGGGAGATTTTGAATATCTGCACACACTTTTGGACACTGGACACTTTTGGATTGTGTGAGGCCCACTGATATCTGAGCGCTATGTGACAGGCTCGATGGCACTGCTGTGACAAAAGGGACTAGAGGATAAGGGAGATTTTGAATATCTGCACACACTTTTGGACACTGGACACTTTTGGATTGTGTGAGGCCCACTGATATCTGAGCGCTATGTGACAGGCTCGATGGCACTGCTGTGACAAAAGTGACTAGAGGATAAGGGAGATTTTGAATATCTGCACACACTTTTGGACACTGGACACTTTTGGATTGTGTGAGGCCCACTGATATCTGAGCGCTATGTGACAGGCTCGATGGCACTGCTGTGACAAAAGTGACTAGAGGATAAGGGAGATTTTGAATATCTGCACACACTTTTGGACACTGGACACTTTTGGATTGTGTGAGGCCCACTGATATCTGAGCGCTATGTGACAGGCTCGATGGCACTGCTGTGACAAAAGTGACTAGAGGATAAGGGAGATTTTGAATATCTGCACACACTTTTGGACACTGGACACTTTTGGATTGTGTGAGGCCCACTGATATCTGAGCGCTATGTGACAGGCTCGATGGCACTGCTGTGACAAAAGTGACTAGAGGATAAGGGAGATTTTGAATATCTGCACACACTTTTGGACACTGGACACTTTTGGATTGTGTGAGGCCCACTGATATCTGAGCGCTATGTGACAGGCTCGATGGCACAGCTGTGACAAAAGTGACTAGAGGATAAGGGAGATTTTGAATTTCTGCACACACTTGTGGACAGTGGACACTTTTGGATTGTGTGAGGCCCACTGATATCTGAGCGCTATGTGACAGGCTCGATGGCACTGCTGTGACAAAAGTGACTAGAGGATAAGGGAGATTTTGAATATCTGCACACACTTTTGGACACTGGACACTTTTGGATTGTGTGAGGCCCACTGATATCTGAGCGCTATGTGACAGGCTCGATGGCACTGCTGTGACAAAAGTGACTAGAGGATAAGGGAGATTTTGAATATCTGCACACACTTTTGGACACTGGACACTTTTGGATTGTGTGAGGCCCACTGATATCTGAGCGTATGTGACAGGCTCAATGGCACAGCTGTGACAAAAGTGACTAGAGGATAAGGGAGATTTTGAATTTCTGCACACACTTGTGGACAGTGGACACTTTTGGATTGTGTGAGGCCCACTGATATCTGAGCGCTATGTGACAGGCTCGATGGCACTGCTGTGACAAAAGTGACTAGAGGATAAGGGAGATTTTGAATATCTGCACACACTTTTGGACACTGGACACTTTTGGATTGTGTGAGGCCCACTGATATCTGAGCGCTATGTGACAGGCTCGATGGCACTGCTGTGACAAAAGTGACTAGAGGATAAGGGAGATTTTGAATATCTGCACACACTTTTGGACACTGGACACTTTTGGATTGTGTGAGGCCCACTGATATCTGAGCGTATGTGACAGGCTCAATGGCACAGCTGTGACAAAAGTGACTAGAGGATAAGGGAGATTTTGAATTTCTGCACACACTTGTGGACAGTGGACACTTTTGGATTGTGTGAGGCCCACTGATATCTGCGCGCTATGTGACAGGCTCGATGGCACTGCTGTGACAAAAGTGACTAGAGGATAAGGGAGATTTTGAATATCTGCACACACTTTTGGACACTGGACACTTTTGGATTGTGTGAGGCCCACTGATATCTGAGCGCTATGTGACAGGCTTGATGGCACTGCTGTGACAAAAGTGACTAGAGGATAAGGGAGATTTTGAATATCTGCACACACTTTTGGACACTGGACACTTTTGGATTGTGTGAGGCCCACTGATATCTGAGCGCTATGTGACAGGCTCGATGGCACTGCTGTGACAAAAGTGACTAGAGGATAAGGGAGATTTTGAATCTCTGCACACACTTTTGGACACTGAACACTTTTGGATTGTGTGAGGCCCAATGAATATCTGAGCGCTATGTGACAGGCTCGATGGCACAGCTGTGACAAAAGTGACTAGAGGATAAGGGAGATTGGATTGCTTTTAAAAAAGCAGTTTGCGGAGCAGTGGGTAAACAGCAATGCCAGCCTGTCAGGAAGCCTTAGAAGGCAGCCCAACAACCAACACCACTGATACACCACTATATAGCCTCCCCTTGCACTGCACACACAGTGACTGGTGTGTTGTGCAGGCCAAATTGCTAGCAGCAGAAGCAGTTTTTTTTTCTTCTCAGCAGGACAAAAAAAAAAAATTGGGATTGCTTTTAAAAAAGCAGTTTGCGGAGCAGTGGGTAAACAGCAATGCCAGCCTGTCAGGAAGCCTTAAAAGGCAGCCCAACAACCAACACCACTGATACACCACTATATAGCCTCCCCTTGCACTGCACACACAGTGACTGGTGTGTTGTGCAGGCCAAATCGCTAGCAGCAGAAGCAGTTTTTTTGTCTTCTTCCCTGCCTAACGCTCTCCCTACAGAATCAGCAGCAACCTCTCCCTATACTAAGATCGGCAGAAGTAAGATGGCGGTCGGCATGCACGCCCTTTTATACCCCCTGTGACGCCCACCAAAGCAAGCCAATCACTTGCATGCCCTTCTGAAAGATGGTGGTGACCCGTGCCTATGTCATCACGTTGCCCACAGTGTCCGTGGATCCTGATTGGCTGAAAAAGAGCGCAAAACAAACTTTTGAAACGCGACTTTGGCGCGTAAGTCGCCGACCTCGTGGCCGACCTCATCCTAGGGTCGGGTTTCGTTTCATGAAACCCGACTTTGCCAAAAGTCGGCGACTTTTGAATTTTTTCGACCCGTTTCGCTCAACTCTAGCAATGATGCATAAATTTAGCCCATATTATAACGCTGTGAGTGAATCACCTGAATTAAATAGGAAGCAATCGTAAGGAGAGACATATGGGGCATATGCACTAGACAGTCTATATAGGTGCAAAGTAATAATATTCCCATAGAGGGTATGCCTATATGTGACAAAGTATATAAAGATGCATACATTTAATCCATAATATAACGCTGTGAGTCAATCACCTGAATTAAATAAATAAATTAATTAATAAGGAGAGGCATATGGGGCATATGCACTACATAGTTTGTATAGAGAGGGTGATATGGGTATAAATAACACCAATAGGCATGACCTGATGATGGTCACCGGTTCAAGGTGTGGCGCACACCCCAACGCGAGTTTTGGAACTTAGTCCTTCGTCACCCCCTGGCGGACCAACTACAAGGCCGCATGGAACCGATGTTGCTGGTTTGCTAGGACCAGATGGTTAAAAGGTCAATGAGAGAGAGGCCATCATTCAAAAATATACTCTTTACTGAATGGCATATTTCATAAGGGTTATATACAAGGGATAGCAAGTCTTATGGACATTTCCTTTACAGTACAAAGCATTATTCCACACGGAATCCTTCCTCTGTAGTATTCTCCAGGGCTTTCTACATCCAATGTTTCTCCCTACTTCGTTACAACCCATCTTTAACGTTACAGTCCTTATTAACAAGTCTCCTCTACTTGTTCAGCAGATCTGCATCCTATTTCTTCCAGTACTGGTGTCCTAGAACTCCGGCTCAGGACCCTTCACAAGTCCAAGTCACTTAGTCTTGTTTTGACCCGTTAGCTTCCAGCGTGACAAGCTCGGTGTCTCATGGCTAGGCGTCCTCTCCTAGGACCCGTCTCCAGAAGGTCACTCTGTCTCTTGCCTCTCATTTTGGATCACCCCAAAATGTGTCACTGTTCACCTCGGACCTCTGGGTCCGCTCACTCAGCACTCCAGGCTCTATCTATCTTCCTAAAGGTACTGTCACACTTAGCGATGTACCAGCGATCCCGACCAGCGATATGACGCGGTCAGGATCGCTGGTACATCGCTAAGTGGTCGCTAGTGAGCTGCCACATAGGCAGATCTCACTAGCGACATCGCTGGGGACGGGGATCGCTACTTACCTGTCACACCAGGCGATCCTGCGTCCTCCCGCCCGGCTCCACGCGTCGCTCGTCCTCACAGCAGGAAGCGCCACAGGAAGCTGACGACGAGAAACAGTCCTGAACGTTCTCGCGCGATCAGCGATAACCAGCGGGGGAGCCGGTCGCTGGTAAGTATCAGACACAGAGATATCGCTAGCAATATCGCTATAACGTCACTAGTTATAGCGATATTGTTAGCGATATCTCTTAGTGTGACAGGCCCTTAACAGAAAGCAGCCACTCTCCCTAAGATGCAAGAGATTACTCACACTACACCACAACAACACAATTGGTGTCCTCAGGGGTAGGAACGTAATAGCCATTGTCCACCACCCTTACATGCCTAAAAAGCTCTCGTATAAAAGTCAATAGATCGGAGTCAGGCTCTTTCTACCTAAGTCCATGTGGCTGCTTTAGAGATCAGGAAATATACGTTTAGTGTTAGACTTAGTGACCAGTCTGAAAATTTCAAGATATCTGAACTTTGTGAATATACATGGTGGTACTAAAAAATGCTACTATAATCATGATTTAGGCTGTGTGACCACGATGCGTTTTGTTAAGCGTTTCCGCAGCGTTTGTGCCAGATCAGACGCTGCAGAAATGCTTAAAAGATGTATCAAATTAATTAGCATGCGTTTTTGGCTTTTTGTGCCAATGCATGCGTTTTTAACCGCTCAGGAATCGCTTAGTGGCTAAAAACGCAGCATGCTCATTAATTCCCACATTGCTCAGCGTTTTTAGCCATCTCCAATGTTCCCAGAAATCGCGTGTCAAAAAACGCGTCAAAAACCGCACAAGAAACGCGCGGAAAAAGACGCGCGTTTTCTGGGAAAGGGGATCCTTTTCCTGAGCATTTAAAAACGCTAGCGTGGGCACATAGCTTTAAACAATAAGTCATTTTCTGAGGACACATTCCCCTTAAGATATTCAATGTTAATCTGAGTGACTGTACCTACACACTACCTTACTATTATTTTCTGTGACTTATATAGTATATAAATTTATATATATAAATTGTGTTTCTTGGAGGCATAAGCAATACTCCTTCTGATTCTGTCCCTGTGGAGTGGGAAATGAATGAAATTCTATGCTTTGTGTTGCAAATAAAAGACTTTGATTTGAAAATGTGTAAAAATCCTAACAAAGCCAAATTGTGGGCCAGAGAGCGTGACTTGACAACCATGTCAAATAGATCGGAGCTAATTTTTTTATTTTTTGGAAGAAAGCAAGGGTCCTTGGCCAAAATGAGGGGTTCTGTAGTTATGCAAAAGAACAATGGCACAGAAACAAGAGCGCCTTGTGTATAGATCCTATAAATGAATGAACAAGAGCGCAGCTCTGGAGCACACAAAGGAATCATTCACATTTCTCTCCCAGTATACACACATCCTTCACTGTGTTTGTGGACTGGACGCCCAAGCTCAGCAAACCCGCCAGCTTGCTCTCCACATTTCCTCTTTTATGGCGTAAGTATTGAAGTAAAATTTTCAAGCGTTGTATATGAAAGTCCGTGTTAGATCTTGATATTGTAAATCATTTCCTTGATCCCCAGGGCACGGAATTAAGTTCAGGCAACAACAGAAAACGTTGTGCTACGGTCACTGCATTTTCATTTTCTTATTTAAAGGAAGTGTCACAAGCCTGTTCAGCCCTGTCTTCATTTATAGTTCCGACATAAAAGGGTCTGAGACAAAATGGCAGGTTTCCTCCTTGAATAAGACACTAACATTTGTATCTCCTTGTATAGGGGGAATGCAAATCCAAAGTAGGGAACGAGACTATTACTGTACCTCCATATACCTTTGATTTTTCTAGTGGTTCTTTCAGCTGGATAACAAAAGCTGTTAAACCCGATAAATAAAATATATAGTGGTGAGCACCATTATTATACATAGGAGTGCTCAGTAGTCTGGCGCAAATACAAATGTATACCCAAAACAAGAAGAAGACACATGCAAAAAAATTTTTAAAAAATAGGGAAAATAGGCACCAAGAGAAAAATAAAGTTTGTGTGGGACAAAGAATCAATCCTGAAGAAGCTTGACCAGTGAAACCTGTGGGCAATGTTTAACTAACATTAAGTTTCTCTTTCTCTTGGAGCCTCAAATTTGGTATTCTCCATCTTACCTCTATATTCCCATGGGCCATAAACTTTGGATTGTTTATGCATTTTAAATGTATTGGTCGTATTGACATTGCATTTATTTGTCACTCTCCGATGTCCTTACTTTCCTTTACAGGATGATTTCTTACTGCTAGTAACTTATATACAGTGGGTATTTGATCCCTTGCTGATTTTGTAAGTTTGCCCACTGACAAAGACATGAACAGCCTAAAATGTTAATGGTAGGTTAATTTTAACATTGAGATAGAATATCAAAAATAAAATAAAAAAAATCACATTGTATAAATTATATACATTTATTTGCATTTTGCAGTGAGAAATAATTATTTGATCCCTTGCCAACCATTAAGAGTTCTGGCTCCTACAGACCAGTTAGACGCTCCTAATCAACTCATTACCTGCATTAAAGACAGCTGCCTTACATAGTCACCTTTATAAAAGACTCCTGTCCACAGACTCAATTAATAAGTTAGACTCTAACCTCTACAACCTGGGCAAGACCAAAGAGCTTTCTAAGGATGTCAGGGACAAGATCATAGACCCGCACAAAGCTGGATTGGACTACAAAACCATACGTAAGGTGCTGGGTGCGAAAGAGACAACTGTTGGTGCAATAGTAAGAAAATGGAAGAAATACAAAATAACTGTCAATCGACATTGATCTGGGTCACCTTACAAAATCTCACCTCGTAGGGTATCCTTGATCATGAGAAAGGTGAGAGATCAGCCTAAAACTACACGGGGGGGAACTTTTTAATGATCTCAAGGCAGTTGAGACCACAGTCACCAAGAAAACCATTGGTAATACATTACGCCATAAAGGTTTATAATCCTGAAGTGCCCTCAAGGTCCCCCTGCTCAAGGAGGCACATGTGCAGGCCCATCTGAAGTTTGCCAATGAACACCTGGATGATTCTGTGAGTGATTGGGAGAAGGTGCTTTAGTCAGATGAGACAAAAATTGAGGTCTTTGGCATTAACTCAAATTGCTGTGTTTGGAGGAAGAGAAATGCTGCCTATGACCCAAAGAACACCATCCCCACTGTCAAGCATGGAGGTGGAAACATTATGTTTTGGGGGTGTTTCTCTGCTAAGGGCACAGGACTACTTCACCACATTTATGGGAGAATGGATGGAGCCATGTACCGTAAAATCCTGAGTGACAACCTTCTTCCCTCCGCCAGGACATTAAAAATGGGTCATGGCTGTGTCTTCCAGGAAGACAATGACCCAATACATACAGCCAAGGCAACAAAAGAGTGGCTCTAAAAGAAGCACATTAAGGTCATGGAGTGGCCTAGCCGGTCTCCAGACCGTAATCCCATAGAAAACTTATGGAGGGAGTTGAAGCTCTGAGTTGCCAAATGACAGCCTCAAAATCTTACTGATTTAGAGATGGTCTGCTAAGAGGATTGGACCAAAATTCCTCCTGACATGTGCGCAAACTTCATCATCAACTACAAAAAACATCTGACTGCTGTGATTGCCAACAATGGTTTTGCCACCAAGTATTAATAGTGATGAGCGAGAATACTCGTTACTCGAGATTTCCCGAGCATGCACGGGTGATCTCTGACTATTGGATGTGCTCGGAGATTTAATTTCTGTCGCCGTAGCTGCATGATTTGCGGCTACTAGCCAGCCTGAATACATGTGGGGATTGCCTGTTTGTTAGGAAATCCCCACGTGTATTAAGGCTGTCTTGATTTTCTTATTTTTTTTTTTCATCTTTGCACTATAGAATATGAAAATTTGCCTAATACCATGAAATTTTAATGTTTAAATATTTATTTAACTTTAATATAAATCAACCCATAATCACATCATGTGCTGTATCTGTGAACTCTGACATTGTCTGTCAGGTGATCCCATTGGCGCCGTTTTTTGAAATTTTGTATATATACATAAGCAGTGGAGTAACTACAAAGTTAAGGGCCCCGATGTGAACTTTCAAATGGGCCCCCCCATGCCAAAATGCAAGCACATCTCCGCTCCATACACCTCGTACACACATGGCTCCGCTCCGTACACCTCGTACACACACGGCGCCGCTCCGTACACCTCGTACACACACGGCGCCCCTCCGTACACCTCATATACACACACGGCTCCGCTCCGTACACCTCATACACACACACGGCTCCGCTCCGTCCAAAATTGTACACAAACAGCTCTGCTACATCAACACTGTAAACCCCTCCTAACTCCACACATAAACTTTACCTCATCCAGCACCATGACAACCAGCACAGCAGAGTCCATACACTGAGGCCCCTGATCATGTGACCCCTGAATCCTCCCCTCCTGTGACCTTATCACAGGTCCTGTGCATACATTAGAGAAAACAGCCTAGCGACGTCATGAATGTTCAATTGTGGAGGAGAGGAGGAGGTCTTGGGAGGACCAGATATTACATGGTGGGAGACATCGGAAATTTGACACTTGACACATGCACAAAAACTGTTAACATCTTTTGTTAGCACTTGCTACTTACAGTTACATATATTTTACAACATTATTTTTTGTGCATGTGTCATGTGTTCTGAATCTATTGATTTCTTGCTTATGCAAGCTTTGGGAGATCCCTGCCTCTCTCTTTTGGGACATGCATAAAAAGCCATTTTGCCCAGCGAGCCCATACCGGGCAGCACCTTTCTGAACCCTGCTCATGAAGGTATTATTCACATGTTCAGGTTTTTAAATATATTAGATAGGACTGCTCCGAGAAGGGTATGCCTTGACGCGGCGGAGTGGCTTAGCGTACTTTTTTTTGCAAAAAAACGTATCAACAAAATACCCTGGTTTTGTTAGCATCTTTTACTAGCACTTGCTACTTACAGTTACATATATTTTACAACAGAGTATTTATACACGTTTGTCATACTGTGTTTTGTTTCTGTGTCTTAGTTCTTGGGTGGTGTGAACAGGGTCTTATTGACCCGTTCAGTTTTTGTGCATGTGTCATGTGTTCTGAATCTATTGATTTCTTGCTTATGCAAGCTTTGGGAGATCCCCGCCTCTCTCTTTTGGGACATGCATAAAAAGCTATTTTGCCCAGCGAGCCCATACCGGGCAGGACCTTTCTGAACCCTGCTCATGAAGGTATTATTCACATGTTCAGGTTTTTAAATATATTAGATAGGACTGCTCCGAGAAGGGTATGCCTTGACGCGGCGGAGTGGCTTAGCGTACATTTTTTTGCAAAAAAACGTATCAACAAAATACCCTGGTTTTGTTAACATCTTTTACTAGCACTTGCTACTTACAGTTACATATATTTTACAACAGAGTATTTATGCACGTTTGTCATACTGTGTTCTGTTTCTGTGTCTTACCTTACAAATGCTGGAGAGACTGTGTGAGCCACAGCATGCAATAGAGCTTTTTATAGACAGTTATCTGTCATTGCTATGAGGAGCAGTATTGCACCTACACATTTATTGAGTATTATCACCTGGTTCAGAGAAAGATTTGTACATATCTATCCATTGTACTTAAGTAGAAATAATTAATAATAATAATAATAATAATCTTTATTCATGTTTCCTGAGTGCCATTGGGTGATTGCTATTCCTATTATAATTGGACAAATTGAAATGGGTACTGTCCAGTCTCTGCAAGACTTGTGCTGTAAGTACATCTTACTGCGTAGTATCATAGATTTAATGTTTTTAGTGTTGCTGCTGTGCTTCCTTTTTCTATGTTATGCAGTCATTGTAGCTTGCACCTATTCACACTTAGGAGGTGCTGGTCAGGTTTTCCTCTATATTTTACTATTAGGGGTGTGACTGCCTCCTACCTGATTCTGCACTCCTCCCATTTACCTGCAGGTGATTTTAATCAGTTCTACTTACCCATTTAAATTGTAGGCTCATGGCCTGGGAGAGACATGTCTGTCTTTTAACTATAGGCTCATAACCCAAGAGCCGCAAGTACAGTAGGATAGAACCCATCAGAGGGAGGTCACCTTGCCGTGGCTGATGGGCATACATAAATTGGCCAATTTAGGACCTAAGAACCTTCATTATTTTGTAAGTACATCTACTGAGTAGTAACATAGTTTAGATTTAATGTTTTCAGTGTTTGCATATATCTTGGCTCATACAGAGTGCTGCTGTTTTTCTTTTTTACATATAATGCAGCCAATGCAGTTTGCACATATTCACACTTAGGAGGTGACAGTCAGGATTTCCTTTATATAGTGTTATTAGTCTTGCAGAGGTTAAATCATACAAGTCCTCAAACTATTTGATAAGGGACGTAATATATCCCTAACTGCCCACTGGATAAATGTAGTGGTGGCTGGGCCTGAGGCAGAAAACACTTTTGGTGAATGTCTTACCCACTACCAAGGACTGCTGGAAGTTTCTCTGTCCATGTTGCCTCCTCTTCCTCCATCGCCTCCTCATCAGGTCAAGGTACCACCTGCATGACCATCTTCAGCACAGTACTCCCACAGGCGTTGGTTAGGGGGGTGGGGGTGAGTGTGAACACAGTGGCTTTTTGGCAGGGTGTCCAGTCAGAATCTCTCCCTTAGTTCAGCTGTGTCCTATCCCTACACTAATGGGAGCAGAATGGTAGTGGCACTCATGATTTGGCCTTAATACAGGCTGGGTCACGTGCTGTGCCAACCAATCACAGCCACCCCAATACTTGGCATGGCTGTGATGGCTCCTGAAGTTCCCACAATCTAAAAGCTTGCTGATTGTCTGCACTGCAGCCTTTCAGCAAGCCTTATTAGACTGGCAAACCCGAACAGGAAACCGGAAGTACAGTAAAAAGTCAGTGTCCGGGGTTCAGCAGGTATCTGGTACGGACCCTGAACTTTACCATTCAGGATGGTTCATCCCTAGTTGTCTGGTGTTATGTGTTTCTAGTAAAGAGATTCATTTTTACGTATTACTCTGGATGTGCCTTTTTATACTGGTGCGCCTTTTTCTTGTTTTGGATACATGATGTTACATGCAATGACGTATAAGGGTATGTGCACGCATTTAGTATTTCAGCAGAAAAATCAGCTGCAAATCTACTGAAAATATCTGAAGTATAAAATACATACATTTTTGATGAATTTTTTTTATGTGTTTTCCCCATTCTTTAGAATAGATGAAAAACACTGTAAAAATACTGATAGAATTGACATGCTGCGGATTTGAATCTTCTTCAAATCTGCAAGGAAAAAATAAGCAATGTGTGCATGAGACTTTAGGAATCTCATTAGCTTTGTTGGCTGTGGAATATCCTCCAGTTTTTGTGACAAATCTGCACAGAAAAAAAAGGGACAAAAACCCAGAAAATACTCAAGGTGTGCACATACCTTCATGAAAGTATTGTCCCCTAGAAGTCATTCTCTACTTACAGAGCCATCATGGCCATACACTAAGGATTTGTGGCCTTGTAATGAAGAGCCTTACTCCCCCTGAGCACTGCTGAATACACTCTGTGCTTTTGGACGTGAGCCCACAATATGAAATATTTTTGCAAGATCAGTGCTGTGTGTGAAGGGGGCTGGCTGATCGGCTGCAATCCATTACTAAGCCAGTCCTGTTCTCTGTAACAGCCTATTCATACAAAGAACGAGTCTGGCTTAGTAGCTATTAATATGAGCAGTGAGCCTGCCCCATTCACACACAACACTGTGGATGTGTCGACACAGAACATTTTTTCCTACGTTGGACCTTAGCCAAAAGTGGAGAATACCACCACTGATATCTTTAGATGAGGGCACTTTGCTAATTCAAACCTAATGGAAAATGCAGAATTTTTCTAATACATATAAAGATAATTGCTTTTCGAGCTGGACAACCCCTATTACAAAAATACTAGGATGTAATAATTAGCAAATTGACCTTGTTATAATCACTGATTTTCTGTGTAAGGAGAATAGATATGTCATTGTAACATGACAATGTAACAGCCATGCTTCATACCTGGGTCAAAGTTGTCGCCAGATGCTTGACACCCATCCTCATCATCACAGTCACCACTCGCATCCTCGCCTTCTGACCTGCCATATCCTCCGCTGCCCTCTGTAATGCGCCAACGCTCTGGCTTGATCCTTTTTTCACTGCCCATCTAAAAACACAAAAGTAAAGGCATCATTTGTGGGAACATTTTATAGATTATAGGACATCTAAAAAGGGTCTGTCAGCACAAAATGACTGCTCAAACCAAAGAAAGCACCTTGTAGAGCACATAGCCCTAACACAAATCAGATTAAACTCGTTGCTTCATTGGCCAGAAATCGTTCTTCATTCAGATATGATAATGAGGTGTGTGGTGCACCCTTGGTGCGGGGCAGTATTTCAGTGCACCTTCCCACCTACTTGTTTTCCATCTATCTCCAACCTCTTCTTCCTTGATTGACTGCCCTTTCTTTACAGGATTCAGATGAGGGTCTAAATAGATAGAAAGCAAGAAAGTGGGAAGGTGCACTGAACTGCAGGACCAAGGTGTAATGAGAACAGCTGATCACCTTTAAATAAAGCATAATTTCTTGAAAACACAGCAACAGATTTGACACTAAAAGTATGATTTTTATTACAGCTATGTCTTCTACAAGGTGCTGTGCTTGGTTTGGACAGTCATGTTGTGCTGAAAGACTCCTTTTAAAAGGTAGCAATACTATCTAACTTTTCTGATAAATATACAGCAGAGGAATCAATTTCTGATGAGAGGTAAAAGACTTCTTAGAGAGCTCTGCACATTGTTTCTGTCTCCCTCTGCCTGGTTCCTCTCCCTGCTCCTCACTCCTTCTCCTCCTCTCCATAGAGTATATTGGGATATGTCACAATACACCTGCAGTCCCTCTTGTCAGGGCAAAACAGATTGAGCTGCTTTTCTGCAGTGGATAACAAGTTCAGGAGGCAGAAGGGGGAGGAAGAAATAGCTGATAAGTAGAGAAGGAGGCTGATTTCTCAGATAAGATTTCTTACAAAGATTCTTTGCTATGGATATTTGCAGTTTGTTGAAAGTATAATATGGTAAATTTTAAAGAAATCATTTGGTCCAGAGACAACATTTTATGTGTTATGGAACATATGTAGTAATATTACCTAGTGTCATACTTTTGTGCCCCTCTAATCTATGTCTTGGCTGCAGCACTTCTCAGACTCGCCAATGACACTGTACTCAGGGACACTCCGGCTTTGCGTGCTGCGTGGTCTGCCGCTATGGACGGTACGCCACAGATTTGAAGGATGCTGCATTTTCTTCTTCTGACAACCAATTTGTTTCCTCACGTAAATAGCAATAAAAGAATGTCTGCTGGTATGAATACATTTGGAACCGTCCCTATTTCTAAGAGCCTGTGTTATCACAGTGGAATAGTCGCTCTCCAGTAAAGCCTCCATTGCACACTTCATTTGCTGACCACAGTTTCTGGTCCCTGTCCAGAAACTAAGAATATAAATCAAGAGCGGGCTGAACATTTTACAAATGCTCTTTTTTAATGGATATGGATGTTCCCTGGATAGAGCGGGTTTCAGATGGCCATAATTTGGCTGCATTTTACTATCTGAATTATGGCTACAACATGTCGGTGTCTCATGGTCCTACATAACACAGCTAGACTTGCAGCTTGGATTAACCCCCTCCTGTAAGAAATATATCTTGTTTTTATTTAATTTTTGTATTATGCCTCCCCTTACTCCAAGAGCCACACCTTTTCCATCCACGCAGCAATGTGAAGGCTTGTTTCTTTTATAGAAGGAGATGTAGTTTTAAATGAGGGCATTTACCTACTTTACAACATAAAGTACTAAAAAAAACAAACAGAAAATAATTCAGCTTTTTTTTTCTTTGCAATGTTCAATATGTGGTAAAAATGACCAGGCTATATAATTCTTCAAGTCAATACATTGCAGCAATACCAAACTTTTGTACCCTCTTTTTATTTTTGTATAGTTTTCTTGTTTAAAAAAAATTAGAACTTTGCAAAAATACATTTGGTGTGTAAAAAAAAACTTTTTTTTTATTTTTCTTTTACATCAATGGAGCTACAGTATATGAGGAATTGCTTTTTGTTATGGTGTACTTTGCATTGGTATTATTTTAACGCACATTACGTGCAACATTTTTACACTTTTTTTGTTTGAAGGAGGTGAGGTCACTGGAAGAGGGCAATTCTGTTTTTTTTTTTTTTTTTTTTTTTTTTACTCACGTCCTTTTCCTTTGGGTTAAATCATTTTAGATTTTGATTAATCTGACTTTGACTTTCTGTTTGTAAAATCAAACAGGATTAATGAATAAAATGAATCTATTGCAATCATGATAGAAATGGAAGCAGGGGGACCCCATTGGTTTTTATGGGGGCGTCTGGGTTTCATTATGTGTTAGTTTTACGATGGAAAAAATAAGGTTCTGTATGATGCTCTTTCCAAATACGTGAACTTAGCGGGACCCACATGCACCCATTAATGGGGTCCTTCCATTTGTAGCAGCTATGCAATGAATCCCTCCTGAACATTAATTCCAATTGAATCTAACAATGGAACAGACAACTGGTAGGCCTGTGTGCAGGTGTAACACAACCAGGGCAGAGGTCAGACGGGCGCATTTTACTGTCCTTGTACAAATCGCTATCTCCAGATCGACTGCAGCTGTCCTCTCCTGGACTCCACAGCTTCATAGGCGTATAGGAAGCTGCCGAGATTGGGTCATGAGATCTGCGGATGGTCCGAGCATCATGGTCTGTACTAAGACACTGTAAGGTCCTAGACACCAGGACATAGTTTCATAGGCATATAGGAGGCTGCCGAGATCGGGTCATTAGATCTGCGGATGGTCCGGGCATCATGGTCTGTACTAGGACACTGTAAGGTCCTGGACACCTGGACATAGCATCATAGGCATACAGGAGGCTGCCGAGAACGAGTCAGGAGATCTGAGGTTGGTCCGGGCATCATGGTCTGTACTAAGACACTGTAAGGTCCTGGACACCAGGACATAGTTTCAAAGGCATATAGGAGGCTGCTGAGATCGGGTCATTAGACACTGTAAGGTCCTGGACACCTGGACATAGCATCATAGGCATACAGGAGGCTGCCGAGAACGAGTCAGGAGATCTGAGGTTGGTCCGGGCATCATGGTCTGTACTAAGACACTGTAAGGTCCTGGACACCAGGACATAGTTTCAAAGGCATATAGGAGGCTGCTGAGATCGGGTCATTAGATCTGCGGATGGTCCGGGCATCATGGTCTGTACTAGGACACTGTAAGGTCCTGGACACCTGGACATAGCTTCACAGGCATATAGGAGGCCGAGAACGAGTCAGGAGATCTGAGGTTGGTCTGGGCATCATGGTCTGTACTTGGGCACTATAAGGTCCTGGACATTTTCCACTTTTCTGCTTCCACTCCCCTTACCCCCTTGTTCTAAGAGTCGGAACTTTTTGATTTTTCTGTCACCTTTGCCATATGAGGGGTTCATTTTGTGGGGCGATTTCCTGTTTTGAACGACACCGTTCACATTACCATACAATGTACTGAAAAACAGGAGGAATCAGTGAAATAATATTGCAATTCCACTATTATTTTTTGTGATGAGTTTTTATGGTGTTCAGTCTATGGTAATAATGACCTGACAATCTGATTCTCCAGGTCAGTATGATTATAGCGATAGAACAGGAGTTGTTTTTTTTTGTTTAGTTTTTAATTTAGTGGCTAAAAAAATTAAGAACCATACAAAAAAATATTTAGGTTGCCTTTTTCCGAGACCTGTAACTATTTGTTGCTATATATTTGACCACGTTAAAGGGATAGTCCCATCTCCAAGAGCCTATGCTAATATGTAGTAGATGTAATAATAATATTGGCAAACACCGTCAGTAAAAAAAATATAGTATAGATCTTCTGATTTGCGATGTTGCTTACCCCATGCAGGACATTTCAGTAATTTAGGTATCCATGGTTACAACCACTAACAACTATCACTATATTATAATATATCATTATATTGTAGCCATGGATACGTAAGCTAATGCCATGCCCTCAACATGGGGTAGGCGACGTAGTGAATCAAAAGAACTATACTACATTTCTAATTGGAGGTATTTGCTAATATTATTATTACACCTACTACATATTGGGTTCTCCTTACATACTTCCCTCTGGCCACCTCTTCCCTTTCTTCCTTGTTCACCATGCAGTCACTCTGCACAAACAGGGAAACCTCTACCATGACTTGTGTCAAAGAGTAGGACTAGGGACCGGTGAGGAGATGCTTCACAGCTAATCACTGACAGACACCGCGAAGGACTGTGTTAGTGTCATGGTTTGGACAGTGTTTTTGCCCTGCACTCACAGGGTTAAGTGTATGTGGCCTCTTTCTGGATCTGGGAGGGGTATTTATACTCACTCTTTACCAGGGTTCTCTGTCAGCTATACTGTTGTTCTGATTGTGTGTCTGACCCCCCTGGTGTGCGTGTGCACTGCATTGCTTGTTTGCTTCCCGTGTATGACCCGGTCTGTTCCCTCACTCTGTACTCCGTCTCTCGTTTTGGTATTATTGTCTTTTCCGGTTCTGACCTCCTGGCTTGGCTATCCTTACTCCGTTACAGTTTGTCCCTATTGTACCGTCTATTGCCCGTTCTGGTTTTCTGATCTATTGCTACGTCCTGACTATCCATTCTGCCTAACCCTTTGGTACTGTCATGCTATCTTGTGCTTTGACCCTGGCTTGATCTGGTTTCTGTCTCTGTCTATGCCCCTTGGTAACATTGTCCTGTAGTTACCTTTCTAGGACTTTTCCTCAGCTCCTAGCTCTCTGGAGTTTAGACCACGCCCTCAGCAGTCACATGCTTCAGGTCCTGTGAGCCTGGAGCAAGCATCGTCATCACTGCTGCCCCATTCCACAGGTATCTTTGTGCACAGTTTTGTACTCAGGACTCGCGTACTGGCTCAGTGAGCAGGTGCAGTGCAGTGTCCCTGACATTATAGCTGACCTAAACATTTAAACGAGGTTTGCACTTTTTTTTCTTGAATCATGGATCCGCTGCATGCTCTCTCTGAGCAAGTGAATAGCCTCACTCAAATGATGCAAAACCTGTCTGTGGAACAGCAAACCCTGGCTCAGTTGCAACAACAGGTTCAGAGGGATGTTGCTGATGCCATGCAGGGTTCTTTTCCTTCTGGGGCCCGGGGTGAGGGTTCCACAGATGTTTCCTTAACTTCCCCTGAATCACCTGTTAAATTGCCTGACTTTTTCTCTGGGGATAAAAAAACATTTAAGGTTTTTAAGGAGGGGTGCAAACTCTTCTTCTCCATAAGGCCACGCTCCTCTGGGGATGAGAGTCAGAGGGTTGGGGTCATTATGTCTTTGTTAAGGGGTTCCCCTCAGGCTTGGGCTTTTTCCCTTCCCCCTACCTACCCTGAGAGAATGTCGGTGAATGCATTATTCGAGGCACTCGGGCACATCTACGATGAACCCAATCGTGTGAGGCTAGCTGAGGATATGGTGATGAGTGTGTGCCAGGGGATACACTCGGCCGAGTGGTTCTGCTCTGAGTTCAGACGCTGGGCAGCGGAGATCTCCTGGGATGATGATGCCCTCCGGGGTTTATTCTGTAGAGGCCTGTCCGAACATTTAAAAGATGCCCTGGTCCTTCATCCTCCACCGGATTCTTTGGAGGACACTATGATTCAGGCTGTCCGCATGGACCGTAGGCTGCGGGCGAGAGGGGTCATGCTGCAGGAGACCCCTTTATTCTCCAACCTGAGAGACTCTGCATCTAGTCCCGAGCCCATGGAGGTTGGTGCCACGTCCTTGAAGGAAAAAGAGAAGAGATGCTGTAGAAACAACCAACTGTGCTTTTACTGTGGATCCTCTGGATATTGGAGAAGGAACTGTCCTTCTTGCCCTTCTTCAGTGAAGCCGTCAGGAAAACGACTGAGTCTGGGTAACAATCGAGGAGGTTGCCCAGACTCCCAGGTACATTTTTTCTCGCTTACTAAAATTCTGCTTGCGGTGGAACTAGAACTTGCAGGCGGTCCGGTTGTGACTACCGCCTTTGACTGTGGTTCTTCTATTAATCTCATCGATGCCAAAGTTGTGACTTTTCATAAGATAGGGACAGTCAGGTTAAAAGATCCTGTTAAAATTGTGGCAACTGATTCTTCTCCTATCACCCTGGAGGGAATTTGTTTCATGACTGATACCTTTTCTCTGAAAGTGGGTTCCACACATGTGGCAAAATTAAGGTGTTTTATTCTAAATAATCTGCCAGCTGGACTGGTACTGGGTATGCCTTGGCTTCAACGCCACAATCCTACTATTGACTGGGCCACGGGGGAGGTCATTCAGTGGGGTTGTATGGCTAACGGTCTATGTTGTAACTTGACAACTCTTGTCACCCCAGTAAAATCTGTGTCAGTGTCGTCTGTCGGTCTGGAAGGTATTCCGGAGTACCTGAAAGATTCTGAAGACGTATTTTCTGAAAGTGAGGCTGAGGCGCTACCACCACATAGACCCTTTGATTGTGCCATTAATCTAGTCCCTGGAGCCAAGTTACCCAAGACTCGCCTGTTCAATTTGTCCGGGCCCGAACGTCTAGCCATGAAGGAGTACATTACCGAGAGTCTCCGCAAAGGGCATATTAGGCCTTCTGTTTCACCTGTGGCGGCGGGCTTCTTTTTTGTTAAGAAAAAAGATGGTGGTTTGCGGCTGTGCCTCGACTTTCGGGAATTAAACAAAATTACTATGAAAAATACATACCCTCTCCCCCTTATTCCTGATCTATGTAACCAACTCACCGGGGCCAAGTGGTTCTCTAAACTGGATTTATGTGGTGCATATAACCTTATAAGAGTCCGGGAAGGGGACAAATGGAAAACAGCATTCCTGACGACTGAAGGGCTGTTCGAAAACTTGGTTATGCCCTTTGGTATCACCAACGCTCCTGCTGTTTTTCAGAATTTTATTAATGTAATTTTGTCTGATTTGATTGGTCGTTTTGTGGTTACCTATTTGGATGAGATTTTGGTGTACTCGGTGGACAGTCAATCTCACTTGCACCATTTGCGGATGGTTCTCATGAGACTGAGGGAGAATAATTTGTATGCCAAGTTGGAAAAATGTTCATTTTTCATGCAAGAATTATCCTTTCTGGGTTTGATTGTGTCAGGGGAGGGGTTCCGCATGGATCCTAAGAAGGCCCAGGCTGTTACGGATTGGGTGCAGCCTCATGAGTTGAAAGGGTTGCAGCGATTTTTGGGCTTTGCCAACTTCTATAGGAAATTTATTAAGGGCTTCTCGCAGGTGGTAAAGCCTCTAACGAACCTCACTCTCAAGGGAGCTGATGTAAAAAATTGGTCTGTAGCTGCAAAAAATTCTTTCATGACATTAAAAAAATGCTTTTCTTCAGCCCCTGTATTGGTACAACCTGACCCGTCAAGACCTTTTGTCATGGAGGTTGACACCTCGGAAGTAGTGGTGGGGGCAGTATTGTTTCAGGGCCCTCCTACCCTTACTAATCTGAGACCTTGCGCCTTCTTCTATAAAAAATTTTCCTCTGCCGAGAGAAATTACGATGTCGGCAATAGAGAGTTATTGGCGGTAAAGTTGGCTTTTGAAGAATGGAGGCATTTCCTGGAGGGGGCCGTTCATCCCTTTACAGTCATCACTGATCACAAAAATTTGGCTTATATCGAGTCTGCCAAGAGATTGACCCTCAGACAGGCTAGGTGGACGCTTTTTTTTTTTCTCGTTTTCAGTTTACCATCACATTCCGCCTGGGATCTAAAAACATCAAGGCTGATGCCTTATCCCAAAGCTTTGATTCGGTGTCCCCTGCAGAACCTCCCTCCTCCATTCTTCAGCCAGGAGTAGTGGTGGCCGAAATCTCATCTGAGTTACAGAGAGGGATTTTGGAAGCCCAGGCTCGGGCTCCGGGTGGTAAACCCCCTGATAAATTGTTTGTACCGGAACGTTTTCGTCTCGGACTTATGCAGGAATTTCACGATTCTATGTTGAGTGCTCATCCTGGGATTGCAGCTACCCAGGGGGCAATTGCGAGGGGTTTCTGGTGGCCCTCTATGGTAACAGATATTAAAAAGTTTGTGACTGCATGTGGGGTGTGCACTCATTCTAAAAGTTCTCAGGTCCGGCCGGCCAGGGAGTTGGTGCCTTTGCCAATTCCAGATAGACCATGGACACATTTGTCCATGGATTTTATCACAAATCTTCCTCCTTCCAGGGGCAACTCGGTGATATGGGTGGTGGTGGATAGGTTTTCAAAACAAGCCCACTTTGTACTTCTCCCTGCGTTACCATCTGCTGAAACCCTGGCCCGTTTATTTATTCAGCATATAATTCGGTTGCATGGAGTGCCTATGAATGTGGTGTCAGAGGGGTACAGTTTGTGGCCAGGTTCTGGAGGGCTTTTTGCAAAAAGCTGGGGATTTTGTTGTCCTTCTCCTCTGCCTATCACCCAGAGTCAAATGGACAGACTGGTTCATGCGCTCAATCATTGGAGCAGATTCTGAGATGCTTGGCCTCTTCCAGGCAGGAGGACTGGTGTGAGGTATTGCCCATGGCAGAGTTTGCGTTCAACGGTCGTGTGAGCCAATCCACTGGGAAATCTCCCTTTCAGATCAAATATGGGTTTAACCCACATTTTGGAGAGTTTTCCCACATGGATTCAGGTTGTTCTGGTGCTGAGGATACGACACAATGTCTTAGAATTCTTTGGAGGGAGGTTCAGAGGAATATTTCCAAGGCCCAGGAAAACTATTAGCGGTTTGCTGACAGGAGGAGGGGGCCAGGTCTAGTATTTACAGTAGGGGAGAAGGTGTCGCTATCCACCCACAATATCAAGCTTAAGATACCATCTATAAAGCTGGGCCCCAAGTTTATTGGCCCATACAATGTTGTGGAGGTTGTTAACCCAGTAGCCTACCGACTGCAGCTGCCCACCTCCTTTAAAATTTCTGATGTCTTCCACAGGTCCCTATTAAAGCCTGTGGGGACTGTGAGAGAGGATTCCTCATCCAATGCTCCGCCAGTGCTGGTAGAGGGGCAGCTGGAGTATGAAGTAGGGCGCGTTGTTGACTCCCGGTGGGTGCGCCGGAGACTCCAGTATCTGATACACTGGAAGGGGTACTGTTGTGAACTCATTTTCTGGTTTACCTCTGGCTTCTGGTGAGGGTGGTGGAGATGGCTGTGTTGACAGAGGAGTCATGAGTTCTCCATCCAGGCTCCCTCTGGTGGTGACAGCAGGTAATGAAGCTGATCTAAATTGCAGAGACCTGCCACCTGAGGAGGACTGTGAGTGGACATCAGGAGTCTCTGACTGGATTTAAGATAGCCGACTCCCTAATTTTGTGCTGGTGATTTTCTCCTGCCCTGAGGTTCTGGTTTCCAGTTCTGTTCCTGCCTTCTCAAGCTAAGTGTGCTCTGCTATTTTTCACATGAGATTTGATCTGGTTTACTCAGTTTTTGTGGTCAGTCAGCCCTGCTGGGGCTGTGCTGAATTTCCATTCTTATGTCTCTGTTTATGCCAGTTTGCTTTTTGTCCCTGATCAGATTGGTCTCTTTTTGCTCTGTCTTCAGAATATACCAGAGTGCTGATATAGGGAATTGAAGTCTAGCGCCTTCAGGGTTTTTGTTATCAGAAAGTGTTGGACATTTTTTGGCAGGGTTTTGTGCGTGATTGCAGACGGCATCTTTCCTTTCCTGTCCTTTCTAGTTAGTATGGGCCCCATCGTTTGCTCAGCTTATTTTTCTGTCTGTGCTTTTGTTTTCATCTTGTCTCACCGTCAATACATGTTTGGGGGCTGTCTTTTGCTTTAGGGTCTGCTCTGGGGCAGTTTATATTTCCCCTTTTCTTGCTTTAGGCTTATTTATTTCTCTGGCTGTGACGAGGCGTCTAGGATCATCGTAGGTACGCTCCACGGCTACTGCTAGTTGTGTGGATAGGATCAGGGGTCTGCAATCCGCTTAGTTACCAACCTCTCTAGTTTTCTGGGGCTTAGCTTGTTTTTGTTTTTCCTCCTCGGTGACTCATTCATAACAGGGTACTCTCTGGAGGATCGGTCATCGGTTCCGGCCACTTCGGTGCATGCCGATCGTCTTGTGCGGGCTTTCCACGCCAGATACCCAGACAAGCCTGGGGGTCCAGTGGCCACCCGTTAAGAGGGGGGTACTTTCATGGTTTGGACAGTGTTCTTGCCCTGCACTCACAGGGTTAAGTGTAAGTGGCCTCTTTCTGGATCTGGGAGGGGTATTTATACTCACTCTTTACCAGGGTTCTCTGTCAGCTATGCTGTTGTTTTGATTGTGTGTCTGACCCCCCTGGTGTGCGTGTGCACTGCATTGCTTGTTTGCTTCCCGTGTATGACCCGGTCTGTCCCCTCACACTGTACTCCGTCTCTCATTTTGGTATTATTGTCTTTTCCAGTTCTGACCTCCTGGCTTGGCTATCGTTACTCCATTACAGTTTGTCCCTATTGTACCGTCTATTGCCCGTTCTGGTTTTCTGATCTATTGCTACGTCCTGACTATCCATTCTGCCTAACCCTTTGGTACTGTCATGCTATCTTGTGCTTTGACCCTGGCTTGATCTGGTTTCTGTCTCTGTCTATGCCCCTTGGTAACATTGTCCTGTAGTTACCTTTCTAGGACTTTTCCTCAGCTCCTAGCTCTCTGGAGTTTAGACCACGCCCTCAGCAGTCACATGCTTCAGGTCCTGTGAGCCTGGAGCATGCATCGTCATCACTGCTGCCCCATTCCACAGGTATCTTTGTGCACAGTCTTGTACTCAGGACACGCGTACTGGCTCAGTGAGCAGGTGCAGTGCGGTGTTCCTGACAGTTAGGTTCCTCCCGCATGTGTGCGTGGCTGTACACACAAATAACGTTTATTAAAAAAAATAGAACCAGAGATTCAAGAGATTTGGGGCAGTGCACTTCTCAGTGCCTAGTGACACCCCCTGGTTGTGGCAATACCAAATCTGCTTTTTTTTTTAAAAAATTACTTTTTTCTATTTTTGAAAACTTTTAGCTACGTTTTCCATATATTTTGCTTCCTAGAGGCTTTGAACCCGCAATCATTTGCTCACTTGTACTAGTAACCTATTGGCACTGCGTGATTGTGAAGCTGGGGAAGGGGAAGTGATTGGCACCTGAATGGACGCCACACCAAATAACCACATAAATGCCACTGTCAGAAATTGAGAAAGTTATTCCCATCTCGGCCATGAAAGGCTGTGATAGGAATAATCCTTTAGATTTGACTTAATTGAACTGTGAAGGCCAATGTGTTGTGGATTTAAACTAAATTCCACACTATCTATCTATCCATCCATCTATTATCCATCCATCTATCCCATATATGGAAATACATTGAGAAATCTCCTTTACTGTTACTCCTACCCACTTACTATAGTATACTTGAAGCTGATGTTTGTACCAATTCATTACACTGGTCGTTATTTGCAGAAAAAAAAAAAATCATCATGTCTTGAATAGAATTTTCACATAAAATAAATTTCTTTATGAATATTGTTGCTAAATAAGATACTAAAAATGATATGTACATCTGGGAAAAGCTGAATAAAAACATAAATTTCTCCAAAATGTAATGGTAATTAAAGGTTTTAGCCATAGTGGATAGACACTTATGCAAATAAAAAAACCGTAGTAGAATTTGTACCAGCTGCCGCTCGGATATACATTAGAAGATTTTATGATTTCAGTATTGTTTACATCGGTGTCATCGAGTTTCCTTAGTATTTTACTTAAATCGAATTGAGCTCCACGTTATACGAGGTGACATCATTAGATATTGCAGTGATTATCCGGCCTTCATATACAGGCCTGAAAACATGGAAACCTTTTTGAACACTGTGACATAAGTGGAGCTGCTGGGTCCTAGGAGCGTCAGTGAAGCGGTGACAATAAAGGAGCTTTGTTATTACAAGTTTTGTAGTGAGATAGTGTTAAAGAATATCGGAGTCAGGGAATGCCTTTTTTTACTATGTCACATTTCTTAGAAGACGATAAACTGCATTCACACCATGTTATGAAATCACCTAACACAGAGAGGATTAGATACATATCTGCTGTTTCCATATTCTAGGTCTGGTGACTTATAATGAACCTAGAACAGAATGACCATTAAATGTGCATCTCATAGCTGTGTGCAGTAGATTTCCCATTATCCAAGTAGCATTGTGATCAACACAAAGTAAAATTAGGCAGAGGTTAGATCGCTCAGCAGCAGGGAGGAAGCCGTTTGTTCATGCCACAGTGCATTATGCTTGAACAATACCCAATGCTACTTCTGTCCTTTACTCACAACTCGTCCTACACAGGGGAAGCAGAAGACGACCACAGCCACCACCCATTACAACAATCATCCCCACGATAGTAGAAAATATAGCATCTTGTGTGATGCTCATAGGAATAACTCTGTATCACTGTATTGGAAAAAGTTAGACTTGTTGCAAGTGAAAAGGGACCCAAAAATTAAGGGTTCGCCTCTATCTCTAGTAGGATTTTGTGGCTGATTTGGATGTGGAAGGAAGAACATCCTCATGAGTGTATGACATTAGTTGTCTTTCAACGGCATGAAAGGGGTGTACAACCTCCCATTTATGCCATATTGACTCCACAAGCCATGTCTGTTTGGTAATGGTGGGCACTGCTCGAATCACTGGGGAAGATTTACTAAAGAAAATGGGACGGAATCATGGTGCACATTCCGTATTTGGTTACATTTTTTGTCTCTTCCTTGACAAATGCCCATACGCCAACCAAAAAATCTTGTAAAGCTTTACAAAAAGGGAATAACAATGGTTAAAATTTTTCAAGATGTATATAACAATTTTATATGTTTTGGTGCATCTAGTCTAATTCTAAGCTCAGTCTAAACTTAAGATAGTGGAAATATTACGGGATTATATTTATCTGAGACAGCTCCACATGCCTGCCTCTGCAGGAAATAGCTGCCTAAGGGAAATATGCTCAAATGCACTATTATTGGTGATGAGCGAGCATGCTTGTGTGCTAATAAAGTATCTTCGATGTGCTTGAATGCTATGTTCGAGTCCCCGCGGTTGCATGTCTCACGGCTGTTTGACAGCAGTGACATAAGCAAGGATTGCTTAACAAACAGGCAATCTCTCAAGTGTTGCGGCTGTCAAACAGCCGTGAGAAATGCAACCGTGGGGACTCGAACATAGTATTCGAGCACATCGAAGATACTTTATTAGCACACGAGCATGCTCGGATAACGCCAAAATACTCGGAGGACACCCGAGCATGCTCGGGAAAGCCCGAGCAATGAGTATACTCGCTCATCACTAGTAGGCATCTCTCTTTGTTGTGGTAGCTAAGTTAAGTGTATATTAGTTTTGTTATTATTTTGTGTCCGTACCGGTTGAATCATGCATGTATGTCTGCAGTATAATGGTGAGATAGGTGGAATAGTCTAAGGTGGTTTGAAGAACCATATAAAACCCTAAACTGAAATGAAAAATCATAAAATAAATGGAGCTTTCCAGGTGAGAAGATGAGTGAGCCTGGTAAATCAGAAGATGTTGTGTCATTATACAGGACTCGCTATTGAACCCGTTCTACACTCAGGTGTTGAGCATTTTTCCAGTGTCTTCAATAAAATGGCACCAGAGATCACGTTATGCGCACACGCTGACTCCAGTGCCATTTATTGAAGTAATGTGCTACAACATCAACATAGCAGTGTGCACACGCCGGTCATAGGCATAACGGTGACGGCCGGCATGTGCGCGCTGCTATGTTGTTGTAGTAGAATTCTTCAACAAAATGGCGCCGGAGTCAATGTGTGAGCGCACCGCGCTATCCGGCGCCATTTTTGTGAAGACACTGCATTTGTGAATTCACATATAGTGTCTTCAATAAAATGGTGCCAGAGTCAGCCAATTTTTTGAGGACCCTGAATATGCGATACGCCGTTTTATTGAAGTAATGTACTACAATGTTAACATAGCAAAGCGCTTGCGCTGGCCATAGGGATAATGGCGACGGATGGCACATGCACGCTACTATGTTGACGATGGAATACAGTTCTTCAATAAAATCATGCTGGGGTCAATGCATGCACACTTCACGATATCCTGCGCCATTTTGTTGAAGACATTGTGTCTGCAAATTCGCACTCATTCAATAATTATGGCTTCAGACAGAAGGACGCATCCACCATTATATAGAACATATCATGGTTTCTTCTGATGAAGTTGTAAAGATTTGAAACGTGTTGACATTAAACTGCCTAGACTTGGATCTGCATCCCTCATTCCTTCTCCACGGCAGCGCAGATTAACCCATTGCTTACAGTTTTGTTTCTTCCAATTTTTCATTGTGGGTCTGCAGCAGCCTTTATCAGTGGTTGTGTGCACACAACCCCACCAGGTGAGAACCACTCTGCATGTTCTTTTATTACTGTTTAACCCAGATAAGACCCTATTTGCGCTTCTTTATCCTTTCCAGCAATAGTCTCTTCATTACCATAAAATAAATGGAGCTTTCTATGTGAGAAGATGAAGGGGCTTGGTAAATCAGTTGATGTTGAGTCATTATAAAGGAAAACCCACAGTGTCAGTCCTTCCTGAGAGAGGAATGAGCATATGTGTGCTGAGAATCTATCTTCGCCCTTTAGGCATAAAACTGCTAAACATGCGAATCCATGGAGATACATGATGGTTAATGTCCTTGAGTAGAGTCTACAATTGCAGGAGCAGGGTAGGCCGGGCTGCGGAGCTACATTGGAGAATCGTCCATGAGTTTCCTGCAGTGCTGAAGTGTCTCACAGCTCAACTGATTAATGAAATTGTTAATGCCGAACTCCTGATTCATCTCCTACATGCCTCTGAAGGAAGGAACCTTGGCCCCTTCTCACATGGTTGATGTTGCATCCTATTAAACCTCTCGCCCTTCATGCTTTACTGTGGATATTATTTTTGCCTGGAGTAAAAGGCCTAAAAAATATATTAATCCAAAAGGTCACATCTTTTAATAGATATAATCTGGTTACCATATGACTGTAGCTTGAAGGTTGTTCTCAAGTACAGTAAAAGCATTTTTTTGCGCCATCTCAGTCCACCAGCCCTTGAAGGGCACCATAGCGGCAAGCCATGTTTGTCCACGTGTTCTATAACCTGTAACCTTCCCTAGATTGCCAGCCAACACAAGGCCAAGTCAGCCGCTCATCGCCAACACAACAATTACCTTTTCATCTGCAGGAGGAAGTACTGTTGACTCGCTTCAATGAATGTTAATTTCACTAGCGAGCTCTTGGAATAATTATTTGTATCTCAACACCCAGTTACCAAGGATCATTTCACCTCAAGATCAACTGCCTGCGATTTAACAAAGTGACAGCTCTACACCAACACAGATGAACAAAAGGAGCTGAGAAGATAAGTTGTGGCATCTAGAAAGAAAATGCATAGAAATCCCGGACCTTGTCGTCAATCCGCTCTTTCTCTCTTTGTGGCAGTGTTTATGGCAAAACAAGGCTGTCAGATCTTGCTCCCTGCTTAGATCTGTCTGGCTGCTTTTTGGCCTGTAAAACTGCTGAGGCTGAACTGGAGATTGCTGCCCTTGATATATTACTCCTGCAATACCGTTTGTTAATTTAATTGCTCAATTACTATGCATTTTGCAGTTTAAAGGCAACTGATCCATACAAATTAAACACAGAGTATATTTTTGATGGCAATTCTAAAGTTCGTTATAGTGAATTTGTAAGTTAATTATGTATCAGCTACTAAGATACTTAGTTCAGAATACTAAACCATTCTATTTCATGGAAAACTCCAGTATACAACTGCCCTGCAGGATCCCAGTGCTGGGAGGATGTAAAAAAAATTGCAGAATAAGACTGGGATCACACTACCGTGTGTGATGCGAGACACTCGCCCGAGTCTCTCGCATCAACACACGGCGCTGCCGCCAGCACTCAGGAGCGGAGCTGCGGATGCATAGAAATACATGCAGCCCCAGCTCCGGTCCTGAGTGACGGCGGCAGCACTGGGTGTTGATGCGAGAGACTCGTGCGAGTTTCTCGCATCACACACGGTAGTGTGATCCCGGCCTCAGGCTATTTTCCCAATTCATTTCTGCTTTCTTTGCTTTCCCAGTCAAGAGAAGTTCTGAAAACGGAAGCGTATCGAAACTGATGAGTAAAATGAGGCAAATGGAGTTCAAAGTATACAACTTTGGGCAGCATGGTGGCTCAGTGGTTAGCATTGTTGCTTCGCAGAACTAGATTCAAATCCCACTAAGGACACCATCTTGAAAGAACTTTGTATGTTCTCTCGGTGTTTGTGAGTTTTCTCCGGTTTCCTCCCAAACACCAAAGGGAATATAGGTTGTGAGCTCCAGTGAAGACAGCAATGATGATATCTGTAAAGCACTGATGAATATGATGGTGATGTGTAGATAGGCATAATAATACAACTATGGACTTTTGTTTGACTTTTTTTTTGTGGTGTCCATCTTTTATGCCGGACTTAGTAGCATAGTCTGTATTTTAAATTGTCTGCCATTAAAAGGAACTGTCAGGTCCCCCATGCCCTCCAACCCAGCAGCATTCGCCTACGTAGGACTAAATTCCCTGCCTAATCAGCCCTGTAAAACGCTATTTAGTTAAATAAATGTTTTAAAAAAGCATTTTTAATGTATTCTTTTCCTATGCTATTGAGGGCTTTGACTAATCGATGGGGAGTTAGATTTCCCAGACATCTTTCCATGTCATCATGCCCCTGTACGTGTGATAACATAATTTGCACAAGTCGGAGTCATCGCCAGCCCATGCAAATCTCGCGCATGCACCCCACTCATTTCGGCAACATTACTACACCTATGTTGCCGGGTGTATGCTTCCTGGCTTCAGAGGCACTCTGCTCATGACTCAAAGCCATCTTCTGAACTTCTGGTCATGCACAGTGCGAGACTGAAGCTGGGTGCTACTAGGTATTAAAGGGAATCTGTCACCCCTTTTTTGAGATATCATATAATGATATCATTCAATTGTGTGTCACATAAGGATTCTCTTAGTACTTTTGCTTCCCCCTTACCCCGCACCTTTCATGCATAAATACCTTTTTTATATCGGTTCAGATGTATGTAAACTGCCGCTGTCGGTCCGCTGGGCGGGGCTTATTCACCTGCTCCCCCCTCCCTGTCTTGCTCTACGCATTTCTTCTTGTGTAGAACAAGACAGGGAGGGGGGAGCAGTTGAATAAGCCCCGCCCAGCAGACCGGATCATGGCAGTTTACATACATCTGAACCGATATAAAAAAGGTATTTCTGCATGAAAGGTGCGGGGTCAGGGGGAAGCAAAAGTACTAAGAGAATCCTTATGTGACACACGAATGAATGCTATCATTATATGATATCTCAAAAAAGGGGTGACAGATTCCCTTTAAAGAGAAAACAGAAAAGGATAGTGCCAGCTCATCGTTGAAGTTTATAGGAGTCCAGCGTGCACGGAATCGCGAACTCGATCACTCATATATAGCAATTGCAGGAAAAAGAAGAAATGTTCCAGCTTCTGGTAACATTTTCAGAGTAATCTTTATTCCATCAAAAAACAATTTAAAAAAATATAGTGGACCGGAAATATATGGACAGGAAAGCAAGCGACGGGTATCGAACACGGTTGTTCTTTATCAAGCTTGCATAAGATAAATATAAAGATTACTCTGAAAATGTTACCAGAAGCTGGAACATTTCTTCTTTTTCCTGCAATTGCTACTAGGTATTAACCATTACCAATAAATCTCTTATAAGCAATATTAAACAAAGCTAGAGAGCAAATAGAGTTTTCCAAGCAAAGTACAATTTATTAATACAATATATAACAGAGCATAAATGCTAATGCAGGTTGCAGCTAAGAACAATAATGCAATTATACCTCAAATAGCATGTTACAGCCATTAATAAAATAGGTGAATATTACCCATAAATATCACAACTTTATTACAATAAAGTGTTGAATAAGTCAGCAGCTCCAAAATTTGTTAATCAAAGTGCATTACCTAATGTAGGTGTTACCCCCAAATAAATAAACAAAATGAGGGGCTGTTATTGAGCTTTTCAGTGCTATATACTAATGAGCTTGTGGGGAAGGTGACTTGATGGACAGACATGACTGGTAGTAGGAGGGGACGGTTCGTGCACCAGAGACGAAGATTGACAGGATAAAAGGGTGACAGCTGGGAAAGGTGGATAGGAGAGTGCAGTACCTAGAAATGACCACAAGAAGGCAGGGGGGAGTAGCTTAGGACTTAACATCAGCTTAGGGCTTGAGAAACGCTTAGTCATGGGGGCGGGGAGATAGGAACCCTGGAGGGGAATTCCTGGTGAGAGAGGGGATAAATAGGACAGGGTAGGGTTCCAGGCAGGATAGTCCCGGGAGGAGCTCAGCAGAGGAAGACTCAGGACAGAAGATGGAGAACGGTGAAGAGCTCGACCAGGGGACTGACAGGAGAAGACAGTCAGGGGGGTGGCCCTGACACGACGTACCGCAGGACAGACGAGGCCCTGGGAGTACCGACTGGACGACGACCTCGGGCAGGTGAAGCGCTGACGGTAGATTGGTCTAGGACAGCCCCAGCGAAAGATCCACGAGGGACGTCATCACGACTAAAGGGCAGGTGAAAGGTACCCGGGCCTGGAAACGGAGAGCTGTAAAGGAACTGCGGTGCATGGCTAAGGTCGTCAGGAGGACGGCCAATAAACTCGGATCTGTTACAACTGACTTCTGCCTCCGTCTCGTCTTTGCCACGTCCGGTCGAGGTAAGCAGTGGACCACCCCCCAATCTGGCCCCCTACCACAAGCTTAATAAGCATTTTGCATATAAAGTGCGCAGTAAGTGCAGTACAAAGACATGCTGTAACAAGACTGCATGTTTTAAGGTGCTAATGAAGTAACAGTGTTAAGAGAATTTGTAACACTTACGTAGATTTTAGAGTAGTGCTGCCCAGCCTGCTGGGGAAGGCTGGGCAGTGCTACTCTAAAATCTACGTAAGTGTTACAAATTCTCTTAACACTGTTACTTCATTAGCACCTTAAAACATGCAGTCTTGTTACAGCATGTCTTTGTACTGCACTTACTGTGCACTTTATATGCAAAATGCTTATTAAGCTCATTAGTATATAGCATTGAAAAAGCTCAACAGCAGCCCCTCATTTTGTTTATTTATTTGGGGTAACACCTACATTAGGTAATGCACCTTGATTAACAAATTTTGGAGCTGCTGACTTATTCAACACTTTATTGTAATAAAGTTGTGATATTTATGGGTAATATTCACCTATTTTATTAATGGCTGTAACATGCTATTTGAGGTATAATTGCATTATTGTTCTTACCTGCAACCTGCATTAGCATTTATGCTCTGTTATATATTGTATTAATAAATTGTTCTTTGCTTGGAAAACTCTATTTGATCTCTAGTTTTGTTTAATATTGCTTATAAGTGATTTATTGGTATTGGTTCATATTTGGAGTTGAGCTCATTATTTATATGTCCTGGTGTATGGGGAATTTTTGATATTAGGTATTAACCATGGAGGGAGCTCAAACTTTTGTGTTGGCCCATCTTTTTTTGTTATTTTTACAGTAGAAGATGGATATACAGTACATAGATTTTTTGGCCTAAAATACAAAGAAAATTAGTCATCTCTAACTTTAGGCCTTTTATAGATCATTTCATCGTCAATTTTCTTAACTGTTCACAATGACAGTAATTTTTTTTACCAGGGGTACCCAAACTTTTAAATGCTACTGTAACTGCTGCACCCAGTATACTAAGTGATACATCACTAGAGTCAGAGTCTCTGTCTCTACTTCATGCTGCCGCTAGATTACATAGCAAAAAACTGCTGACAGATTCCCTTCAACATGATAAATAGTTAAAATTGGCAAAGTTTGGTGTTACAAGAATTTAGCAATTACCTGTCATTGAAAATCTCCGTCATTCTAGGCAAGAATTGTAGATCTTACAAGAGCTGCTCAGAAGTTCCCCGCTACAGCTCATTATGACCGCATTTTCTCCATGCCATTTCCATCGTGTGTGGCTGCCTTGCTGATGACCTAAAGTTGCCTCAGCATTACTGCGACTTTACTTGGATGCTAACTTTACACAAAGTTTTGAGAATCAGAACTGGTGATTATAACAAAAATCTAAGCAATGAAATAAGGATCTGGTGAGTTTTCAGGATCAGATAGATTTATTTTAAACAAATTGTAATGAATTCTATGGATATCTACCTAGATACCCCTACATCATGCAAATTTTTTTTTTTGCCTTTTTTAAATCAAGGAATTACTCTACAAGTTCATTTACAATAACTAAGACTTAGAGGCCAAATAACCAAGACTGGAATAGTGCACATACGCGCTGCGCCAGTCTTGATGGAATAGAACAAGCGCATGCAACTAAATTCTGCTCTCCTACTAAGTGGCATTCACCTCACTGAACTATGCCAGAAATGCTACTCCGGTACTAGAATAGCATAACTGGAATAAAAAATGCCGCAATTTTTTTAAAATCAGATGTTCCGTTGCACCCTGGCTCCTCCCAAGCTTTGGTGATTTTGCCGCAGATGATCCACAGTGGAGTAAAAATGCCAAAAGTTGCAGATTTTTTTTGAGTAACTCCCCAACGCCCCCCAAAAATGGTGACTTTTCAAAGCTTCTATGCCACTTTTCTGGCGTAAAAGCTTTGATGAATCAGTGCCAATGTTTAGTAACAGATATATTTTGAATTTCTGCACTCGTAAGATTCCTGGAAAGTGTCTTCTGATTAACCTCAGAGAATGATTTTGCAATCTCATAATTTTAACCAGAAGACTATACCTCATCCTGTTCTCCAGAAGTGAGGAATTTCCTCTGTTTGACCCAAACGCCACGTACACTGACCAATAATAAGAATGGGTCAAGGGCCAAAAGGATGGTGAAATGAGGTCTGCAACAATGGCAGATTCATAGAATACGGCATAATCTGAATGTAGAGAACCAACATATCTGTTTATTATGACAAAGACAAACAATAGACATGAAATAAAGCATTTCACACCATATTAACAGAGAGAGTGATTAATTCGCCAGATGTTATAATAAACAATAGGTTAGTGCTGATCCAGCAACATCTGCTCAAAAAAGAGACCCCAGACGGTTTGGTCTCGCCAGGGGACGGAGGCGCACCTGTTTTGCTAAAGGAACCTTATTGGTAATCTTCATTTTACATTTTCTAAATTAATACACATTAGACTCTGAACTGAGAGTACATATATTACAATTGTGCTCCCTCCATATTATTTTTTAGAACAAAGTGCAGACGGAAACCTCTATTCTTCGATTCCGGTATATACCGTAGCGCTAAAGAACATTTTTCCCTAAAAGAAAAAGCCCCCCAAAACTGGTAAATCCAGACAAAGATATCCAGATTATATATACTCTGTTGTCTAAATGTGAAAACCACTACTGGAAGGGTTTTCTTGGTAACAAAAAAAAAAAAAAAATTAGTCTGTCCTTACAATGACATCGCAAAACCCATTGTACTTTTATTTTACCTGTTCAGCTCCCCTTCAGCCGTACTTGAGGTCTGTTATTGTTTGCATTCTGAACTTCCAGCCATCTATCGTTTTGCCTCGAGACCAGGGTTCACCAACTCCAGTCCTCAAGGCCCACCAACAGATCATGTTTTCAGGATTTCCTTTGTATTGCACAGGTGATGCCAGTGTTTCTTCCTTGCCTACTGTGTCTACGTGCTGCCGGACAACTCTGTGCAATGGACTTCATTGGACCCACTGAGCTGTTAGATCACCTTACAAATTAATTATTTTCTCAAGTGGAAAAGTCTAGCTGTGGTTTCCTCAATTAAAGAACTCACTGCACACTTTTAATCATTGAATATAAGCATGTGGCTGCGAATAAGTAGTTAAATGAGTGAATGGACATATTTCTTCTTCTTTAATAAGGATCGGTTCCCAGCTCAACAGATGTTAGAGAACTAACAGTGATAAATATTGTTACTGGTGTACAACAGGATTAGTCATTAGGTCCTTGTCAGGAGGAGTCACCAATACTCCTCTCTGTTATTTCACAAACATTCTCTGTCCTGTTTTCCTTATAGTGTCCCTAAGTAAATTACTGTGACAGAGTTTTCTCATGTTAGATCTCTCACAGACTGAGTAATTCTTGTGAGAACAACATCTTGTTTAACAGCTGAAATTTGCTAGAGGAAATATGTTTTTACAAAAATGTGTCATCCACAAAAACACCACACTACAAGAAGGTCATCAAAGGCAAAACAATAATATAACTGTTAGCCAGCTAAGAAGCTATTCAATCTGCGCAATCATTTATGAATTTTTATTAAAGAGGATCTGTCACCACACTTCACTATACAAACTCAGTACCGTACATTATTTAAAAAAACATATTTTATACTTGATGAGGTTGGTTTACTTACTTTGAAAATCCATGTCAGAATGGTTATCTAATCCTGAAAAATCAGAATTAATAAAATTCTAATTTTAAAATGAGGCAAGGAAAATTCCAAGAAGGATTATACAACTATTTTGACATGGATTTTCCAATATACAGTAACTACACTAATCTCATCAGGTGTAATAATGTTTGCAGTTTATATTGTAAAATCTACTGACAGAGCTATTTTAATAATAATTTTGGATAAGCGGTATAAATGGTAAAATATCTCTAATGTCGCATTCACCCATCCATCTATCATGGTCCAACAGCCTAATATACAGTTGTGTTAAAAAGCATTTGCCCCCTTCCTGATTTCCTATTCTTTTGCATGCTCGTCACACTTAAATGTTCCAGATCACCAAACAAATTTAAATATTAAACAAAGATCACACAAGTAAACACAAAATGTAGTTTTTAAATATAGGCCTTTATTATTAAGGGAAAAATAAATCCAAACCTACAGGCCCCTGTGTGAAAAAGTGATTGCCCGCACTCTTAAAACATAAATTAACTGTGGTTTATCACATTTCTGGGAAGCTGAGTTCAAATTCCCCAGCCAGGCTTAGGCCTGATTACTGTCACACTTGTTTTCAATCAAGAAATCACTTAAATAGGACCTGCCTGACAAAGTGAAGTAGACCAAAGGGTCTTCAAAAGCCTGACATCATGCCACCATCCAAAGAAATTCTGGAACAAATGAGAAACAAAGTAATTGAGATCTATCAGACTGGAAAATGTTATTACACCATTTCTAAAGCTTTGGGATTTCAGAAAACCACAGTGAGAGCCATTATCTACAAATGGCGAAAACATGGAACAGTGGTGAACCTTCCCAAGAGTGGCCAGCTGACCAAAATTACCCCAAAGAGCGCAGCGACAATTCATCCAAGAGCTCACAAAAGACCCCACAACAACATCCAAAGAACTGCAGGCCTCACTTGCCTCAGTTAAGTACAGTGTTCATGATTCCACCAAAGTTCCAAGACTGAGGTAGAAGTAACACAGCATTTCAGAAAAGGAACATGATACTAACAGTAACGTGGTGGTAGTGTGATGGTCTGGGGCTGTTTTGCTGCTTCAGGACTTGGAAGACTTGTTGTGGTAAATGGAACCATGATTTCTTCTGTCTACCAAAATATCCTGAAGAAGAATATCCGGAAATCTGTTTGTAACCTCAATCTGAAGCGCACTTGGGTTATGCAGCAGGAGAGTGATCCAAAACAAACCAGCAAGTCCACCTCTGAATGGTCAAAGTCCTGACCTTAATCCAATTGAAATGCTGTGGCATGACCTTTTAAAAAGGTGGTTCATGCTTAGAAACTCTCCAATGTGGCTGAATTACATCAATTGTGCAAAGATGAGTGGGCTAAAATCCCTCCAGAGTATTGTAAAAGATTCTTTGCCAGTTATTGCAAACACTTGATTGTAGTTGTTGCTGCTAACGGTGGCAATCACTTTTTCACACAGGGCCCTGTAGGTTTGGATTTCTTTTTCCCTTAATAACAAAGGCCTTCATTTAAGAACTTAATTTTATGTTTACTTGTATTATCTTTGTCTAATATTTACAATTGTTTAGTGATCTGAAATATTTAAGTGTGACAAACATGCAAAAGAATAGGAAATCAGGAGGGGGCAAACACTTTTTCACACCACTGTATGCTAGCTCGTGAATTACAGTCCACACTCGAACCGATGGCACATCGTTGTCTGTTTATAAGTATCAGGAGTATGTTTCATTGTTCACCCTGGAGTCTCAAGTTTAGAGGTAGCATTGCTTAACTTAGCTCTAGGCTAAGGACAGTTTCACGTACAGTACATGTGTAGCACTGTGTATTGCAGCAGTTTAAACATTTTTGTTAGCTAAAACTCCATGGACAATGTTTGCTGTGAGTCCGTAACAAATTATATAAATGACTACATACACAACACACTACATAAAACTACTCTATTATGCCCAGCTAAAATACAAACACACTTGGAAAAGAGGACAAATAGGCAAAAGTTGCAGACTTTACCTCATTGTATTCAGTAGCTAACATGGTTAGTACTATTGGATAGATCTAATACAACACATCAAAATAGCATCAACTAAATGAAAAAATCATAGTACGGTATACCCTGAAGATCCTTAGACAATGAAAAAAAATATCTTCTTGTTTATATTCTTAAATGAAGCCTGTATAAACCCTTTAAAGAGCCATGCCACATGGCTTAGAATATACAGCCCAACCAGCATTGTCTCTAAATGGAAAAGACCTCCAATTGCAGACAGTTGTTTGGGGGCTCTTACCACTCATCAGTACAAGGTAGGAGATTAGTCAGCTGGGTGAAAGACCTTTGATAGAAGTTCCAGGTGGTAAAGTTTCTTATAAAGGAGAGCGTGAAAATGGCATAAGGAAACAGGTCATGTGATGGCCCTGAAGTCTCCCTACTCCATTTGACATTAGTCTTAAAGTGGACCTGTCATTTGCTAAACATAGAGAGTTAAATACTTTGTACAAGTCCCTGAACTCCCCTGATTCTGCCACTCTTTTATGCTCTATGCTGCGTTGCTCCATTGCAGAGATATTTACATTTGTTGCTTTGGGAGTGCAGTATGGGAAATCTCTGCTTTGTCATCCAACTGGGTGTTTCTTCAGAGTCTTCTCTGGGGGAGTACCCTTTCATCTCTCCCACCCACCTTCCCAGACACTGCCAATCACAACTTGGCAGCTGATCCAATATTCTCAGATGCTGCCCAACTGTGATTGGCATTGCCTGAGAGGGGGGATGAAACTGCTCACCAACAGAGATTTCACATAATCTGCTCCAAAGTAACAAATGTAAATATCTCTGCAATGGAGTGACACAGCACACAACGGATAAGGGCTTAGGGATTTTTCCAAGGTATTTAACACAATTTTTCTGATCAAGAGACAGGTTCTCTTTATTGGTCAAATTTACCCCTGGGATCTTCCTTGAAGCCTGAAACAGGTGCCTGTTTGAGTTTGATGGTTCCTGTGACTTGGTAACTCAATATCTTGAATTTCTGCCTTCAATGACACATATACTGACAAGCAGGTGACTTCTATGGCTATGAAGTGTATGTGATGGATTTGTAGGGCACACGCAGAGTATGTGTAAAATATACCCTGTCTTAGAAAGTCCTATCATGCACATCCATGTGCAGTAAAGAATCAATTCTTCTGTTTCTTAGAAAAGATGGCAGTGCAGACATTTTTTATCATAATTTGATCGCTATGTCTTGTCTGGGCTCGCTAATGACCCGATACGTGTAATATAAATGATTTATGATTGCCCTATAAATAGAGCTTTTTGATTCAAGATAGATATTTATAATGCTAATGGCAATCTCCATTTTAGACAAATCCTTGTAATGTTCATGTCCTGCCTCTGATCACGTTAATGCAAGTCCAGTTTTTATTGTGCTTATGAATAGCTTGACTCTAGACCACCCAAACCAAAGTATCAAAATGCTGCTAACATGGTTTCCAGAAATAGTAGCCATGGTGGCATGTAGACGATTAGTACCCAAACTTAATATCCATTATCATATTCACTTTCAGCGACTATCAGATGGTGACACAAGATAGGAACAGGGTTTGGCAGCAGCACCAATGGCAGCCATAACTAATTATGCTACAGATGGTGACTGGGGTTGTGCAGCCATATGAGGTGTGTGTCTCACCAGAAAACAGGGTATGATATCCCTTCATGAGTGTCACAGAGACAGTTCATAAGCTCAAGTCAACTTTAAAGTTTTACATAAGAGGAAAATGGGCATAATGGTTCCAGCTTCACTGAGGCGCAGAAGCTTTGTGGTTCTCATGGAACAACTGGTCGTGGATCTCAGGAAAACTATGGAGAATGTATGAAAGCACTGTGGAATTAATGGCACTATATAAGTGAGAAAAATAAATAAATGTACCCTCCATATCCTTCAAAGTGTGAGTAGACTCCGTTCTCTCCCTGACTGGCCTAAAGACTCCACTTCCAGCCTGCACAGCATGCTCTCCATAAGCTGACATACATTTTCTATGCCTCTTATGTAGTAGGACTCGCAGGAAATTGCCAGAAACTCTTGGAATAGTATATTGGGCCCAAACGCCAACCCCTTTATAGGCTGTTGTGGACAAGTCCCGCACCTTGACACTCACCTACGCTCCTGGGAAAGGGACAACAGGTCCTTTGCCAGTTGAGTCCCCAGTGACATGGTGTCAGGGCTAATTTTCGAAGGCCCCCATGTCACCAGTTTAACAGGAGACCATGAACTATGTCAACTAAGGTGAACTTAGCTCAGCGTAACAAAACTCAATGCCTACAACATTCTTTCAAGAGAACCTGTCAGCACAAGTCTGTAGTGTAAGGGAAAATCATGGTTGTACTGTTTCTGTAATACTGACTACATTGATAGCTATGGTGAAGAAATCCACTTTGTTATTCTTTATTAATTGACATTTGAAGTTTTCTGATAATTAGATTTCAGTGCACAGAGGCCGGACAGTGCTCTTCATTATCTGTGATCCTCTGGCCCCTCTGCCTACCTCCGATCTGTAAATGACCTGCCTCCTCTGTCTGATATCTCCGAACTGACCTGTCTTCAAAAACCGTAGGCAGGTGGAGGAGCCGGGCGATCCCATACCGGAAGGAGAAGACCCTGTGCGCACTCCAGCCTCTTTGCACCGAAGCCTAACTAGCAAAAATGTCAAATGTTGATTACAGAAGAACAATAAAGGGATTTCTTCACCGAAGGTATCAATGTAATCAGATCTACAGCGCCATTAGGCCACATTCACACGTTCAGTATTTGGTCAGTATTTTACCTCAGTATTTGTAAGCCAAAACCAGGAGTGGGACAATCAGAGGAAAAGTATAATAGAGACACGTCACCACTTCTGTATTTATCACCCTCTCCTGGTCTTGGCTTACACATACTGAGGTAAAATACTGACCAAATACTGAAGGTGTGAACGTGGCCTTACAGCTAGGTCTTTACTGTACATTACAAAACTATGCTGACAGGTTCACTTTACTATCACAACACAAAACAAAAAATGCGTATGAGATAGTACTGGCAACATTATATGACCGCAGAAGGAAAATGTGCACAAAACAGAACAAAACCATTCGGTTTGCAATTTTCTTGAAATGGGCCACCACAGGTACAACCATTTTTATATACAGTTGTGGCCAAAAGTATTGACACCCCTGTAATTCTGTCAGAAAAATACTCAGTTTCTTCTTGAAAATGATTGCAATCACAAATTCTTTGGTATTATTATCTTCATTTAATTTGTCTTAAATGAAAAAACACAAAAGAAAATGAAGTAAAAAGCAAAACATTGATCATTTCACACAAAACTCCAAAAATGGGCCAGACAAAAGTATTGGCACCCTCATCCTAATACTTGGTTGCACAACCTTTAGCCAAAATAACTGCGACCAACCGCTTCCGGTAGCCATCAATGAGTTTCTTACAATGCTCTGCTGGAATTTTAGACCATTCTTCTTTGGCAAACTGCTCCAGGTCCCTGATATTAGAAGGGTGCCTTCTCCAAACTGCCATTTTTAGATCTGTCCACAGGTGTTCTATGGGATTCAGGTCTGGACTCATTGCTGGCCACCTTAGAAGTCTCCAGTGCTTTCTCTCAAACCATTTTCTAGTGCTTTTTGAAGTGTGTTTTGGGTCATTGTCCTGCTGGAAGACCCATGACCTCTGAGGGAGACCCAGCTTTCTCACACTGGGCCCTACATTATGCTGCAAAATTTGTTGGTAGTCTTCAGACTTCATAATGCCATGCACACGGTCAAGCAGTCCAGTGCCAGAGGCAGCAAAGCAACCCCAAAAAATCAGGGAACCTCAGCCATGTTTGACTGTAGGGACCATGTTTATTTCTTTGAATGCCCAAAAACCTCTACTTTTGTCTCATCTGACCAGAGAACATTCTTCCAAAACATTTTAGGCTTTTTCAGGTAAGTTTTGGCAAACTCCAGCCTGGCTTTATGTCTCGGGGAAAGAAGTGGGGTCTTCCTGGGTCTCCTACCATACAGTCCCTTTTCATTCAGACGCCGACGGATAGTACGGGTTGACACTGTTGTACCCTCGGACTGCAGGGCAGCTTGAACTTCTTTGGATGTTAGTCGAGGTTCTTTATCCAAAATCCGCACAATCTTGCGTTGAAATCTCTTGTCAATTTTTCTTTTCCGTCCACATCTAGGGAGGTTAGCCACAGTGCCATGGGCTTTAAACTTCTTGATGACACTGCGCACGGTAGACACAGGAACGTTCAGGTCTTTGGAGATGGACTTGTAGCCTTGAGATTGCTCATGCTTCCTCACAATTTGGTTTCTCAAGTCCTCAGACAGTTCTTTGGTCTTCTTTCTTTTCTCCATGCTCAATGTGGTACACACAAGGACACAGGACAGAGGTTGAGTCAACTTTAATCCATGTCAAATGGCTGCAAGTGTGATTTAGTTATTGCCAACACCTGTTAGGTGCCACAGGTAAGTTACAGGTGCTGTTAATTACACAAATTAGAGAAGCATCACATGATTTTTCGAACAGTGCCAATACTTTTGTCCACCCTCTTTTTTATGTTTGGTGTGGAATTATATCCAATTTGGCTTTAGGACAATTCTTTTTGTGTTTTTTCATTTAAGACAAATTAAATGAAGATAATAATACCAAAGAATTTGTGTTTGCAATAATTTTCAGGAAGAAACTGAGTATTACCTGACAAAATTGCAGGGGTGTCAATACTTTTGGCCACAACTGTAGGTTTTATGACTTTATTTACTGTTTAGAAATCTTGTTTGACATTTAAAAGGAGATTTTTCTTCCAAGGCTCCTTATGTTTTCTATACTGAGCTTAGAGCTATTACAGCCTTGAGCTGAAGACCAGATTACTACGAGAGAGACTGGTTTCCAGGGAAATGACTCATACTGTACAGTATATATCACCGTAGGTGCCATTTTCAGACGTATATATTTGACTTCTTTTGTTTTTCATTGGAATTCCATTTCTGCTGATATCGTAGCATCTGTCAGATGCGTTCTCCTCTGCGGGCGTCTAATGGGAATAATTTGCAATTTTTTGCCTTGGTTTAGATTCTGGTCAGTTTCATCAGGACGGATTACTGCTGCGGCTGACAGTGCTTTACGTCATAGGAAATATCTTCTGAGAATGGGTCTGGTAGAAACTTGCCATGAGCGTGTTCATCGATGACCCACAGACAGAAATGCTTCGGTTCCTGACTCAAAGCTCTTCCCAAGGAAAAAAAAAGTTCGTATTAATATTTAATATAAAGTAATATAAATCCTGCGTAATATAATGGATTGTGCTTGTAAGTTAGCTGAATGGAGGGCATACTGACCAGGAGATGCCGAACTGCGATGAGATTGATGTGCAGATGTATTACTGAGCATCAGAACACATAGCGTACCGATGTGGGATGATAATAGGTTTTCTATCCGATGAGAGGCTGACAGTGCTCTGAATAATTTGTGGGAATGTGGAGAATATGAATCAGAACTCAAGTATTTTTGGGACAAAGCAGAACTTATACAAAGTCATCATCACATCAGAGCGTGTTGTCCCCCAGTCATTTTTATCAGATTGATGGAAGTGTCTTGATGTAAAAGAAGAGAGCTCTCACTACAAAGGACACAGCAGCCATGGCTCACAATCACAGCCTTTTGATCCTAAATTTCAACAGCAATGATATTGTACAACAGGGTCTACAGGGTTATTTCCTCCATAAAAGATTATGGGATAGTGCTCAGATATGGCACAACGTTCTGACTGATGGATGACCGATTTCTGGACCTTTGTCAATCAGAAGGTAGAAAGGACCTAGACAATATCTGGTAGTCAATGAGGTCGCGATGCGAAGTAACACCATAAAGGCTCGTGCAGACGCCTGTATTATCGGTTTGAATACAAACCTACAAAATACGAGATCACTTGGAATGGGGCCGTGCATATGTCTGATGTTGTCTTCAGACCGAGCCGGTTAGAGGAAAAAAAAAAAAATCACATCATGCCCAGGTTTGATCCGATAGTCGGATCGCATTCAGTCATGAGTCAGAGTCCATGGAAAAACATCGGACTGCAATCAGATGACATCTGACTGCAGTTTGATTTCCACAGACTGACAGAATAGAGAAGATGGAGACATTTTTTTCTCCATCTTCTCCTCATCTGAGAGAATCGATAACACTATGATCAAACTCTGATCAGAGTGTGATTTACATAATCGACCCAATTCTTTCGGATAAGAGAATATACGCTTGTGTGTCCATAGCCTAAAGGAGCTACATCAGTACAGATAGCTAGCCATACTTATCAAATAGCAGTCAGCTGAAGGCTCTCTCTCCTGATGCCCCATGGACCTGAAATTTTGGCTCTGCTTAGCTTGCATGTGTTGGATATGGCGAGAGGGGAGTATGTCACAGCCAAACACCTCTTAAGAATTTGAAATTCCGAATTTTTGTCTCCCCAACATCATCTGTTGGTGAAGAGTCATTCATTATGATATTTGAACGATATGGGGACCTTGATATCCATATGGTCGTGAGTCTTGACAATCAAACCTCCAATGATCAGTAAGTAACCATATTCTGTGCAGGCTCCCTCTACCCTTTACAGGAAGGATAGGATCGGTGTTGGTTGGACTTCTGTTTGCACAAGCTCTTTGTAGATGTAGGTGCCTCTAACTAGAATTGACTAAAGAAGTGATAATAATAGTGCAGAAAGTGTACAAGTATGATTTAATTCTCTACAGTACTGTTTGGCACCCAGTTTAAACTACTATGTGAGCAAAAATATCCAGAAAAATTGAATATACCATACTGACTTCCATTATACAAACAGAGAGTCCAAAGTATGACCTTCAGAATAAGGCTGGGTGCACACGCTGCGGATTCTGCTGCACATCCGCAGCGGATTTGGCCGCTGCGGATCCGCAGCAGTTTCTGCTGCAGTGTACAGTATCATAATATCCTATGGATATTAAAAACCGCTGTGCAGATTTTTCCACGCGGATTTGCTGCGTTTTCTAAACCGCAGAAAGAATTGACATGTCAATTCTTTCTGCGGATTCCGCTGCGGTTTACCATCTCCTCCATTGTAGAGATGATAAACCGCAGGGCAAAACCGCAGGTCTTTTGACCTGCAGATTTACCTGCGGATTTTTCAAAATCTGCGCGGCCAAATCCGCAGAGCATTCCGCAGCGTGTGCACGTACCCCAAGTCTGACAGCAGTTTATCTGCGGATTATTCTGCGGTTTGGCCCTGCGGTTTCACCATCTCCACAATGGAGGAGATAGGAATCCGCAGAAAGAATTGACATGTCAATTCTTTCTGCGGTTTAGAAACCACAGATAATCCGCGTGGAAAATTCTGCAGCGTCTGCACTGCGGTTTCCATTTCCCACAGGGAATAATGGTACTGTACACCGCAGCAAAAACTGCTGCGGATCCGCAGCGGCTAAATCCGCTGCAGATCCACAGTAGAATCCGTAGCGTGTGCACACACCCTTACATTCCAGTGTCAGTTGAATTCCAATCAGAGTGCACCTCATTCTACTTAATGTGCTTCTGATTAGGTGATCACCTGAACCAAATCTTATTTAACGAAGGAAAGTATAAAAAACCCTGCTGCAGTGTTCATAATCCTCTTGCAATTGGACAAGCTGGATGGCAAAACAAGTGCTAGTAATATCCCAAAAGTAATGGGAATGAAAAAATAACTTGTAACCATGCCAAAGGAGTTGAAAAGAAATCTTGAATGAGGAAACAAAGGGCTCAATTCTGGCTTTACTAGCAGAAGGATACAGTCAGTGTCATGTTACCTCCATTCTTAAAATTTCTAAGACGGCAGTCCACTACAACAAGGTCAAGCAACAAACATTGGGGACAACAAAGTTACAGACCGGCAGAGGGCGAAAATGACTCTCCACTGACCGGAATGACCATCATCTTATTCGAATGTCACTCAGCAACTGCAGGATGACATCAAGTGACCTACAAAAGGAATGGCAAATGGCCGCTGGGGTGAAGTGCACAGCAAGAACAGTTCATAACAGGCTCCTAGAGGCAGGGCTTAAGTCATGTAAAGCTAGAAAAAAGCCTTTCATCAATAAGAAGCAAAGGAGAGTCAGGCTGATGTTTGCCAAAGACCATAAAGATTGGACCATAGAGGAATGGAGTAAGGTAATTGTGGCGCCCATGAGGCTCAGTCGCCACAGAGGTACTGCACCTCCTCCTGAGGTGTGGTGCCCCACCATCCAGGTAAGGCTGGTTTCACATTAGCGCTTTTTAAGCGCACGCACGGCCGGGGGTAGCTCCGCCCCCGAGCCGGCTCTCTGCCCGGCGTGCCCGCCCTTTGCTTGTAGCGCCGCCTCCTAGCGGACAGCGGCGCCTGCGATCGGCGCACCCTATCTTTAGCATAGGGTGCGCAGATCGTGCGCAGGCCGTGCGCTAGTTGCGCTTTGACCTGCGCTGCGCACTTTTGACGGTGCGCCGTGCGCGCCAAAATCCGAAAAGTTCGATTTTGGCGCGCACGGCGCACCGTCAAAAGTGCGCAGCGCAGGTCAAAGCGCAACTAGCGCACGGCCTGCACACGATCTGCGCACCCTATGCTAAAGATAGGGTGCGCCGATCGCAGGCGCCGCTGTCCGCTAGGAGGCGGCGCTACAAGCAAGGGGCGGGCACGCCGGGCAGAGAGCCAGCTCAGGGGCGGAGCTACCCCCGGCCGTGCGTGCGCTTAAAAAGCGCTAATGTGAAACCAGCCTTAGTTGGAGGCTCCTGACCATGCTCCAACACCTGCATCCCACACAACACAGTAGTTCAGCAAAGCCACATTGCGGCTTCCTGCTTGGAGTGTAGCAGAGCACCTTTGGTGGCTCCCTGCTTGGAACACGAAACGTGCTGGGAGGCGGGTGGAGTTAGAATACATAAGAGAGCGGGAAGGGTTAGGATTAGAGGTCAGTCTGTGAGAGGAAGTCACTCAGAGAGGAGTGAGGAAAGAAGATCCCTGGGAGAGGGATGGAGGAAGGAGGTGCTGCAGCAGACTTCAGTGACCTGGGTCTGCTGGCACGGGAAAGGAAAGAAGGAGAAAGACATTGAACTGAAACCTGATCTTCCATAAGAAGGAGAGATTAGTACGGAACAAAGGAGAGAAAGGGAACAGAGGATGTGGGTTAGGAGAGAACCCTGCCTAGAAGTTCTAAATGCAAGGCCGGGGCCCGGTCCCCGAGGTTGTATGGATTCTAATGGTCCTGCAGCAGACACCGGTGGAGTAGTGGGCTGTAAATGCACTACTCCCATCTAAGACTTGGGGGTACAACAGCAACTTGGATAATGAGCCGGGGCTCAGGAGTAAGGAGTCCCCGAAGCAGGCTACAGCTGTCTGCCGTACAAGTAGAGTTCTTGGGAATATCTGTCAGGAGGCACTCCAGTGTACTCAGTACTGGGAGTACTTCACACTTAAAGGCGCTATAAGAGGAGACATTCAGAAAGGTACATGTTGGCGGAGCATTGGAAGGGAGCATTCCATCTGACCTGGAGGTTGGTTGAGCCTCTGACCTGGAGGATACAGTACGGAGGCGGGCACCTGTGTGTACTGCAGACTGTGAGTAAAGCTTTGGAACTACAGGCCCTGGTGTCCTCCATTGATTCTTGCACCTACACACCCAGCACTGCTACATTTGGGTACCAGCTACTACTCCGCTCGTGCCTCTCCTCTACCCCTACATCTACACTGCCCTGGGGCTACAGCTTCACCTGTGGGAAGCTTCACCATCTTGGCTGCCACACACCACCAGCCCCAGAAGATCTGCACGCAACGTCGGCTTTACACCTAACTTGCCGAACCCCACAGGTGGCGTCACGAACTATTCATCAATTCTATTTCATTGTTCTTTCACCCCCCTTTTGCTATGGAGCCCCAGGGCCACGGACCGGGTCACAGCTTCCGTGACAACTCCCATTGAGATCAACGGGCCCGGTGCCGAGTACCCCACAGCCCTGGCCGGGCGCTCCATAATATTCTCTGATGAGTCCAATTTTCATCTTTGCCCAACACCTGGTCATCTAATGGTTAGACGGAGACCTGGAGAGGCGTACAAGCCACAGTGTCTTGCATCCACTGTGAAATTTGGTGGAGGCTCGGTGATGATCTGGGGATGCTTCAGCAAGGCTGGAATTGGGCAGGTTAACCTTTGCGAAGGATGTATGAATCAAGCCGCATACAAGGTTCTCCTGGAAAAACAGTTGATTCCTTCTGCTCAGGCAATGTTCCCCAACTCTGAGGACTGGTATTTCCAGCAGGACAATGCGCCATGCCACACAGCTAGGTCAATCAATGTCACATCAAATCCCTGTCATGGCCAGCCCAATCTCCAGACCTAAACCCCATTGAAAACCTCTGGAATGTAATCAAGAGGAAAATTAATAGTCACAAGCCATCAAACAAAGAAGAACTGCTTACATTTTGTACCAGGACTGGCATAAGGTCACCAAAAAGCAGTGTGAAAGACTGGTGGAAAGCATGCCAAGACGCATGAAAGCTGTGATTAACAATCATGGTTATTCCACAAAATATTGATTTCTGAACTCTTCCTGAGTTAAAACATTAGTATTGCTGTTTCTAAATGATTATGAACTTGTTTTATTAGCATTATTTGAAGTCTGCAAGCACTGCATTTTTTTGTTAGTTTGACGATTTCTCATTTTCTGAAAATAAATTCAAAATTTATTGCTTGGAAATGCAAAGACATGTTGTCAGAAGTTTATAGAATAAAAGAGCAATTTATATTTTACTCAAAAGTATAATTTGTGGTCTCTTAATTTTTGTAGGAGCTGTATGTATATTATATACAGTGTATATTATACACACAGTGCTTCTTTCGCAGCAGTGTATTCCCTCTTCCTCGCAGGCGTTACTCACTGGTGGGTTTCTTCATTGTGTCTTGTTATATTCATGTATTGGAGGTCGTCAGGGTCAGGACACTGTAAGCAATGAGGCAAGTCAAGGAATGGCATCAGCATCCCCGCTGTATGAGTGGCAGATGAGCTCGCACCATGTCCACTGAATTGTTTGCTTCTTCATATCCCCTCAATCAATGCGCACAGCAGTGAGCAGATTATTTTTATCTTGCATGTAAATACATTGTCTGGCTTGGCAAATTATATCTCCGGCATAGAAAGAAAATGGATATTCACAAAAGCTGCTGTTCCTAATCATATGTAGATCTCTGTCCCAGCAGCTTGCGATCTATTAGTTTCAAAAAGATGACATGTCACAACTAATCTGTCTGCGCAATATGGAGCTTGACTCGTTCCATGCATAAGAAGGCGTAATCACATTGAATCCGCAATGAAATTATGAAGCCTTTTACAGCTGCCACTACCTTGTTACAATGTAACCTATTTACAAGAAATGATTCTTATTTCTTAGGATGATGTCGGACAGGGGTGTGCAAGGTAACAGCTTAGAGACAATCAGACATCACTAGTGAATGCATTTACCGCTCGCATCTGGCCATTCTAATCCATGCCAGGTTAGAATATATTGTTTAGAGACGATTTGATGTAAGTATCGTATGTCTCTATCATGTTCAGCCATTTTTCATTAAGGTTTAGCGTCTTAGGGGTTTGCATATCTATGAGTCTATGGAGTGGATCTCCTAGATCTTTGCAGAGCGAGGTGCTATCAATCAAGTTTGCTATTTACTTCATGGAGGATTACGCTGGCGTTAGGTTATTTGAGATATAGGGTTTTTGATGTCATCGCCATCCTGAATGGGTCTAGTATTCTGGATATTGTGACTAATCCATTGGAGCAGCTCTCCGGGAGCATTTCTGCTATCTACTACCTAAATCATATCTGTTCTGGTCAGTATAGTTGGAAAATGGACCAAACAGAGACAGCGTCGGCCCTCTTTACAGAAATGTTCGAGAGAGCTTCTGCTCTCCAAAAGTCAATGGGTAAAACGTGAACTACTCAATGTCAATCACTTAATCCTCTTTCTGGATACCTCCATAACTATAAAGCCATAGGAATAATAATAGCTCCCTTGCCTTCAAGACCATTGTCCAAAATCTGCTCTAAAAAGATTAACTCTAACCTTACTGTAAGGGCCCCGTCACACATAGCGACGCACCAGCGATCCCGACAACGATATGACCTTGTCAGGATCAATGGTGAGTCGCTACATGATCTCTGGTGAGCTGCCAAACAGGCAGATCTCAGCAGCGATCAGCACCAGCGACAGGAGGGTAACAAGCGACGCACGTCGCTTAGTTACCCACTGTGTACCTTAGTTACCAGCGCGCTGATGCAGGGAGCTGGTAACCAAGGTACACATCAGGTTTCTAAGCAGCGCGCGGCACTTAGAAACCCGATGTGTACCTTGGTTACCAGCTCCCTGCACCAGCGCGCTGGTAACTAAGGTACACATCGGGTTTCTAAGTGCTGCGCGCCGCTTAGAAGCGCAACGTTTACCTTAGTTACCAGCGCGCTGATCGCTGGTCTCCCGCCTGCCACACACAGCGATGCGTGCTGGCCAGCAGGAGACCAGCGATCCAAAAAATGTCCTGGCCATTCCAGGATGATCAGCGATAACCGGCAGGGGGGCCGGTCGCTGAGAAGTGTCACACACAGCGATCTCGCTGGTGAGATCGCTGTTGCGTCACAAAACTTGACGGGGGCTTAACATTTTTTGGATAAGCATGTAGTGGCTATGCCCTGCAGACATTGTAATTTCATCACCATCCTAAGGCTCTGTTTACATTGGCATATGTAATTTCATTGTGTTGTTCTATCACATGCTAGGTGCAGACGGACGTGTATTCTGTCACTTGAGAAAATCTGGTCAGTAATACAATCATACTCTATGATCACACTCTGATCAAACTCTGATTAGTGTGGTCCCATTCTCTCAGATGGGGAGAAAAAATATCTCCATCTTCTCCATTCTGCCAGTCCGTGGAAATCTGACTGCACTCCAATGCCATCCCAGTGCAGTCCGATGATTTCCACAGACTCATTAACTTGCACGGCCGAGAGCGATCTGCAAATCACATCAAACTCAGGCATGAAGCATGTTTTAAATCAGACCGGATCTAACATGTGCACGACCCCATAGACTAACAATGGTCCCAGTGCAATAATATGTTCTGTCGGATTGTACTTGGACAGAAAATACGGTGGTGTGCACGAGCACACAGGATAATTGACTTATCACATGATGGACACCTAAAACAAATTACAAACTTCATTGACTATTATGGAGGACAATCGGGTTTCTGCCATGATATCCATCATTTCACTGTAAAAATAGTGCCGTGTGTCATAATATTCTATATAGTCTGAGAATCCCAGCACAATTATGCAAATGCAAAACTTGTATGAGGCTTGAATGTGTTAACCGTAATAATTTTGGTGGTGGATATGCAGATAATATTCCAATGTTTCAAACAAAACAGTTTTTAACCCCTTAGTGACACAACCAATTTGGTACTTAATGACCAGGCCAATTTTTACAATTCTGATCACTGTCACTTTATGAGGTTATAGCTCTGGAACGCTTCAATGTATTCCAGTGATTCTGAGATTTTTTTTCCTGACATATTGTACTTCATGTAAGTGGTAACATTTATTTTTTTATTTAAGAAAAAATGGAAATTTGGCAAAAATTTTGAAAATTTTGCAATTTTCAAAATTTTAATTTTTGTACCCTTAAATCAGAGAGTGGTGTCACACAAAATATCCAAACGTGACACCATTCTAAAAACTGCACCCCTCAAGGTGCTCAAAGCTGCATTCAAAATTTATTAACCCTTAAGGTGCTTCACAAGAACTAAAGCAATATGGAAGGAAAAAATGAACATTTTACTTTTCTCACAAAAAATTTACTTTGGAACCAATTTTTTATATTTTCACAAGGGTATCGGAAGAAATTGCACAACGAATTTTGTGGCCTATTTCTCCTGAGTACGCCAATACCCCGTATGTGGGGGAAAGCCACTGTTTGGGCGCATGGCAGGGTTCAGAAGGGAGGGAGCACAGTTTGACTTATTGAACACAAAATTGGCTGGAATCAATGGTGGCCCCATGTCGCATTTGGAGACCCCCTGATGTACCTAAACATTGGAACCCCCTTATTTCTAACTCCAACCATATCCTTAATGCAACCTTAACCATAACCCTAACCACAAACCTAACACTAACACACCGCTAACCCTAATCCCAACCATAACCACAACCCTACACTCACTTTAGCCCTACCCTCACTTTAGCCCTACCCTAACTTTAGACCAACCCTAAACCTAGCCTCAATCCTAACCGTAGCCCAACCCTAACCCTAGCTCAACCCTAGCCCGAACCCAACCCTAACTTTAATCAAATAAATAAGGCAGCACTCTGTAGCACCATAGCTTACAAACATGAAATATGAAAGCTGAACTGCATAACTGCTTTAGAAATATGAAAAATTGAGAATGCTTAGCGCATAAATTGGTCAATTCATGTGTACTTGGAAACCATGCTAAGGCGATTCTCGTTTTCCAGGACCTAACGATTCTCGTCCTGGAAAATGAGAATCGCCTTAGCGTGGCTTCCAGGTACTGTGAGGCAGTGACCCCTGTTACAGCTAGGGGGCACTGTGTGTTCTCCCTAGGATGCGCACTGAGGTGTATTGTGGCTATGAGGATGCATTGCGGTCACAGGCGTAGCTGGGATTGCAATGGGGAAGCAGTGACCGATGTCACAGGTAGGGGTCGCTGTGTAGTCTCCCCAGGATATTCACGGAGGTGTATGAAGGTCATAGGTGTGCATGGCAGTCATGGGCGTAGCTGTGACTGCAATGCAGACTGATAATAAAAGTGTTAGTCTTGTACATGTTAGTGTCCAAGACAGAGGTACGGAAAGCCTGCTCTGGATGTTGTGTTTGAAGCAGACTGCAGGATAGTAGTTTGTGCAGTCTGTTCCATTCCGGACCCACGGGTTTCTGTGATAAAAGCCCTGCAGGAAAGGGTTAGTCAGATCTGAGGAGGTCTGAGGGAGTCTCAGGTGTGTCAGGGCCAGAGTGAGTTGGTGCTTGTTGCTGTGCAGAGCAGTTGGTGTGCAGAGCATAGGACAGAGCGGAGGCAATAGGCTTGGCACTGACAGCGAAAACAGTGATGCAAGTCGTCCACGGTAACTGGTCTCGGATGTGGACAGTCCTGTGCCCGGAGGTGAACCGGAGGTGGATGTTCTATGCCCGAAAGAGGACTGGCGTGTAACGATTGCAAAATAGGTGGAAATGGTGCCCGGCTGCGATCCGGAGGATATCCTGGATTGTGTACAGCTGTGAGTAGAGACTGTGATACAAGCGGTGCAGAACAACCACGGGAACTAGTCAGAAAAGGACTAACGTGTGTAGTGACTGCAATCTAAAGGATGCCGTGTACTATGAAGTGCTATGAACTGGTGTGAACTGAACTCTGATAATATGCACTGACGTCATGTGCAATTGTGTGAATTTGGACTTTAATGTGTGAAGACAACACATTAAAAAGACTTTTGTGTTTTGAATTTTGTGGGTCACTGCCTCTTCACTGCGTACGGTGCTACCTCTGCTTTACAGTACACATGAATTGGCCAACTTATGCGCTAAGCAGTCTCAATTTTTCATATTTCTAATGCAGTTATGCAGTTCAACTTTCACTTTTAATGTTTGCAAGCTATGGCTCTACAGAGTGCTGCCTTATTTATTTGATTATATATGAGTTTGTGACCCTAGGTAAGAATCTGTTTACACCTAGCCTATGTTTGGATGTGACTGTCAGTTTTTTGAAATTTAATTTTCAACCCTAACTTTAGTCCAACTCGTTTAGCCCAACTCTAACCCTAATGGAAAAATGGCAATAAATACTTTTTTAATTTTATTATTTTTACCTAACTAAGGCTGGTTTCACAGTTGCGTTTTTTTGCGCTGTATTTTAGCGCTAAAAAACGCATGCGTTTTTGTTCCCTATATTTTGCATAGGATGCGCTTATGTGCGCATACACATGCGTTTGTATGCGTTTTTACGCAAATGCGTTTTTTTGTGGTGTGCGCTCGGGCGCACAAAATGCATCCTGTTGCATTTTTTGGGTGTCCGACTTGCCTCAAAAAAATGCATGCGCGCAATGCGTTTTTTTTCAGCAAGACACCCATTATAAGTCTATGGGCGCACATATGTGCGCATTGGCATGCTCATGCATGCGTTTTTTTGCACATGCGTTTTTTTGTTGACCATTGGTTAGACAATGGAAATTAGGGGTTTGGTTTAGTTAGGGTTAGTTAAGGGGGTTTAGGGTTAGGGTTTGGGTTAGTATGGTTTGGTTAAGGGTTTAGAGTTAGGGTTTGGGTTAGGGTTAGTAGGGTTTTGTTAAGGGTTAGGGTTAGTATGGTTTGGTTAAGGGTTAGGGTATGGTTTGGTTAAGGGTTAGGGTTAGGGTATGGTTTGGTTAGGGGTAGTAAAGTCATGGTTTGGGTTAGTGTGAGGGGCCAACTAATGTTGGAAAAAACGCAAACACGGTAAAAACGCACTAAAAACGCATACAAACGCATAAAAACGCTGCGTTTTTTTCATGCATGCTCATAAAAATGCTTGAAAAAAACGCAGCATTTGTATGCATTTTTTCCATGCGTTTTTTTGCGGGAAAAACGCGCTGCAAAACAAAGGAAGTGTGAAAGTAGCCTTAGGGGTGATAAAGGGGGTTTGATTTACTATTTTTTTTATCTTGATCACTGTGGTAGGGTCTATTACAGTGATTAAAATGAACCAATAGGAAAAATTTTCTATTGTCGTCGGGTGCCAGCTGGCAGAGCTCTGTGGGCGCACTGCACATATGCCCGCCATTTTTCCTGGAAGAAGACACCGGCAGCCCAGGGGACTTCACGGGGGGTTGCAGGGACAACGGAGGCACCGGGAGGGGGGATTGGGGGAACCCATTTCTCTCTCCTCTGATGTGCGATCACATCAAAGGTGAGAGAAATTAAATGGCAAATCATACTTTTTTTTTTTTATAATAACTATACACATCTTCAAGTGATGTAATGAGGCCAGATGATATATTGCAATTTATAATGATTAAAAAATCAAATCTTTATTGTAGTTAGGACATTATAAAAGAACAAAAATGTTTAAAATTTCAAGCTATGTTACATGAGGCGGCATGCGTGAGTGGAAATAAATGATCAAGAATGACTGTATTGGTATGCACAGTTATAACTTTAATGTTGATTATGGTTGAAAATTCAAACAAGGGGATTATAAATTGCAATCAAGATATGGGGCCGGCAGATCTCGGGAAGAAGCTCATTAGCAAAACGGCACTGTCAGGGTAGGGGCACGCAGCAGTCAGGAATCATGCACATGCCACTTTGTAAGCACTACTCTTGAACTCGGACCAGATCTCATTTGTCCATTTACTTGATGCTCAGTTTGTACTATGTGTTACGCAGGGATTTGCACTAGTCACTTTCAAGTATCCAACTCTGCACATTTATTGAGATGTCTACAATGGCAATATAGCGATCTACATTGTTAGAGTTGCACTATGCACTTTATTTTTACTTATTATATTGTGGATCTGATTATAAGCCATATCTTTGTATATTAAGATAGCACATATTCATCACATATCTTGCCATATCTTGAGTGCAATTTATAATCCCCTTCTTTGAATTTTCCACCATAATCAACATTGGATTTATAACTGTACATACCAATACAGTCATTCTTGATGATTTATTTCCACGCCCGCATGCCTCCTCATGTTCCATAGCTTGAAATTTTAAACATTTTTGTTCTTTTATAATGTCCTAACTACAATAAAGATTTGATTTTTAATCATTATAAATTGCAATATATCGTCTGACCTCATTACATCACCTGAGGATGTGTATAGTTATTATAAAAAAAGTAGGATTTCCCATTTAATTTCTCTCTCTCTGAGGATGTGCATAGTTATGTTAAAGAGTAGACATTTTTTGCCATGATAATTTTGTGAGCCTGTGTTAAATATACACACTCTGTTTCATTTTTCTGCGCTTGGTGCTGCGCCAAAAGGGCGCAAGTGCCGGCAAAATCATACCAGCGCACGGCCAGCATACCCAATGCTAAATATAGGGTACGCTGATCGCATGCAGCGTCATGCGATCATAGGAGGAGCTGACCGGAGGAAGAGCGGCCGGGGCTTAGCGGCGGCCCTGCGCCTCAGTACTCTAGTGTGAAAGTAGCCTAATAGATGCGCCTTTTCTGGGTGTTAGCGTGGATGGTCTGGAGCCGGAATCTCCAGGAGTGGACCCTCTGGGCCATGGCACCGAGGGGCCCTGGGTGAGCTGCCAGTTGGAACCGACCCTATACAGGGACCGTTAGGCCCAGGGGTTCGAGTACCACGGTAGCCGGTACCGAGAGGGGTGGCTCAAGATGGACTGGAGTAGGAGTGTGGGACTGAGTGTAGATGGCAGAACAGAGTGGAACACAGGAGACAGGAGTGGAGTAAGACTGTAGACTGGAACGTGGAGGGACTGACGTGTAGATGACAGGACAGAGCTGGAACACAGGAGACAGGAATGGAGTAAGACAGTAGACTGGAACGTGGAGGGATGGCTGGAGCAGGAACACAGGAGACAGGATTAGAGGAGGACGGAAGGACTGGAGCAGGATGGAACTTGATCACCGGGAGGCAGGACTGGAGTAGGACGGAAGGACTGGAGCAGGATGGAACTGGAACACCGGAAGCAGGACTGGAGTAGGACGGAACAGGAACACCGGAGACAGGACTGGAGTAGGACGGCAGGACTGGAGCAGGATGGAACAGGAACACCGGAGACAGGACTGGAGTAGGACGGCAGGACTGGAGCAGGATGGAACAGGAACACCGGAGGCAGGACTGGAGTGGGACGGCAGGACTGCGAGGCTGCTGCAGGGAGAACACGAGAATGGGATTGTGAGACTGCAAAGAGCACACGAAGAAGCGGGGCCCAGTGTGCTAGGAAACACAACAATCAGGCGCCTCCCTCAGGGGGAAGCGGCCTGATATGCCCGTCTGGTCTGCCATTGGTCAGGGGGTGCTTCCGGGTCAGGGCACAGCCGGAGCACAAGAGGCAGAAGGGAGGTGTGGCCGCAGCCTATGGCGTATGCGCATTGCATGCAAAGACGCTGTCGGCCGCGCGCCTGTCAGAGGTGACCGCCGTGGCTGTCGGGCGGCGAGGGGCTGCGGCGTGGGAGCGATGGCCAAGTGAGTATGCAGAGACGGCGTGGGAACGAAGGCCGGGTGAGTATGTCGGAACGGCGTGACACTGGGCAGCTGGGGGCTGCTGTTTTTAGGCTGTGGGGGACCAAAATCAATGGCCCCTTACCAGCCTGAGAATATCAGCCCTCAGCTGTCAGCTTTAGTCAGGTTGATTGTCAAAAATAGGGGGGACCCCATGCCGGTTTTTTAAATTATTTATTATTGTGTGCATTAATTTTTTTTCTTCATTAGCGGCCTGTGTGCAATTCATGCATCAGTAATTCAGCACTTTAGCTTATGATATTTGCACAGGGTGATTTATATATAGGCACATTGCACTTTTTCTTCTATTCTATAGTATATTTGGATATTAATAGGTAGGGTGTACTTTTTCTGGTTTATTTCTGTGGCAACTTTGAATTTTTTTTTCTTTATATTTTAGAGATACCCTAAGTCAGTTTATACTGCTATATGAGCACACTGTGTACTCTAAATTTATGTCCTAAATGAACTGTTTTTCTAATTAGCACTTGATGTGTAATTAGCATTTAGCACTTTATTTGTCTATTGTTTACACAGTCTGGTCCATTTATTAGCATATTGCACTTTCTTTAAAATGATGGCTAGTTTAGGTTTAAGGTTTTATGTGAGCTGACTTATTTGGTTCTTTTTCTGTCCACAATATTATATTGTTCAGGATAAGCACTGTTCCTGTTTATATTGGTGTCCAGCAGTGTTGTATTAATTTTTGATGGAATAATAAAATTAGAATCATAGAATCGTAGAGTTGGAAGGGACCTCCTGGGCCATCTGGCCAACCCCCTGCTCAAAGCAGGATTCGCTAAATCATCCCAGACAGATGTCTGTCCAGCCTCTGTTTGAAGACTTCCATTGAAGGAGTACTCACCACCTCTCGTGGCAGCCTGTTCCACTCATTGATCACTCTAACTGTCAAAAAGTTTTTTCTAATATCTAATCTGTGTCTCCTCCCATTCAGTTTCATCCCATTGCTTCTAGTCTTTCCTTGTGCAAATGAGAATAAAGATGATCCTTCTGCAATGTGACAGCCCTTGAGATATTTGTAGACAGTTATTAAGTCTCCTCTCAGTCTTCTCTTTTGCAGGCTAAACATTCCCAAATCCTGCAACCTTTCCTCGTAAGACAGGGTTTGCAGACCGGTCACCATTCTGGTTTTCTGAACTTGCTCCAGTTTGTTGATGTCTTTTTTAAAATGTGGCACCCAAAACTGGACACAGTATTCCAGATGAGGTCTGACCAAAGAGGAGTAGCGGGCAATAATGACTTCACGTGATCTAGACTGTATGCTTCTTTTAATACATCCTAGAATTGCATTTGCCTTTTTGCTGCCGCATCACACTGTTGACTCATATTCAGTCTGTGATCTATTAGTATACCCAAGTCTTTTTCACATGTGCTGTTGCTTAGCCCTATTCCTCCCATTCTGTATATGCTTTTTTCATTTTTATTGCCCAGATGTAGTACTTTGTATTTTTCCCTGTTAAAAACCATTCTGTTAGTTGCCGCCCACTGCTCCAGTTTATTTATATCTTTTTGAATCTTCTCTCTCTAGTATTAGATATCCCTCCTAGCTTTGTGTCATCAGCAAATTTAATTAGTTTACCCTCAATTCCTTCATCTAAATCATTGATAAAGATGTTGAACAATACAGGGCCCTGGACAGAGCCCTGTGGTACCCCACTTGAGACATTCTTGCAACTGGATGTGCAGCCATTTACGACCACTCTTTGGGTCCGATCACTAAGCCAGTTATGAATCCACCTAACAGTTGCCTTGTCCATTAGTCATTTTTTCAATAAGGATTGTGTGAGATACTTTGTCAAATGCTTTGCTGAAGTCAAGATATACTATATCTACAGCATTTATGTGACGACTCCTGGAGTGGATCCTCTGGGTCGTGACACCAACCCTCCCAGGGCGAGCTGACCTAGTGAAGACCACCCCCTATACAGGGAGTGTCAGGGGCAAGCCCCAGGGGGTGAGGCACCACGACTGCTGGCACCAGGCGGCCGGCTCACAGGAGACACGAGTGGGTGAGTGTGTCTGCAGGAACGTGTAAAGTGTGGACACGGGAACACGTGGTATACAGAGACTTCGTTCGTCCGGGTGTGAGTGAAGCAGGATGCATGCAAGAAGCACTTCAGAGCACTGAGTCAGGCAGCAGGTGTGCCAGGAGGTGTAACAGAGTACAGGAGCAGGGTGTGTGCCAGAGGGCACAACTGAGCATAAGACAGAGCGCAGGATTGGTATGTGTGCCAGGAGGCACAACAGAGTAAGAGACTGAGTACAGGATCAGAGCATGTGCCAGGAGGCACAACTGAGTATGAGACAAAGCACAGGGTCCGAGTGTGTGCCCGGAGGCACAACTGAGTATAAGACAGAGCACGGAATCAGAGTGTGTGCCAGGAGGCACAACAGAGGATGAGACAGAGTACAGGGTAAGAGCGTGTGCCAGGAGGAACAACCGAGTATGAGACAGAGTACAGTGTCAGAGCATGTGCCAGGAGGCACAACCGAGTACGAGACAGAACACAGGGTCAGAGCGTGTGCCAGGAGGCACAACCAAGTACAAAGCAGAGTGCAGATTCAGAGCGTGTGCCAAGAGGCACAACAGAGTGCAAGGCAGGGGACCTGAATACAGCGCACAGCCAGGCAGGGACACGGCAGACCAAGCCAGGAAGCACAACAATAATCAGGCACCTCCCCTAGGGGGAGGTCGTCTGATATAGCACATGACCACTACAGGTTCCGGGTCAGGTCCTCCATTACCATAGAGAGGACCGTGCCCTATACAGCACTGACAGGAGCGCGCAAGCGCAAACGTGACATGTAGGAGACCCGGGGATGAGAGCTGCGCGTGCGCACCCGACGGACCCCCGGAGTGACCGTAGCTCCGGAAGAGATGACGTCGGGACCGAGGTCCCACCCCAGGTGAGCACGGCGTGACAATTTACCTGATCCACTCAATCAGTGATTCTGTCATAGAAGGAAATTAAGTTGGTCTGACATGACTTATTAGTTACAAACCCATGCTGACTCTCTGTTTAATCACTTTTTTCTTATCCAGGTACTGACATACATGTTGTTTAATAATTTGTTCAAAGATCTTCCCTGGTAAAGAAGTCAGACTCACCGGCCTATGGTTGCCTGGGTCCACCTTCTTCCCATTTTTGAAGATAGGAACAACATTTGCTCTTCTCCAGTCTTCTGGGACTTCTGTTCTCCACGAATTTTCAAAGATTATGGAGAGCGGTTCAAAAATTTCTTCTGCTATCTCCTTCAATACTCTGGGGTGTAATTCTTCTGGACATGGAGACTTGAATTCATTTAGGTTAGCTAAGTGTTTCCTCACTATATTTCTGTTTATAGTTATCCTGGATTCTTCTATTCCCTTAATAGGACAATGAAGAATAGTTGATGTTACATTTCCTTTCTGAGAGAAAACAGATGCAAACTAGGAATTTAAAAGTTTGTTCTTCTCAACATCCTGTCTTACCATTACATCATTTTCATCCTGTAAAAATCCTATAGCATATTTGACTTTTCTTTTACTTTTGACATATCCCCCAAATCCTTTCTTATTGCTTTTGACGTAAAATTGATTTTATGGACTCTGTGGTGGTGGTTCATATACTTCCTCTCGTTGTGCTGTAGTTCAATTGTATTGTGAGTTTTTGTCCTTGAAAAATTATTTTGGGACTTTTTTTGTGTTTCTTTGCAATTACCCTGTATAGTGAACACTTGGAGACAGCCGACAACTTCCAGTCACAGATTGGCTAGTTGAGCTGTCAATCAACACACTGACAACTCAGCATGCCCCTGAACCAGATTGGATGGCCGAGCTGTCGGTAACTGCATACCATGTAAATCAACAGCCGCGGAGACACCATCACATGTTTCTCAACGCAAGCAATGACTAGCCAGATCTTTCACCGGGAAGGAACAACCACGGGAAGGGCAGTCTCCAATGAAGGAAACCACCTATGCCAAAACATGGTATCCATCCACAGACAGCTGTTTCGGGGTATTGCCCCTCATCAGTGTGGAGTAGGAAACTGGCTAGTAGGAGCAATGCCTAGTAAAAGACTGCGAAAATGAGGATGAGTGACCTCATGGAGATCAACATCCGACACTGCGGAGACACCATCACATGTTTCTCAACGCAGTGATTCTAGAGCAATGCCCCCATCCCTTATGGGAAATATGCAAAAACATGGAAATCAACAGCCGCGGAGACACCATCACATGTTTCTCAACGCAAGCAATGACTAGCCAGGTCTTTCACCGGGAAGGAACAACCACGGGAAGGGCAGTCTCCAATGAAGGAAACCACCTATGCCAAAACATGGTATCCATCCACATTTTCGCAGTCTTTTACTAGGCATTGCTCCTACTAGCCAGTTTCCTACTCCACACTGATGAGGGGCAATACCCCGAAACAGCTGTCTGTGGATGGATACCATGTTTTGGCATAGGTGGTTTCCTTCATTGGAGACTGCCCTTCCCGTGGTTGTTCCTTCCCGGTGAAAGACCTGGCTAGTCATTGCTTGCGTTGAGAAACATGTGATGGTGTCTCCGCGGCTGTTGATTTACATGTTTTTGCATATTTCCCATAAGGGATGGGGGCATTGCTCTAGAATCACTGCGTTGAGAAACATGTGATGGTGTCTCCGCAGTGTCGGATGTTGATCTCCATGAGGTCACTCATCCTCATTTTCGCAGTCTTTTACTAGGCATTGCTCCTACTAGCCAGTTTCCTACTCCACACTGATGAGGGGCAATACCCCAAAACAGCTGTCTGTGGATGGATAGCATGTTTTGGCATAGGTGGTTTCCTTCACTGGAGACTGCCCTTCCCGTGGTTGTTCCTTCCCGGTGAAAGACCTGGCTCGTCATTGCTTGCGTTGAGAAACATGTGATGGTGTCTCCGCGGCTGTTGATTTACATGTTTTTGCATATTTCCCATAAGGGATGGGGGCATTGCTCTAGAATCACTGCGTTGAGAAACATGTGATGGTGTCTCCGCAGTGTCGGATGTTGATCTCCATGAGGTCACTCATCCTCATTTTCGCAGTCTTTTACTAGGCATTGCTCCTACTAGCCAGTTTCCTACTCCACACTGATGAGGGGCAATACCCCGAAACAGCTGTCTGTGGATGGATACCATGTTTTGGCATAGGTGGTTTCCTTCATTGGAGACTGCCCTTCCCGTGGTTGTTCCTTCCCGGTGAAAGACCTGGCTAGTCATTGCTTGCGTTGAGAAACATGTGATGGTGTCTCCGCGGCTGTTGATTTACATGTTTTTGCATATTTCCCATAAGGGATGGGGGCATTGCTCTAGAATCACTGCGTTGAGAAACATGTGATGGTGTCTCCGCAGTGTCGGATGTTGATCTCCATGAGGTCACTCATCCTCATTTTCGCAGTCTTTTACTAGGCATTGCTCCTACTAGCCAGTTTCCTACTCCACACTGATGAGGGGCAATACCCCAAAACAGCTGTCTGTGGATGGATACCATGTTTTGGCATAGGTGGTTTCCTTCACTGGAGACTGCCCTTCCCGTGGTTGTTCCTTCCCGGTGAAAGACCTGGCTCGTCATTGCTTGCGTTGAGAAACATGTGATGGTGTCTCCGCGGCTGTTGATTTACATGTTTTGGCATATTTCCCATAAGGGATGGGGGCATTGCTCTAGAATCACTGCGTTGAGAAACATGTGATGGTGTCTCCGCAGTGTCGGATGTTGATCTCCATGAGGCCACTCATCCTCATTTTCGCAGTCTTTTACTAGGCATTGCTCCTACTAGCCAGTTTCCTACTCCACACTGATGAGGGGCAATACCCCGAAACAGCTGTCTGAGGATGGATACCATGTTTTGGCATAGGTGGTTTCCTTCATTGGAGACTGCCCTTCCCGTGGTTGTTCCTTCCCAGTGAAAGACCTGGCTAGTCATTGCTTGCGTTGAGAAACATGTGATGGTGTCTCCGCGGCTGTTGATTTACATGTTTTTGCATATTTCCCATAAGGGATGGGGGCATTGCTCTAGAATCACTGCGTTGAGAAACATGTGATGGTGTCTCCGCAGTGTCGGATGTTGATCTCCATGAGGTCACTCATCCTCATTTTCTCGGTAACTGCATACCAAACACTCTGAAGGGTGGAACCATGACACACACCTTATTCCCTGGACAATAACAAGGTGGATCTAGGAGTCTTTTGTCCGCATGCCTTTTCACACATTCATCCGACTGTTCTAGAGTGGCTTTGGTGTCCTCCCATATCTTCGAGAAATCATTTTTGAGAGCATTAGCTGCTGGTACGCTAGCAGCGTCCAACACCGGAAGAGGGATTCCTGGCTATTGCCCAAAGACAATAAAAAATGGACAGCTTGCAGAAGGCTCACTTATGTGATTGTTATAGAAGAACTCTGCCCATGGTAAGAGCTTGACCAAATTGTCATGATATGCGTTTGTAAAGTGCCAGAGGAAGTTGGCAAGAACCTTATTGACTCTCTCCCTGTCCATTGGATTGAGAGTTGTATGCAGAAGGAAGAGAAGTCCTGCATCATATCCAGAAGTTTACTCAAAGCTCACCAGAATTTGGATGTGAATTCGTCACCTCAGGAGGACACGATGTAAAGAGGAAAGCCGTGAAGGCGGAAGATGTGCTGGATAAATTTCTCGGCAAGCTCCGTAGCAGATGGGAGACCCGACAATGGGGTAAAATGAACCATTTTCGCAAAATGATCCACCACTACCCAAATGATGGAGCAGCTGGAGGACACAGAAAGGTCCGAAATAAAAGTCCATAGCGATGTGCTGCAAAGGCACCGAGGGAACAGGAAGTTTTGGGAGTCGCTCAAACTGGAGTTGCCTGGGAGTTTTGTTGCGGGCAAAGGAAGGACAGGCGAAAACAAATTTCATGATATCCTTATATATGGTAGGCCACCAATAGTGACGTAAGATGAGCTGCAACGTCTTTCTCCATCCAGGATGACCGGCCACCTTGCAGGAGTGCTCCATTAGCTGGATTTGCATTTAATCCAATTCAGACAACGTCTTTCCTGGAGGAATTTGTAACAAGTTTACTGGAGCCACATTAACTATCTTGGACGGTTCTATGATAAGTTAGGGTTACTCCTCACAGTTGGTGGGTAAGAAGGAGTGAGAAAGTGAGTCTACTTTGATGTTCTTGTTAGCTGGCTGAAAATGCAGAACAAAGTCAAAACGGGCAAAAATTAGAGACCGCCTGGTGCGGGTTCAGTCATTGAATGCAGATAGGCCAGGGTCTTATGGTTCTTTTAAACAATAAAAAGATGGACTGCTCCCTCTAGAAGTTACCCCTACTCTTCTAGAGCCATCTTAAATGCAAGCAACTTTTGGTCACCAATTGAGTAGTTGCACTCTGGAACAGAGAAGGCCTTGGAGAAAAATATTCAGGTAATCATTTGGCCAGAGGGAGACTTTTGAGTGAGAACTGCTGCTGGCCCAGAAGATGAAGCATCTACCTCCAGAAACAATTGTTTGTTCAGTTCAGGTTGATCTAATACTGGAGCAGAGGAAAAGGCCAGTTTCAGAGAGAAAACCGTTCTCTGCCTCTGAAGCACATACACTTGGATCGGTACCTTACGAATCATAGCAGAGATAAGAGCAGTCTGGGATGAGAAATGAGGAATGAATTGTCGGTAGTAATTGGGAATCTTAGGAATCACTGGTTAGCTTTAACACCAGCAGGGCGTGGTCACTTGATAATGCAAGACACTTTTTCCAGATTCATCTCCAAGCCCGTGTCCAGAATGATATAACCTAGGAAATGCAGGGAAGATTATTCAAAAACACTTTTCAAATTTAGCCACAGGTGAGTCTCTCTAAGTCGCTGCAGAACTTGGCAAATGTTCCGCCTATGAAAGGGCAGATCTGGAGAGAAGACAATGATATCGTCCAGATAAACCACAACACAAGTATAGAGGAGGTCTAGGATGATGTTGTTCACAAATTCTTGGAAGACAGCTGGGGCAATGCTGAACCCAAACAGCATAACTCAGGACTCATAATGACCGTCTCAGATGTTGAAAGCCGTCTTCCATTCATCTTCTTGGAAAATTTGGATTAGATTGTATGCTCCTCTCTAATCCCGCTTGGTAAAAATCCTGGCACCTCTGAGGTGATTGTACAACTCTGGGATCAACGGCAATATTTGTTCTTAACCGTGATGAGATTGAAACGCCTATAATCTATGCAATACCAAAGATCAAACCCTGGCACACTCCAAAAAAGTGAAGAGAGAACTAGAATGGATTGGCAGTATCCATGCCCAACTGCTGTTCAGTTAATTTTCATGTGGCTGCCTGAAAAAACAAAGTGCCGCACCCATTCTGCAAATCTATACAGGTCACAGCAGTCAGACCCACAACGATAACTTGTTTTCACCAAACAACCCCTTTTAGTTACTCAATCACCTTACATAGCTATCAGCTAACAGTTAATCCTTAAAATGCTCCAACACATACAGTTGTGGCCAAAAGTATTGACACCCCTGCAATTTTGTCAGATAATACTCAGTCTCTTCCTGAAAATTATTGCAAGCACAAATTCTTTGTTATTATTATCTTCATTTAATTTGTCTTAAATGAAAAAACACAAAAAGAATTGTACTAAAGCCAAATTGGATATAATTCCACACCAAACATAAAAAAGAGAGTGGACAAAAGTATTGGCACTGTTCGAAAAATCATGTGATGCTTCTCTAATTTGTGTAATTAACAGCACCTGTAACTTACCTGTGGCACCTAACAGGTGTTGGCAATAACTAAATCACACTTGCAGCCATTTGACATGGATTAAAGTTGACTCAACCTCTGTCCTGTGTCCTTGTGTGTACCACATTGAGCATGGAGAAAAGAAAGAAGACCAAAGAACTGTCTGAGGACTTGAGAAACCAAATTGTGAGGAAGCATGAGCAATCTCAAGGCTACAAGTCCATCTCCAAAGACCTGAATGTTCCTGTGTCTACCGTGAGCAGTGTCATCAAGAAGTTTAAAGCCCATGGCACTGTGGCTAACCTCCCTAGATGTTGACGGAAAAGAAAAATTGACAAGAGATTTCAATGCAAGATTGTGCGGATGTTGGATAAAGAACCTAAGTTCAAGCTGCCCTGCAGTCCGAGGGTATAACAGTGTCAACCCGTACTATCCGTCGGTGTCTGAATGAAAAGGGACTGTATGGTAGGAGACCCAGGAAGACCCCACTTCTTACCCCGAGACATAAAAAAGCCAGGCTGGAGTTTGCCAAAACTTACCTGAAAAAGCCTAAAACATTTTGGAAGGATGTTCTCTGGTCAGATGAGACAAAAGTAGAGCTTTTTGGGCAAAGGCATCAACATAGAGTTTACAGGAGAAAAAAGAGGCATTCAAAGAAAAGAACACGGTCCCTACAGTCAAACATGGCGGAGGTTCCCTGATGTTTTGGGGTTGCTTTGCTGCCTCTGGCACTGGACTGCTTGACCGTGTGCATGGCATTATGAAGTCTGACGACTACCAACAAATTTTGCAGCATAATGTAGGGCCCAGTGTGAGAAAGCTGGGTCTCCCTCAGAGGTCATGGGTCTTCCAGCAGGACAATGACCCAAAACACACTTCAAAAAGCACTAGAAAACAGTTTGAGAGAAAGCACTGGTGACTTCTAAGGTGGCCAGCAATGAGTCCAGACCTGAATCCCATAGAACACCTGTGGAGAGATCTAAAAATGGCAGTTTGGAGAAGGCACCCTTCTAATATCAGGGACCTGGAGCAGTTTGCCAAAGAAGAATGGTCTAAAATTCCAGCAGAGCATTGTAAGAAACTCATTGATGGTTACCAGAAGCGGTTGGTCGCAGTTATTTTGGCTAAAGGTTGTGCAACCAAGTATTAGGCTGAGGGTGCCAATACTTTTGTCTGGCCCATTTTTGGAGTTTTGTGTGAAATGATCAATGTTTTGCTTTTTGCTTCATTCTCTTTTGTGTTTTTTCATTTAAAACAAATTAGATGAAGATAATAATACCAAAGTATTTGTGATTGCAATCATTTTCAGGAAGAAACTGAGTATTATATGACAAAATTGCAGGGGTGTCAATACTTTTGGCCACAACTGTATCAATGCTTTACTCTGATAGCATGCATGTGTTTTCAATTGAGAATAGTCCTTGCCAGACACCTCTGGTTGATGCTGTGTTCTTCCATGGCAAAAAAAAGGACTGGGCATGCTAAAATGCAACATGCCTGATCCTTTTCTCCATTGTTGTGGGTGACCCTGGAAATTGGTGGGTTTGTCCAACTTACATCTCATATATATAGTCATCATCGGTTCCCTTCTGTCTAGTCTCAAGTTTGAAAAGCATGTAAATCAGGAACAACACTATCTGGAAATCTTGGGTAATGTTTTATCTGCCTAAACAGATTAATACTACATCCAGCATATATGTATATAGTGGAATAACTAAGCAGAATTAACTTGGCCATATACATATTCCACAGACAATCTAATGCAATACTTCTAGGGGTTCCTGACCGACCATCTGCTAAGGGATCAGGCAATTTGACTTTCAACATACCCAACCCTGTGTTCTCACAGGAGACTTCTGCCACATATGTCTTTCAGCGGCTTATCATGCTCACTGTAGAACCAACAAAAAGACCACTGAGAATGGCAGAGAAGAAACGAGCAAGAGTCAATGGTAAAAAAATATATATATGGTATGTAATCAATAGTATATAAAATAATACTATAAAACAGTAATTTACAAATGACCTTTATTAAATAATGGTACTAAAACACAAAATGACAGTATAATATAATAAAATAATATAAAAAAAAGGCCCATAACCTCAGATGGATACACTTAGGACTCCATGAGTATAAAAAGAATCAACTTAATATCAAAATATTGAAATCATGGAGACCCATCCAATAAATGAATATATAGGCTTGATAAATACAAACAGGTAGATAGCCAAAAAAATCCCCAAGGGGTACTAATAAAGTGCAATAGTGCTAAAAGAATTGTATATATCCACAATAAGCACAATACTGTGTGCATCAAATAGTACCAAGATAAAAACCAATGTAGCTGAAGTGAACACCACACAAGGTGAAACAGTGCAATAATAGGGGCAAATATAACTGTAAGCCGTCTATAGGAAGCGATGTGTCAGCAAGAACGCGCCCCGACGCATGTTTCGGATTAAGTCTCCTTCGTCAGGGGCGTGTTCTTGCTGGCACACTGCTTTCTATAGACGGCTTACAGGTATTTTTGCCCCATTATTGCACTGTCTTCACCTTGTGTGGTGTTCACTTCAGCTACATTGGTTTTTATCTTGGTACTGTTTGATGCACACAGTATTGTGCTTATTGTGGATATATACAATTCTTTTTGCACTATTGCAGTTTATTAGTACCCCTTGGGGATTTTTTTGTTATTAGTTTTTTGGCTATCTACCTGTTTGTATTTATCAAGCCTATTTATTCATTTATTGGATGGGTCTCCATGATTTCAATATTTTAATATTAAGTTGATGTTTTATACTCATGGAGTCCTAAGTATATCCATCTGCGGTTATGGGCTTTTTTTTATATTATTTTATTATATTATGCACTGTCATTTTGTGCCATTATTTAATAAAGGTCATTTGTAAACTACTGTTTTATAGTATTATTTTATATACTATTGACTACATATATGTTTTTTTACCATTGACTCCTGCTCGTTTCTTCGCCGACATTCTCAGTGGTCTTTTTGTTATTATCCGGATGGTATGCCATCTATTTTTCAAGTGGGGGTGTAGCAATTCATGATAAATTTAGTGATATATATATATATATATATATATATATTAATATTATAATTGAAGGTATTATGCCCTCTTGCTTAATTGACTGTAGAACCGAGCCAAGAGTGAAGCTTGAATGTTGATGCTGAAGTTGTAAGGAATAGCATTGATTGACATATCTCATGTGTATGGCGTAATTTAACATTCATGAGTGTGGAAAACCTGTGTGAGCTGTACTCTCAGTCATGTTGCTCACGACTTAGCTTTCCAGGAAAAAGAAATAGAGATGGATTAACAGAATTTATAACAAATTTCTAGAAGAAGACTACTGACATGCTTTGAAGTTTTTTTTCCACAGAATAAGCAATAAATGTCTGATTACCGGAGTGCTCACCTCTGGGACCCCTATAAATCAATAAAATATACTCTGGGACGCCTATTCCTCCTCATTGTATAACTCGGTGTAAAGACCTATGAATGTAGCAATGATCGAGCCCTACTTCACTATACAAAGTGTGGGTGATATACTGAGAGAGAGTACACAATATGACTGTTTTCATCAAACCTTCAAAATTAAATGGAGTGGCAGGGCATATACTTGACCTCCTTGTCACTACTGTTGAGCAGTGTGACTGGACAGGGGACTTGGAACCCATGATCGAATGACTGGTGGGGGTCCCAGAAGTGGAGCTTCCTGTTATCAGAGGTATATCACCAATACTGCAGATCATGCCCGGACTGGCCCACAGAAGAATCCTCCGGTAGGCCCCTGTGAAGTAATACTAAGTAATGAGCAGTGCTATTACACTTGATTCACAATTTGTAGTAAAAGGTATAATCTAATCATTTATTAAACAAGCTAGATAAATTGATATTACATAAGAGCAAAAGGAAATTTGTGTGCTAGAGTCAGGCTATTTTTGCATGTAGCTGAACAGGAGGGCCCCAAGAATCAATGTTACTGGTGGGCCTTTGTCAGCCCAGTCCAACACTGCCGCAGATAGTTGATAATTGATATATGTCTATTGTGGGGGAAAAAAATCCCTTTCTTTGTGTTACAAATGGGCTTGTGCACTAGACTAGAGAGCACCTGCGTCTTTCTGTTCTGCACTTAGGCCACAAACTAGCTGTAATGACTCCACCGAACAAGCAATGTATCACAATATTCTGTAGAGACACCTTAAACATGAATATATATGCAAATTCTGCAGCCTTCTTAACCCTGAATACAGGGTGAGGTGTGTAATAATGCAGCTTCCTTGCCAGAGATCTCTTTCTGGCGCTGCAATCTGATTTTCAAGGCAGCTGTTATGTACATGAAACAAACACTGAGGCGGCCAGAAATGATTGAAAATCAGTCATGCATGAGGCACCAACAATACGACCCAACAAGTAGAAACGAAGATTTTCTGTCCATTATTAGAATAAAATTCATGTAATTCCAAAACACCCTTTCACCGAAGAGCAAAGAGTGAGAGGAATCTGGAACATGTCTGTGCCCATCCCTGACTGCCCGAGAGCAGATGGGATCTCTGCACGTCTGTGAAAATACAGCTTATGACTTCCAGCATAACCTGACGTGAGAATCCACCGGCCAAATGTCCCACCGCTAATGATACAATTAGACACAATTACAGAGGGCCGTAATCTCAAACTACATTACAGTTCCAGCTGTAAGGATTCACCTATGGTGGGCACTGTGCCCTGAAGGCAAGCGCAGGTGCAACTTACATCCAAGGGTGGGGCATGACTAATAGACAAATCAGGAATGTGAGGACACAAGATGCCTTCGGGTATTTTACACTGAAGATCCTAAAAAGTCATGAATCAGCAAGTGTATTTATCAAAGTATCACATCCACAAATGGATAAAGCTACAAAAGTCCCATGGCAGCTACCTCAACATCATCATGGCTACATCTATGGTTCTGTGTGTCGCCCCCCAGCTAATACAGTTTTATTTTTTAATACTCTAACGAAGAACGGTCCAACAAGTTCACTGTGCTAAAAAAGTTGTGTGTTCAACCATGTGGGAAAAATGTATCCAGCCTGGATGCCTTTATTAATACCTATATTATTACAGGTGATGGGTAGTGGATTCTGTGATGGGACGATGATCCAGGGAACTAGTATTCCGATTGCCGTATGTGGAATTTGGAAGGAATTCTTCCCCTAATATGGAACAATTAGCATCTGCCTCATGGTATTTTTGCCTTCCTCTAGATCAACATGTTAGGTTATAGATCGAAAGCAATGGATTTAGGTCCACTTTTGTCCTTAAAAAACATGAAAACTAAATAAAACTATGAAAAAAGTAAAGGGAAATTCAACCAAAAATTGTTTTCTGACCTGTCACATAGACATTCAAAAACGTAAGATAATTGAGACCTTATTGATTTCCCAAAGAAACAGGTCTGGGGTGCTTTGAGAGTCACCACAAACAATTGGGCCCAGACTTTTATTCCAGTTTATTCATGGTTCCTGAACTACAAAAAGTCTCTTTGCATTCTCAACTAAAATACAAGTTTAATCCAGTCGGTAAATAATTATGAGTTTTATGTTTTTGATTGGCACTAACGTAATTTGTTGAGAACCAACATATAATGTGAGCACCATGCATGTGTTCTTACTGGGGAGAGGTGGTTACGTCAATGTCAAACATCTCTGTTGGTGACATATCTCCACTGAGATCAAAAGAATAAAGCATGTTGAAATCCATCTGCCAAATCATTCGTTACCTTAACTTCTATCAATGAGGATAAATTCTTAGACCCTCATACACATTACATGGTGGGAGGCTGTAGCCAACATTAAATGGGTTGTTCACTATTTGTACAAGCCCTTCTCAATCTCTATGTATCCCTCTTGCAAAATAACGCTTATACTCAATTCCATTGCTGCTGTTCTCTCACTTCCTCTGGATTTATGTGATTCACACAAAGGTGGGGAAGTGAAGCAGCCACGAATTAGCCGTAGGGGTTGTGTGACATAATAATGTCATGTAATCCCAAGGGAGAGCCAGTGATACCACTGCTCATAGTTGGTACTGGAGCAGAGTATAAGTGTTGTTTTTTTACAAGGGAGAAACATAGGGATAAAGAAGAGGTTGTTCGAGTAGTGGACAACCACTTTAATCTAATGTGTATGCTCAACTTAAGCCCCAACTCTTAAGGTACTGTCACACTTAGCGATGCACCAGTGATCCCGGCCAGCGATATGACGCGGTCAGGATCGCTGGTGCATCGCTAAGTGGTCGCTAGTGAGCTGCCACACAGGCAGATCTCACCAGCGACATCGCAGGGGTCGGGGGTCGCTACTTACCTGTCAGACGAGGCGATCCTGATGTCCTCCCGCCCGCGTCGCTCGTCTCCACAGCAGGAAGCCCCAGCAGGAAGCTGACGACGAGAAACGGTCCAGGACGTTCTCGCGAAATCAGCGATAGCCAGCGGGGAAGTGGTCGGAGGTAAGTATCAGACATAGCGATATCGCTAGCGATATCGCTATAACGTCACAAAAACCAGTGACGTTATAGCGATATTGCTAGCGATATCGCTTAGTGTGACAGGCCCTTTAGGCTCAATCATAGACAGGCAGGTTTGACTTTTAAATTGACCATACACATGCAATAGTTGACAGCTGTATGACTCCGATCTCCCCTGACTCCCTCATACACATGAATATTCTGCTCAGCCAAACAATCATATGTTTCAATGGAGAGAGAGTGCTTATCTCAAGGCGGACAAAAGTGATGGGTGTTTAAATTCAATCTACCCAATGTTTCTCTCCATTCTTTTTCTCCCTCTATACCCTCTGTTGATTCCCTATACATATCAGCTTTTTGGTTAATTACGCCACTATCAGCAGGTTTGGACAACTTAAAGGGGTATTCCCATCTCCAAGATTCTATCCTAATATTATAGTAGGTGTAATAATAATAATAATAATAATATTAGCAAATACCTTCAATTTGAAATGTAGCAGAGTTTTTCTGATTCACTATGTCTCTTTCTTTCTCATGTGCAGGCACTGCAGGACCATAGCTATCCACTACATACTATACTACATTTCTAATTGGAGGTATTTGCGATTATTATTATTATTATTAATTTTACACCTACTACATTTTGGGATAGGATCTTGGAGATGGGAATACCCTTTTAAATCTAATGCATATGATGGCCTATACACAAAATCCATTTAAAATAGGATAACAAGAAGCTGTATCTGAAGAGACTGCAAGAGTAAGAATGCTCCATAGAGAATATATCATATTATAGCAGTGAGCATGTAGAAATAATTAAAATTTTAATCATCGCTCCTTGCTGAATGAAGTCAGGTGCGGACTTATTCCTACTAGTCTGGTTGTACCCAGAGCAGCTGACCTGGCCCTGGTGAGGGCTAACATAGTGGTCAGTATCAGTTATTTAAATAGCAGTGATGCTCAGGCTCTGGGATCAATTACCATGGTGTGTGACGATCCTCAGCAGTGATCGGTGCTGGGTTCTGTCTGGGAGCAGGTATACAGGGAACAAATCCTTCCTGCCTCTAAATATAGCATCCAGATAGTTCTCCTAACCATTCTCTTCATTAGGGTAGGATGCTCATAACTATTGAGGCCGTGCTTTTAACTTGATAGACTGCGTCTGCTATGAATATAACTTGGCAGTGAGTATCACCGTCTAATGTAGGAAAATATTTAGGCTACAATCCCTAGCTATTAAATGGAATTAAAAATTCTAAAGAATAATTGATGGACAGTAATTAAAAAAATGAAGCTTAACAGAAAAAAGCTACACATTGATAGATGGTGGGTGAATAGATGAGGAGGCTTGGTGGCTGCATCGCCATCATTTAACTTGCAAACCTCACTTTGGGGGAGGCTGGTGCATGTGAGTGCTGATTACACAATTCCAGGATCTTATATTGATGGGCTATCAGGGTGTGGTTGAGGAAGGACCCACCCCCAAGGACACACAGAAAGAGGGAGCAGCTTTGATTTACTGCAATATCAGCATAGATCTGCCTTGTCTGATGCAGCAACTCGATTCACTCGTTCCAAAGGCAGTATAAAAGGCCCAAAAAAATACCCTTTAAATCACATTAAATATGAGGTTTATGTTGTGGTACGCAATAGCTGCAGGCTTATGTTGGAGGGTGATTGTGTACAGGCCACCAGATGGCTTTCTGATAATTGTTAGAGAGTGTAAATACTATACTGTGTACAAGTTCTTTGCTGCAATCCTCCACATTGGTGATAATGTAGTTAAAGAAGCACTCCCATTCAGTTTGAATTCATCAAATGTGTGTGCATGTGCCCAGCGGTGTCCAGCTCTGTTGTGCTCCACTTCTCACATAAGTCACTACGATTACAAACTAGCAGGCTCACTCTATGATCTATGAATGAGCCAGAAATCTCTATTATAATGAAAACCTATGGGGCATCATTCTGAAGCTGTAAAACTCACTCCTGGATCACGAAAAGCAGTGTTACTCAGAGGGTCTGCAGAGCGGTGACGTCACTCAGAAGCAGAAAGCAACACCGGAGAAAGCAGCGGTAGATGAGTATATTAACATATTACTGCACTGAAAAAAATCGATCTGCACTGCCTCAACTGATATGGGTCAGTGTGCTATCTGATAAAAAAATCGTACAGCACTCATTTGTGGGCATGAGCCCTTAATGAATCACAAAGTAGTGGGAGTTCTAATGTAATTGTTGCTGTATGTCCCAAGTAATACAGTTCATTCTCCCACAATGTGTGACTGCTGATGATTCTGCTAAAGCAGAGTTGGTTTTGTAAGAAGGAATATGACATATACATTTTTCGGAGAAAAGGGGTCAGTGCATTCTAGCAAGTTTTAATTTTTCTAGAGTTTTTATTTTTCCAAATAAGCCTGGTGCTAGTAAATAATAATAATAATAATAATAATAATCTTTATTTATATAGCGCCAACATATTTCGCAGCGCTTTACAGTTTAACAGTTTCAAAACACAAGACATAAGTCACAACGTTAACAATACAACAAATTAAAGCAAAATAAGACGCCCCTGCTCGTGAGAGCTTACAATCTACAATGAGGTGGGGGAGATAGAGTACAGGTGTGTTTTTACAGTGATGGTCCAGCCATCTTGAGGGAGTGAGGGATGGATGGAGATAGTGAATGGGCTACACATATACTCTTATACATAGAATGACTTTGATTAGTGAACGTGATAGGCCGCTCTGAACAAATGTGCCTGAAACTATGCAAATTGTGGATAGTCCTAGTTTCTTGGGGTAGAACATTCCAGAGGATTGGTGCAGAGCGGGAAAAGTCTTGGAGTCGGGAGTAGGAGGTACGGATTAGTGCAGAGGTTAGTCGAATGTCGTTTGCAGAGCGCAGCGGTCGGTTAGACCGTGGATAACTGCCGTTTACTTTGATGCTTAGCTTCTGTGATGCTTTGCTTATGGTATGCTTGCGTGCTGTACCCCACACTGCGTGCTTCCCCTTAGGAACTACTACATATATAGGCCACACTACAGGGTCAGGAGAGAGGGATTGTGGGAGCTGATTGGGGATAATTTGGCAGCTGGGGCCAGCACACCAGGGGGTGGTTAGATGATCAAAGGCCCAGACCAGGCTGCATCTATATGCTATAGCACCTTCCACCTGATAAGATCTAGAGAGGCCCCAGTCATGGATACAAAGCAGTAAGAATTAAATACAGTGCAACATATGAATTATACCAAATTAATGCCATTGTATGCCAATGTTAGCGACCTAAGCAGGGAATTAAGTGGTCACATAGCCCTGACAACTTAATAAAATACCCTACTGATGGGTTCTGAAACAAAATAAGTCAATATTGGTTCTGTAAAAGTATATTAGGCTATGACTGATGAAAACATATAAAAAAACTTGAAGTGTGTGGAAGTAAAACAAGGAACCACTGGGCGCTGCTTGAAAAGAAGATGGCTTATAATGTAGAGGTATAATCACTATGCGTTTCAGCACTGAACAGGTGCCTTCATCAGGCCACAGCCTGATGAATAGCGTAACCATATCTCTACATATGAGCCATCATCTTTTCCAGCATAGCCCAGTGGTTCCTTTTCTTCTACACTCTACTGCAGTTCTCACAGTTGCCATCCTGCATAGCCGGCATAAAGAGGAGCAGCAGCTGGTCCACTCTACAAGTTTTCGGCCAAAGTTGTGCCGGTTTTAATAACATCTCGCCAAGGAGAGCAGTTCTGCTTACTCTCAGAGTTACTTTAGCGACCCCAAATCCCTAAAACCACGAAGCAACACTTTTTTGTTCTTTAGATTTAGATATCAAAAGTCTGTCCCTTTTAGCATTTGATAAGTTTATGAATGAATAACTTAAAAAAACTATACAGGTATTGGAGGAAATTTATCAAGTTGTTTACCTGCTGTTTTTTTAATGTAAAAAATGTCATTGCACGCCATTTTTACCGCTGTTGGAACTTTTGACAAGTGGGTGGGAAAGTGGGCATGGTTAGCTATGCAAAAAAGCTGCAAGACTGATTTACAAATTGTTGCAAATCTCTCTGTAGAAAGGGGGTGGCATTATAAAAGTGGATAAACAGCTATAGACAGAAGTGAACGAAAGATGCAACAAACATAATAAACATCGTGAGATGATGGAAATAACAGCAATGCAGCCACATGCAGAAATGACTTACAACTGTCTAAAAGAAAAATGGCTGTCATTGCCCATCGCAACAACCTCGGCACAGTTTTCCTATTTTAAACAGTTTTGATAGAATGAAAGCTGCAGTTTGTGTTTTTTGACAGTTTTGATAAATCTGCCTCATATATTATGTTAACAAGCACAATGCATGGATTTATCACTGTCGACATCTCGAAAGAAAAACATGTCATGTATATTAGCAAATTCTGCTCATCGGTGACTAGTTTTATCTTTTGCACCTTTGTGCGGTAACCTAACAGTTTTTTCCATGCCTTCATTTCTTTTGTCACATCTAGAGGCATTTAAGGTCTGCTTTCTTCATTATTATATTCATGGGTTACACTGACATGGAAAAGCAATTTGTAAAATACAGTTAATTCTCCACATTCGAAAGATTCAGTAAGCCTGACTGAGCTATAATATATAGGTCACCGTGACTCAGGGAAAAGAAAAGCTTTAGTTTACAGCCTGTCCTGACATTAGATGAATCCTACAAACAAGGTATGAAAGCAGAGGATAAAGCCCCAATGTGCCAAATTTCCGAAATGTCTTGACAGGTTCACAATTATTTTCCTCTCATATTTGGCCCATCAGGCTTCTGTTGTCATAGCCTGTAGGGAAATAGGGACTCCTCGCTAAAACCACACCAAGATTAGTGCAATAAAGAGTATGAATTGGGATTAAATGTTTCTTTTTTTTCAAGTTTGACCAGCAAAATCCTCAATATTTATGATGAAATTCAGTCACAAGGACACAAAAGCAAGTGGGATGTTGTGTAGGGGCATTATACTATGTTGGGAGATATCACAATCTGTAGTGGGGGAACTGTGGCGGCGGCATACTTTGTTGGGAGATCATGGAGGCATCATAATGTATGGGGGCATCATATTCTATGGGAGTACTGTGGGGTTATCATTTTATGGATGTGTGTGTGGGGGGCTGTTTGCGCTTCATTCTGTGGGGGAGAGACAATAAAGGCATTATATTGGGTGTTGGGGCAATGTGGGGCCATTATACTGTGTGGGGGCATTATGCTATGTAGCAGGCTATGGCGGCATCTTCTTGTGTGTTTGGTGGTAATGTGGGAGCATTATAATGTGTGTGTGATACTGTAGTGACATCATACTGCTTGTGGGGGGCACTGGGGGAATGTAAATGGACTTCATGAGTGGGCACACATAAAGAACTAGCCGAGGGTAGGGAAATGGCTTTGCGTAAAATAAAAATTGCAGAAGCAATCCTTCTTTAATAGCTTTCAAAGATGGGTATGTTAATGTCAGCGCATGATGTAGAGGTTGTCTTTTGTACTCTGGTCCTTAATGCAAAATCACCTCACGGACCATGCATCATACTAGTGTCTTCTTTTGTGACAGAAAGGACATTGCCCCTCCTCTGACACCAGAGCCTGGGTTTCACTGTTAAGAGTCAGTGATAAGCGGTCATAAAGGAGCGCTTAGGAAGCAACCCAGGAGCAGACAAGGATGTCAGGTCTCCACTGCAGCTCCAGCCGAAAACCTCTAATGGAGGATAGGAGCAATAAGAAAATGGAAAACGGTCTTAGGAGCGCAGGAAAGAGACTCAGACAAGAGATGGGTTTCAACCACAACGCGTTTCGATGGAGGATCCGTCTTCATCAAGTGGAAACTTCCACCTGATGAAGGATCCGCCGTTGAAACGCGTTGTGGTGAACCCCATCTCTTGTCTGAGTCTCTTTCCTGCACGCCTAAGACCGTTTTCCATTTTCTCATGGGTTTCACTGTTATCACTGTACTCTGTATAGCAGGGGCGGGGAACCTTTTTTCTGCCGACTAGCGACTATAACCACACCCCAGTACTGACTGATAGCCAGCTCAGCATTAGAGCTGGCTGTTAGTCAGTATCAGGGGCGCAGGTACAGCTGCCGTTCACTATGTGACTGAAGCCACGTTGGCCCACACCTATGACTGAAAGCATGAAGCTGCAGGGAGGAACAGTTCAGTACCGCGGGGCACTCAGTGCGGACACCAGGCAGCTTCAGAATGCTATTAAGGCCTGTTTCACACTTCAGTTTTTTTGTGTCAGTTAAAATCCGCCAAAATGGCGGAAAGCGGATCCGTTGCTAACTGATGTGAACGGATGCCACCGGACCGTCTTTTTGACGGATCCGATGAATGAAGAATTTTAAAGGAACCGCAGCCCGGGAAGGAGAGAGAGAGAGAGAGATTTTTTTTTGTCCACCAGAAATTATTTTAGGGATAAGTTTCCGGCTGACTTCATTCCTCCGGGCATGCGCACTATAAAATGCGGATCCTACAGCAAAAAAAAGTTGCATTGTCCGTCCAGGCATGTCGGCGGACGCAAAAAAATTGACGGATCCGCAAAAAAACGGATCCAACGGATGGCCATCCGTCAAGATCCGCCGGTAATGCAAATCAATGGGGAAAAAAACGGATCCGCCAAAAAAGATGGCGGATCCGTTTTTTTTGCAAAACGGCGGATTTTGACTGATGGTCAAAAACGGAAGTGTGAAACAGGCCTAACCTGCAGATTAACCCCATATCTGCAGGTTACTAGCATTTTTTTACATGACAAGTTCCCTTTGATGCTTCAGCATACTAAACATTTGAACATTTTATGCTTCCCACTTCATAGGAACAGTCCAAGGAAGGCATTTATGTTTATGCTGGGCATGGTTGGGAGATGCATAGTTGTAGGAGTTAGTTGTGGAAGAACATGACCGGATGCACAGTCTGGACCTCAACCTCACCAAATCTCTTTGGGAGAATGTAGAACAGAGATTGTGAGGTCGGTCTTCTCCTCCAACATCACTATCTGATCTCTCAAATGCTCTTCTGGATAAATGGACAAAAATTCCCACAAACACCTCCAAAATCTTAGCTAACATATTAACTCAAAAGACCTTATACACAAAGGGCACGCTTCACATCACATAACAAATAGAGACTCTGGATTGGGATCCAGAGTCAAGAATTGTATACAAGAGATGATTTAAGTCAGTTCTTTAATAATTATTAAATAATAAAATTAAAGATAAAAAATACAAGGTGCCTCATGTGAAATAGTGAACACAGCAACCTATATAGACAACAGGTTCAGAAGACTATAGTAGATGCGATACATACATTTATATTACTTTTCATGTGAAGTTGCATGTATAATTTACATATTTTTATCATATGCTTTGGATAAGTGTAGGGACATATACATGCAGCTAGTTTAAGAAAGTGCTTAGTGCTGTAAACATTTGCATGATTTTTGTAAATGAATAGAGTATGCAGTGTCCCCACAAATATTCAAAACCAGTAGCTACTGTAAGAAGACACGCGCGTCGGGGTGAGGGACACAGCCAGCATCCACATCTCCCTTGACCTTCATGTAGGTAATCTTCCTGGATCATACTTTTAATTATTCATTTAACACTGGACTCCTCTACTGAGCATATGTTACATCCAATAGACATATATCTTTAAGCACTATGCATTTTGTGATTAAATTGCACTTCCATGTAAGATACCATATCAGATGTTATATGATTAATTACTCTGTTATTGATATTTAACCCTCTAGGCCTAGGCATACTTTAATATAGTTACAACACGGTAGTTACTGATTTTGAATATCTGTGGGAGCACTACATAGGTTATTGATTTACAGAAAATATATGAATGTTTATTGCACTAAGCACTTTCTTAAACTTGCTGCATATATATGTTACCACACTTATTCAAAGCTTATGAGAAAAATATGTAAATTATACATGCAACTTTACATGAAAAGATATATAAAATTTATGCACTGTATCTACTATACTCTTTTGAACCTGTATTCTATATAAGTTGCTGTTGTCATGTATACCTGTCCTGTGTGACACGACCCGCAGGTCGGTAACTGAAACAACAAGACTGTCACGTGTACCTGTCCTGTGTGACACGACCCGCAGGTCGGTAACTGAAACAAGACAAAAGGGGAACACCGGGTAAACAGTTACAACGGTGGGCCCTACAATAGGGAATGGGGACGTGGAGACCTCCTGCACTCCCCTGAGGCAGTGTCCCTGAACACTCCTAATGTTTCCTATACAGGCTCTTCACCTGTCGCCGACCAGTATACCTGAATCCCTCACTAGCCCTACACCTATCCCTTACTAGGAAACTGGATAGTGCGGACACTGGTCCTACCGCTGCACTAATACACACGAAGGAAAATACATCAAACGGGGGAAAACAATAAAACACTTATCTTCCTCTGCTGCAGTCACCAGGCAGCAGAGTTCATCACCGGATTAGCTTTCAGCAGTGGCTCGACACCTAAAAGCCAGCTGCTACCTTCACCATCTTCAGCAGTGGCTCGACACCTAAGAACCAGCTGCTACCTTCACCATCTTTCTCTGCTGCAAACACCGGGCAGCAGAGTTCAGCACCAGATCAGCTTTCAACAGTGGCTAAACACCTCAGAGCCAGCTGCTAACTTCACCGTGGTTGGAATCCACCAAGGACCTGCTATAACCAACACCTGCTGATACACCAGGTGACCTTATATAGCAAAGGAGGAGTGGTCACCATCAGCTGAGAAACCAAAGACATGTAATAACCCCTGTGACCACCGAGAGCAAAAGGTAAAGCAAAGAAAACTATCAGACATGTAATAACACCTGTGGCCACCGGGGGCAAAAACCCATATTAAGGCCCCAAAGGCCTGAAAGGAAAAAAAAAGGTTTAAATGAGGGAATCCAGAATCTGACACAGATCCAAGAATTGGACTGACAGCTGTGTTCACTATTTGACATGAGGCACCTTGTATTTTTTATCTTTAATTTTTTAATATTTAATAATTAATAAATAATTGCTTTTATCATCTCCTGTATACACTTCTTGACTCTGGATCTCAATCCAGAGTCTGTATTTGTCACCGCCAAAATCTTGTATAGAGCCTTCCTGGTGGAATGGAAGTTGTTATAGGTGTAAAGGCAACGACTCCATATTAATGCCTATGGATAAAGAAAGGGAGGTCATACAAGCTCCTGTAGGTGGAATGTGTGGGTAGCAGAATACTTTTGTACTTATAGTGTATTAAACAAAGTTTAATTCGCTTTATCAAAACATTCAAGGAAGAAAAATAGATAAATATTCTTGTACAAAAAAAAAAAATTTGTACCAGGTGTGATAAAACACTCCAGGATCGGCTTTACTGGGGTCAAAGGTCACGTGCATTCAGCATGAAACTCAGGCACAGAGCTGGGATTCGGGTGAAACTGACCCTGGGTCAGGTTTATTAACGGTGAAAGCAATGCAAAAAAGGAAATAAAACATAAAACAAATCCTTGCCTGTCCGGCACTAACTAAACAATGGACAACCTAACTACCAACTGGCGGGCTTCTCCCGTCCAGCCAAACCACAGTTGCAGTGGGCTCTGCTTCCACTCACGTATGTCTCTCACACAGACAAGCTCTCTGTGTTCCCAGGCTGAGACACTCACACAACCACCTGGCATCCTTTTATATCCACCTCCCATTATTCATTAGCAAGCAGGTACGATACTGACCAGACTAGGCCACATAGGAAAGGAATCTGGGCGAGATATACCTGCCCTCATCCACTATTCCCACATGATTCTCACATATCCCCCCCTCTGCTCAGACCACTCCGGTCAAGCAATGACACCCGCCAAACAGTGCACTCGGGACAGGGCATCTGCATTTCCCATCTGTACCCCTGGGTGGTGCTCCACCGTAAAAGTGTAGGCCTGCAGGGCAAGGAACCACCGGGTCACCCGGCTATTCCGTTCCTTGTTCAAGTGCATCCACTTGAGAGGGGCATGGTCAGTAATCAGCCTGAACTTTCTGCCCACCAGGTAATATTTGAGGGCCTCTAGAGCCCACTTAATGGCGAGGCACTCTTTTTCTACGACTGCATACCTTTGCTCTTGTTTATTCAGCTTCCTGCTGAGATAGAGGACTGGGTGTTCCACTCCGTCCCTCACTTGTGAGAGTACGGCCCCGATACCGGTATCAGAGGCATCCGTTTGTACCACAAACTCGCTGCGGAAGTCCGGAGTCACCAGTACGGGCTGAGAGCAAAGTGCCCGTTTTAGGCTATGGAAGGCTTCTTCAGCCGCTAAACTCCATTTAATCATGACGGAGTCTTTTCCTTTTGTAAGATCCGTCAGGGGGGTAGCGATGGCTGCAAAATTGGGTATGAACCGGCGATAATAGCCGGCGATCCCCAGAAAGGCTTGCACCTGCTTCTTGTTGACAGGTTGCGGCCAGTCCTGAACCGCCTGAATCTTATCAAGCTGGGGTTTAACAACACCCCTCCCAATTACATACCCCAAATACCGGGCTTCTTCCAGCCCGATATGACATTTCTTGGGGTTCGCGGTTAGACCTGCCTCCAACAGGTCGTCAATCACAGCTTGTACTTTCTGGAGATGAGTCTCCCAGTCCAAGCTGTAAATGACAATGTCATCCAAATAGGCCGAAGCGTACTGCCTATGTGGCCTCAGGACTCGATCCATCAGTCTCTGGAAGGTCGCCGGTGCTCCGTGCAGTCCAAACGGCATATACACATACTGAAATAGACCTTCTGGGGTAGCAAATGCCGTCTTTTCTCTGGCAGCCTCCGCCAGAGGGATCTGCCAATACCCCTTTGTTAGGTCTAGGGTCGTAATATACTGGGCTTTTCCTAACCGATCTATTAACTCGTCGACCCGGGGCATAGGGTAGGCATCAAATTTTGAGACCGCATTGTTTCCTGAAGTCATTGCAGAACCGGATAGTGCCGTCCGGTTTAGGACTTAGCACAATCGGGCTGGACCAAGCACTGTGCGATTCCTCAATGACACCTAACTCTAACATTGCCTTCACTTCTCGGGAAACGGCTTCACGGCGCGCTTCCGGGATTCGGTAGGGCTTTACGTGAACTGTGACACCAGGTTCTGTTACAATGTCATGTTTCATTAGCGTAGTCTGCCCTGGTTTTTCTGAGAAAAACTTTTGGTTGTGAAGTAGAAACTGCCTGACCTCAGTCTTTTGCCGCTCCGAGAGAGTCTCTGCAACCCGTACCTCCGGTACGGTATGCGAGCAGACGGGACGGGCCAGCTCCGCAGACAAGGCAGACCGATCTTTCCAGGGTTTTATCAGATTTACATGATAAATCTGTTCAGGTTTCCCTTTACCTGCCTGGTATACTTTGTAGTTTACTTCACCAACTCTTTCCTTAATCTCAAAGGGGCCCTGCCACTTAGCCAGGAACTTGCTGTCCACCGTGGGGACCAGGATCAACACCCTATCTCCGGGTGCAAACGTACGGATCTTGGCGCCCCTATCATAGATTCTTTTTTGGGCTCCTTGAGCCTGTATCATGTGTTCTTTGACTATAGGCATAACAGCCGCAATACAGTCCTGCATTTGTGTGACGTGATCTATCACCGTTTTAAACGGTGTGACCTGACCCTCCCAGGTTTCTTTTGCAACATCTAACAGTCCGCGAGGACGTCGGGCGTACAATAACTCGAACGGCGAGAATCCCGTGGAAGACTGGGGTACTTCCCTGATGGCAAAAAGCAAATACGGAAGTAAATAGTCCCAGTTCTTCCCATCCTTGTCTATCACCTTTCTCAGCATCTGCTTCAGAGTTTTATTGAACCGTTCAACCAACCCGTCTGTTTGAGGGTGATACACGGATGTGCGTAACGGTTCGATTTGTAACAATCAGCAGAGCTCCTTCATTACCCTGGATATAAAGGGGGTCCCCTGGTCGGTGAGTATCTGTTTTGGTATACCGACCCGACTAAACACATGCACCATTTCCTTGGCAATCGTCTTGGTGGCCGTGTTACGCAAAGGGATGGCCTCAGGGTAACGAGTGGCATAATCCAAGATGACCAGGATATGTTGGTGTCCACGTGCAGACCGAGGAAGGGGCCCAACTAAATCCATCCCAATCCTCTCAAATGGGACTTCAATAATAGGTAGGGGTACAAAGGGCTACAGAACCGGGGCTTAGGTGCAGAGGCTTGGCAGTCAGGACAAGACTCACAATATACACGAATATCGTGATGCATGCCTGGCCAAACAAAACAGTGTAATATCCTTTCGGTGGTTTTCTGGACTCCCAGGTGACCTCCCATCACATGTCCGTGGGCCAGTTCCAGCACCTGCCGCCGGTAGGGTTTTGGCACGACTAATAGTTGCACCGTATCTTCCCCCTTTTTCTCTATCTGATAGAGTAAATCATTCTCCAGAACCATGTAAGGATATGCCAGCCTAGAGCCAGGTTCTACGGGTACCCCATTTATCACTTTTACATTTGTCCTAGCCTGAGAAAGGGTAGGATCCTTTATTTGCTCGCTTTGGAAGTCATCTTTCTGAACTTCTAAATCCGGCAAACGGGGAGGTGGATGGCTGTCGGCCTCCTCCTCTTCCCTGGTCTCCTCCGTATCACCAGCCATGACTGAAAACGGGAACTGCAGGTCATTTCCCGCAGACTCTTCCCCCGAGTCTTTCGGGGAGACCTCTTCCAGGGGTTCGGGACCCACACGCGCCCTGGGAGAAGAATCATGTACCCGATTACCCGAGGGCATCAACTGATTCTCCCACAATTGCCAGAAGTGGGGAAAATCCCGGCCCAGGATAACATCATGCAATAACGCCGGGACGAGTCCCACTTTGTTGCACAGACCCATAGGAAGTAGTAATGCATATGACCGTGGTGAGGTACGAACAGGTGTCACCATGCACACACGTTACAGAAAATTTGTCTGTTGGTCCAGTCGGGGCTGACACCAGACTGGCCTTCACCAGAGTCACCACACTTCCCGAGTCTAACAATGCCACCACATTTTTGCCATCAACAGTTAAATCACACAGGTGTTTTTCCACATCCTTTTGACCAGCATTCACACTCACTACCCGTGCAACCATAGACATGCGGTTTTTAGAGTCTGTGACGTCGCACTGCATGGGTTGAGTAGTGACCGGACAGTTCGCAGCAATATGTCCCATCTCTTGGCAGCGGAAACACCTAACGGGCCCCTTGCTTAGACCATAGTTCGTTACTCTCGGCCTCGCAGTGCGGGCAGTCCCGTTTTCCTCCCCCACTGTCTTAGGGATTTTTCCATCTCCCCTACTCCCTGGAACAGTCTTACCGGTTCCACGTGGAGATGATGAAGAACGAGGTGGGGTAGCGTCGTCTCGGAGTCCTTCTGCCACGGAGTAACGTTCAACCAGATCCACCAGTTGATCTGCCGTCGTAGGATTTCCATGGCTTACCGACTTCCTCAGGGCTGGCGGTAGAGCTCTCAGGTACTTGTCCATGACGACTCTCTGGATTATCTCTGGCGCTGTCAACACCTCGGGTTGTAGCCACTTCTTCATCACGTGGATCAGGTCGAACATCTGTGACCGCGGTGGTTTATCCGGCTGATAAGTCCATTGATGCACTCTCTGTGCACGGACAGCGGTCGTCACTCCCAGCCGGGCCAAGATCTCGGCTTTCAATTTGTCAAAGTCCTGCGCAGCTTCAGGTTCCAAGTCATAATACGCCTTTTGGGCCTCACCGGAAAGAAACGGGGCAATCAGGCCGGCCCATTGTGCCTTCGGCCATTTTTCTCGCACCGCCGTCCGTTCAAACGTGGTCAGGTATGCCTCGACGTCATCTTCGGTCGTCATCTTCTGCCAGTACCGACTCACGTGAATCACTCTCGACTCTGCTTCCAGGTTAACATCAGGTAAGCTTGCCAGGCGCTGCGCCACCTGCTGGAGAAGCGAACGATCGGTAGCTGTCATGTCCACCAACTCCTTCAGCTGGGCGATCATCACCCGATTAGCTTCTTGCTGGACGGCGGTGGACTGTACCAGCGCTTTCACCACATCCTCCATGCTCATGCTTGCAACGTGATGCCCGCGTTCTCCACCACCAATGTGATAAAACACTCCAGGATCAGCTTTGCTGGGGTCAAAGGTCACGTGCGTTCAGCATGAAACTCAGGCGCAGAGCTGGGATTCGGGTGAAACTGACCCTGGGTCAGGTTTATTAACGGTGAAAGCAATGCAAAAAAGGAAATAAAACATAAAACAAATCCTTGCCTGTCCGGCACTAACTAAACAATGGACAACCTAACTACCAACTGGCGGGCTTCTCCCGTCCAGCCAAACCACAGTTGCAGTGGGCACTGCTTCCACTCACGTATGTCTCTCACACAGACAAGCTCTCTGTGTTCCCAGGCTGAGACACTCACACAACCACCTGGCATCCTTTTATATCCACCTCCCATTATTCATTAGCAAGCAGGTGCGATACTGACCAGACTAGGCCACATAGGAAAGGAATCTGGGCGAGATATACCTGCCCTCATCCACTATTCCCACATGATTCTCACACAGGTTTAATAGTTTATTCTGGTATGTAACCTCACGTGCACCCTGCAGCGTGAACAAAGAGGAGACATTGATGAAAACGAAGAATGGAGAACAAAAGAAGAACAGAACTGCCCTTGAGCACATACCTACATGATATGATATACCCTCTTGAATATATCCTATATTGCACCTACACCGAAAAAAACCCTCTTTTCCGAAAAGATATGAAATAAGTGCCGCTATCAGAGCTATTCAAAATCTACAACCATTTTTATATATTAGAGAACTGCCTACACAGCGACTGCCTAATGTACTTCACTTATCACAATTTCTTTTATTACCGAGGTCTGTTGAGAGGCTGCTGGGTAGTGGCAAAATATTTAATTTTCCCACACCTTTTCTATTATTGGATTTCGTCTGCCCTTGAAGGGTTAAATTCTAATTCTCGATATATATGAGATAATTGCCATTTATAGATTTTCTTAATTTAAGAGTTAGGGGTTGATCTATGGATTACAAAGAGATATCCAATCTAAAATTACATCCATATGGAAAAAATAGAACGAACAGTGCATGTGCAGCATAACCGTAGGGGCAGGAACAGAATGGTTGACTGATGGAATGCAGGAAGACTTTACAGGCGGCAATGTAATGGGACAGGCAGAGCTGAGACACTGCCACACATGCTGAGCTATAAAGAGAAGCTCAATAAAATACCGTAAGTTATGAGGAGGGTCTAGAAATGTATACGGAGGGGAATACAGGGCGCGCGGATCAATGGGACAGGTATGGGGAGCAGACGTTTCATGTCTACCTAAAGATCCCAGCACTAATGAAGTGAAAGCAGAGAACTGTCACTTTAAATATAGGGATAGAGAAAGTAAAGTAGGTGTTGTGGAGAACATATAGGCGTTAAATATGAATAGGATCCATTATACCGCCTGCACTTAAGACTTAGTCGCAACTCAGATTTCTTGCATCCGGGGCAAAAATTTAGCACATACCACTGGCAAAAATGTAATGACTTGTTGGTGTCGCCCCTGACACATAGCACCTGGTGCCCATGCTTCCCTGCGCCTAGACAAATACTTAAGTATAAAAGAATGGAAGAATATGATATGATGCGATCAGAAACATTATACATAACATATATTATTTATTTTTGATTAATTTGCATATTAAAGCATCTAACCCCAAACCAAAGAAGCCCTCCAGTGCATCTGTAAATACTGTTAGCCAATGGGAGCAGAGTGGACACAGGCATTGAAGGAGTTAATAGACCTGAATAAGAGGGAGATTGGAGACGTCTCCATAAATGAGGGCTTATTGGATTTTCTGTATTGACTCTGGGTTTCTGAATGATTTAGATCTGAAGTCTCAGCTATTGCATGAATGTTAATGGTTGGGTCAGATGTGTATACACTGGACGTATGCTTTTTTCAGAGATAACAGTTCTCTTTTAATATTTTTAATTGCTTTACATATTTCACCCAAAGATTCTAATTGCTCCATGAGGCTCTTCTCACACTCTGTGATGTACGCTTAGTGTGCATGCCGGGAATAGCTCTACATATACTGAGCGTAGCCGTAGGACTCTAGGAGATCAACATAGGCCAAAAGAGAGCTCTGTATTGATATATGCTGGTATACCACAGAGAAAAAGTAAGAACTAGCATTGCAGACTATTGTACAGAAAGGTATACAGTAAAATAATATATACCGCACAATAGGGTAGACAAAACATTGGTACAACCTGTGCGGCTGCCCATTTCTACCTCCAAAGCAGGTGCAATTTTGCATTTTTAGGAGCTTTTGGGCTGCAAAGGTGTCATGTCGGACGCTGTTCACACCACAGCGTCCGGCAGGCAGAGGTAGTTCCACCTCCGTCCACTATAGCCTCAGTGGCGCCGGCTTGATCTTCAGGCTCTCGGGGGTTAATCTTGCTGGAGACCAGGTTGGATGTTTAGTCACGCCCACGGTCTTTAAATAGTCATGCTGGCCTATGGGCGTCGCCGATTATAGCTTGTGTTTCATACCAAGTGGTTCCGGTCTGGAGTGGAGGTGTTGAAGAGATTCGTATCTGGTGGCGTATGATCCGTCGTTATCCTTTCTCCTTCCCATATTTGTGTTTAGTTGTGCCCTGTTCACATTACTGTATATTCCTGTGTGCGTGCGGCGCAGTGCAGTTTAAGTTCTCCCTGTCTGTCATAATTTGTGTGGGGGCTTTGGTGGTGTGTCTCCTCACTGGGTGGAGGGTGGAGGGTTAAGTGCAGGGCTGAGCAGGAGATAAGGAAAGGTTGGGGGCTCAGGCATTTGCACCATCAGCAAAAACCCTGGGTTGAGGGTCAGACAGGGTTTCCCCTAGTTAAAGGGACATCACAGGGGCCCCGGGTATTTCAGCCTTAGTTGAACTAAGCCCCGCGTGACATTATAATCGGCCAACATTTTTCAGGAGTCCATGGATCCATTAGATTCCATAACCCGCCAGTTGGCGGCGCTGTCCTTACAGGTCTCCGAGTTGAAAGGGGCAGTTCAGCAGCAGGGCCTGGTAGTAGCGAAGGTCCAAACGGCATCTGCAGGTATCAGTGCAGAGCCGAAGTTTCCGCTGCCAGAACGATTTTCAGGGGATCGCAGCAAATTTGTCGTATTTCGGGAGGCCTGCAAGTTATACTTCCGCATGCGCCCTATCTCCTCAGGTAATGAGGCCCAGCGGGTAGGGCTGGTGTTGTCATTACTGAGTGGTGACCCCCAAGCATGGGCATTTTCCTTACCAGCTGACTCTGCTACATTTCATTCTGTCGATAATGTTTTTTTCTGCCCTCGGGCTCATTTACGATGATCCTGACCGACTGGCTCTAGCGGAATCTAAAATCCGCTCCCTCCGCCAGGGGGAGCGCTTGGCAGAGGACTATTGTTCGGAATTTCGCCGTTGGGCCGTAGACACACAGTGGAATGACCCAGCACTGCGGAGCCAGTTTATTCATGGGGTATCAGGGAAGGTTAAACAAGCCCTCCTGATGTATGAGACTCCGGCATCGTTGGAGTCTGCCATGAGTTTGGTGATACGTATTGATCGCCGTTTTCGTCAGGGGGCACAGGAGACGCTACCTCTGGGGGAAAGCAGAGGTGCAAGTGGTTGAAGTGGATGAGTCCCCTAAACCTATGCAGATTGCTGGCGTGGCACAGGTTAAGCGTCGCTCTCCGGGATTCCGGAAGCCCGGAGCATGTTTCTACTGTGGTAAAAGAGGTCATTATGTTAACGTTTGCCCGGTACTACCTAAGAGGGTCACACCGGCGGAAAACTGTTAAGCTCAGAGGGTATGGAGGAGACCCAACTGAGCGTATGCATATCCTCCATGATGGTATCTCAATGTATGCTCCCTGCCAAGGTTATTATCGCGGGCAGAGAGCTACCAATATCAGTGTTTGTGGATAGCGGTTCCGCCACCAATCTCATAGATGAGGAGTTTGCACACACCGCTGGGTTTAAGATCGAAAGACTTCCTCACCCCATACAGGTGGTTACCATTAATGCTGTTCCCCTCCCTCAAGGGGAGATTACGGAGTTTGTGGCAGAGGTGAAACTCCACATTGGGGTCCTACATTTTGAGTCGGTTACATATAGGGTCCTCCGTAATCTTCCAGCACAAATGGTCCTGGGTTTTCCATGGTTGTCCAGGCACAACCCGGTAATTGATTGGAAAACTCAGGACATAGTACAATGGAGTGGTTTCTGCCAAGACAATTGCTTGGCCACATGTGTGTCCGCTGTGACGCCCAGCCTGCCGGAGGCTTTGCAGGATTTCGCGGATGTTTTCTCTGAGAAGGGTTGCTCAGAACTGCCTCCACATAGAGCCTATGACTGTGCGATTAGGTTAAAACCCGGGGCCAAATTACCTAAGGCCAGGATGTTTAATATTTCTGGTCCTGAGAGACAAGCTCTGAAAGACTACATCGCGGAGAGTCTGAGCAAAGGACACATCCGGCCTTCGTCCTCGCCTGTAGCCGCGGGGTTTTTCTTCATTAAGAAGAAAGATGGGGGGTTACGCCCGTGTCTGGATTTCCGAGAGTTAAACCAGATTACTATCCATGATCCCTACCCAATGCCGTTGATCCCGGATTTGTTCAACCAGGTAGCGGGGGCGAAATGGTTTTCCAAGCTGGACCTCAGGGGGGCGTATAACCTCATAAGGGTCCGTCAGGGGGATGAGTGGAAGACGGCGTTTAACACTCCTGAGGGTCAATTTGAGAGTCTGGTTATGCCGTTTGGGTTGACCACCGCGCCTGCCGTTTTCCAACATTTTATTAATGATGTATTTGCTCATGTCCTGGGGAGATTTGTGATTGTATACCTGGATGATATCCTCATTTATTCTAGCGATCGGGACACTCATTTGGAGCATGTCAGGCAGGTGTTACAGTTGCTCCGGGAGAACCAGCTCTATGCTAAGCTGGAAAAATGTTTATTTTTTGTCCAGGAGTTGCCCTTTTTGGGATATATTGTGTCCGCAGCCGGGTTTAAAATGGACACCGCTAAGGTGCAAGCGGTGCTGCAATGGGAGAGGCCGGAGAGTCTGAAAGCACTCCAGCGGTTCCTTGGGTTTGTGAATTATTATAGGAAATTTATAAAACACTTTTCGACTATCGCCAAATCGCTCACGGACATGACAAAAAAAGGGGCCGATCTGACGAGCTGGCCTGAGGTGGCTATACGTGCATTTGAGCGTCTGAAGAATAGTTTTGCTTCAGCCCCCATTCTGGTGCAACCAGACGTGTCTAAACCTTTTGTGGTGGAGGTTGATGCGTCGGAGGTGGGAGTGGGGGCAGTACTGTCTCAAGGCTCGTCCTTGAGCGAGATGCATCCATGCGCCTACTTCTCCAAGAAGCTGTCGCCGGCCGAATGGAATTATGATATCGGCAACAGGGAGTTGTTGGCCATCAAATTGGCTTTTGAGGAATGGCGACACTTCTTGGAGGGGGCGGCTCACCAGGTCACAGTCATCACCGACCATAAGAATCTGCTCTATCTGGAGTCGGCCAAGCGTCTGTCTCCTAGGCAGGCCCGCTGGGCATTGTTTTTTACTCGTTTCAAGTTTCTTGTGACTTACCGTCCCGGGGCTAAAAACACCAAGGCGGATGCTTTGTCTAGGTGTTTTCCGGGGGGAGAACCTCGGGAAGAGCCGGTACCCATCCTCCAGGAAGGGGTAGTGGTCTCGGCTCTCACGACTGAGGTAGAGGCGGAGATTGCCGAGGCCCAAGAGGAGGTACCGCCAGGACTTCCCGCCAACAAATCAATGTACCCCTTCATCTTCGGCTTAAGGTGTTGAAGGAACACCACGACTCGGTACTGGCTGGTCATCCAGGGGTGAAGGGCACCTTAGAGTTGGTATCGCGTCGTTTCTGGTGGCCCAAAATCCGGCAGGACGTGGTCTCATACGTGGCAGCTTGCATCACGTGCGCTAGGGCTGTCACCCCGAACCCGTCCTGCTGGCACGCTACAGCCTCTGGGGGTACCCAATAGGCCATGGACAGAAATCTCCATGGATTTCATCACTGACTTGCCAGCCTCGGCGGGGAACACGGTTATCCTGGTGGTGGTTTACCGTTTTTCAAAGATGGCGCATTTTGTGGCGTTGTCTTCATTGCCCAATGCAAAGACGTTGGCTCAGGTATTTGTGCAGGAGGTGGTCAGACTCCACGGAGTTCTGTCGGACATAGTATCCGATAGGGGTACGCAATTTGTGGCGAGGTTTTGGAAAGCTTTTTGCTCACGTTTGGGGATCAAGTTGTCACATTCATCGGCGTTTCATCCACAGTCTAATGGACAAACTGAGCGCATGAACCAAAATCTAGAACAGTATTTACGATGCTTTGTGTCCGACAACCAGGAGGAGTGGTCTACTTTCCTTCCTCTGGCCGAATTCGCGTTAAATAATCACCGCCAAGCGTCATCGGGAGAGTCTCCATTCTTTTGTGTGTACGGTCAACATCCTCAGTTTTGTACCTTACGTCAGGGTGACTTGGGGGGTGTCCCGGAGGAGGATCAGCTAGGAGCCCAATTGTCATCGGTCTGGAGGAGGGTGAAACAGCGTTTGTTGAGCATGAGTGCTAGGTACAAACGGGTGGCTGACAGTAGACGCGTGCCAGGTCCGGACCTGTGTGTGGGTGAATGGGTGTGGTTAGCTACGAAGAACATAAAACTAAAAATTCCATCTTTAAAACTGGGTCCAAGGTTTATTGGGCCTTTTAGGATTTCTGCCATCATTAACCCAGTGGCTTATCGATTGGAACTTCCTGCGGTGTACAAGATACACAATGTGTTTCACAGGGCTTTATTGAAAAAGGTGGTAGGCTCTGTGGACACGACGCCGATGCCACCTCCAGTCATGGTGGATGGCGATTTAGAGTTTGAGGTCGCCAAGGTAGTGGAGTCTCGAGTAGTACGCCGTACTCTTCAGTATTTAGTGCACTGGCGGGGGTATGGTCCGGAGGAGAGGTCTTGGGTTCCAGCCTCAGACATACATGCGAATCGGCTGGTCAGTTCCTTTCACCATCGTCATCCGGACAAGCCGGGTCCTATGAGTCTTGAGGGTCCGGGGGTCCCTCGTAGAAGACGGGGTAATGTCATGTCGGACGCTGTTCACACCACAGCGTCCGGCAGGCAGAGGTAGTTCCACCTCCGTCCACTATAGCCTCAGTGGCGCCGGCTTGATCTTCAGGCTCTCGGGGGTTAATCTTGCTGGAGACCAGGTTGGATGTTTAGTCACGCCCACGGTCTTTAAAGAGTCATGCTGGCCTATGGGCGTCGCCGATTATAGCTTGTGTTTCATACCAAGTGGTTCCGGTCTGGAGTGGAGGTGTTGAAGAGAGAGAGATTCGTATCTGGTGGCGTATGATCCGTCGTTATCCTTTCTCCTTCCCATATTTGTGTTTAGTTGTGCCCTGTTCACATTACTGTATATTCCTGTGTGCGTGCGGCGCAGTGCAGTTTAAGTTCTCCCTGTCTGTCATAATTTGTGTGGGGGCTTTGGTGGTGTGTCTCCTCACTGGGTGGAGGGTTAAGTGCAGGGCTGAGCAGGAGATAAGGAAAGGTTGGAGGCTCAGGCATTTGCACCATCAGCAAAACCCTGGGTTGAGGGTCAGACAGGGTTTCCCCTAGTTAAAGGGACATCACAGGGGCCCCGAGTATTTCAGCCTTAGTTGAACTAAGCCCCGCGTGACAAAAGGGCCCATATATTGTTCTTGTCCAGAGGCCCTTTTCTTTTTGTGTCCGCCAGTGCCCCAAAATATATTTTTTTTTACATTTGGCAACACACCCTAGGGGCAAAGTATCCCACTATATGCTTATAAAATGGGATATGTTGGAGATTTCTGTTAGAGGTATACTGTACGTCTTTTTCTGACATGAATATATAAATAAACTGAAGCAACTAACATGATGTAAACAGAGCCTAACATGTGTCTTAAAAGTGTTGTCCATCTTTAAGCCACAAGTCTGCAGTCACTCTAAAGAGAGCTACTCTATGTGACTGCAGATTTGTGAATCCTCACGTTGCTCGAATTTCTCCGATGGCGGCGCTGGGAACACCATACAGTAGCTCTCGGTGAAAAACTCATTTAGTTTTGTTGGTTCAAACATTTTCCTTTATTGGACGGTGAGCCATCAAACATGTGAAATCTTCCGCCAATCCGCTATTACTTCAGTATGGTATAAGGGAAGTACCTACATTTTCCGCTTGCACAAGGCCTTTCAATATTTTAGACAGGTATGGGAAAAATGCAGTCAGATAATTGTTCATCATGCAATACTGTCAGGGATTTGCCTGATTGGTTCCAAATTTATCCTGCAGCAGGACAACGACCTCGACCATACAGTCAGTCATTAATGACTAGCTTCAGAGTAAAGAAGAACAAGGTGTCATGGAAGTGATGATATGGACCCCAAAGAGCCCCGATCTTCACATCATTGAGTCTGTCTGGGATTACATGAAGCAACTGAAGGATTTGAGCAAGGTACATCCACCCACAGAATATCTGTAGTTAGTTCTCCAAGATGTTTGGAACAACCTCTCTGCTGCATTCCTTCAAAAACTGTGCATACCTAGAAGAAGTGATGCTTTGAAGCTGTTTGGCTGGCAGAGGGCAGTCACACCGAATACTGATTTGATTTAGATTTCTCTTTTGTTCATTCACTTTGCATTTTGTTAATTGGTAAAAAATAAACTATTAATATTTCTATTTTTGAAAGCGTTCTTACTTTGCCACATTTTATCCAGACCTGCCTAAATCTTTCGCACAGTACTGTCGCTTTCCCAAGCTATTCATAAACCAAGATCAAAGAGCTTGTGGATCTTTTTTGGAAAATAAGAAACTGCTGCTGTGGGAGGGACGGCCCCCGTCGAGTGCCCGAGCCGAAACCAAGGGAGCCGTCATCTAGGTTCCGGGGGAAACTATTGCCGGGGTACAGAGTTCGGGGACGGACCGTTGTGACAGACAGATGGGCTGGGGGAGGGGCCAGTATAAAGGGGGCGGGGAATTCCCGGGACGGTGAGTCAGCAGACCGGGACAGAGGCAGCAGGAGGCCGTGGGAGCGACTGAAAGCTAGAGCGACTTACAAGTTCCAGGGAAGACGCTCACTGAGGATTCCAGAGGGACGGCGCCAAGACGATCATCCGAGACTTGCTGCCCCGTTCCAACCCGCGGCCACTGCGGCCCCAGTTCAACCCGCTGCCGCCTCACCTCAGCCCATGACTGCGGCCTAGCCGTGGTTGCCTACCTCCAGCCCGCGGCTGCGGCCTGTTCCTCGCTACCCGCAGCCGCCCTGCTCTCACAAGTGGCCGCGGCAAGTACAGTGCCGTCGGCGGCCACCACTGTCCCGCTCTGGTCCGCAGCAGGGGCTGAAACTCTGCTTGCCGCGGATCCCCCGCCGCAGCCGTTAGCTGCGCAGGTGGCCTGCCCTTCGCCACCCCACATCGCTGCCGCTTGCCCCAGTCCGAGGGCTGCGGCCCATCTGTCCAAGGACTCCGCCGGGGCCTGTGGGGCTCCTGTGTCATCAGAGCGCTGGAGCGTGCGAAGACTTCGTCAACGCCTCAGCAACTGGGCCCAGCGACTGCTACGCCGAAAGACCACCATCCCGAACGGCGAGGGACGTCTGGACGGCTAAGTTGACTATATAATTAAGGACCCGTAGTCGGCCATACTGCAGCCCTATAGTGACTGGCTATTGCCGGATGTAGCCGTGTTCTACCCCGTTTGTGTTTGATTGTATAGAGCCCCTGGCTGACACAAGGCTGTGGGACGGATCTCCCCAGTAAACAGCATACGTGCATATGTTGCCTCATCCACTGTCCTCTATAAGCATACTACAACAGGCAGTGGGATGGACCACCCCAATTAAGAGCACATGAATCTTCACAATAGGTTTATTACCTATTGCTACGTATTTGGTACAGTACGTAGCTAAAGAAGGTCAAAATTTGACCGAAACGTTTTTTACATACTACAATAAATATTCTTCTGAATATCCTAAAGTTGAGTGCTAGGTTTATAACTTATAACTACTTGGTTTGGGAACCTAACCTTTAGCACCATTACTTAAGTTGTGCTCACGGTGTTTTTCCCTTCTACCTATGCAAACACATAGGGTGAGACTTGTAAGTCAAGGTGAATTGGGCAGAGAGAAGCTCCTGAGGACCTGACTGGGACTAATCATCCAAGACGCATAACTTCTGTCCAGTTTTTCTAAGTATGTTTCAACTTAAATTATAAATGTCTGCAGTAAAGAAGCCAATGCCTGATTCATGCAGCCCGTTGTTCAGACAGCATGAATCAGATGAAAGGTTCTCTTTAAAGGAAAGTTTCACTTTTAAGCTGCTTGCACAAATGCTTTGTAACTTGCCTGAACCCTGTACAGAAACACAGGTGTACAAACTGCAGCTGCCGGAACCTGGATGAGTATGAAATAATAAAATGTCATGTGTGTTTATTTGTGAGGCTTATTATTACGGTATTGTTACTGTACTCACACTGTCTATTTTCAGCCAAAACGATCCCTCGTGTATATACCATCCCCTCCCCTACCTCACCCGCCCCGAAAAGGAATGAAGCACGGGTGGATTAACACTGTCTCTACACACTTGAAATTACTAAAATGATAAACTGAATCTTCAGATGGAAAATGAAAGAGCTTCCAGGAAATCACTAACTGGCTCGCAATGTTTTGTTAAACTATTATGTTAAAAACAATAGAATGGATTCCAGTAAATAGAAAAACTGTTAAAAAATGGCACAAATAAATCATAAAGCACTGTACAACTGGTAAATATAAAACTATCTTATAATAAGTCAATACTGTTGCAGATTTTAGCTGTCAGCATAACCTTCAGCACACAGATATTGTGGGAGAATCAACTGTTTCACTGGCCACATATGGTAACCATTATCATCAGAACATGGAGAATTAAAGGAGAGACGTACAGGTGGTTTACCTCTGTTCTGTCTTGTTGAATGTCTTGGTTATGTACAGTATTCTGTATCCGGGTTCCATCGTATCTACTTACTTGTTTGTAGTTCTATCCATATTGCTATTATTCAGTTTACCTGACATGTTTACTGGACTAGAGACAAAACTTGAGACAGAACTGACACCAGACTTTAGGGCATGTGCACATGTTGCAAATTTGGTGCGTTTTTGCCATGCAGATTTTCTAGAAATCCTGAAAGAATCCTGATGCCAACAAAGTCAGATACTGGCTGCAAACACGTGCATTTTTGCAGCTGCGTTTTTCTGCCAAGAGCTGCATTTTACCTGCTAAATGGTGCAGAAATTTTACTCAGCCTGTGCACATATCCTTTAGCTGAATAACAGAGAAGAAAAATGGTTGTACAGGACTATACAAAAACTGAGAGTGGAATTGCTTTTAAATATACAGATACAAGGTCAAACAAGATGGAAACTGGAGCATGTTTCAGATGCCACAAATAAGGAGATTCCAAGAAAAATAACACAGTTTGGAAAGAAGAACAACAGAGATAATTTCCAACATGGAATCTGACAAAGGATCTTATAGTATTCACTTGTCCAAATACTGTAAAATATGAATTACGGTAAACCGTTATGCCCCCAAAAACAAGCTACTTATTGATCGCTGGGAGTCTGACAGCTGGAACCTCCAGTGATCCTGAGGCCACAGCTCTTTAACCTTGAGACTGGAGCTCTTTAGCTTTGTCTTGAATGGTGTGGAGGAGCACATGCTCAATCTGTTTTCCATTCAGTGTCTATGGAACTGCAGGAAAGTTATCAGTCCCATAGACAGTGAATGAAGGCTAATAATGTGCACCTCTATTTCAATCAGGATGAGGTTGCAGGGCCCAGATTCCGGTTTACAGAGGCCCGATTTCGGGATCAGAGCATGCGCCCAGCGGACAGACACCCAGCAATCAGCATTTTATGCCCTATCCGATATATAAGGAATAATTTTTTTTTTTTGCGAATAACCCTTTAAATTCCAGCCTACAGTGGCATCACTTCCAAAAGGGAAACAGTCACGGATCTTGGGAAGTAATTTTGCAACACTCATAAGGTGAAGCCAGTAAATGGATAAAGGCTGTAGAAGCGGACATGAAACCTGCAACACATCCAACCAAGAAGAATTCCACTGTGACTCTGTCAGCAGACTGCAGGGTGTAGTATACATGTACGTTGACTCATTATTACTATATGACCAGTATGTATTGGCATAAAACTGGGGACACCAGTAATGTTTATTTGTGTTATACTTCCACAAGTAAGCCCTTATTTTCAAGTATCTGTTTTGTCAGCAAAAAAGACCATTTTTCCACTTTGCAATAGTCAGTTTTTTTTATCTGCCTTCCAATTATCATTTTTTTTAACATCTCTGTGTTAATAAAAAATGGATTTAGCCCAAGGCTACATGCACACGTTGAGTATTTACATCAGTATGTATAAGCCAAAACCAAGAGTGGGTGATAAATACAGAAGTGGTGACGTGTTTCTATTATACTTTTCCTCTGATTGTTCCACTCCTGGTTTTGGCTTACAAATACTGAGGTAAAATACTGACCAAATACTGAACGCGTGAATGTGGCATAAGAAGTGGTTTTCTCAAGTGTCTCTGAACAAATGGCCGATGAAAAAGAGAAAGCATACAGACGGCATTTGTGTGCTCTCTGTCATTTTTGCAGACCAACTCACTTGACTGGGGTGAGTTCTGTCTCCATCTTGGGTGGAGGGTGAGGGAATTTATTAATTCTACTAGCTGAAGAGCCCGGCGCTGCCCGGGCATAGTAACTAACTACGGTTAGTTATAACAAATTATAATGATTATATCTATATATATATATATATATATATATATATATATATATATATATAAAGCTGAGTGTAGAACCCAGCACACTCCGCATAGCCAGATTCACTATAATGTCCCACATCATCCCGTCAGCCAGAGCCACTGGACTACTACCCCTAATATTCCACATCATCCCGTCAGCCAGAGCCACCGGACAACTACCCCTAATGTCCCACATCATCCCATCAGCCAGAGCTACCGGACAACTACCCCTAATATCCCACATCATCCCATCAGCCAGAGCTACCGGACTACTATCCCTAATATCCCACATCATCCCATCAAAGCCACCCGACTACTACCCCTAATATCCCACATCATCCCGTCACAGCCGCCGGACTACTACCACTAATATTCCACATCATCCTGTCAGTCAACGGACTACTAACACTAATATCCCACATCATCCCATCAGCCAGAGCTACCGGACTACAACCACTAATATCCCACATCATCCTGTCAGCCAGAGCCACCGGACTACTACCCCTAATATCCCACATTGTCCTGTCAGCCAGAGCCACCGGACTACTACCCCTAATATCCCACATCATCCCGTCGGCGCCATCGGACTACTTCCCCTAATATCCCACATCATCCCGTCAGCCAGAGCCATCAGACTACTGCCGCTAATATCCCACATCATCCCATCAGCCAGAACCACTGGACTACTACCCCTAATATCCCACATCATCCCGTCAGCCTAAGGTCAGAACCAGAGCGCTGAGTGGAACGGTCCTAACTTACATACCGGGGATCCCTTTAAGAGAGGCCTGGCATCAGAACCAGAGCATCGAGTGGATTTTCCCTGACTTCCATACCAATGATCCCTTTAATAGAATACTGGGGTATGAATCAGAGCGCTGAGGGATTTACCCTAACTTCCATACCAGAGATCCCTTTAAGAGAAGCCTGGGGTCAGTACCAAAGCGCAGTTTGGATTTGCCCTCACTTCCATACCGGGGATCCCTTTAAGAGGGGCCTGGGGTCATAATCAGAGCACAGAGTGGAATTGCCCTAACTTCCATATCAATGATCCCTTTAAGAGAGACTGTGGTCAGTACCAGAGCATTTGAAGGCAATTGCCTTGACTTCCATATGGGGATCCCTTTAAGAGAGGCCTGGGGTCAGAACCAAAGCTCTGGATGGATTTGCCCTGACTTCCATATCAATGATCCCTTTAATAGAAGCCTGGGGTCTGAATGAGAGCGCTGAGGGATTTGCCCTAACTTCCGTACCGAGGATCCCTTTAAGAGGGGCCTGGGGTCAGAAACACAGAGCTGAGTGGTACGGTCCTAACTTCCATACTGGGGATCCCTTTAAGAGAGCCTGGGGTCAGAACCAGAACGCTGAATGGAATTGCCCTGACTTCCATACCGGGGATCCCATTCATTAAGAGAAGCCTGGGGTCAAAACCAAAGCACTGGATGGATTTGCCCTGACTTCCATACCAATGATCCTTTTAATAGAAGCCTGGGGTCAGTACTGGAGCGCTGAAGGATTTACTCTAACTTCCATACCGGAGATCTCTTTAAGAGGGAAGATGTGCCTATGGGATGGAGGACGTGTGATGGGTATATGGGCACGGGAGGGGGGGATTAATTTCTGTCATGTGCTCTCTGCTCCTTTCTGGGGGCAGACAATGGCTGGGAGCTTATGTTCCCGGGGATGCTAGATTTCTCCCACCCGGTCAGTGTCTGCTGAGGTGTCGTGGAGTGGGAAAACTTGCTCATAGCAACCAATCACAGCTCAGCTTCTTTTAAACAGCTCTGGTGAAAAGAAAGATGCTTAGTGATTGGTTGCAAGGAAAACTGTTGCTCATAGCAACCAATCACAGCTCAGCTCCTTTTAAACAGCTCTGATAATTATGCAAATTGTCTCTTCAGAGAGGAAGAGGACTAGAACTCTAGTGCCACCTATTGGAAGTAGCAATCCTAAAAGTCAATGTCGACCCTTTAATGAGCCTTGTTACATGACTTAGGATAAAAGCCAAGCCAGAATCTCAATTTGCAGACACTGTGTTTTGGGGTACTGCACCTTGTCAGTGCAAAGTGTGAGATCTGGTTTGGCTGTGAGAGAGCTGTCTGACCGATATCAAACAGCTCTGGTGAAATGAAAGATGCCTTGTGATTGGTTGGTAATACACCCATACACACACACATACATTCATATATATATAGATGAGTTGATATGGCAGCAATGTGAGTAAACAGATTATTACTTGGGATTGGTGATAGCATCAACAGTACAGCAGAAACTGTAAATTAGTCCTTAGGGTCAACAGGGACTGGGTATGACGACAATGGGTTATCTAACATAGTTAGCAAGGCCGAAAAAAGACATTTGCCCATCCAGTTCAGCCTATATTGTGTCAGAATAAATCCCCAGATCTACATCCTTCTAAAGAACCTAATCACTGTAAGATACAATATTGCTACGCTCCATGATGACATCCAGGCCTCTTTTAAACCCCTGGACTGAGTTCCCCATCACCGCCTCCTTAGGCAAGGAATTCCAGATTCTTACTGCCCTAACAGAAAGGAATCCTCTTCTATGTTGGTGGAAAAACCTTCTCTCCTCCAGACGCAGAGAATGCCCCCTTGTGACCGTCACCTTCCTTGGTATAAACAGATCCTCGGAGAGATATTTGTATTGTCCCCTTATATGCTTATACATGGTTATTAGATCGCCCCTCAGTCGTCTTTTTTCTAAACTAAATTATCCTAATTTTGCTAATCTCTGGGTATCTGATATTTCACATTATGCCACTGGGTAAACAGTTACTCATAATAGCAGTAATGGACATGTTATTTAAAGGGGTTTTAAGCTTTACTTTTTCATTGAGGACATGATATTGTAGCACTTACTATTATATAAGGATTACAGGTTCTCCTCCTGCTTTTGTTAGTTCAGCCCTTATTACAGCCCACACAGCTCTTCTGTCTACAAAATGCCTGCTGGTGGAGGAACGTGTGCAGTGTCGGACTGAGGTGCCAAGGACCCACCAGTAACCAACTCCAGGGCCCCCCTTTACAGCTACATGTAAATGTAACATTATCCTCATTCTCAAAATTTATATAATAATGAACTGGGTAGTGTTGTGAACTCATTTTCTGGTCTGCCTCTGGTTTCTGGTGAGGGAGCTGGTTGTGCTGACAGAAGAGTTGTGAGTTCTCTTTCCGGGCTCCCTCTGGTGGTGGCAGGAAGTATTGAAGCTGATCTAATTAACAGAGACCTGCCACCTGATAATGAGGAAGAGGATTGGACATCTGGAGTCTCAGACTGGATTTAAGACAGCTGACTCCCTATTCACATGCTGGTGATTTTTTCCTGCCTCCTGAGGTCTTAGTTTCCAGCTCAGTTCCAGCCTTCTCAAGCTAAGTTGTCTTTGCTAATGTTCACATTTGATTTGGTTTGGTTTATTCAGTTTTTTGTGTGATCAGCCAGCTCCGGCTGGGGCTGTGCTGAATTTCCACTTTTATGTCACTGTATGTGCCAGTTTGCGTTTTGTCCCTTATTAGATTGGCCTCTTTTTGCTCTGTTCTCAGAACATGCCAGAGTGCTGATATAGTGGGAGAAGTCTAGTGACTTCAGGGTATTTTTTCCTATCAGAAGTGTTGGCCATTTTTGCAGGGTTTTTTGGCGTGATTGCAGACAGTATCTTTCCTTTCCTGTCCTTTCTAGCTAGTGTGGGCTCCATTGTTTGCTCAGCCTATTTTCCAACCTGTGTTTGTGTTTTCATCTTGTCTCTCCGTCAATACATGTGTGGGGGCTGTCTATTCTTTTGGGGTCTGCTCTGGGGCAGTTTTAGATTTCCCCTTTTCTTGCTTTAGGCTTATTTAGTCCTCCAGCTGTGACGAGGCGTCTAGAATCATCGTAGGTACGCTGCATGCTGTTAGTTGTGTGGTTAGGATCAGGGGTCTGCAATCCGCGTAGTTACCAACCTCTCTGGTTTTCTGTGACTTGGCTTGGTATTGTTTTCCTCCTCGGTGACCCATTCATACAGGGTAGACTGTTAATGAATAAGATGTTGCCTTTGTCTGTACATAGTGATTCAAGTATATAGTGCCAAGTAATGCTCATATTAGAGGCTGGTGGCCCACCGGAGGATTCTCCTGTTCTTCTATGGACCAGTCCGAGCCTAAACGTGTGACCAGACCTGTCCTGTCCATCATCCTCTTCTAACTGAAAAAAAAAAAATCTCATAGGACAATTTCTTAAATTGGAGGAGGCGGATGGACATAAGCAACCATTCTGTGTGCACTGTGTGAGGAAGGCTTTACTAATAAATTCAGGAGGAGAACCTGTAGCACTTATATATTAGTAAGTGCCACTAAATCATGTCCTCAACATACAGCTCTGGCAAAAATTAAGAGACCACTGGAAAATTTTCAGTTGGTCTGATTTTTCTCTTTATAGGAATATTTTGAGTAAAATGTAAATTGCTCTTTTATTCTATAAACTACTGACATGTCTTCGAATTTTCAAGCACTACATTTTTTATTTATTTTCAGAAAATGAGAACTTTCCTTCATTAAATAAGATTTGGTTCAGGTGATCACATAATCAGAAGCACAGTAAGTAGAATGAGGTGTACTCTGGTTGGAATTCAACTGACACTGGAATGGAATGACTGTCAGACATGTAGAGAAGCTATTTTTATAAAACTGTGCAGCGGTCTCTTAATTTTTGCCAGAGCTGTATCTGTTAAAATAAAGAGAAAATGGAAAACCCTTTCAATGGTTCCTGATCCTCATTGGATAACTAGACTGGACAATGCATCACAGAGTCACCAGGGCCTGGTCACAGGATCACTGGGGTCATACATGTCTATACACGTCCATTTTTACTTTTTTATTTACACTTAAAGGAGTTGTATCAAGTCTCAAAGTTATCCCCTAACCAGAGCCTGGCTATCTCCTATCGCACAGACTGAAAGCAGCCGAGGAGCGAATGTTTGCCCTCAATTCAGACATGGCTATTCAGAGATCTCTTCTTGGGATTGTTTGGAGTGAGCAGATCACAAAAGATTAGTAAATTATCCCCATCAAAACTTGGTACAACCACTTTAAATGATACATTATCCAAAGCATTGGCAACACTCGGGCATCAGTATTTCACACTATGGCATAAAGCTGTAATTTTCAATATGAGAGCTTTAAAATGCATTAAATGTAATAACTTTCACTGCTACATAAATAAGAAAAATTCCTAATCCCATGGAAGTAAATTCATGAGAACATTAACACTCTGTGAATCTAGACACACACTACGTGATGACACAGAGGTACTATTGCTCATTGTCGAAATGAAAAAATCCACATCCGGACTAGTTATGCCTCCTGAATACAGTATACATACGATATACTGTCTCCAGTTCTCCACCACGCACAGATTCACAATGCAACTCTGCTCTTACCTCTATAAAGGTGAAAGTAGGTAATGTGCAACACAAAGGATGATAATGAAAGGTGGGTCACAAGTTCCTGTTATCATTTCAACATTCTTACAGCAAAGGGTGGGGTGTATAGACTTCAGCCAGTATAGTTTTACTAAAGCTTTATCGAGGTTACAGTGTATATTACTACATGATAAAAGGGGATGTGTACAACAGGTCCTTTGGGAGTAAGAACACAGCTTGTGTGCCCTAAAAGAAAAACGCCTGATAACAATGGATTTCTTTTCAGTGTGAGTGCACTAGAGTGGCTAATATGATACAAATTGTAAAATTGTGATAAGAATAAACATTCCAGCCTGATCTTAATGCATACTGACATTGTAATCTGTGATGCATGGTGACTTCACATGAGCAATGCAAAAATCACATGTATTAAATTTAGGCTAAGGCCAGCATTCCTCCATTAAAGAAGGCCACCATAGTGGCATGGTGAGTAGTGATAAGTCTGAACTCGTTTCTCAGCAAAGAGGCAATGGGAGGCAAGTACAGGACACACCAGGTTTGGTAATTGTGCTGTACATGACAAATGTATTGTGACTTTACAGTCCAAAGTGAAGGATTTCTTTAAGGTATGTGGCAGAGTGGGACAGGTTACAGCGTAACATTACTTTTCTACAAGCCAATACTGTCAACCGCAACACACAGTAGTATAAATGTTTTAATCTTCCAAGAAATTCAATTTGCAGTGAAGTTATTAAATGTTCCTTAAAACAGAGGATGTAAAACAAACACCAAAAACATAAGACTCACCTCACCGCTTAACTGTCCCGTTGTACTCACAGCCGGTCCTTCTTTTCTCTTTCTCTTGTCATGCGCATCCTCTTCTGCCTTCTTCACTCAAGGATTCAGCTTCCAGCTTGACTAGGTTTGTCACGTCACTATGCACCTCAGACTTGGGGAAACAGGCATTATAAAATCATGATATTACAATACCTGACACGAGGGCAAGTGGCGCCGTGACATCAAAGGCATAGTCTAGATTGAAGCCATGACCTGGGGTAAAGAAGTCAAAGTGGAAGCGCATGATGGGGTAGGGAAAAGAAGCGAAGGGCAGTGTGACGACACAGCATTTTATCTTAATTAACCAGTCATCTAGTTTCAGTAAGCCAGGAGTCATTGACTGCTATCTGTATATTGACTTTTGAATTTATGGGTTTCTTTCTGGTTGCTCAGAAAAACACAGTCTCTTTTTCGTATAAGTATGTAATATTGACTTGTAAGTTGACATATGATGTACAGTCATGGCCAAAAGTATTGACACCCCTGCAATTCTGTCAGATAATATTCAGTTTCTTCCTGAAAATGATTGCAAACACAAATTCTTTGGTATTATTATCTTCATTTAATTTGTCTTAAATGAAAAAACACAAAAGAGAATGAAGCAAAAAGCAAAACATTGATCATTTCACACAAAACTCCAAAAATGGGCCGGACAAAAGTATTGGCACCCTCAGCCTAATACTTGATTGCACAACCTTTAGCCAAAATAACTGCGACCAACCGCTTCCGGTAACCATCAATGAGTTTCTTACAATGCTCTGCTGGAATTTTAGACCATTCTTCTATGGCAAACTACTCCAGGTCCCTGATATTTGAAGGGTGCCTTCTCCAAACTGCCATTTTTAGATCTCTCCACAGGTGTTCTATGGGATTCAGGTCTGGACTCATTGCTGGCCACCTTAGAAGACTCCAGTGCTTTCTCTCAAACTATTTTCTAGTGCTTTTTGAAGTGTGTTTTGGGTCATTGTCCTGCTGGAAGACCCATAACCTCTGAGGGAGACCCAGCTTTCTCACACTGGGCCCTACATTATGCTGCAAAATTTGTTGGTAGTCTTCAGACTTCATAATGCCATGCACAAGGTCAAGCAGTCCAGTGCCAGAGGCAGCAAAGCAACCCCAAAACATCAGGGAACCTCCACCATGTTTGACTGTAGGGACCGTGTACTTTTCTTTGAATGCTTCTTTTTTCTCCTGTAAACTCTATGTTGATGCTTTTGCCCTAAAAGCTCTACTTTTGTCTCATCTGACCAGAGAACATTCTTCCAAAATGTTTTAGGCTTTTTCAGGTAAGTTTTGGCAAACTCCAGCCTGGCTTTTTTATGTCTCGGGGTAAGAAGTGGAGTCTTCCTGGGTCTCCTACCATACAGTCCCTTTTCATTCAGATGCCGACGGATAGTACGGGTTGACACCGTTGTACCCTCGGACTGCAGGGCAGCTTGAACTTGTTTGGATGTTAGTGGAGGTTCTTTATCCAACATCCGCACAATCTTGCGTTGAAATCTCTTGTCAATTTTTCTTTTCCGTCCACATCTAGGGAGGTTAGCCACAGTGCCATGGGCTTTAAACGTCTTGATGACACTGCGCACGGTAGACACAGGAACATTCAGGTCTTTGGAGATGGACTTGTAGCCTTGAGATTGATCATGCTTCCTCACAATTTGGTTTCTCAAGTCCTCAGACAGTTCTTTGGTCTTCTTTCTTTTCTCCATGCTCAATGTGGTACACACAAGGACACAGGACAGAGGTTGAGTCAACTTTAATCCATGTTAACTGGCTGCAAGTGTGATTTAGTTATTGCCAACACCTGTTAGGTGCCACAGGTAAGTTATAGGTGCTGTTAATTACACAAATTAGAGAAGCATCACATGATTTTTCGAACAGTGCCAATACTTTTGTCCTCCCTCTTTTTTATGTTTGGTATGGAATTATATCCAATTTGGCTTTAGGACAATTCTTTTTGTGTTTTTTCATTTAAGACAAATTAAATGAAGATAATAATACCAAAGAATTTTTGTTTGCAATCATTTTCAGGAAGAAACTGAGTATTATCTGACAGAATTGCAGGGGTGTCAATACTTTTGGCCATGACTGTAACATATTGTGCTGTTTTCCTGGATGACTAGACCCCCAGGATAACTGAACAATGATGTTTGCTGATATGTTGATTACACATTGTCCAGGTCAGCTAGCTTGTTGACTTGCAAAACAGAGGAGGAAAAAATATGCAAATAGATTAAATAATTGAACAATGTGAGTTGATCTTGTCATCATTCTCCCCCTTTACCTGTGGCTTGAAGTACAGTTGTTAACTATAAAAAGAGGATGATACATGCACCTCTGTAAGATACACAGAAATACATCTAGACAGCCAAGAGATCCAAAGAACCAGTGATTCATTACAATACAGCAGCCAAGACATCATAGCTCCATCACGAGGCACCCAGATTTGACATTTGGCTGAAAGAATACAGATCTGCACTGAACATGGCTGAACCATAGATATGTTTGGGGTAGTTGTGATTTGGACCCACCGGTCACTTGAGCTCCATGGATACGTTTGTGAAAGCCAGGAATGGGACCCACAGGTCACCCGGCTCCATGGAGCCATTCGGAGAAGCCAGGTTGTGACCTTCCGGTCAACTGGCCTTGTACCACAATGGACTGTCATCTTCCTAAGCCTGTCATTACCTCCTTTCTGTGTGCATGGGATAGTCGGCCCTGGAAGCTCTGCTCTTATCCCGGCAAGTCAGAGGAAGGGTAAGACTCTGAAATTTTGCACCATCTTGGGTATTTTGCTGGGGCTGTTCTATGTGTTATTTGCCTGTCTTGTGGTTCAATAAAGTATTGCCACACTGTTTTACCCTCACCCTGTGTTGTCTGAGTAGTATTACACCTACGGGAGAAAGAAGAACCGGGTGGGACAGGTGATGTGAGTACTATAATCTTTTTTACCATTGGCTTGGCCTTCTAAGGTTTGCAAAGAGAGAACTGTAAAAAATTCATACTTTGGAGAATACAAATTTTTATAAAGCTTAAGGAGAATTCTATTCCACTCACATAAATTCATTAATCTCCATGCAGTAGTGTAACTTTCCTCTGAATTTCATAGCTTGAAATGAATTACATATTTTTTGTAGATACTGTTGTATTTAGTTATTCATCCAACTTGCACATATAAAATATCAACCATAGGGTCCATATAGAAACATTAGCCACAATGCCTAGTGACTAGGCATAATCAATTACTGCTCTATAAAATTCAGTATGGTTTGAAAAAGAAATTACACTGGCTTTCTGCATCTAAATTGTACAAAATTAAAAAATGGTTGTGTCCTTGTCAGGAACGTGGCTTGTGGAACCACTGTGCCACGGACCACGGAAAGTCTGGAGGGGCGTGACTAATCGATCACCTGACTATTCACTAGAGCCTCTGATGATGACTCTAGACTTGGCTCCCGATGAACACCAGGTACCACTCCAGGGCAGACCAACGGTCGCGCAGCAGCTGGACCCGAAGAACAGACTGGCAGCTGGCAGAGCTTATATCCAGAGTGCAGCAGACAGAGTAGGTAACGAAGACAGAGTTTGTGTCAGAGTGCAGCTAGCAGGATTTGCTTCAGAGTGCTGCATGCAAAATTTGCTTCAGAGTGCAGCAAGCGGGATTTGCTTCAGAGTGCAGTAAGTGGGATTTGCACTTAGAGTACCACAGGCAGAATTCATACTTGGAGTACTGCAGGCAGGATTTGTACTTGTATATGACCTTACAGAACATAGATAGAAACAGGAAGGTTGCTCAGGCACCTCCCCAGTGAAGAGGGATGCCTCAAAACCATTGGCTGGGGAGGAAATAGCAAGTGCACGCGCTGGCCCTTTAAGAGGGTGGGAGCACGCGCGTGCCCTTAGAACATGGCCAGAGGTCTGGCTGGAAGTGCTGCTGGGAGCATGCGGAGCATGATGGGGAGAGGAACCAACCACAGAGCGGGTGAGTAAACTGACATGCCGGGAAGCCGGCGTTTATGCTACCAGTCCTCTTTTGGAAAGCCTTACTTCTGAAACCCCCGGACTTTTCAGTTGTTCAATGTTGAGGGAGACCTCACATTTCCACGATTTTAGTACACATTGCTCAAGGTGTCTAATCTGCCATCTACACCAAACCAGTATCCGATATGCAATCCCTCACCAACTACCAACAACTCTCATTTTGATGCTTTCTTGGTTGTACTGCCTAATCATGTCTAGACATACAAGAAATGGCATACAATGGTCTGTGGTCTGCCATTATTGTCTGACAAGACCACAAAATAGTGATCAATGAGAATTAAGTATTGGCGCTGCGGGGGATCGGTGAAGGTAAAAATAGCTTTTTCACATTCTTTAGATCAGTCTTAACCTTTGATAAATAATTTGATAAATAATTTTCACATGGTGTACAACCACTTTAAGCTTGCAGATCATCCAGCCACAAACTTCAGTAGCAGGAAAAGCCAAAGAAACTGACACAACAGGAATTGTAATTGTACAAGTGCAATTTTCTACTGTATTAATGAAGATTGGAATCACTTCAAACATGTTGCCTGATGTGCCTGTGAGGGAGGTACTGGGAGGTAGTCGTGGCTGATAGCATTTGTGTTAATGCGCCCTACCCTCCCGTCACATACAAATACTGGCCATAACACTGCATACCTGTGGCTTTTTCCCCAGCACTGTCAGGGTCCTCTCTCTGTTTCTGTAGGTCTTCACGGTCTGGTTTTATACAAAATGAGCCACAGTCCAATTCAACTTTCAAACTGGTAACTTTACTGATTCTGGTACACAGAATATTCGCATTCTTTCTAGCATCAACATCAGCCTGCACAATGTGCAACTCCTTAAATTTCCCTGTACTAAGCTCGCTTCCGGGACGGACGGCACCTTTCGATCCAACAGCGTCCTTACTGTTCAGCCTTACTTCGTTAGGGGACTCCCTCAGCCATTTCACCCCAGTTCTGAGGGCATCAGCCCATGCAATAAGCTGTCACATATTGAGAGACCTGCCCGTACTTCTTAGTCTTCGCCGGCAACTGCAGTCCCACTTATACTGCACCGCTAGCACTGTTGCTGTTGCTCCCTCTGGTGAAATCCTGTCCACGAACACTATATAGCTGGGCTTTTTCCTTTGGCAACGTTACATAACACGGTGTTGCCAGGGGCTAGTTAGCCCAAGTTAGCTGCATGGGCGCCCTGGCCCAAACTGACTTCTATAAGGAAGTCCTACTACCTTATCCACCGTGCCCCTCCTATGGTTAACTATCTACATGCTGGTTTCCTTATTCCTACTACTATACTATGCTTATTGTCCCCCATCTATTGGCCAGACAGGAACACTGCACTTTCCCTATATTATTACAGTATATACAGTTCAGTAGCAGAAAAATACTTTACATAAATATACAGTATTAAAATATACAATGTCAATATCATTATAAAACATCGGGACGGACCAAGAAAGGGGTTAAAGGCAGATATCACACTGCAACCCCTTACATGCCCATTTGCAGTTGAAGATGGCATGGTTACGTTAGGAGCACCAATCAAGCATTGCAATAAAAAAACGATGGAGTGATGCTTGAATACAATTAGAAAATAACATAAAATGTAAAAAAATTCTAAATTAGTGAGAATGATCTTTTTCAACAGTACAAACACAAAGAACAACCTGTTCTTGAGGACAAATTACTGTTAGTTGTAAATCAGTTCAATCGCATCCTCAGCACCCGTCCATCTGTGTCACTTCAAAGGAAACCCAGTTAGCAAAGTTTAAGATGCAAGTGAACAATTAATGAACACATTTCCCAGTGTAACTCAATCCAGTTCAGCTTATGAACATCTGCAGTAAAACCTGCCGTAAGGATCTTCCATTCTCATTGTAGGACAGGAACATGCTTTATAAATGGAATGAGTTCAATGTCAGGATTCAGTACAGATGTTCCTATGCACCAACAGAGCAGAGTGCTATTAAATACAGCCAGCTGAATCAATAGAGGATCTGTGCAGGAATAAAAATCTTGGAAATTCATATAAATTGGATACCTACCAGCAAAGTGAAAACCAACAAGGAAACTTACTGCTTCACTGAAGGCTTTGATGTTTCAGAAGATACTTATATAAATTATGATCAAACGACCTGTGCTATTTAGAGTGTTAATAAGGAAAACACCAAGGAATTAATCATTGATCAGTGTTCTGAATCAGTGTTCCCAGGGAATAAAGGGAATTAAGGAACATGTGTAAAGGGTCCTCAGGCTGGCAGTCACCACAATCACTAGCAAAGCAGTAAGTAAACTGATGTGACCAGTATGCTTATCAAAGTAGAATATGATCGGTTCCAACTCATATCTTTGACCACTGGGTGAAGGTGTTAGTATTTGGATGGGTTCACAAGAGCGTATTTCAAGGTCCGTATATGGACCAAAATGCACGGACTGACCTTGGGTCTCCCAACCCGAAATTACAGTCTAACGTGTCTGTGAGGTTGTAAATTCTGGACAGGAGACCTGTGATCAGTCAACGCATTTCAGTCAATATACAGCCTTAGGAGGATATTAAAGAGCTTGTTCTGTTCAACTAAATTATACTTAAAGCACCACTCCACCATTTTGTTTGTTTTTTTATTGTAGTTCTGGAGTGGTGCTACCAATCTAAGTTCACTGCAACTAGTCTCATAGTTACCAGCTCCTGCCTTCATCTTTTATCTTTACCGCTCGGTTACTGGCCCATTTCAATAGCTAAGTGAGCCTACTATGGTGTCCCAGCCAATATATATATATATATATATATATATATATATGTATGTATATTGTGAGAAATCAGTAGGCTACGTCCTGGATGGCAGGTATATGTCACCATGGCAGCTGGAAACGGTAATATAAAGTCTGTAAAAACCAGTGACATTGGGTTACTGAGAGGGTTTTTATTTGACTGGATTTTGGTCGGGATTTAGGAGCAACCAAAAGAGCCTGGGTGGGTAAGGTCATTTCCATACTCGAGACCAGGTCTTACATGCATAATAACAGGCAGCTAGGTTAGCTCAGCACAGTGTGTTGTGTTGAAGCTGGGGAAAGACTGTTCATGGTGGATAGCCTTTGCTACAGACTGAGAAATGCAGATAATACCAAGTAGGTGAGCCCGTTTTGTATTTACTTTGCCTTTCCAAGAGAAAGGACTTTTGTGTTATCCATTTTTGCTGAAGGAAGGACCATTTGTTATTCATTTGTGCTGAAGAAAGGCTGCTTTCAGTTTGGAGCTGTAACTTTTAAGAAGGACAAGAAACTTTTTTCTGTTTTGAGATAAACACCCTGTTCCTGTGCATATCCAAGTGGCTACCAGAGAGCTGAAGCCCCTACAATAAATATAGTGCATAGACAGAGAAGGAGACTGGCTTAGCTACTGAAATGAGTACTATACCAGCCTCCTCCACACACCACGCTCATCACTGGTCATGTGCTGACCTAGAAATTGCTCTCCTTTGTCAAACATAGGGCAGGAGATGGAGTTGCCAATCCTTGGACTTGCTGGGGATAGGTGAAGATCAGGAAACCTTTTATAATAAAACGCCCCTTAAAAGGGGGTTATCTATCATTTTAAAATGGGTGACTTATGCTTAGATTAAGCAATTAATATTTGAATGGATGTACTCAGCACCACCACAGATCATTTTATTCAAGGGACCATGGCGCTCACTCATGCGCCTAAGTCTCACCAATGCTGACAGTACATTGGTATTTTATACAGTACATTGTTATTTTAGCGGTGGTGTAAAGTGTTAGATCACTGACCCATCCAAGTGAATGGGAACCAGGAAGGTAATGTTCATTTTTTTTTTGCTGCCCGGATCAATTGGTTGTACAGTATGTTGCACAGACGCACCAAGAGATTCAGAATAAGGAAGCCCATAAAAAAATAGAATGTCCCAATATATTGTACCTTTTATGTCAATATTCTTGTGACTGATTTGCATTCCCAGCAATTGGTAAATCCACTGTAGACAGTATTAGAAACAACGTTGCTGCAATATTGGGATTTCCTTAAAGGGAACCTGTCAACCCCCAGGGTGTTTTTCAGTTAGCACTAAGGCTGCATTCTGTGAAGGTGGCTCTTCTTCTTCTGACCCCTAGTAACGCCGAAATATCGACTTTTATAACTAGCTCCTCATACCTGTAATGTGTCCCATAGGTATGGTGTGTCCACCTGTATCAGCCGCCTACCATCTGTCCATCATGCCTGTCCTGTGTCTGGACACCGCCCACCATCATGACGCCCCTGTGCGTTGCTGCCTCCTCCTGTTTTGAATGCCGGCGCCTGCACTGTGACAAGAGTTCACTGCGCATGCCCGAAAACCGACATCAGGCTATTGCGCCTGCGTGTTGCGGAGGCCTCAGCCCAGCAGTGTGAATACATCATAACACACTGCGGGGCGGGATCTGGGGCCTCCACAACACGCAGGCGCAATAGCCTGATGTCGGTTTTAGGGCAGCGCGCACTGCGGATGCCCGAGAACTCTTGTCACAGCGCAGGCGCTGGCATTCAAAACAGGAGGATGCAGCGATGCACAGGGGCATCATGATGGACGGATGGTGGGCGGCGCTGAGACACAGGACAGGCATGATGGACAGATGGTAGGCGGCTGATACAGGGGGACACACCATACCTATGGGACACATTACAGGTATGAGGAGCTATTTATAAAAGTCGATATTTCAGCGTTACTAGGGGTCAGAAAAAGAAGAGCCACCTTCACAGAATGCAGCCTTAGTGCTGCTGAAGGTGGCTCTTTAACTGAAAAACACCCTGGGTGACAGGTTCCCTTTAACAAGTGAAGCCTATGTTAGTAAATGATATGTATAACCCGTGAAACCACTGGATCACTGCACCTAACATTGTACAATGTAATGATGTCAGGAAGAGGTCATGAAAAGCAGCAGATTTCGAATACTTCACACTTTTTTATTCCAACGATCGCCTCCCACATTACTATTAGCCTGGTAATAAATATTTATGGGCAGACTTGTTATATTTCTTATTCTGAGGATGAAAGGAGAACGACTATGAACACTGCAGTTTGGGTACCATAATCTGCTGATGGAGGGTTTCTTGTCGCGCTTCTGCAATGGATCTCTCTGTAGTGGTGTAACCTTTTAAACGCTTTCCATCTAAATAACTAGATAACATGGAGCGCATAATAATGAATTTTGCAGCTGGTACAAATAATTAGCTATTTTCTTCAGCATATAATACTGATTTTGTAGTTTGACATAAATCAAACCTCCGATAGGACAAGAAAGCCTCCAACACTGTAATAGTGATATATATATATATATATATATATACTATGCTTCCTAGTCTATTATCGTGAGACTGTCATAATGACCCGGTAGGAACCGCAAGGGTGAAAAGTGAAGACATTTAACAACTGCCTTTTCATCACAGATTGGATTCTTGGATTTTGAGAAATAGGCGAAGTTTAAGGACACGTGATAGATTTGTAGTTAGCTGTACCTGATGGGTTGTGAAGTATGGAAGATGTGACAATGGTGGAAAGATAGGAGAGGATAGAAGTCTAAATACTATGTCATGCTAGATATTTTTCAGTGTGGCTGGATTATGGTAACATTACAGATGATAATTGTTGATGGTCGGTGACTACAAGAAATAGTCATCAGTTTACACTTATATAAACCTGTCTATCTAAAGGTAAATGACTGCCGTGTGTCACCGGTAACCTCTATCCTTCCTGCGAAGATGAGAATACATCCTAGTTATATTCTGCATTCAAGGCAGAACTACCAATTGCTGCCCATTGGGAATTATCCTCAGAAAAGGATCATTTTTCTCCTTGTCTATTATGCAACTAGGTTAAAGCCTCTAGGTTAACGTCAAGGCTTCCTGTGTTAACCCTTTCACGTCAGAGCCTGTTTTTACTTTCTTGACCAGGCCAATTTTTTCAATTCTGACCACTGTCACTTTATGAGGTTATAGCTCTAGAATGCTTCAACAGATCCCACTGATTCTGAGATTGTTTTTTTTGGGACATATCGTACTTCATGATAGTGGTAGAATTTGTCCAATATGACTTGCATTTATTTCTGAAAATATCGGAAATTTGGAGAAAATTTAGCAATTTTCAAACTTTTAAAGTTTTATGCCCTTAAACTAGAGAGTTATGCCACACAAAAAAGTTAATAAATAACATTTACCACATGTCTACTTTACATTAGATTTATATTGTTTTTATATGTTCAGTTGCTGTCTCATACTAAAAAACGCTTTTTTTTCCCAAAAACAAGTTTTTGCATCATCATATTTTGATAGCTTTAATTTTTACATATTTCTGACTCATGTGAGGGCTTGTTTTTTAGAGGGACGATTTGACATTGGTACCATTATCGGGCACATGAAATTTTTTAATCGCTTTTTATTCAGATTATTTGGGGGACAGAATGAACAAAAAATATCATTTCAGGCATTGTTTTTGATGTTTTTTATTGCAGTTCCTTGTGCGGTAAAATTGATAAGGCAGATTTATTCTTCGGGTCAGTACGATCACAGCGATACCTCATTTATATCTTTATGTTTTGCCGCTTTTACACAATACAAACTATTTTATAGAAAAAAACAATTGCTTTTTCATCGCTTTATTCAGGCAGCTATTACTTTTATTTTTCCACTGATGGAGCTGTATGGCAGTTTGTTTTTTGCGGAACAAGATGACGTTTTCATCGGTACCATTTTTATTTCCATTTGACTTTTTGGTCCACTTTTTATTTGGCAATATGATAAAAAAGCAAAGTTTTTTTTCTGTTCTTTTTTTACGGTATGCACAAAAGGAGTTAACTAGTGTGACAGTTTTATAGGTCAGGTTGTTGCGAACACAGCAATACCAAATATGTGTACTTTTCTTGTTTTTAGAGAAACATACATATTTGTTAGTTTAATATTTTCTTCTTTTATTTATTTTATGATTTCTTTTTAATAGTTTTACTTTTTTAATTTTTTTTTAAACTTTTTTACTTAGTCCCTGTATGGGACTTACATTTTTATTTTTCTGATTACTGGTCTCATAGATTAGTATACACATGTATTGTATTGCATAAGACTTGTCAGTTTAACACTGGCAGATCATCTGTTTGACTCTGCTGCTGGCTGAATATCAGGCCACCTTAGCTGGCAGACTCGGAGGTCATCATGTGACCTCCAGCTGCCATGACAACTCTCGAATGCTCCGTGATGTGATCACATCTAATCACAGAGGGCGTCGGAGAGGTGAGTGAAGGAGCACTCGCCCTCTCGCTATCTTCTAAATGCTGCGATTGCGGCATCAAGAAGACAGCAAAGGGTAATATCATTGGGACCTGTCATACGTCAGAGCTAGTGCTCTGAAACGGATTCACAGCGCTTGCAGGACCTTGGGGGTCCAGCGCCCTGCAAGACCGCCGACCGTAGAGAGACGTCGTCGCTGCACAAGGCCCTGCAAGTGCTGACATTTATTTACAGTGGGCGGTTGGGAAGCGGTTAATAGATTTGTCTCATCTTTGAATCTTTTCAAGTTTATTTTGAGTATTTAACCCCTTCACCCCCAAGGGTGGTTTGCACGTTCATGACCGGGCCAATTTTTACAATTCTGACCACTGTACCTTTATGAGGTCATAACTCTGGAACTCTTCCATGGATCCCGGTGATTCTGACATTGTTTTCTCGTGACATATTTTACTTCATGTTAGTAGTAAAATTTCATTCAAATAACTTGTGTTTATTTGTGAGAAAAACTGAAATTTGGCGAAAATTTTGAAAATTTCTTAATTTTCCAACTTTGATTTTTTTTGCCCTTAAATCACAGAGATACGGCACACAAAAAACTTGTTACCTAACATTTCACACATGTTTACTTTACATCAGCACAATTTTGGAACCAAAATTTTTTTTTGTTAGGAAGTTATAAGGGTTAAAAGTTGACCAGCGATTTCTCATTTTTACAACACCATTTTATTTTTAGGACCACATCACATTTGAAGCCACTTTGAGGGGTCTATATGATAGAAAATACCCAAAAGTGACACCATTCTAAAAACTGCACCCCTTAAGGTGCTCAAAACCACATTCAAGAAGTTTATTAACCCTTTAGGTGCGTCACAGGAATTTTTTTGAATATTTAAAAAAAAAATGAACATCTAACTTTTTTTCATAAAAAAAATACTTCAGGTTCAATTTTTTTTATTTTACCAAGGGTAACAGGAGAAATTGAACTGCAAAAGTTATTGTGCAATTTGTCCTGAGTACGCAGATACCTGATATGTGGGGGGGAAAGACTGTTTCGGCGCATGGCAGAGCTCAGAATGGAAGGAGCGCCGTTTGACTTTTTCAATGCAAAATTGGCTGGAATTCAGATTGGACGCTATGTCACGTTTGGAGAGTCCCTGATGTACCTAAACAGTGGAAACCCCCTACAAGTGACCCCATTTTGGAAACTAGACCCCCCAAGGAATTTATCTAGATATGTGGTGAGAACTTTGAACCCACAAGGGCTTTACAGAAGTTTATAACGTACAGCAGTACAATTAAAAAATCATATTTTTTCCACAAAAATGACCTTTTCACCCCAATTTTTATTTTCCCAAGGGTAACAGGACCCTAAAAGTTATTGTGCAATTTGTCCTGAGTACACTGATACCCCACATGTGGGGGTAAACCACTATTTGGGCGCATGGCAGAGCTCGGAAGGGAAGCAGCGCCATTTGACGTTTTTGGCTGGAATTGAGATCGGACACCATGCCGCGTTTGGAAAACCCCTGATGTACCAAAACAGTGGAACCCCCCCACAAATGACACCATTTTGGAAACTAGACCCCCTAAGGAACTTATCTAGATGTGTGGTGAGCACTTTGACCCCCCCAGTGCTTCACAGAAGTTTACAACGCCCGGGCGTGAAAATAAAAAATTCGTATTTTTTCCACAAACATGATCTTTTAGTCACCATTTTTTTATTTTCCCAAGGGTACCAGGAGAAATTGGACCCCAAAAGTTGTTGTCCAATTTGTCCTGAGTATGCTGATACCCCATATGTGGGAGAAAACTACTGTATGGGCACACGTCGGGGCTCGGAAGGGAAGTAGTGACGTTTTGGAATGCAGACTTTGATGGAATGGTCTGCGGGTGTCATGTTGCCTTTGGAGAGCCCCTAATGTACCTAAACAGTGGAAACCCCCCACAAATGACACCATTTTGTAAACTAGACCCCCCAAGGAACTTATCTAGATGTGTGGTGAGCACTTTGAACCCCCCAGTGCTTCACAGAAGTTTACAACGCCCGGGCGTGAAAATAAAAAATTCGTATTTTTTCCACAAACATGATCTTTTAGTCACCATTTTTTTATTTTCCCAAGGGTAACAGGAGAAATTGAACCCCAAAAGTTGTTGTCCAATTTGTCCTGAGTACGCTGACACCCCATATGTGGGATAAAACTACTGTATGGACACACGTCAGGGCTCGGAAGGGAAGTAGTGACGTTTTGGAATGCAGACTTTGATGGAATGGTCTGCGGATGTCATGTTGCCTTTGGAGAGCCCCTAATGTACCTAAACAGTGGAAACCCCCACAAGTGACCCCATTTTGGAAACGAGACCCCCTAAGGAACTTATCTAGATGTGTGGTGAGCGCTTTGAACCCCCAAGGGCTTCACAGAAGTTTATAATGCCAGGGCATGAAAATAAAAAAATCGTATTTTTTTCCACAAACATGATCTTTTAGTCACCATTTTTTTATTTTCCCAAGGGTACCAGGAGAAATTGGACCCCAAAAGTTGTTGTCCAATTTGTCCTGAGTACGCTGATACCCCACATGTGGGGGTAAACCACTATTTGGGCGCATGGCAGAGCTCGGAAGGGAAGCAGCGCCATTTGACGTTTTTGGCTGGAATTGAGATCGGACACCATGTCGCGTTTGGAAAACTCCTGATGTACCAAAACAGTGGAACCCCCCCACAAATGACACCATTTTGGAAACTAGACCCCCTAAGGAACTTATCTAGATGTGTGGTGAGCACTTTGAACCCCCCAGTGCTTCACAGAAGTTTACAACGCCCGGGCGTGAAAATAAAAAATTCGTATTTTTTCCACAAACATGATCTTTTAGTCACCATTTTTTTATTTTCCCAAGGGTACCAGGAGAAATTGGACCCCAAAAGTTGTTGTCCAATTTGACCTGAGTATGCTGATACCCCATATGTTGGAGAAAACTACTGTATGGGCACACGTCGGGGCTCGGAAGGGAAGTAGTGACGTTTTGGAATGCAGACTTTGATGGAATGGTCTGCGGATGTCATGTTGCCTTTGGAGAGCCCCTAATGTACCTAAACAGTGGAAACCCCCACAAATGACACCATTTTGTAAACGAGACCCCCTAAGGAACTTATCTAGATGTGTGGTGAGCGCTTTGAACCCCCAAGGGCTTCACAGAAGTATATAATGCCCGGGCATGAAAATAAAAAAATCGTATTTTTTTCCACAAACATGATCAATTAGTCCCCAATTTTTTCATTTTCCCAAGGGTAACAGGAGAAATTGGACCCCCAAAAGTTGTTGTCCAATCTGTCCTGAGTACGCTGACACCCCATATGTGGGAGAAAACTACTGTATGGACACACGTCGGGGCTCGGAAGGGAAGCAGTGACGTTTTGGAATGCAGACTTTGATGGAATGGTCTGCGGGTGTCATGTGCGTTTGGAGAGCCCCTGATGTACCTAAACTATTGAAACTCCCCACAAGTGACCCCATTTTGGACACTAGACCCCCCACGGAACTTATCAAGATGTGTGGTGAGCACTTTGAACCCCCAAGTGCTACACAGAAGTTTATAACACTCGGACGTGAAAATAAAAAAATCATTTTTTTCCACAAAAATGATATTTTTGCCCCCAATTTTTTATTTTCCTAAGGGTAACAGGAGAAATTGGACCCCAAAAATTGTTTTGCAATTTGTCCTGAGTAGGCTGATACCCTACATGTGGGGGTAAAACACTGTTTGGGCGCATAGCAGAGCTTGGAAGGGAAGGAGCACCATTTGACTTTTTCAACTCAGAATTGGCTGGAATTGAGATCAGACGCCATGTTGCATTTGGAGAGCCCCTGATGTGCCCAAACAGTGGAAACACCCAATTCTAACTCCAACCCGAACCCCAACACGCCCCTAACCCTAACCCTAGCCCTAACCCTAGCCCTAACCCTAACCCTAGCCCTAGCCCTAGCCCTAACCCTACCCTAACCCTAGCCCTAACCCTACCCCAACACACCCCTAGCCCTAACCCTAACCCTAATGGAAAAATGGAAATAAATACATTTTTTTTATTTTATTATTTTTCCCTAACTAAGGGGGTGATAACGGGGGGTTTGATTTACTATTTATGGCGGTTTTTATGTTTGGCGGCTGTCGCACGCTAAAAGACGCTTTTTATTGTAAAAATAGTTTTTGCATCACCACATATTGAGAGCTATAATTTTTCCGCATTTTGACCTACCGAGACATGTGAGGTCTTATTTTTTGCGGGACGAGTTGACGTTTTTATTGGTACCATTTTCGGGCACGTGGAATTTTTTGATCGCTTTTTATTCCGATTTTTGGGACGCAGAATGAACAAAAACCAGCGTTTCATGAATTTCTTTTGGGGGGGTGCGTTTACACCGTTCCGCGTGCGGTAAAATTGATAAAGAGGTTTTATTCTTCACAGCAGTACGGTTACAGCGATACCTCATTTAGGTCTTTTTTTATGTTTTTGTCGGTTTTATGCAATGAAAACTATTTTATATAAAAAATAATTATTTTTGCATCGCTTTATTCAGCGAGCTATAACTTTTTTATTTTTTCGCTGATGATGCTGTGTGGTGCTCGTTTTTTGCGGGACAAGATGACGTTTTCAGCGGTACCATGGATATTTATATGCGTCTTTTTGATCGCGCGTTATTACACTTTTTGTTTGGCGGTATGATAATAAATCATTATTTTTTGCTTCATTTTTTATTTTTATTTTTTAAGGGGTTCGCTAAAGGGGTTAACTAATGGGACAGTTTTATAGGGCGGGTCGTTACGGACGCGGCGATACCTAATATGTGTACTTTTATTGTTTTTTTTTTTTATTATTTCAAAAAAATGGATTTATTGGGGGAATATTTTTTTTTTTTTCTAATATATTTGGCGATTTTTTTTAAATTATTTTTACACTTTTTTTTATTTTTTTTTTTACTTTATTAAATAGTCCCAGGTGGGACATCACTGTCCTGTGACAGATCGCTGATCACAGATCACTGTGACTGATCAGCGATCTGACACAGGCACTGCAGAAGGCTTCCTCATGCCTGCGCTTTGCAGGCACTGAGGAAGCCAGCTTCCTCAGGCCCCCGAAGGCCCCCGTCGCCATCTTGGATTCGGGGGCCTGGAGGAAAGGAGCCCCCCGCAGCAGCGCTGCACATTGCGCTGCCGTGGGGGGCTCAGGGAAGCACGGAGGGAGCCCCCTCCCTGCCGATGCTTCCCTTTAACCCCCGGTACACCGCGATCGTGTTTGATCGCGGTGTGCAAGGGGTTAACGTGTCGGGGGCGGTCCGTGACCGCCCCTGACACAATGTGCCGGGTGTCAGCTGTGATAATCAGCTGACACCCGGCCGCGATCAGCGGCGCTCACCACGTGGGCGCCGCTGATCGCGGTAGACGTACTATCCCGTCCACGGTCATACGGGCCCGGGTACCGTGGACGGGATAGTACGTCGGATGTCAGGAAGGGGTTAAAGAAAAATATCAAAGAACAAAATAGGACTGTTTTGACAAAAAATTGTCCAAAAGCTTTGTCTTTGTTAAAAGAAAATGTGTCTTCCCTTTTGTATATTGGTGAATCCAAAAATACATACAGTCATGTCTGAAAGTGTTGGCACACTTGAAATTGTTCCAGAAAATGAAGTATTTCTCCCAAAAAATTATTGCAATAACACGTTTTGTTATACATAGGTCTATTTCCTTTGTGTGTACTGGAACACCAAAAAAATGAAGAAAAAAGGCAAACTGGACATCATTTCACACAAAACTTCAAAAAAGGGCTGGACAAAATTGTTGGCACATTGCCAAAATTGAGGGCAAACAACTTTGTTTCAAGCATGTGATGCTTGTTCAAACTCCCCTCTGGCAAGTAACCTAAAACAAGAAAAAAGGGGAGAAGTTGATTGTCTTGGCATTATGTGTCTGTATTAGCCACAAAAAGCATAGCGAACAGAAAAAGGAAAAGAGAACTGACTGAGGATTTGAGAAACAAAATTCTCAAGGCTATAATTCCATCTCCAGATATGGATGTTCCTTTGTCCACGGTGCACAACATAATCAATTTGAATGAGACCCAGGAGGACACAAAAAGCTAGACTGCAGTTTGCCAATTATATATGAGAAATTCAAAACCCTTCTGAGAAAAGCAACTTGTGGACAGATGACATCATTCTACTGTTTACTGAAAACGGAATAAGACTTACAAAGAATAGAACACAGTACCTACAATCAAATTCTGTGGAGGCTGGAGGGTTTTTTCTTGCTGCATCTGGCACTATCTGTGTACAAGGCATCATGAAATATGAAGATTACCAAAAGATTTTGGGTTGCAATGTAGTGCCTAGTGTCAGAAAGTTGGGTTTGTGTCCTAGGTCATGGGTCTTCCAGCAAGACAATGACCCCAAACATACTTCAAGAAGCACCCTGAAATGGATGGAAACACAACGCTGGAGAGTTCAAACCTGGCCAGCAATGAGTCTGGATCTAAATCCCTTTGCACACCTGTGAAGAGATCTTAAAATTGCTGTTGGAGGATGGCACCTTCAAATATGTGAGACCTGGAGCAGTTTTCAAAGGAAGAGTGGTCCAAAATTCTAGTTGAGAGGTGTAAGAAACTTGTTGGTGGTTATAGGGAGTGATTAATTGCAGTTATTTATTCCATAGGGTGTGCAACCAAATATTAAGTTGAGGGTGCAAACAATTTTGTTTGGCCCTTTTTTAGAGTTTGGTGTGAAATTATGTCCAATTTCCCCTTTTTTATTTTTTTTGTGTTGTTCCAATACACACAAAGGAATTAGAAATGTGTATAACAAATAATGTGTAATTGCATTAATTTTTCTTCATTCTCTGGAACAATTTGAAGAGTGCCAACACTTTCGGCCATGACTGTACCAGCTTGCTTACCTTCCTGGATCCCTCTGTCGCTTACCAGGCCCTTGCGATGGAATGAAGTCACATGAGGTCAGTGACTAATAAGCGACAGGGGTGCCCAAGTTGCTGTGCAGAGGATTGCTGGCACAGAAGTGAACACAGTGCCGATATAGCTGCGATGGAGGACTGAACTGGATGCCGGACCAGGGCAGTTTTAATTTTTGTGTTCATTTTTAACACACACCAAAACAACAGGAGGAATAAAATGTCAGTATAGACAATAACTGATACAACATTCCAGGTCTGATCTAAAAGTGAAAGCCAAAAACAGCTTCCCATACCTGTATGAAGAGTCGCATCTTATTGATTACTTGGTTGACGATGACATTGGACCCTCGGACTTTAACTTCAGGATTGTTTACTTGATCTTTTAAATCACTGGAAACGACGAGGTTCGTGTAACTATGGAAGACAAAGAAACAGATAACCAACTGTGATCTGAAAGTGCTGAGGAGTCCAGTGTAAAAGTGCTGTCAAACTAGAATTGATTTATTTGCTTGTTCATGTGCTCATAAAATCATATTTTTCATTTGCATTGCATACAGTATATACGCACCATGTAATCCTGACAAATGACCTAGCTTCAATGAAACAGAGCATATAATAATAATAATAATAATGATGATAAAGAAGGTAGGCGCATTATAAAATCCATCCTCCACTTTTTTACTGTCCGGAGCGATCATAGCAATGCATAACTAGAAGCGAAAAACTAAAGACCACAACCTCTAATCCCCTTCTCATATTGGCACTGAAGGCATAATAGCAATCTGAAATATAATCCTTAAAGGGTTCTCAAATTAAACTCATATATTAAATCCCTAAAACGATACTTTATTGTTTAAAAACCACGAATGTGGTACACACCAGAAAAAATGTGACAGAAAATGAAAAAAAGTGTTCAAACATAGCCCACACTAGGGTAACCCCTATGAGTCCCTAATTGTTTACTGAGCTGTACCCTGCCTGGCTGCGGAGGTTGGCACCCTAAGGGGGGAACGTTGTAGCGCCCCCGCTCACGATGGCTATCCCTGGGGGCCCTGACAAACCCTACAGCCACTAGTGGTCCCTTCTACCCGATATAAGGGAACCCCTAGTTCTAGACAGAGATCAAGCCTACTCTATAGAGGACCCTGTGTCCCAAGATAAGAGGTTAAAAACAATTTAGAACACACATGGCATGAGGTGGCATGTTAAAGTCCCACAAAAAAATTATATAGACAACTTCAAGGCAACCCAGTGGGATAACTCAGTTCAGATCATGCCTAAATCTTATACACAAGATAAGGAGAGGCATCTTCTACTCAATTGAAAGCCATAGCCCAAAAAAAATGGCTAAAAAATGAAATGCCATCAATAGTCTCCCACTGATGGAAATATATGGGGAACGCAGAGCAGCTCTGCGGAGCCCTCCTAGTCCAGAGAATTTGGTGCACACTATTGGAGAAGTGGCCATAAATTAATAGTCATTATCCAATACACAGTAGATACTGGGAGCTATAGAAAAAGCAGGATGTTTTTGTTAGTTGCTAAGCTTTTTTCAGGATAGGATCAAGATATCAAACATGATGAGGTTGATCTAATTTCTGTCATTGTTGGAGGTGTCAGAGCTGCCATGTGCCAGTAGATCCAGTAGACACATGACAACTCTGTGGCATCCTGGTTATGTAGGTGGATAAGAGACTTCTAGATCATCAGGGCCCGCACAGTATTCTTGTGATATGTGGTTTAATTTGTTTTCTTTACACCTTGAGACCTCATTCACACGTACGTGAAAAAATGGTACTGGTGTCCATCAGTGTTTTGCATCAGCATTTCATAAGTGTATGGTCTGAGTGTCTGTTTTTACCATCAGTGTTCTTAACCCCTTTCCTACATTAGACGTGCTATTCCGTCCATGTGACCTGGGACCTAAGTCCCAAGGACGGAATAGTACGTCTAATGCGATTAGCTGTGCTCTCGGGGGGAGCGCAGCTGATCGCGGACGGGTATCAGCTGATTATCACAGCTGACACCCGGCACAATGTGTCAGGGGCCGTCACGGACCGCCCCCGACACGTTAACCCCTGGCACACCGCGATCAAACATGATCGCGGTGTAGCGGGGGTTAAAGGAAGCATCGTCAGGGAGGGGGCTCCCTCCGTGCTTCCCTGCGACCCCCACAGCAGCGCGATGTGCAGCGCCGCTGCGGGGGTTGCCTTCCCTGCAGGTCCCCGGATCCAATATGGCGACGGGGGCCTTCGGGGGCCTGCAGGGAGCTCGCTTACTCACTGCCCGCAAAGCGCCGGCATGAGGAAGCCTGCAGCAGTGCCTGTGACAGATCTCTGATCTGCCACAGCGATCTGTGTTGTGACAGATCAGCGATCTGTCACAGGACAGTGATGTCCCCCATGGGACATTATAATAAAGTAGAAAAAAAAAAAAAGTGTAAAAATAATTTTAAAAAAATCGCTAAATAGATAAAAAAAAACATTCCCTAATAAATTCATTTTTTGAAAATAAAAAAACAAAAAACAATAAAAGTACACATATTTGGTATCGCCGCATCCGTAATGACCCACCTTATAAAACTGTTCCATTAGTTAACCTCTTTAGCGAATCCCTTAAAAAATAAAAATAAAAAACGAAGCAAAAAATAATGATTTATTATCATACTGCCGAACAAAAAGTGCAATAACGCACGATCAAAAAGACGCATATAAATATCCATGGTACCGCTGAAAACGTCATCTTATCCCGCAAAAAACGAGCTGTCACACAGCGTCATCAGCGAAAAAATACAAAAGTTATAGCTCACAGAATAAAGCGATGTAAAAATAATTTTTTATATAAAATTGTTTTCATTGCATAAAAGCGCCAAAACATAAAAAAAGACATAAATGAGGTATCGATGTAACCGTACTGACCCAAAGAATAAAAGTGCTTTATCAATTTTACCGCACGCGGAATGGTGTAAACGCACTCCCCAAAAGAAATTCATGAAACGCTGGTTTTTGTTCACTCTGCGTCCCAAAAATCGGAATAAAAAGTGATCAAAAAATGTCACGTGCCCAAAAATGGTAACAATAAAAACGTCAACTAGTCCCGCAAAAAATAAGACCTCACATGACTCCGTGGGTCAAAATATGGAAACATTATAGCTCTCAAAATGTGGTGATGCAAAAACTATTTTTACAATAAAAAGCGTCTTTTAGCGTATGACAACTGCCAAAAATAAAAACCTGCCATAAATAGTAAATCAAACCCCCTTTTATCACCCCCTTAGTTAGGGAAAAATAATAAAATAAAAAAAAAATTATTTATTTCCATTTTCCCATTAGGGCTAGGGATAGGACTAGGGTCAGAGCTAGGGTTAGGGCTAGGGCTAGGGTTAGAGTTGGAGTTAGAATTGGGGGGGTTTCCACTGTATTGGCACATCAGGGGCTTTCCAAACGCGACATGGCGTTCAATCTCAATTCCAGCCAAAAAAGTTAAATGGCGCTGCTTCCCTTCCGAGCTCTGCCATGTGCCCAAATAGTGGTTTACCCCCATATATGGGGTATCAGCGTACTCAGGACAAATTGCACAATAACTTTTGGGGTCCTGTTACTCTTGGGAAAATAAAAATTGGGGGTGAAAAGATCATTTTTGTGGAAAAATATGATTTTTTTAATTATACAGCTGTACGTTATAAACTTATGTGAAGCCCTTGGGTGTTCAAAGTGCTCACCATATGTCTAGATAAGTTCCTTGGGGGGGTCTAGTTTCCAAAATGGGGTCACTTGTAGAGGGTTTCCACTGTTTAGGTACATCAGGGGCTCTCCAAACGTGGCACGGCAGTGAAAAAGTCAAACGGCGCTCCTTCCCTTCCGAGCTCTGCCATGCGCCCAAACAGTGGTTCCCCCCAAATATCAGGTATTGGCGTACTCAGGACAAATTGCACAATAACTTTTCCAGTCCAATTTCTCCTGACACCCTTGGTAAAATAAAAAAATTGAACCTGAAGTAATTTTTTTTGTGAAAAAAAGTTAAATGTTCATTTTTTTTAAACTTTCAAATTCCTGTGAAGCACCTGAAAGGTTAATAATCTTCTTGAATGTGGTTTTGAGCACCTTGAGGGGTGCAGTTTTTAGAATGGTGTCACTTTTGGGTATTTTCTATCATATAGACCCCTCAAAGTGATTTCAAATGTGATGTGGTCCGTAAAAATAAAATGGTGTTGCAAAAATGAGAAATCGCTGGTCAGCTTTTAACCCTTATAACTTCCTAACAAAAAAAAATTTTGGTTCCCAAATTGTGCTGATGTAAAGTAAACATGTGGGAAATGTTATTTATTAAGTTTTTTGAGTGCCATATCTCTGTGATTTAAGAGCATAAAAATTCAAAGTTGAAAAACTGCGAAATTTTCAAATTTTTCGTCAAATTTCCATTTTTTTCACAAATAAACGCAAGTTATCTGAACGAAATTTTACCACTAACATGAAGTACAATATGTCACGAGAAAACAATGTCAGAATCACCGGGATCCATGAAAGCGTTCCAGTGTTATTACCTCATAAAGGGACAGTGGTCAGAATTGTAAAAATTGGTCTGGGAATTAACATGCAAACCACCCTTGGGAGTAAAGGGGTTAATTAATGGATAAATAAATTACAAATCTTCACCTTTCCTTTGCAATCTTAAACATGGAAAACATACGGATGCCATCCATATGCTGCACGTGTTTTTCACGGACCCATAGATTTGCACGGACTCACGATCCATGAATAAAAAACACTGACATGTGAGTAGGACCATAGAGTATAATGGCTACAAGCTGTATCTGTGAAAAAAACGTACGTGCAACAAGGAAATTTGAATGATGACTAATGAGTACTAATATAGGTTCACCAGGGACTATCAATAATTATCAGGCACTACATACTCTTTCTCATTTGCCTTGCTGAGAATAGCCAAAACAAGACACTGGTCGACAGCACGTAACAGTAAGTAGGTGTTATCCAAGCATGCTCGTGTGCTAACTGAGTGACTTTGGGGTGCTCGAAAAATATGTTCGAGTCACCGCAGCTGCTTGGCTTGTAGCAGTGATTGCCTATCAAACAGTATGTGTTGCAGCTGTCTAACGACCAAAATATCAGCTAATACCTCACATTTTTTATGTGTTTTTTTGCACTTTTTATTCAGAGTGCAGTTAGGCCCATTTGGTCTTGTGAACTGCGGTGTCTGTTCACATGGCATGCATTTTGATAGCGCTGGGCAGCCCGCTTGATCTCACAGAAGGGTGTCACTACTAGGCTGTTAAGCTGGAAGCTGTGCATTGCCACAGTGTGAACAGTGTCGCATACAAGTTTTTTATTGTGCATTTGTAGTAATGGCCCGGATTGGGGGGTGGTCCACTGCTTACAGTGCACAGACAACACAGACAACAGATGGAGGCAGATCTTGCGTGTAACAGGTCCGAGTTTATTGGCCGTCCTCCTGAGGACCGTAGCCATACACCACAGTTCCTTTACAGCTACGTGTATCCAGGCCCGGGTACCTTCACCTTCCTTCTGCCGTAGTGACGTTCCTCGTGGATCTTTCGCTGGGGCTGTCCTAGACCTATCTACCACCAGCGCTTCACCTGTCCGAGGTCGTCGTCCAATCGGTACCCCCGGGGCCTCGTCTGTCCTGCGGTTCTTTGCATCAGGGGCCACCCTGACTGTCTCTTCCTATCAGTCCCCTGGTCGAGCTCTCCACCGTTGTCAGTTCTCCGTACTGGTCCTTCTCCTCCTGAGCTCCTCCCAGGATTAGAACACTCTGGAACCCACTCCTGTTCTATTTATCCCCTTCCTCAGGAATTTCCCTCCTGGGTTCCTATCTCCCCGCCCCCCATGACTAAGCGTTTTCTAAAGCCCTAAGCTGCTGTCAAGTCCTGAACTACACTCCCCCCTGCCATCTTGTGGTCAAACTTAGGTATTGCACTCCTTTTCCATCTTCCCCAGCTGTTTCTCTTCTGTCACTGCCAATATCCATCTATAGTGCACAAACCTTCCCTTCTTCCTCCAGTCAAGCCCGTCCGTCAAGTCACCTTCCCCACACTCCTCTTCCTTTGTCTATTGTTGTCCCCGACAATCGTACTCCCTACTTACGTCATCCTGAAACTTGTCCACTGTCTGCTGTCGGACCGGTTGTTGAGCCAAACCCGCCACACGCGGGGGACCGAACCAAAGTGGGAGCACCATGCTCCGAGCAGCCTACTGCTACTTGCTGGCGCGCACACCACGTGACAACTCCTCTCAGGTTGGCGAGGTCCACCCAGACTACTCTACAGCGGTACCTCCCACTACTCTTCCCTTCTGTTACCTTCAACTGTCCAGAACGCCATGACCGAGGCCTTTCGCCTACCAGGTCATCGTTAGCGCCCGCCTATCCTATTGGGGTGTCCGTGGTGTCGGGGACCTGACTGACGGACCACTGTCTGGTTCACTCTCTTCCGTCTCTTTGTCCCTCAAGTTAGAAAGTCATGGTCAGCGTTTTTTATCATACCCTGTACCCGGGACCTGTTACATATTTTTATACATACTACACATTGAATCAACTTGTTAGCATACCGTTACCTCTACTTTAATAACAGTATGGGCTACTCAACAGTAGTAACCCCTTTTTCTTTTTTTTTCCTTTTTTCTTTTTTCCTTTCAACACATTTTAAAACAGAACAGGAATACTCCCTCTTCCTTTAACATTAGCACTTTCTCCCCCTGCATCCCCGCTAGGTCAGGAGAAAACAATAAACAAAAAACATAAAAACATTTTCCTTCACTGGAACACGAAACTGCCCTCTAGGCCTGCACAACGGTGCATCGAAATCCCGGTAGTCCGGGCCATCTCCTGATAGCCGGTATTATGCCGATAGTAGGGGGCTCCACAGCCGCGGAGCTCCCGGGATGCTGGGAGTGTCTTTGGGGGTCCCTTTTTTTACGGGGGCTCGTGGCCTTCGGGTTCGACGATCACAGCTACCACATAATAGCCGCGGGGACAGTACTCTTTATAGTATGACACCAAGACCCCCTCCCACAAAGCCCGGCCGTGACGGATGGAATTCACGTTAAGATATACCTTTTGGCCGGTTGCGAGGTCTCGAATAAACCTGTATCCCTTCTCCAGGTTGGTATACACGAGCCGCCTGGTGGATCGGGAAGCCGCCATGCCAGACTCTCCTTTTTCGTGGAGTAGGCTCTAGATCCCCCGCTCTCGGGCCTTCTTCTTCTCTATGACCTCCACAACCCATACGGAGGGTCCGATGTAGGCCGCGGAGTGCGGTGGGCGGGACGCGGCCGGGGTCGAGAGCGGTGCAGGGGCGGCCACAGATTCCGGCCGCCCAGCAGCCGCTGGGGCTGGGCGATGGGCAGGAGCAGCCACGGGTCCCGGTGGGTAGGTCGCAGAGCCCAACAAGCAGGCCGCAGCCGACTCTGGGAGTGAAGTAGATGCGGCCGCGGGGTAGGCAGCAACCAGAGTCGCAGACGGGGCCGGAGTGACGGAAGGCTTTGGTGGATAGGCCGCCGCCTCAAGGTGGAACGTGGCAGGGACGGCCACAGGTGGGTTCCGCACCGGTGACAAAGGACGTGACACCGCCGGGCGAGGTGGCTCGGGGACGCGGGCAGAGGAGTCGCTCGGCCTGGCGGCGGCTGCAAAGCCCTCAGCAGCCGGGCTCACTGGGAAGCAGGAGGCAGCGCGGGAAGGCCGCGTGGAGGGGGCCAGTTGCGGAGCCACCGGCTGGGCCGGGGGACCTCTCACCTTCCCCGGCGCCGCGGCCTCCGGTAGGCCACCCCGCAGCTCCTCCTGCAACCTCCGATCTTCACCCCGCCGTCCGGCAGGGCTGGCCTCCAGGCTCATTGGTCCCACGGGGAGGCTCCCAGGTGATGTCTTCAGCGGCTGCTCCAGCAGGGCTCGCAGTCGCTCCTCTTCTCCAACCGATGTCTGGGGTGCTGTCAGTGGCTCCCAGGGGCAAGTCTCCCGACGAGGTACGACCTCTTGACGCCACCGCCATTCCAGGCATCCAAGACCGTGGCAGCTGCAACGCCGCATCCTGTCCGGTGTACAGCAGTCGAATGGCACCAAACAGCCGCAGCCGGTCTTCCCACCTGGGCCACTCCCGCTCTTGGGTGGGGCGTGGGGCGGTGGTCGGCTTCTCCACCCGTCTTCCTGGGTCCAGCATGAGGGGGCAGATTTGATGTAACCCCAGATTGTCCTGTACAGCTGCAAACGCCTGTGCCTCTTCCTGACGCTGGAATATCACAACCATTTTGTCCGGCTTTTTTACCGCCCAGGATCTTCTGACGACAGCCAATGATTCGGAACAAAGTCTCACATTTGTAATCCACAGGTGAGCAATTCAAGTCCTTTTAGGTACTTCTGCCGCAGGCCTGCCGCTGAAGTTGTAGTATTAGCGGCGGCGATCCTGCCGACTACGCCAAATGTAGTAATGGCCCAGATTGGGGGGTGGTCCACTGCTTACCGCGCACAGACGACACAGACAACAGACGGAGGCAGATTTTGCTTGTAACAGGTCCGAGTTTATTGGCCGTCCTCCTGACGACCGTAGCCATACACCGCAGTTCCTTTACAGCTCTCTGTATCCAGGCCCGGGTACCTTCACCTTCATTCTGCCATAGTGACGTTCCTCGCGGATCTTTCGCTGGGGCTGTACTAGACCTATGTACCGCCAGCACTTCACCTGTCTGAGGTCGCCGTCCAATCGGTACCCCCGGGGCCTCGTCTGTCCTGCGGTTCTTTGTGTCAGGGGCCACCCCCGACTGTCTCTTCCTATCAGTCCCCTGGTCAAGCTCTCCTCTGTTGTCAGTTCTCCGTACTGGTCCTTCTCCTCCTGAGCTCCTCCCGGGACTAGAACACTCTGGAACCCACTCCTGTTCTATTTATCCCCTTCCTCAGGAAATTCCCTCCTGGGTTCCTATCTCCCCGCCCCCCATGACTAAGCGTTTTTTAAAGCCCTAAGCTGCTGTCAAGTCCTGAACTACGCTCCCCCCTGTCATCTTGTGGTCAAACTTAGGTATTGCACTCCTTTTCCATCTTCCCCAGCTGTTTCCCTTCTGTCACTTCCAATATCCGTCTATAGTGCACAAACCGTCCCTTCTTTCTCCAGTCAAGTCCGTCCGTCCGTCAAGTCACCTTTCCCACACATTAATATACCAAGCAACCGCCCCCTCCATGTATTGGTAGGCTGTGAGCGGTTGTTTCATCGGTATTCTTGCACCTGTGTTGCCATCTTAATTATAAGAGTCCGCTGCATTCTGAGGTCTGGACGGG